>NC_138774.1:83202537-83802537 GCF_965119305.1 Pelophylax lessonae
TTTAATTTTCCTTGCTCGTGTTTGTGTATTCTTTTTAAAGTGAAGCTTTACCTCATTTACCAAACTCTGGCGCAACTGCACTTGCAAAAGTGCACAGTCTATTTGCATTTATTAAAGTGACCCCAATGTGTTTCTTTTATATCTGCCTGTTGTTTAGATCATTTATATCTGTTGTCCTCCATCTGAATTTGTTAGTTGCCTGGCTGTGTCTGAGTTTATTACTTTCTGAGCACCAGAAGAAACAGGGCACTGGATTAATTTTTTAAGGGTAACTGCAGTTGTCACTGGGCACACTGGCACTCCACAAAACAGCAACTACCCTCAGAAACAGAGCCCAATGTAATTTAATGATGAAATTGATTCAGAGAAAAATAAAACCAATGCACTTCAGAGGCCAAGGACAGTATCTTGACTGTGCTTAAGCAGACTCAGGTGAACATATACCAAATAAATATGGGATTTACTGCTTGGAACAGTTTCAGGAGGGCAGGTTACCCCCGTTTTAGTGAATGCAAAGAAGCTATTTTCTGAGACAATAATGCAGACCAAGTATGTAGCATGGGAAGCTGAAACTCAGTGACTTGGAACATATTGAACATTTGGATCATGTAATAAGCATTTTAATAAGCAGAGGCCAGCAATGACAGCTTACATAATTCATTTGATACAGGTCTCTTTTAATATGATACTCCCTCAAGAGTATCACACCCGAGACAGAACTGTCACCTGTGCTAATGACACTTTGGGGTTGATTTAATAAAGGCAAATAGACTGCACACTTTGCAAAGTGCAGTTGCCAGGGGCAGAAGTCACGGAACTACAGGGGTTGCAATTGCAACCGGGCCCCATGCTCCAGGGGGCTGTGCGGCTCCCCTGCACACCTGGAAAGGAGGGGTGGCGGGGGCAGCATGTAGAGAAATCACTGCCCTCCTTTTTCTTCCTGTAGCTGCAGGAGAAAAATGGAGGAGATTGGTTCCTCTGTATGTTGCACCCGCCACTCCTCCTATCCAGCTCACTTGTGTTTTGCTGTCTCTGGGCCCCTGTGTGCTCCCCTAGTTCCCCCCCCCCCCCACTGTGCTCCCTCCCCTCTCCTGCCGGCTGCTGCAGGGGATGTGTCACAATAGAGAACCAGGAAGGGGTCAGTAAATATGTAATTTACCAGCTCCTACCCTTTCTGAATGGACAGTGTCATAGTCAGTGACATTGTAAAAAATAAAGTAAAATGATAAAAAATATTACAAAATTTAAATACCAAAAAATAAAAACTACTGACACCAGTGGGTGAACTTCCAGGATTGCAAAGGTCACATTTGCGACTGGGCCCTGGCATTTCACCACCGTGGGGAGGCCCCAAGATGGCAGGAAGGGGGCCCACTGCAGAACTTGTGAAAGGGTCCTGGTGCGGGACTGTAATAAAGGGCCCCAGGATCAGTGGGAAGAGCCCCAGGCTTGAAGGGAAGGGCCCCAGCCAGGGGTCCGGGGGGGGGGGGGGGTGACCTTCATGGTTTCTTGCACTGGGGCCCTTAAAGTTCTAGTTATGCCACTGGCAGTTGCTTCAGAGCTTAGTAAACAAGCAGATCTCTGCTGGCTTCCTTTAGCCAATCATGTGCAAGCAAAAATGCTGTTTTTGTAATTTCCCTTGCACGTGATTGGGTATTCTTTGCTAAGTGAAGCTTTACCTCATTTACTAAGCTCCAGAACAACTGCACTTTGAAAAGTGCAAAGTCTATTTGCCTTTAGTAAATCAACCCTTTTGGGTCAGTGACAGATCGGAACACACTACCATCCTGAAAGGATCCGGCCTTTTCTGAAAGATCCCCCCCCTCTGATTTCTTTAGTTGTAATTAGAAGAACTCCCTGCAATCATGCATTTTTTTGGATTTCCACATACAAAATAGATTTACAGGCAGAAACAAGTTAAGACAAAACTGTTTTGCGTGAGTGTATCACCAGCCAGAAATCCGAGTTGACGTTTATTCAAGGATGAGCAGAAAACAGAGACCGCTGACACTTTCCGACAGAATTTGCCGGATTATGAATCATTGTGAATTTGCAGTGACAAATACGGGAATCTAAGGGGGGGGTGGGGGGTTTTCTCTAGCGGGCTTGTGGCATATGTCCCATGAACATGGCGTTTGTATCCTATCCATAGATTGAGTGGCACATGAATATCCCAAACATACTCACAGCCATCTGCTGAATTCCATCTTCTGTCAACTCCCACAACATCTGTCCTGACTGCCCAGCTCTGCCACTTTGTAAAATGCAGAAAATTCACTTGTCGTGGATAAACTGATGTCTCTGAAGGTCATTCATGAGAAAGAAAAATGCCCAATGCTGTGAATAACTTACTAAAAGCTGATATCAAGGATAAGAAAATACAAAAGTCAGTTGTATTCTTTTTTAAACGTTGCAATCTTCAATGTATTGCTTCTAGAGCTACCATGGATAAGAAAAGTCTACACACCCCTGTTAAAATGTCAGGTTTCTGTGATGTAAAAAAATGAGACAAAGATAAATAATTTCAGAACTTTTTCCACCTCTAACCACTTGCCGACCGCCGCACGACTATTTACTGCGGCAGTCAGCTCCTACTGGGGAAAACGGCGTAGGGCTACGTCGCTCGCCCACAAGCCTCTGTCATACATGAAACCTGTACTCTGCCTCTGTGCAGGAGCCACCTATAGTAAAGACCAGTTTCCACTGCTCCCTCTCTCTCCTTGTGCAGGATGACTGGTTTTGTCTCCACAAAGGGTCCCTCCCACAGCTGTGCCCTTCACACATGCTATGTGCAGCACAGTGATGATGTTACTTCTAACTTTACAAAAAAAAAATCAAATCGAGGATTGCAAGGTATTTGGTACATATAAAGTAGATTCATATCTCTTGCGACTATTGGAGAATGTATTTACCATATATACTCTAGTATAAGCTGACGTTTTCAGCACATTTATTATGCTGAAAAAGCCCCCCTCGGCTTATACTCGATTCACTTATCTGTTCTCCCTGGGGCTGACCGAACGTCAGCGGCGGCCGGCCCGACATGTACACTACGCATGCGCCACCGCCGCTTGGGAAAGCCCGTATGCACTCGGCCATTTTCAGGCAGACGGCGCACGTGCAATGTAAGGCCCCTCTGCATATCCTGCAGATTTAAGCAACCTCTGCATATCCTGCACCATGCCCTCAGCCCTGCACCATGCTCTCAGCCCTGCATCTCCTGCACCATGCCCTCAGCCCTGCATCTTCTGCACCATGCCCTCAGCCCTGAATCTCCTGCACCATGCCCTCTGCCCTGCATCTCCCGCACCATGCCCTCAGCCCTGCATCTTCTGCACCATGCCCTCAGCCCTGCCTCTCCTGCACCATGCCCTCAGCCCTGCATCTCCTGCACCATGCCCTCTGCCCTGCATCTCCCGCACCATGCCCTCAGCCCTGCATCTTCTGCACCATGCCCTCAGCCCTGTCTCTCCTGCACCATGCCCTCAGCCCTGCATCTCCTGCACCATGCACGCAGCCTCTGCATCTCCTGCACCATGCCTGCAGCCCCTGCATCTCCTGCACCATGCCCTCAGCCCCTGCATCATGCCCGCAGCCTCTGCATCTCTTGCACCATGCCCGCAGCTTCTTCCTCTCCTGTACCATGCCCGCAGCCTTTGGTATCTATTTTTATTTTTGAAATTTACCAGTAGCTGCTGCATTTCCCACCCTAGGCTTATACTCGTGTCAATACATTTTCCCAGTTTTTTCTGATAAAATTAGGTGCCTCGGCTTATATTCGGGTTGGCTTATACACGAGTAGATACAGCAAATGAAAGTTTTTTTGCACAAAATTCAGTTTGAAATACGTGTGTCTGCATTAAAGGGGGGTTGTACATTATTGTCTGTAGCTGTATGTGCGTTTGTGAGTATCTTGATAATTAAAAGTGTAACTAAAACCAAAATTTGTTTTTGTTTTGGGCAGAAAAAGAAGTGGTCAGATTTTTATTTCTGTTTGTGTCCCTGCTGGGGAGATTTCACCTCACTATTGTCCTGGTGATCATTTTATCCACACTAAGGAAGTGAGGACAAATCTAACATTTTCAAACAGGAATAGAGAGGAAATCTTCAAAATTCTCCACCTTTTCCAGCCTATGAGGGGGTATACCCTCACCTTGGAGAAATCTCCCCTCACTTTCTGTTGTGTCTGTAGAAAAAGAAGTGAAGGGAAATCTCTTTGATGTGCCACTTGACAAAAAATTCTATCCAAATGTAGAATTTAAATTGGCTTTAAAATATTTTTTTAATGCTAATTGGCCCCTAAATAAATTGGCCCTAGTATATATATGTATATATGCATATGGGGACTATAGACTTGTAAGCTCCTTGAGGGACTGGTATATTTGTAAAGTGCTGCATAAATTGTCAGCACTATATACAGTGAGGGGAAAAAGTATTTGATCCCCTGCTGATTTTGTATATTTGCCCACTGACAAAGAAGTGATCAATCTATAATTTTAATGGTAGGTTTATTTTTAACAGCGAGAGACCGAATAAAAAAAAAAAATATCCATAAAAACGCATTTCAAAAAAGTTATACATTGATTTGCATTTTTTATTTTGTTCCGAAATATACGTTTTTATTGAGATTATGCAAGAAGTACAGGCTTAAATCACAAGAGAACAGTGTCATATCAAAGGGATCAACAAGAATAGGGTCAACATTCTATACAGAAGGGTATGTATACTCGTCTTATAAAAATAGAAACATTGCGGAAAAAAAGAGTGAAACTTTTGTCTATGAGAGGGGGGTCTCCCTCCTGGGACACCCCTAATGGGAACAGACTGCGTCCGGAGGAAGGAGGACATCCACAAACCCATAGATTCCTTTTGTTTTCCCCCTTATCTGACCCCTTCGTATCTCCTATCAAGTATGCTGTAATACAATCATAAAGTATGAAGCTAGGAGATATATGTTTCCGTGATATAATTATCATGAGTAGGGGGGAGAACTACACGAAATGCCTGGCGCGTGTAAACTGGGGGGGGGGGGGTCGGCTCATGATTAGGACATGCATGATTTGCATTTTAATGAGTATTTGACCTCTTTGCAAAACGTGACTTATGCCCCGTACACACGCGTCGATAGTTGGCCATGAATTTTCGGCCAACGTCTGATCGGCCGATTTTCGGCTTGTTAGTATGATGCTTCCGACAACCGACTCCGACTTTTCGGCCGAAAAAAATCTGGTGTGCAGGCTATAAAATGTTTGTTGGCCGTCACCACAACGGCCGATTTTCCATCAGTCAGTACAGATTTCGGCAGACAAAAATATGATGAGCAAGACTGGGCATGCTCAGAGAAGAAAAAACACACGGAAAGTAAACCAGCACATGACATCACTTCTGAAGTAGATTTTTGTTGGCCGAGAAAATTCCTGTGCAGTCTAGGCACATTCCAACCAACAAAACAACACTGGACAAAAGTCGGCCGATCGGTTGGCCGATAATCGTTGTGTGTGTACGAGGCATAAGTCAGTATATACAGTAGTCAACCTGCCGAGGTTTGGGTGAGATTGAGGTTCAAAATCAAGCATGACGTTTAACATTGATTGTCTGTCAGCCATATTTTAACCCTTTCCATTCTTGGAATTCTTTGACTTTGATTTTACAATAAATCTTTTATCACAAACCATGACATAGACATTTTTATGATTTTTCTGAGGTATGCCTCAAGTGGTTTGTAACCATTAACCCCCAGCGCTGGTTTAAGAGGAATCTTTTGCTGTTTGTTCTTTTGCACAACACCATCCCTGGTGTTTTGGTTCCCCTCCAGCTGCAGAAGGCTAACATTTATTACACAGACTGCCATATGTTGGTTCTCCAAACAGTGCCTGAACTTTTTGGGAATGCATCCTTTTTGCTGCCACTTTCTGTGATGACTGCATGAAAACTAGCATTCCTCAGGGCAGGTTTCCTGATGTTGACAAAAGTGCATTGTGTCTGTGTATCAGTTTTGAATAGAGAGGTGAGGGGTTAGAAATGCTGTGTCTTTTCTTTCTGTGTTCCCTCTGGGGGAACATTGCCCTCTCCATTTGTGCTGGTGCCCATTGCTACTGGAGTGAAGGAAAGATGCCACCAGAGCAGCAATACAGGAGAAATCTTCCAGTGTGGACACTTGGGATGACCACTATTTATGGAAAGAATTCTCCCATATGGGACACAGAAGACATCAAAGTAAAAGACAACCCCCATGGTGTGTTTGCTGGGAGTGTTGGACGAGGAGAGGTGGCCGAGACATACTAGGACTATGTTATTGGAGTCATTGTTTATGGCCCGTAAGGCCGTTGCCCTTAAGTGGATTCAATCCGCTCCTCCCTCGATACGTATGTGGTTACAGTTGGTTAATCAGGTGTTGCCATATGAAAAACTTGTGTTTGAGTATAGGGGTTGCCCAGCCAAATTTGATAAAGTGTGGGGGGCGTGGTGCTCCTCTGACCTTACCATCTCTTCTACCTAGGGCTCGCTATACGGGGATAGATCTCTTGTATGTTCCTTTCGCTGTATGGTCTTTTTTAATTTTGTTTGGTTGTTTGCCTTATGCCGTACTGGAATGCAGCCTACTGCTTGACAAAAAAAGACACAGAAACAAAAATATTGTTTTTTTTTTCCTCTATTGTATTCACTGTGATTTGTACCGTTTCACTTTGTACTTTATTTTCTTTGGTTGGCGCTCCTGTTGAGTGCCCTGTTTGTATGTACCTTAAGCTTTATATCCTTCAATAAAGAGTTAAAAAAAAAAAAAGTAAAAGACAATCTCCCCAATGCATAGATGCCAACAGTCCCAGATTTGCTGGGACAGTCCTGCATCTCTGTCCCAATGGTGCTGTGTCCGGCGCTGGGTCCTGAGATCACAGCATTATCCCTGTTAAGTTACTGAAAATGTTACAGAGGCAGTAAAACCTGTGAGTGGGCTGTTCTCATAATTAGGGTGGGACAGCCAAAAATTTGGATTTATCTAGGGTGCACCCTCTGGAATGTTTAAGGGGGGCATAACCCTTTGGGCCCACCTTCATGGGGCTGCGGCTACTCCCCCCTTGCTTGCCAAGGTGTTGTGTGTTACCTTACACTGTTGTTAAGGCTATTCGGGCACACTGCCCCTTTAGGGTTCCCTAACTCTTTTCCCAGGTGATTTGTCTAGCCATTGGGAATACCTTGAACTTTTTTGGAAAGAGTCTTTTAAAAAGGAGGCTGGGTTCAGAAATTATCCTCCTTGGACCTTCTAGCAACAAGCTCCTTCCCTCCCACCCGTCACGGTATTTTTATGTGGTTTTCTATCTTTCTTTGGATCCAGGGTGTGTGTTTGCTATATCTCAGGAATATGCTCGAGTCCTCATAACTGAGCTAAATGGTGGTAAATTTTGTTGTACTCAAAGTTTATTGAATTTACTTTTCTTGTCATTTATCATTATCGGTATGTTTTTTGGTAAACCAATAAAGTGCCCCGGCCATTTCATGCCTCTAGGTTGTTTTCCTGTGTCTTTATTTTTTTTTAGATTTTCGGTTGGTTGGGGTTGCAGCCTACAGTCCCCAAGTAAGCTTAATCTATGCAGGACTGCTTGATATGTGTGGGAGGGGTGACAGTTTCCTAAGGACTGGGGTAAAAATGTTGGCACGTATACCAATGGGACATAGATGGCAAAAAAAAAAGTTTTTTTCCCCAGCTCTACCTAAAACAATAATTAAAAAAAAAAGAAAGTTTTTGACTTTGATGTGCTTCAAGTAAACCAATGCTTATTTTGTACTCTTCTTGGAACTTACATAGTTACATAGTTAGTCAGGTTGAAAAAAAGACACAAGTCCATCTAACTCAACAAATATAAAAGAAAACACAACCATACAATCCTATACCCACAGTTGATCCAGAAGAAGGTGAAAAACCCCAGAAAAGCATGATCCAATTTGCTACAGCAGGGGGAATAATTCCTTCCTGATCCCCCGAGAGGCAATCGGATATTCCCTGGATCAACTTTACCTATAAATATTATTACGCAGTTATGTTATGTACTCCTAAGAAATAATCCAGGCCTTTTTTAAAGTAATCTACTGAGCTGGCCAGAACCACCTCTGGAAAGAGTTTATTCCACATTTCCACAGCTCTTGAAGAAACCTTTCTATATTTGGAAAAAAATCTCTTTTCCTCTAGGAGTAAAGAGTACCCTTGCGTCCTCTGTGATGACCTTAACCACTTCTATACAGGGCGCTTTCACCCCCTTCCTGCCCAGGCCAATTTTCAGCTTTTAGTGCTGTTGCATTTTGAATGACAGTTGCGCGGTCATGCAACACTGTATCTAAACCACATTTATGTAATTTTTCCCCACAAATAGAGCTTTATTTTCGTGGTATTTGATCACCACGAGGTTTTTTCTTTTTTGCTACACAAATAAAAAAAGACTGATATGCAGCACTGATGGGCACTGATATGTGGCACTGATAGGTAGCACTGATATGCAGCATTGTTGGGCACAGATAGGTGGCACTGATGGGCACTGATATGCAGCACTGATGGGCACTGATAGGTGGCACTGGTAGGCAATAATGGGCACTGGTGGGCGGCACTGATAGATTGCAATGATGGGCACTGGTGGCCGGCACTGATAGATGGCAATCATGGGCAGCTCTGATGGGGAGGGCACTGAAAGGTCCCTGAGCCCTGATTGCCATCCCTGGTGGGCATGGGTGGGCATCCCTTGTGGTCATCCCTAGTGGCCCTGAGTGGGCAATCCCTGGTGGCTCTAGTGGCACCCCCCTGTCAGGCACAAACTGAGGAAAGCCTATCAACGGCACTTCCTGTTTACCATGTGACCAGCTTTGATTGGACACAGGTGGTCACACATGGTAAAGAGCCTACGTCATTAGGCCCTTTACCAGGATCAGAGATGCGGTGAGGAGGGGGGCGCAGAGCGATCTATCCTGCTGGACGTCATATGACGGCCAGTCAGGATAGTGCAACCACTTTGCCACCGTCAATCTGCCATAGGGCAGGCAGCAAGTGGTTAAAGTGAATAACTCAACACCAAGTTCACTATATGGACCCCTTATGTATTTATACAGGTTGCTCATATCCCCCCTAAATCTCCCCCTTAAAAAAGACATTCAGTTCTGCTAATCTTTCCTCATAGCTGAGCTCCTCCATGCCTCTTATCAGTTTGGTTGCCCTTCTCTACACTTTCTCCAGTTCCCCGATATCCTTCTTGAGAACTGGTGCCCAAAACTGAACTGCATATTCCAGATAAGTTCTTACTAATGATTTGTACAGGGGCAAAATTCTCTCTCTCTCTCGCTCTCTCTCGTCCATGCCTCTCTTTATACAAGAAAGGACTTTGCTTGCTTTGGAAACCGCAGCTTGGCATTAAGCTTATGATCTACCAGAACACCCAGATCCTTCTCCGCTTAGTTGAAGGAAAACTTCATTCATCATAATGCTGTGCTCTGAATGACATTTATATTTGGATTGGTTCTTGACATTGGGCAATGGATGCATGGAAGACTGCAGATACCAATATCATATGTGTCAATCATGATTAATCTTCTGAAAGCTTCAGTTGTACTGTATAAACCAGAGCTGTAGGTTGGGGCAGGTTTATATGGTGTAAGGTGACTATCTCATTTGGGTGTAAAAATCTGTACACTCATACAAAGGGCCATCTTTCCTCACATGAGATGCACAGATAATCTATGCATTTTCACCCTGGCAGTTTAATTCATGTCTATTGGGATGCAGAAGCTGCATGGACACAGTCACTGGTCCCAATTGGACAGCCATAACGGTGCGAGTGTGCATTCTGTGACACACACCCGCACCTGCAGGACTGTCAAATTGAAACCAATGGCTGTGTTTGTGCAACCATTACATCCCAGTAGACATGAATGGGACAGCCTGTTTCTCTGTGTATTCCATGCTGGCAAATAAAGCTCTTTGCACAGGTGTATGGATAGGTATGCCAGTAAACCTGTTATAGAAATAACTTTTCTGGTACTGATGCCTGCCATAAACCTGTTACTAATGATAATTGACGTTTAAACAAATAGAAGTAAAACTGATAAATTGAGATGTTTATTGATCACAGCAGCTTCTAACCTTCTTTGATAAACTGTTGTTTAATTAAAAAACAGAAAATTAGGAAGCTGCTAAGTTGCTGAATATAAACAGTTAACACTTATATCTCTTTCCTTTGCAATAGGCCAAGCAGCAGCTAATATGCAAATCCGTAGCCTTGAGACATCCTTACAGATGGAGGATGTCTTACTTATTTCCGACACACAGGTGTTTGTTGCACATTTTGATTTATGTGCCAGTCACATCCCAAACTACCTGATTTCCAGTTCTGTGATAGTAAAAGATGTACAGGCAGCAGAGCGAAAGATGAATCCAGGACTAGAGTGAGTCCTAAACATGATATTTCCAGAAGACAAAAGTAAAGTTGAAAAATGTAAAGTAATGCACTTGGACGTCAGAAACACGAAAGCAAGCTACTCACTAGGGGGGAACCTCTGGGTGAATCTGAGATGGAAAAGGATCTGGGGGTCCTAGTGGACAACATGCAATGCCAAGCCACTGCAAGCAAAGCCAACAAAATACTGGCATGTATAAAAAAGGGGATTCACTCCAGAAATAAAGAGATTATTCTCCCACTCTACAAGACTCTGGTCCGGCCACATCTGGAGTATGCTGTCCAGTTCTGGGGAAGGATGTGCTAGAACTGGAGAGAGTCCAGAGAACGGCAACAAAAATAATTAGGGGAATGGAGGACATCAGCTATGAGGAAAGACTACAAGCACTGAACCTATTCTCTCTGGAGAAGAGACGATTGAGGGGGGATATGATATCAATGTACAAATACTGTACTGGCGACCCTAGCATAAGGAACAAACTTTTTAGAGAAAGGGAATACAATAAGACACGTGGTCACTCACTAAAACTAGAGGAAAAACTGTTTAACCTTAAAATACGTAAGGGGTTCTTCACTGTCAGAGCAGTAAGGATGTGGAATTCTCTACCACAAGCAGTCGTATCAGCAGGGAGCATCGATAGTTTCAAAAAACTATTAGATGGGCACCTTAAAGACCACAACATACAGGGATATACAATGTACGGTTAACAGCAAACACACACACATCATAGGTTGAACTGGATGGACTGATGTCTTCTTTCAGCCTCACAAACTATGTAACTATGTAAAGTAGGCAAAAGTACCTCTAAGCCCCTGTTCACATTGAGTGCGGCTTTGAAATTGTGCAATCACACAATTTCAAAGCCACATCTCAGTGTGACTTTGGGTACGACTTTGGAGACATCTGTGCGGCTTCATGCACAGATATCTATTAAAGTCACACCCAAAATCACCAAAAGTAGTGCAAGTACTACTTTTTCAAATCAATGCAGCACCGCAAAGTCGGCGTCGCATCAGTTTGGACACGGCCATTGCTGGCAATAGGATGCGACTATCAAATCGCATGACAAATCGCTCCAATGTGAATGGGGACTAAAGGCCCGTACACACGTAGCGATTGTCGGCCGTAAATATTCGGCCACCGACCGATCGGCCGATTGTCGGCTTGTTAGTATGATGCTTCCCGACAACCGACTGCGACTTTTCACAGAATCTGGTGTGCAGGCATTAAAATTTTTGTTGGCCAACACCAGATTGTTCGCCAGTCAGTACAGATTTCGGCCGACAAACAGCAGATGAGCAAGACTGGGCATGCTCAGAGAAGAAAAAACACACGGAAAGTTAACCATCACATGACATCACTTCTGCAGTCGGCTGTTTTTGGCCGACAAAATTTGTTTGCAGTCTTGAGCACTTTTCAACTGACAGGACAGCACCGGACAAAAGACGGCCGATCATTCGGCCGACATTCGGTACGTGTGTACGGGGCTTGAGGCCCCATGCACGTTGCAACTCTTCAAAATGCCTTTCTCTTAGCAGGAGAAAGGATCCTTAAAAACATGCCTAAAGCCAGAATCTTTTTTTTTTTAACGCATTCAGGTGCATCAGACTTTTTGGTATTTGTTAATTTCATGGCCAGAATATTTATTTATTATGGCCATTGAAATGAATAAATGCTTTGGCTGTACTTCTCCTTTAAATCAGCACCTCCTGGGAGACGAGTTGCCCCCCTCCAGCACACAGCAGATAACTCAACCTCAGGGCTGCATGTTTTGTTTTTGTGAATCTGCATGGAGTGTTTCCCTTTACTCCAATCAGGTTTCAGATGTCATAGAGATGTGTGCTCTAGAGTGTTTCTCAACTTTTTTACAATCAAGGCATTCTTTAGAATTTTGCACAATCTCAGGGAACACGAGTCTGAGGATTCATTCATACCAGAAGGTGCCTCGGAGTGTCTGCGTTTTTTGCTTCTTTCTGCACAATGCGTTTAGCAATGGACTGCCCTATGTGCGTAAAACATGCAAAGAAGGTGCTAAGATGATTTTTAAAATTGTGCCACACCAAAATGCATGGTATTGCAATACCATGTGCTTTACCAGGCTCAAATACATGTGTTTTTGCTAGATGCGTGGGGGGTGCCATTACAAATTAATGGCACCGGTGTGCATCTGCAAAAGGCAGTACATTTTTGTGTGGTGTGGGAAAACATGCGATTTCACTCATGTTCCTGCACCTCACCTGGTTTGAACAGGCCCTAAAGTGTAGTTTGTGAGACAGAGTTCAGTGGTCAGTAGGTTGTGGAACATAGTTGAAAAGCAGGAGAGAGCGGCGCCGGCTTAGTGTAGCATAAATGTATTAATACAAAAATGAATGTAGCAACTTACTCTGAGGTAAGGATAAACTGGTACAATAGGTATGGCGAGATCATCTATCTTCTTCTCCTAGGGAAGTGCAGTGGAGGAGGGTGGTTGTTCAGCAGCTTGTCCGTGGGTTTGAGCGGCGGCGGCGGAGGGTTCTCAGCAGGGCTCCGGCTACCAGCTTCCGGTCTGACCAATGTCACTTCCTGATAGGGAGAAGAAAGGGGTTGCACTCGTTTGGAGCATCTGTGCTCCTTCGTCAGGCAGTGGGAGTGTCTCTCTTAGCGCAGGGAAGTTGCTACATTCATTTTTGTATTAATAAATGTATGCTACACTAAGCCAGCAGCACTGTCTCCTGCTTTTTATTCCTCAGAGCCCCTCCTTGCTCCAGTTGGCAGCTGCCGAACGTGGCCCCCCGCCCCCCCCCCCCACCTATTGGATCATTTTCTCAGCTGCTCCACACCCCCTCCTCCTTTTTTTTTTTTTTTTTTTCAGTCCGTCTTTATTTGTTTTCTGAAAAATTCCTGACGTTACAGAACTAAATTGAAATGCCTTTAATAACCCACTCTTTACATTGTGACTTAAATAAAAAAAATTAGGTAACAGGACAAACTTTTATAAAACTAAAATCTTTATCAGCAGGTTTTAACAGCAGAAGAGGAAAACCGAAATTGAGTTAAAATGTCATTTCAATAAAAGAAAAAAATTCATGAGTGGATGAGGAAAAAGCACGATGAAACTGAAAAACTTGCAAACTAGTTAAAACCTGAAAAAAGGCTGTTTGCAGGGCTATGCAGACTGACATGAGCTAAACAGAGAGGAGATGCTGGAAGTTGTTTAACTGCTTCCCATGCCACCAGCTTCTGAAGAAAGCCTGACATTGATAAGGTACTGGGCCAAACTAATGCTGGCTGTGGACCCAGTAATTGTAACCTGACGATCAGTGGAACCTTCAACAGGGTTAGCAATCTTAATCTGTGCTCCAGACATCTGGCGAATCTCGTTTATTTTAGCTCCTTGATGTCCAATGATACAACCGATCAGATCATTTGGAATGGTGAGTTCGTGGGAAGTTGTCTGAGCTGAAGCATCAATACCTCCACTGAATCCGGTGTTGCCACTATGGGACATAGGGAAGTGAGATTGCTGCATTGCCAGTTGGTGTAACTTGGTCAGATCAGGCTGAGGAATGGCATACTGTCCTTGAATGGTGTAGGCCTGCCCACCTGCAAAAATAACCGGAGAACTGGAGGGTTTTGGCCGATATGGGATGGTTACCCCCTTTGGAGGAGACTCCAGCATTACCACACAGATCTGTTTGACACAGTCAATGATGGACTGAGGAATACCGGCAATAGTGATTGCACGTTCTGTGGAGTTCGGCAGCATATCCCCTGCAACCTGAACCTGTGCCCATGTACTCTCCCTGATTTCCTTTATTTTACAACCTCCTTTGCCAATCAGTGATCCACACTGGCTTGCAGGAACCACTAGACACAGCGTAACAGGAGGTTTGCTGGAGGCAGTGCTGTTTGTCATTGAGCTGCTGATATCCTCTTCCAGTTTGTCAATTATCATTGAAAAGGCTTTGAAGATGGCATTTGTTGGACCAGCTAAGGTGATAATTCTTTCTGGGCAATTGCCTTCTGAGATGTTAATACGAGCCCCACTCTCTTCACGCATCTTTTTAACAGACTCTCCTTTCTTTCCAATGATGCTACCGACTTCCTTGCCATGCATCAGGAGTCTGATGGTGAGGGTAACATTCAGGCCTCCTTTAATAACACCGGTGTCCATAGTGAAACTAGTTCTGTTAGATCAGGGCTATAGTCAGAAGATGTAAAGGTAGTCTTTGGTCACAAGATAAGACAAGACTTCACACAGGACGAGATGGGACCGCCGCGAAGATGGGGCAAGAGCGGGACGGAGACCGGGGGGGAAGGGAGAAGGGGGAGGAAAAACAAGGGAGGAATGGGGAGGA
This sequence comes from Pelophylax lessonae, assembly GCF_965119305.1. Lineage (NCBI taxonomy): Eukaryota > Metazoa > Chordata > Amphibia > Anura > Ranidae > Pelophylax > Pelophylax lessonae. Next base: position 83,217,309 of record NC_138774.1, read on the forward strand.
AGGAACGATCCGGGGGCGAAGGGGGCCCCGGGGAGGGAGGGAAGGAGAGAGCCGGGCGGGCGAGGAATGGCGACGGCGGGAGGGGCTGGCGGGAGCTGCGGCTTATGCTGCTGCCTCTGCTGCTCTGGCCCCTCCTCCTTTTTATCCCCCCTCCCCAATCTTGTCCCCCCCTCCTTACTTTGTACTACCTACCAATACTAGAGAGCGCCATGACATCACCCACATTCATGTGGCACATAGTTGCCCTGTATCTGTAGAAATGAGTGAGCAGTATGTAGTGACAGGATAGGGCAGTATGCAGTACTAGGGTGGTTGGTGAGCAGCATTGAGTGGCAGTCTGTGATTAGCATGCAGTGGTAGTTAGTAAACAGCATGTAGTGTCTGTCAGTGAGCAGTATATAGTGGCAGTTAGTAAGCAGTAGGTAGTGGCAGTTAGTAAGCAGTAGGTAGTGGCAGTTATTAAGCAGTATGTAGTGGCAGTTAGTGAGCAGTATGTAGTGGCATTTAGTAAGCAGTATGTAGTGGCATTTAGTAAGCAGTGGTAGTGGAAGTTAGTAAGCAGTATGTAGTGGCAGTTAGTAAGCAGTATGTAGTGGCAGTTAGTAAGCAGTATGTAGTGGCAGTCAGTAAGCAGTATGTAGTGGCAGTTAGTAAGCAGTATGTAGTGGCAGTTAGTGAGCAGTCACATGGAATTCCAGCTGGAGAAACCTCTCTTCATCAGCCACTTAGAACACCACTGGAGATGACAGACCTACAGGGCCTGCTATGTCTGATCCTCTTCTATCTTCAGTAGCTGAATCAGCAATAGAAACCACCTGTGTGGAAAGGGCCACACATCCGGTTGCCAGGAGAGACGTTGGGGTAGGAGAAATCCAATATATCTCTCCGAGTAGAATGGAGGAGAGGGCTACAGACAGCCCCAGCCTCCCTTGCTGATCTGTACCCCCCTATAAACTGTAGAGACAAGGAAGGAAAGCCAAGTAGCTTAATCCAAGCTTTTTTTATACAGAGCCACATCTTAGACTTTTTAGCATTTTACCGAACACCCCCTGAGGAACTTAAACAGCATCCTGGTTGAAAAAGGCTGCTCTTGCTCTGCAGTGTATATTATGTCAGATCCCTGCCTCTTTGTTTCTACTGCTGTATAAAATGTGTGTTTTAGGAGGCTGTAGAGAAAAGAGGGCTGCAGATAAACAGGCATAATTTACGTAAGACTATTTGTTTAATCTGTGTATCACCTTAGCCTAGTCACTTCATTGGGTATATGTAAGGGAGTACAACCACTTTAAAGGGGCTGCGTTGGTCAACACAAGTTTCCTATGCTGTCAGTTTGTACCAATGCTGTGTGCTGGGAAAAAAAAACGAGGCAAGTTAAATTGTAATGCATCCCACCACTGCAGTGCATTGCAAAGTTCTGCAGTCAAAAGAAATTGCATTTTTTTTTTTATGCACCGCAGCATGTCAAAAATGTATGTCAATGAAACAAAGTGCAGTATAAAACATTTTTCACAGTGCTAATAAAAATGTATATCACGACATATGCACTGAAGTGCGTGATGTGGTGCAAAAATACAGTAAAAGGAAGAGCAACACTCTATGTAACACACCAGAAGATAGCTGAAGGACTCATATATGGTTTTGCATCAAATCCAACAAAGCAAAAATGGCAGCCGCTCAGATCAACTAGCAATAGAAGGGTGCTCATAGGCAGGGCAGTACACTGTAATTCTATAACATATATATATATATATATATGTACTGTATATATTGGGGGTTCAGTGATTTCTCCAATCAGTAGGCCTCAACAACCAGGCCAGTCATTCCTTTGCAAGCCTTGCTACTAATTAGGGCAAATGTCTAACACACCTTAGGCCCCTTTCACACGGTCTGCATTCCGTTGCGGACCGTGCTCTGCTCAGCGGGGATCAACCCGCCGATCCCCGCTGAGCCGGCGGATGACAGCTCCGTCTCCGCACTGTGTGTGGAGAGGGAGGTGTCAGAGCCCCGCTGCTTTCTATGGGGAATCGGATGAGAGCGGACCGCCTGTCCGTTCTCATCCGATCCCATCCCATCCAATCCCCTGGACAGATGGAAAATAGGGTTTCCATCCATCCGGATTTCACGGACAGGATCGGATGCGGATGGCAGCGGGTGTCAGCGGACATGTCACAGCTGACATCCACTGCTCCATAGGGCTGAATGGGGCATCCGATCAGATCCGCCTAAAAAACTGACAGGCGGATCTGATCGGAACGCCCGTGTGAAAGAGCCCTTCGATTATTAAAATACCCAGTCAAATAAGACTATTTTGCAGTTACATGATTTCGCCTTTTTCTTGTCTATTTCTGTCCATTGAGAGCTGTCCAGGAATCCACACCTGTCAGCCAGTTCAGATATCCTAGATATGTTACAAAAAGGTCGGCAACACAGGAATAGTTGTATTAAAGAGAGTGTCCCTGGGCTCCGTTTACGTGTACTCATCCCTAGCTCTGACAAATCTTGGCTTATTACTCTCCCTATAATTTCATACTATACCATTGTCTGTTTCTATCATAACATAATATAAATATATATATTTTTTTTTTTAAATGCCTCAATGAAAGATAATTATCTTTACAAGCTTAGACAGGGGTTGTTTTAGGACAAATAGGCTGCTCATTTGCAAGGAAATTTAACAATGTAGGAGATTTTTCCCTAAGAGGATGTAGTGGAGATTTACTTTGCAAGGAATACCCAGTCAGATGCAAAGAAAATAAAATTGAATAATAATAAAAACAAAATAAAAAACACAACAGGGTTGATTTATTAAAAGTGGAAAGTGCAAAATCTGGTGCAGTTCTGCAAAGAAACCAATCAGCTTCCAGTTTTTTATGTCAAAGCTTAATTGAACAAGCTGAAGTGAGAAGTTGATTGGCTACCATGGACAGCTGCACCAGATTTTGCACTCTCGAGTTTTATTAAACCAACTCCAGTATCATTGCTTGCACATGAGTGGGTGATGGAGGTCAGCAGATCTTCACCTCATCCATTGAAACGTGAACAACCTATTTGTCTTTAGTAAATCAACCACTATGAATGCTAAGATCGGAAAACATGTTTTTGGGTCAGTGATTGAAGATGAGTACAGTATAGGCATATCTAAAAGGATGCCAGATGTGTCTTCCCTTTTATAACGAAAGATGTAAGCAGTTAAGTCTTTTTATGTTCTCTGCAATACATTTCATCCAACCTCTGTCCTATTGGCAGAGTGCATTTTCAAAAAGGCTTGTTGGCACCTAGATCAAACCAGGAAAACTAAAAAAAAAAAAAAAAAAAAAAAAAGTGGACGTTGAAGATTCAGTCAAGTTAAAAATGACTGATTGACTAGCCATGTCAATGAGCAGGTTTTTAGTCTGTCCATGTAAATCTTCTTGCTTTATCTCTCAAAGACAGAAGCAAACAATGTACAGTGTAGAATCCTATAAAAAGTGCCTGTAGTGGATCCAGCAGCAGATGCAAGAGTTTATGGAATCAAAACTGACTGAATGTAAAACTCAAATTAAAGCACCAGTTTAAAAAAAAAAAAATATATAAAAAAAAATCCTGAAGGATCTTTTTCACACTTTATGCCATACACTTCGATTGAAGCTCTTGTGTGCTGTGGTTACATCCACCAACCACTAGGTCACTACTTTTCTGCACAAAGTCACTCATTTCAATTTGAACCCGGAGACTATCCCGTTGAAAATGTTTATTAATATATTTCCGATCTCCAGGAGGAGTTGGAGAGGAGGAAAAGAGAATGTCTATTTTTAAATAGTAAGAGAGCAAGTGATTAGGAGTATGAATTCAGTGGTCCAGATGGGTATAACCGTTAACAAGCTTATTCAGATTTCCTATGATCTAGAGGTCTCAAATTTTGGTAAGCTGCTCCTTAAACGTTCTAATGGAGGGTACTCCAACTACTTGGTGGTTTAGAGGAACCCTTAGATCTGTGAATTTGAAATTCCAAATGGTTGTGTTTTTGCCAGCTTAGAAACTGTTTATATCAGCTGGAGGACTTTATAGTGCCACTTATTTTCTGTTTTATTATATATGGGCACTAAAGGTTCTTCAGCTACCCAGTAACAATAGACCCTCACACAAAAACATGTAAAAAACACCATTACAGCCAAAATCAGTAAATGTAATAGCTCCAAAAACAATCTGTAGAAAACAAACACAAAAAAAAAAACAACAGGAGATATAGGAGAAGCTAGGTGCCCATAAACCCTGAATTCTGTCATAGTGAGCAAATTAAACACACATGTTTTGGCCCTACACCTAGTCCAGATTAGCAGGTGGAACAGTACGTTCAGAAGACACCTATGAATCCCAGATCTTATGAAACTTCTTAGGGCAACCCCTGACTTTGATCTTATATAAGGGAATGGCCTGATTAACTAAGGTAGGCCAAGGATGGAGAAGCTGGCGATATCCAGTAAATAGCTATGGATTTCTTAGCACAGTACAAAACTAAATGCAAAAAGAGCTAGGTAGGAAGAGCATCATCATCTATATAACCAAAGAGATATCATAAGGGATTACATATATTAGGCAATTGTAGCTAGAGACAAGAAAGCACTATTGGATTGGCATTCCCAGACCAGATGGTAGAATGTGCCCTCTGCTGAAGAGCATTTAGAACAAGTAGGGGTGTAATATGATCTATAAAGGAATTTAGTTTGCACAACCTTACCCCTGGATGACCATGGGTACTTGTAGGGGAAGAATTTCCAGCCAAACTTCCTTTGTAAGCTCCGGAATGTGCATACGTGATTCAGTAAGATGGAGGCTATCTGTTTTAGAACGGAGTAAAGTAGAATAGTATACAGAGATAAGTATAGAATGAGAAAAATTACGTAAAGAGGAGATAAAATACTAGTTGAAAATCTGAAAATTAAAGGAAAACCCCCAATAAGAATAAATGAGAGATCGGTTTTACTCCATGTCTAGACCAAAAAGCCCCATCAGTCCAACAGAAAATTTTGGGTAGACGCGGTTAATGCCATAATGAGGAGAAAGGGGAATATACATTTGCTGAGCCAGAAGCAAGCAGTTTAGAAAGTTAGAAAACCCGCAGTATCATGGATAAGACGCTCGTACTTGCCTAACCCAGAGTAGATTGTCAGTAAATTAAGTTTTCTATAGACTTATATGAGGTGAGAATAGCTCCTTCCAGTGCTGAAGCAGCGCTATTAGGCTCCGGAAGCTACATAATTTGAAGGTTGGGAAAGGCCAGGCCCCCCTCTAGAACTGGTAATTGCAGGGTATCTTTTGCTATTTGAGCAGCCTTACCTCCCAGATAAAGGAGGTGAGAAGAGAGTCAATCTCTTGAAAGCAACTTTTTGGGCTATACACTGAAGAATTACTTAAGAGGAAGCAAGGCAAGTGTAATGGTGCTGGTGGCTGAGCCTGACGTGCAGAGGTAGCCTCGTGGGATCTGGTACAACAGGAACACGGACGGGTCACACTGGTGGTAGACACGGGCTAGTCTGAGGTGCGGAGTCTAAGTGCTAGCTGGTTTTCACTAGAGCCCCTGGTGGTGGGGATAGACTGCGCTGCAAGCTAACACCAGGTCGCGGTCCCCAGGGTTGCCCCACCAGGAGGTGAACACGTCCAGAATCAGAAGCAGATAAGCCGACAAGGATAAGGCAGGAGAGTGGTCACAGGAACGAGCCAAGGTCAGGGCGGGCAGCAAGCAGACGAAGTAGTGGACAAGCCGGGAGGTCGATCAGGAAGTCAACAGGAAACAGCAGGTTCAGGATCAGGAAGTACAGGTAAAGCTGCAGACAAGACAGCAATGGCTCAGTGCTGCTGTGGTGTTTAAATAGGCCAGCCTTTTGCCAATTAGTGCAATTAGTCTGCACTAAGTTAACTCTTAACTGGCAGATTCATGACAGCACTTCAGTGTACACAGGGAGTGTTCCTAACATTGCCCCCCCCTTAAGGGCAACCTCCGGGTGCCCAATAGGTTTTTCTTTTGTGGGTGACTGCGAAAGAAAGCATAGATCAGTTCTTTAGCATGGATATTCCGTTCCGGTTCCCAGGAATTTTCTTCCAGGCCGTAACCTTTCCACTTTATGAGAAACTGTAATTGACCTCTCCTCCTCCTGCAATCCAAAATAGCTTCCACCTCATATTCTTCCTCCCCATCGACAATCACAGGTTCGGGTGGTTCCGAGCTTCTGCCCGGGAAGGAGTTAGGGACTGTAGGTTTTAACAAGGAGACATGAAACACCGGATGAATTCTAAGAGAATCAGGTAAGTGTAATTCATATGAGACCTCGTTGAGTTTCCTCTTGACCGGGAAGGGTCCAATAAACTTGGGTGCCAATTTCTTTGAGGGACAGGCTAGGCGGAGGTTGCATGTAGATAGCCATACCTGGTCACCTGGTTGAAGGATTAGTTCCCCTCTCCTCTTCCTGTCAAAAATCTTTTTAGAGGCTGCTTGTGCCCTTATTATAGCATCCTGCAGCAGTTTACAATTGCGGTTGAGGAAGCTAATGATATCCTGTACTGCTGGAACTGTGGGTTCAGCGGGAACGTCCGGTAAGAAGGACGGATGGAAACCGTAGTTTGCGAAGAATGGAGCTTGCCCTGTAGCAGAATGTTTAGCATTGTTGTATGCAAACTCTGCCAATGGTAGTAGGGCCACCCAGTCATCCTGGACAAATGTGGTGAAACAACGGATATACTGTTCCAACGTCTGGTTTGTCCTTTCGGTTTGTCCATTAGTCTGAGGATGGTAGGCGGAAGACAAGGACAGCTCAATCTTCAACGCGTCGCACAAGGCTTTCCAGAAGCGGGAGGTAAACTGGACCCCTCTATCTGAAACAATATTTGCAGGAACCCCATGAAGCCTAACGATCTCTTTAATAAAAACTTCTGCAGTCTCCTTGGCCGTGGGCGTATTCCTGAGTGGCAAGAAATGGGCCATCTTAGATAGACGATCAACGACCACAAAAATGGCGGAACAGCCCTCTGAGGGGGGAAGCTCCACTATGAAGTCCATGGCGACCATCTTCCAAGGCCTGTCAGGGACTGGTAGTGGCCTGAGCAGGCCCCACGCCTTGTTTCTTACAGACTTGCTCCGGGTACAGACGGTACAAGACTTCACGTACTCCCTGCAACTCTGTTCCAGATCTGGCCACCAAAATGTTCGTTGTAATAGATCCAGGGTCTTATGAGTACCAAAATGGCCCGCCAGAGGGTGGTCATGGCATAACCCTAAAACCGTCACTCGGACCTCTTCAGGGACAAAGATCTTGTCTTCAAGCCATAATAACCCATCTCTGGGTACCAAGGACACCTCAGGGAGACAGAGATTCTTTGCAGAAGCTTGCTTTATTTGGGCCATCAGGTTGGTCTGTAATAACAAAAAATTACCTGCGGACAGGATGGTGTCGGGTACTGGCACTTCCTTTGGATCATCAAACATGCGGGAGAGCGCATCTGGCTTGACATTTTTAGATCCCGGCCGGTAGGTAATATGGAAGGAAAATCTTGAGAAAAACAATGCCCAACGTGCCTGACGTGGCCTCAGCCGTTTAGCAGCTCTTAAATACTCAAGATTCTTGTGATCTGTGAAGATGAGGATAGGATGCGTTGCCCCTTCCAACAAGTACCTCCACTCCTCAAGGGCAGCCTTAATGGCCAGAAGTTCTCGATCGCCAACGTCATAGTTCCTTTCTGCTGGGGAAAGTTTACGAGAGAAGAAGGCTATAGGATGTATGAGATCTTTAGTACCCTGCCTTTGCGAAATAACTGCCCCCACGGCCACTTCTGATGCATCTACTTCAAGAAGGTAAGGAAGGGCAGGATTCGGGTGACTCAGGATGGGAGCAGTTGTAAAGAGCCTTTTCAAGGTTAGAAAGGCAGTCTGGGCTTCAGGAGGCCAATTGAACCGGGTATTCTGCTTCGTGAGCTGTGTAATGGGGGAAATGATGTCAGAGAATCCCTTAATAAATCTCCTGTAAAAGTTGGCAAAACCTACGAAGCGCTGGACCCCCTTCTTGTCTGACGGGGGTGGCCAGTCCAAGATGGCTGAGACCTTTTGGGGATCCATCTTAATTCCTTCAGTGGAAATTATGAGACCTAGGAACTGAATACTCTGGCGTTCAAATTCGCACTTCTCCGGCTTGGCATATAATCCGTGTTGGCGGAGTCTGCCGAGGACATTTTTGACATGTCCCCGATGTTGATCCAGGGATGCAGAGAAAATCAAGATATCGTCCAGGTAGACAATAACAAAGATATCTAACCAGTCTCTGAAAATATCATTTACAAAATGTTGAAAGGTTGCTGGGGCGTTGCACAGGCCGAAGGGCATCACCAGATATTCAAAATGCCCAAACCTGGTGCGAAACGCTGTTTTCCACTCATCCCCCTCACGAATACGGACCAAATTATAGGCCCCACGTAAGTCTAACTTAGTGAAAATGGAGGCTGACCTCAGTCTTTGGAAAAGTTCTGGTACCAGGGGAAGAGGGTAACGGTTCTTGACCGTGATCTTATTTAGTTCCCGATAGTCCACACAGGGGCGGAGAGAGTGGTCCTTTTTTTCCACGAAGAAGATTCCTGCCCCTGCTGGGGATGTCGATGGACGAATGAACCCCTTCTTTAGATTTTCATCCACGTATTCTTTCAGAGCCTCCAATTCCCGTTCTGACAAAGGGAAGATACGACCGAATGGAATCCCGGCCCCAGGAAGTAACTCGATCGGGCAGTCGTATGTGCGATGAGGAGGAAGGGTCTCGGCCCCCCGTTTACTAAAAACGTCCAGGTAGCCATGATAAGGCTTAGGCACAGCAGAAAGCAGATCTGTGTCAGAGTCCAAACAGAGCAGGGTACTGGCAGGGCTGAGAGAGACCGGTAAACAGGAGTTTATGCAGTAATCAGACTGAAATTTGATCGTTCTTGTCATCTAATCGATTTGCGGGTTGTGGGCCTGCAGCCACGGCAATCCCAGGATAACCGGAAATAAAGGGGAAGCAATAGCATCCAGGCTGAGTAGCTCTTTGTGACCTGAAGAAGTGACCATAGGAAGTGGAGGGGTCTCCTGAGTCACAGGTCCAGACTTAATATGAGACCCATCTGCAAGAAAAATGGAAAGTCCTTGAGTCTTGGTTTGAAGAGGGATGTGTTGTTGGATGGCGAACGTGAGATCAATGAAACAGCTGCACGCTCCAGAATCAATAATTGCGGTGACTGGTATTGTACCTCCCGGGAGTTGAAACGAAACAGGGAGCGCTAAGTGAGTAGCACTGGCAGCGGATGCTGGATAACTTGAAGGAGAGATGGAGAGAAACTTACGTAACTTTGCTGGGCAAGAACGTACGTAATGGCCGGCTTCACCACAGTATAGGCAGAGGTTATTCTTTTGCCGGCGGTGTCGTTCTTCAGCGGTTAGGGTAGACCGCATAACGCCAACCTGCATGGGTTCTGGGGCATCTGGTGTGAAGTTAGCAGGAGCCAGGTTGGCCGGAATGGGCCTGGTGGAGGTGACATGAGCCGGAGTTGCGAACCGCGGCATCATCCAGAACGGGCGTGGGTGCTGGGCAGACCTTTCCGCACGGCGCTCACGAAGCCGGCGATCTATCTGGATAGCCAATGAAAACAATGCCTCTAGGGAGTCTGGAATGCCAACTCGGGCTAGCTCGTCCTTCAGACCCTCAGATAGGCCTGAGCGGAACTGGTGACGTAGCGCTGCGTCGTTCCACTCGGTATCAGTACTCCACCGTCTAAAATCCGAGACGTACTCCTCTACTGCTCTGCGGCCTTGCTGGAGTGCATGAAGAGCAGCTTCCGCTGTGGAAGTGCGCTGTGGATCATCATATAATTGAGCCATGGCACCAAAAAAGGAAGACAAGGAGTCTAGGTGTGGGCTGCACTCTTCAAGAAGTCGGTGTGCCCAGGACTGGGGTTCATCCAAGAGTAGGGAGATGACAAATCCAACCTTGGTGGCTTCCAAGGAGAAAGTCCGGGGCTGCAGTGAAAAATAAAGTTCGCATGCGTTTCGGAACGCCCTAAATTTGTCCCGATCTCCTGAAAATCGCTCTGGTGTAGGAACCCTGGGTTCAGGTGGTAGCATCACCACTGTGGGTCCTGAGACCGAACCTGTTGGTGTCGTGGAAGTTGGGGGTACCAAAGAAACAGGAGGGATCCCCGGGTTAGTCACAGAGTGCATGCGTTCCTCCAAGTGCACATAGCTGTCCTGGAGCGACTTGACTGTTTGCGACAATGCTGCCAAGTGTTGGCAGATCTCGTCCAGAGGAGAGGCCCCTCTTGCAGGCTCCGACATGGCTGTCTTGTACTGTAATGGTGCTGGTGGCTGAGCCTGACGTGCAGAGGTAGCCTCGTGGGATCTGGTACAACAGGAACACGGACGGGTCACACTGGTGGTAGACACGGGCTAGTCTGAGGTGCGGAGTCTAAGTGCTAGCTGGTTTTCACTAGAGCCCCTGGTGGTGGGGATAGACTGCGCTGCAAGCTAACACCAGGTCGCGGTCCCCAGGGTTGCCCCACCAGGAGGTGAACACGTCCAGAATCAGAAGCAGATAAGCCGACAAGGATAAGGCAGGAGAGTGGTCACAGGAACGAGCCAAGGTCAGGGCGGGCAGCAAGCAGACGAAGTAGTGGACAAGCCGGGAGGTCGATCAGGAAGTCAACAGGAAACAGCAGGTTCAGGATCAGGAAGTACAGGTAAAGCTGCAGACAAGACAGCAATGGCTCAGTGCTGCTGTGGTGTTTAAATAGGCCAGCCTTTTGCCAATTAGTGCAATTAGTCTGCACTAAGTTAACTCTTAACTGGCAGATTCATGACAGCACTTCAGTGTACACAGGGAGTGTTCCTAACAGCAAGAAAATCATTTTAAATATGTTTACCCTTCCTCAATGAGTCAGGGGAAGGTTGGCCAGAACGTGACTGCGTTCTTAAGTCTACCAATGAAAGGGTCTAGATTATTCTTAAGGTATAGGAAAAGAGGTTGTTGTATTATGATTCCCAAGTAACGAAAACCAGACACAAGCTTTAAGGGGCGGAAGAGTTCTTCAAGGATATTTGAGAAAGAATTACTTCACATTACAAGTAGCTAAAAAGTTCAGGGATCACTTGTTATTAAGTTCTTTTATTGCTTGTTTTGAATATGTAAATATTTTATTGTCTGAACACAGGTGTCCATTAAAATATGAAGAACTTCATAAATGAACTAAATAGAATAGCTACAGTGCTTCCTGGAAGGCATTTCTAGGTCATAGAATGATTTCACTTGTGGTTTGAAGTCCCAATTTAACCATGAAGAAAATGCCAAAAACCCATTTCACCCATTCCCTCGGCCCATGTGGTTATAGGTTTATCCATCTTCTTCATCATGTGTAAAGAACCTGTCTTCTTATTCAGAAATGCACTTACTCACTCTTCTTGCTGCCGTGCAGAACCTGTCTCTCTATTCATTGTATTTGAAGCAGTCAGCCAGTTATTTTGGCAGGTTTATAAAGCTTCTTATTTCCAAGGTAATATGAGCTGTAACACAGATTCAGTTTGACTGCTTTGCTCATTAATTTTTGTGATTATTTATATTATTTATTTACGAGACAAATCAGCCTGACTGTATAACAACCAGCACGGAGAGACAAAGATAGAGGGTGTGCTGGTTTACAATTACAGACAAGGCAAGAGCCAACGGAGGTGTTTAGCTGGGAATTTACTGGCAGATCAGTGAGTGAGAATGACGGCACGGAGACTGCTGTGCCACCGAAACACGGCTTGACTGCATTTAGACAGGGCTACATTTTAAACTTCATGTTGGTCTAACCATTCATAAATGATGACATCCTTTCATGAAAACTCCAACCCTTGTGTAATGTGATTATTTTAGTAAAGGCGAATGCTTTCATGGGAATTTTTTGCCAACTATTTTTTTAACTGTACAGACAAACTCACAAGAGAAAGGAACAGTTTCGTATTTTTTGAAGTATTGTAAGTCCTATGACTCTTCTCAAAATCCCTTCCACCCACCTACCCCGCTACGTCATGTGCTGCATTTAGGCACAAGAGTTGGCCAGAATAGGACAACCCAATAAGTAATAAAGTATCACAGTTTATAAACTTTGGGGGATGATGCTGCCCTCATTGCCCCCCGTCATAAGTGCTGACCAATGAGTGCCATTATGATATATACAGCAACTTTATTATTTAAATTGCAAAAATCTCTTTAGGTAGTGATGTGCAAGCTGGCAATTGCCCTTCCTTACGCCCAAATCCCTCTTTCATGCATAACTGTCCCTGTGTTTTGTCCATAAATCTGTATAAGTATTACTCAAAGGAATTTGTATGGTTTTAAATGTAGCACCCTCCTAGGTAGGTGCTGGGTAAAAGCATCTATTGCTCCTGCTGCTTATCAGGGGAGCCTGATCTATTAGTTTGCCTGTCACATGTTTCCAGGTGTGATTCACTGGGTCTGAGGGAGTGTCCCCACTGTATCCAATGAGGGAACTTGTTGGACAGTGGAGGAAACCCAGCCAGTGACACATCAGGTTTTATGACAGTCCCAGTGGGAGGGCATTCTTGCAATGCATCCTGGGATTAATCATAAATACTGGGGGGACATGTGACAGGGCATCTTTGGTGGGAAGCAGAGTCCCAGGAGGGGGCAGATGGCTGGTCTCTCCTCCTGCAGGTGTGAGAAAGGTGGTCTTAGGCAGTCAGTCTAGTGAACCAGGTGTGGAGCTGAGCTGCAGAGGATCCAGAGTGCTGACAGTGGAGCTGCTGGCAGAGTCTCTGGAGAAAAACTTTGTTCGTTAGTACCAGAAGATTTGCCTAAGGGTCTGCCCAGGAAGGGGGGGCCACTCCAGTGAAGTCAGGGGATCAAGGAGCTAGCTCACACAGAGAGTATTACAGGAAAGGGGGTGTCGGATAGATCACCCTGAAGAATAGGGACAAGGGTGTGCCAGGAAGGACCCTGAAGAGTGTTCTGCAGTACAGTACAGTTTAACTCAATAGATCATTACCTACTTCTTCACCGCTACTGACAGGGTGAAGCAGCGGCCTTGCCGCATTCAGCAATATTCAGTCGTTCCAGCAGATTGTGCATAGTTATATAAGTTGGAGTATCCCACTCATTCCCTTCTCCTACCCAAGTTCTCAATAAAAACACAACAACCAAAGCTACTGGACTGTTTCCCGACTGAGCCAAAACACTTGTAAAATGTTGAACTGTCATGCTGTTGCTAATGGTAACCCAGGGTAACCTGTAACCAGCAGATCCCAAGGGAGTAGTGCTACCTAAAAATAAGACATTGATTTTAAAAAAAAATGTAAAGTAATAGCTACTATTGGACAAACTGCTGCCCAAAGATCTTCCCCGGGCTGCTTATATAAGCAAAAGCCTAGATGTATCATCATATAATCTTCTGCAGAGATTTGCCGAGATCACATAACCGAAAGAATAGGTTGGAACTGGAAGGAGCGGGGAGCAGAATTTTCTCCAATGGATAAGTATTTCAACCATTTTATTACTCTCTATAAATGTAACTCAGCAACGCTGCTAAAAGAACTTTAACATTTGTGTATAGGTCCACTTACAGTGACAGTGTCTACCTTGAAGTTATATCATTGCATTGCCAATGCTTAAAAATAGTGATGTCGCCCAAGGCAACCTGTCATTTTCATTCCCGTGCTCACAGAGGTTCTGGCATTAGACAGTTGAATGCTAAGCGAAGGGCTTAGCTTCAAGCGAGGAGGTGTTTAATCTTAATTGGAGAGGGGCTCTATGTTCAGCCTCAGCATTGGATCCAAAACTACAAAAAATGGCATTAGAGTTAGAATATGACCATAAATTAGGGAGATTTTTCAGTGAAATGTAAAACCCTCTTTCAGTTCCAAAATGTACTCTTTGGCATTGGCCTATCTAGAGCATTTGGCACCCGGGGTGGATCCAAATTCTGGCACCCCCTCCCCTCCCCCCAACTCAAAAATGTAAAAACACCCACAAAAAATTGTAATGTTTTCAAAAATTTTTATTTCACAAATTTCACAGCCCCCCCCCCCATCACAGTGCCCCTTGCAGTCTGCCCCCACCCCTCTGTCTCTCTAATCTCCCCAAATCCAGTAACGTGGGGGGCGGGCCGAGACCTGCTGTCTGTGTCAATGGACGCAGCAGCGGGACTCGTGAGCGCGTCCGCATGGGTGCCCCCATGGAAAGCGGCTCTCCGTGGGGGCACCCAATGAAGAGGAGGATCTGGAGTGCCACTGGGGCACCCCAGAAGAGGAGGATCGGGGCTGCTCTGTACAAAACCCTTGCACAGAGCAGGTAAGTATAACATGTTTGTTATTAAAAACGTTATTAAAAAAAAAAAAACTTTACAATCACTTTAATGATATATAACCATTTCAGTGATGCAGGGCTGTGTGAAGTCTATTTACTTATCTGAAATCAGTTTTGCTCAGAGAGACTTGTTAGGGGAGGCACTATCATTTATATCAGTTTGGATCTCTTATTATCTATTGTAGCATTTCTGTCTAAACACAGCTGACTTTAGATAAGAAATTGGACTCCACACAGCCATCCACTCTTCAGCAAAGTTAACCCCTTCATGCCTAAGCCTTTTTCTGACACTGGTTGCTTACAAGTTAAAACCAGTATTTTTTGCTACTTAGAAGTCCCAAACATTATATATATTTTAGCAGAGACCCTAGAGCAGGCATGTCCAACCTGCGGCAATGCGGCCCACTGCCCCCTGACAATGCTGGGGAGGAAGGAAATTGAGTCGGGGGCACGGCCACAGAGGCAGCCTCAGAGGGGATCATCCACTAGTTGTGTTAAATTAGAGCTGGGGGGGGGGGGGGCGCGGCAGCACAGGAAGGGTGCGGCGGTGTTTTATTACGTATATACCTTAACTATAGTATATATTATAGTATATATTTTATATGCGGCCCGAGAAAATTTCTGTACACTCAATGTGGCCCAGAGAAGCCAAAAGGTTGGACACCCATGCCCTAGAGAATAAAAAGGGTGATCATTGCAATATTTTATGTCACACAGTATTTGCGCAGCAGTCTTTCAAATGCAATTTTTTGGGGAAAAAAATAAATTTCATGAATGAAAAAAAAAACACTAAAGTTAGCCCAATTTTTTTGTATAATGTGAAAGATTATGTTATGCCGAGTAAATAGATACCTAATATGTCATGCTTTAAAATTGCGCATACCCGTCGGTCCGTTCTCATCCAATCCCATCCGATCCGATCCGCTGGATGGATGGAAAATAGGGTTTCCATCCGTCCAGATTTGACGGATCGGATGTCAGCGGACATGTCTCCGCTGACATCCAATGCCCCATAGAGATGCATGGGGGGACCGTTCAGATCCACCAAAAAAAGGACAGGTGGATCTGAACTGTCCACATGTGTGAAAGAGCCATAAGGCCCCTTTAACACATACAGTCCACTCAGTTCATCAGTTCTGTCACGTCAAAATGTATCCGTTTTTTATCCATTTTTCATCCGTTTTTCATCCTTTTTCATCCGTTTTTCGTCCTTTTTCATCCGTTTTTCATCCATTTTTCATCCATTTTTCATCCGTTTTTCATCCTTTTTTCATCCTTTTTCATCCTTTTTCATCCTTTTTCATCCGTTTTTCATCCATTTTTCAGCCGTTTTTTCTACGTCCACTACCAATGCAAAAACGGATGAAAAACGGACCGTTTCTCCGTTTAAATCCGTTTTTCGTCCAAATTGTTTTTTTGACGGATGAAAAATAGGGCATTCCTCCGTTCCAAAAAACGGACATTGACGGAAGCGGATGAAAACGGATGTTAACGGATGATCGTCTGTTGTCATTCATTTTTACATAGAGATGCATTGATGTC
Organism: Pelophylax lessonae; assembly: GCF_965119305.1. Taxonomy (NCBI): domain Eukaryota; kingdom Metazoa; phylum Chordata; class Amphibia; order Anura; family Ranidae; genus Pelophylax; species Pelophylax lessonae. Next base: position 83,233,196 of record NC_138774.1, read on the forward strand.
CGTTTTTCATCCTTTAACGGATGGATGAAAAATGGACAAACGGACCGTATGTGTGAAAGGAGCCTTATGCTATATGGAGGCGCACCAGATTTTGCACTCTCCAGTTTTAGTAAATCAGCCCCCAAATGTGGAGCTTACAGGGCACAGTGCCACCAACCCCTCCATCAGGCAACAGTGTGGTATAAAAACTGGCCACTTGCAATGTGCCTTTGAACTTGTTAGAAAATGTGACTATTCTGGGAAAAGCCAATTCCCTGGCAGAGCCACCTCCCTGCTTGCATGTCATAGTGCTGTCTTCTTCTGGGAGTGTCTAATTACTGTTACTGCCTGGCTGACCCCTCCCTTCACCTCTTTACCACTTGAGTGACAGCTGTAAGTCTGCTAGGGCTGCTGATATCACATCCAAGATAGTGGCACCCAGCAGGAGTCTCAAGGCTTTTAGATGTCCACACAAGGGAGGCTTTTGCTGGTAAATACAAAATTGTACAAAGCGCCACCGTCCCACCGTGCTTACGCGCAAATGTGAACACATACGTTACTCCCGCACGCATATGTAAACTGTGATCGCACCACACATGTGAGGTATTGTCGCAAACGTCAGAGCGAGAGCAATAATTCTAGCCTTAGACCTCCTGTGCAACTCTAAACTGGTAACCTGTAAAGGCATTTAAATTGTCGTCTATGGAGAATTTTAAGCCCCGTAGTTTGCCGCCATTCCATGGGCAGATGCAATTTTAACCCCTTGCCGACCGCTCACATTGAGCGTACTGCGGCAAAGTGGCCCGAATCCGTCCAGCGACGTAGACCTGATCACCGCCGCTCTTCCCCGATCGTCGGGGATCGAGTGAGGAAATCCCCCCGCTTGTGTAAACAAAGCGGGCGGATCTCCTATGTGAGAGGCAGGGACAGAATACAGGATTCAGCATAGCTGAACCTGCGATCTGTGTCTGTGTCACTCAATCCCCTCCCCCCACACACATCAGTAAGCACCAGGCATACATTTAACCCCTTGATCACCAATAAAGTTAACCCCTTCTCTGCCAGTGTAATTTTTACAGTAACAGTGCATATGTATAGCACTGATTACTGTAGTAATGTCACTGGTCCCCCCAAAAGTGTCAAAAATGTCAGTCAAGGGTCCGATCTGTCTGCCGCAATGTCGCAGTCCCGCAAAAAAAATCGCAGATCACCGCCATTACTAGTTTAAAAAAAAAACAATAAAAATGACATAAATCTTTCCCGTAGTTAGTAGCTGCGATAACTTTTGCGCAAACCAATCAAAATACGATTTTTGCGGGTTTTTTTACCAAAAATATGTAGTAGAAAACAAATTTGCCTAAAATGTTAAGAAATTTTGATTTTTAAATTTTTTTTTGGGGGGGGGGGGGGGGGAATTTCATATAAAAAAATGTGAAAAATATTGTTATTTTTTCGAAATTGTTGCTCTTTTTTTGTTTATAGCGCAAAAAGTAAAAATCGCACATGTGATCAAATACCACCAAAAGAAAGCTCTATTTGTGGGACAAAAAGAACATAAACTTAATTTGGGTACAGCGTGGCATGACTGCGCAATTTTCCGTTAAAATAACGCAGTGCCAAATCGCAAAATATAGCCTGGTCTGGAATGGGGTAAAATCTTCCGGTCTTAAAGCGCTTAAAAATACGCTCATTGAGTATGTTTTTGTCAAAGACATGTAGCTAAATACCTTTTGGCCTAAATATATGACAAAAATTTAATATATTGGATATTTTTTAACTGTCAAAGTAGAAAAATATTGTTATTTTTTCAAAATTGTCGCAAAAAATGAAAAGCGCACAGGTGATCAAATACTACCCAAAGAAAGCTCTGTTTGTGGGAAAAAAAGGACGTAAATTTTGTTTGGGTACGGCGTTGCACAACCGCGCAATTGTCAGTTAAAGTCGCACAGTGCCAAGTTGCAAAAAGTAACCTGGACGTAAAGCAGGAAAATCCTCTGGTGGTAAAGTGGTTAAAGTGTGACATGTTAGGTATCTATTTACTTGAAGTAACATCCTCTTTCACATTATACAAAAAAAAATTGCGCTAACTTTCAAAAAAAAAAAATTGCGTTTGAAAAACCACTGTGAAATTGCAACACACACCATTTTATTTTATAGGGTCTCTGCTAAATATATATATATATAATGTTTGGGGGCTCTAAGTCATTTTCTAGCAAGAAAAAGTAAATTTTTACATGTAGGAGCGAAGTGTCAGAATAGGCTTGGGAAGGAGGTGGCTAAATCATGCTTTTTCGGATACAGTATATTACATATTTTGTGTGATATATACAGTTTATATATATATGCAGTATATATATATACACTGTATTTTCTGGCGTATAAGACTACTTTTGAACCTCAAAAAAATCCCCCAAAAATGGGGGGTCGTCTTATACGCCGAGTATAATATCTCCAAGGTAACCTAAGTATAAGTATTATCGGTAGATGAAAATTAGGGGGGTCGTCTTATACGCCCAGTCGTCTTATACGCCGGAAAATACGGTATGTTTGTGTGTTTTAGCAATGTTATTTCCTCTACAGGTTATACAAGGTTTCAGGGCTCTTGCAGCTCCCCGGTATCCTCTCCGGGTTGTTGGAATGTCAGAATTGTGTTGAATGTTAAGAGACTGCATGTTGTCAATAGGATTTTCTCTAATCTGTTGTATGATGTATCTGCATGCTTCTTCTTGGGACTAGGCAGCATGTGGTGAGTTTGCGGTTGCCACTTTGATGGTGGATTGTGTCTGATGATGAAAGGCATGGAGAAGCAGCAAGAAGCTTGACTAGTGATCTTGGTAGAGGGAGGGAGAATCACTTGTAAAGTGGAATTTAGAGGGTCTTTTTCCTTTATTTATCTTCAATAAAAGAAGATATGATTGCTCAGATCTAAGATCCATAGGGTATTATCCTGTATTTTTATATTTTTATATTTAAAGGTAGGATATTAACCTATGCTATGATAGGAAATAATTTGCAATTAAAGGGAAACAATCCTCTCGAGGCTAATCAAGTACATAGTAACAATGTTAGAATCTCCATAGCAAATCCATACCGGCTTTCATCTTTAGGATACTTAGGCTTCTGTAGTAACTGTCTGAGATTACTAATACTATAACAGACTGGTGCCACTCCAAGCCTGCAGTACCAGTCTCTCAGGTTTGTACTCCGTATTCAGGTGCTAGCAGAGATATCTTGCTCCAAGATAAAATATAGTATACAAGTATCACCGCACACTGTATTCAACCACCGGGTGAAGTAAATGAAAGACAGGCTTCAACTCAAATCCCAACCGATTGGTCATGCCCCTTTGACGTGTTTTACCCACCCTTGCACCTAATCATAATTCTATGATTAAGCCCAATGAAACCCAAGTGCTCGATTAAGCCCCACACTGTATATATAGCTGTTGTGGGTGAGAAGATAATCCTACACTATATTACCAAAATTATTCAGACGCTTGCCTTTACACACACATACTTTACTGGCATCCCAGTCCGTAGGTTTCAATATTGAGTTGGCCCACCCTTTGCAGCTAAAACAGCTTCAACTCTTCTGGGAAGGCTGTCCACAAGGTTTAGGAGTGTGTCTATGGGAATGTTTGACAATTCTTCCAGAAGTGCATTTGTGAAGTCAAGCACTAATGTGAATGAGAAGGCCTGACTCGCAGTTTTCGCTCTAATTCATCCCACAGGTGTTCTATCGGACTGAGGTCAGGACTCTGTGCCGACCAGTCAAGTTCCTCCACCCCAAACTCGCTCATTCATGTCTTTTTGGACCTTGCTTTGTGCACTGCTGTGTAGTCATGTTGGACCAGGAAGGGGCTATCCACTTACTGTTCCCACAAAGTTGGGAGTATGAAATTGTCTGAAATGTCTTGGTATGCTGACACCTTAAGCATTCCCTTCACTAGAACTAAGGGGACAAGCTCAACCTCTGAAAAACAACCCCACACCACAATCCCCCCTCCAACAAATGATTTGGACCAGTGGACAAAGCTAGGTCCATAAAGATATATTGGCGAGCGAGTTTGGGGTGGAGGAACTTGACTGGCCTGCACAGTTCTGACCTCAACCTGATAGAACACCTTTGGGATGAATTAGAGCGGAGACTGTGAGCCAGGCCTTCTCATCCACATCAATGCCTGACCTCACAAATGCGCTTCTGGAAGAATGGTCATACATTTCCATAGACACACTCCTAAACCTTGTGGACAGCCTTCCCAAAACAGTTAAAGCTGTTATAGCTGCAAAGGGTGGGCTAACCCTACAGACTAAGGGATGCCATTAAAGTTAAAGTTTTGGTAATATAGTGTATATATGAACCACCATCTGCAGGAAAGGGGGTAGGTATGAATATAACATAAGGGCCCTTTCACACTAAGCTTTTCTTCCATTTTTGCATTACAAAACGCAGAAAAAAAATGCATAACCATTGAACCCTTTGGAACTCTTCACACCATACACTTGTGGGTCAGTATCATTTTTAAAAGCCCCTAATACTGCATTTTTGGTGCATGTTAGGTATGATAAAAAAAATGCACCAAAAATGCACCAAAAACGCACCTCCCTATTGAAATAAATAGAACAATAACTAGAATAAAAATAATATAATAAAATATAATAAATAGAATATAACACATGAAAAACATGGCAGAAATGCATCAAAAACACACCCACAGTTGCTTTTTTGGTGCGTTTTTGAGTCACAGGAACAGGCTGATGCCAGGCAACCACAAAACACACTGGAAACATGGCATATTTACATGCATTTTTACAGTGTTTAAGCAATGAAGCAGTGTGAAAGCAGCCCTATAGTATCTATGGCTTCTGAAGAAAAGGCAACTTTGTTGATGACCAGGAAGGGGTGATATATGGCTACTATAGGTTGGGAACACTGTGTATATAGCCACTGTTAGCAGGAAGAGAAGTCTATATATGAACCACCTTCTGCATTGGTGGATGGGGGATATATATGACTGCTGAGGAAAGGAGAACTGGATATATATAGTTGAATACGGGGAGGTTATTGCATATATGGCAGTTGGAGAGGAGATGTTGATGCATGTACAGCTGTGTAAGGTGCCAATATTAATGTCTTCAGGGTCCTGCATTTCCCCCCGGGCACAGGATAGTTTTGCACTTTTGCTCTCTAAATATCCTGTTCTGGTTCAGATTGGAATCTCATTAGCGCCTGTGTGTCCATATAAGACAGTTCATTTTTAAATGAGCTCTGCTAATAGTATCCTTCATCCGGGTGCACAGAATCGTAACCTTTTCCCACCATTTTGCTGTCATTACCGGAGGCCTATAACGCGGAGATGTATCATGGGAATAACAAGTCTGTTGTGTGAAAATACTGCTTACAGCCTGTAAAGGATGATTGGTGTGCTACTAATTTATCCTACACTTTAAGGACAAACACACATATTTGTGGCATTCACAGGTTTTGTATGCTGTCATTTGCTGCCCATGTTGATGCCCTCCGTTTGATGCTCCTAAAGAGCAATACTAGTGAAAGGAAATTAAAATATCTTACAACAAAATATATGAATTGGGTTAAAAAAAAAAAGATTCGAATGTGTGTGACCAGCTGCACAATCTGCTTAGATCCATTAAAAAAGTTTACAACTTTTGCAGTCACTGTCTTATCTGACTTTTATGACTATTGGATCTTAGGAGAGCTCATCACACATTAGGATTCTGTCTAGGGCTGGGTTCACACATGTGCAATGCCAGACATCGCATGTGATTGGCATCGCTTTGCCCTGCAGATCACATGCAATGTGTGTGCAATGCAAATTCAGCTATACAGTTTGTATGGCTGAATTTGCATCGCATTTGAACCAAAATGGTGCAGGACCCTTTTTTGGTCCACACTGGAATCTGAACTGAAACTGGGTGGAAAATGAACACCCATGCGATCCAATTCCTGTCCGATTTCACAATTCGCACTGTGATCCGATTTGAGGGTGTCATTAAAGGGGTTGTAAAGGTTAAGACTTTTTTTAAAATAAAAATACCAAACATGTCCTACTTACCTGCTCTGTGTAAGGGTTTTGCAGCCCCGATTCTCCTCTTTTGGGATGCCCCGCCGGCGCTCCTGGCTCCTCCTTCTTCATTGGATGTCCTCACAGAGAGCTGCTTTCCTTTGGGGCACCGCTGCAGGCGTGCTCCTGAGTTATGCCGCTGCGTCCATTGACACAGACAGCTGGACTCGGCCCCACCCCCTGCTCCCGTGTCACTGGATTTGATTGACAGCAGCGAGAGCCAATGGCTCCCATACGCATCATGATGCATAGAGAGAATTAGCAAGTTTTTCCGACATGTAATAACATGTAGAGAATTCAAAGAAGATTAGGCCCGAGAATGTGCCATAGAGAGAAGAACAAAAGACAAAGGGAAAATAAAAGAGAGAAAAAGAGGTAAAGAGGAGACCTAGAACTCGCAGAAATTACGCAAGTCAAAAATTAGCCAAGCGTGGGATAGATAGGTATCTGTACATAATTTGCCCTTGGTTCCCAAGTTTGTTCAAAGAGTGTCTGCCATTTATAATACTAGCCACCTTCTCGTGTAACATAAGGTAACCAGATTTTTGAAAATGAAATCCGGGGACATATATATATATATATAGATATATATATTTTTTTTTTATTAGCAAATGGCACTGGACTGCATATTACACAGAGCGCTGGGTACAGGACTGCATAATACACAGAGCACTGGGCACAAGACTGAATAATACACAGAGCGCTGGGCACAGGACTACATAATAGACACAGCACTGGGCACATGACTACATAATACACAGAGCGCTAAGCACAGGACTACATAATACACAGACGGCTGGGCACAAGACTGAATAATACACAGAGCGCTGGGCACAGGACTACATAATACACAGAGCACTGGGCACAGGACTACATAATATACAGGAGGGTGTTAGGCATTGAGTGCAGGGTTCAGAGGTTTGCTATGCACAGAGGACACTTCTGCCCCCACATCCATAGCTCACCTCTGCACCCTTTTCTCACAGATTATATCTGCAGCCACCTCTTAGCCCTTCCCCTACAACAGCTAAACTCTCCATCTCTCCATGCAGCTGCATCAGCTCTGACCCTTGCTCCCCCACTGCCCTCACCTGTGTACAAACAGACCCCCCCCCCCATTTGCCAATCTTCCGTTCTCAGCCCTCCACACAGTCAATTTTTGGCTCTGCCTCTCCTCCACTGAACAGCAGCAGGAGCGGCAGTGAGATCATCCAGCAATTGGCGTCTGCATCTGAGCCACCAGGCTGTTTCTCAGCCAGCATGGGATGCCCTGTCTACATTAACCCGACCTTGAATCCGGGGACAAAACCGGGGACAGACTTGGACCGGGGACAGACTTGGACCGGGGACAGACTTGGACCGGGGACAGTGTCCTCAATTCAGGGACTGTCCCCAGCAACCGGGGACGTCTGGTCACCCTAGTGTAACATGATCCAAGACACCTAATGCTTCATGCAGTGAATATGGCTATTTTTCAAATGTGATCTTATGATAGGGTCTCTTAAAGCGGAGTTCCGGGCACAAAATCGATCTAATCAATTTTGTGCCCATCCGCTTGCTTTGCTTCACCTGAAAAGGAATTGGATAGTTAGGATTATTTTTTTTTTTTTTACTTACCTTGCAATTGTAGAAAGAAATACTCACCTTTTGTCACTTCCTCCCTCTGTGCCCTCGGCCCGCGCCGTCTCTTCCGGTTTGCAATGATTCCTGGGAGCTGAACGTCATCGCTCCCAGGAATCAATGCAACGGCACCAGCCCCGCTCGTCGCTTACGGTGCGACGCTGCATTCCCTGCTAAACAGCTTCTGGGCATGCCCAGAAGCTGTGTAGGAATGCGGCGCCGCGCCGGAAGTGACGAGAGGGGCGGGTGAAGGCGCATTCTGGGAGAAGAAGACGCGGAAGAGGACGCAGAAGAGGATTGCGCTGGCTTCAGCTGCCCACAACAGAGATGGCAACGCTGTGGAAGAAATTGTATGTGCAAGAAGAGTATTTCTTCTTGCAGGTAAGTGCGAACCGGGACAGATCAGAGGCTAGCCATTGTGGAATGTACTAGCCCTGACTGTCCCGGGGGTATGTTCATTGAAAAAATGTTTTTGTGCCCGGAATTCCGCTTTAAGGGAACCTGCTTTGAAGAACAGAGACTTCCATTGCTGAACTCTTATCGAAAATTTGAGTTTCCTAACTGTCAGGTGGATCCAATCCTTTCAGTACTATGAGTCAGAACAAGGATGTCGTTTGGGAATTCTGAATTTACTCTGACTCTGCTGATCTGCTTGCTTGTCACATGTCTCTCCAAGTTCTAAAGTCTGGGATAGCCAGGCAGCTATATTTGCATAAGGAGGTCTGCGCCAGCATTCTTATTTCTTTTGGTACAGATTCTTTTTGATACATTGTACAGTCAGATTTGTGCGGCCATATGCTGATCTCTGTGTGCAGAGCCTTTGTGTTACCAGGCCTCCACGACAGTGGAAAAAGGTCTCTTTGCTTATAGGAACTCCCTAGCTGCATCTTTCATCCTCCAGAAAAAAAAAATGGAATGAATTCTCCTCATTCTCTATCCCATCTCCGGGGACTGATACCTACTCTAATAGTTACTGATGCCATTACAGTTATGATGGTAGACCTGTGGATACATGCCCACGGGAATGATTATCAGTCGCTGTAGTGGGATGGATTACGTTGGGTAAAGCTGTTAGTAATGTCTCATTTCTCGTGGAGCCACAGTCACATAAAATGATACTGCTAGAACATGGCGTGTATTATCCTTTGCATTTTGGTTTTTCTTGGTATCTTTTCCAATCCTAAGCCTTTCCTACTCCATTTGCCCTGCCTATTCGTTTTCATTTTATCTGTGCTATAATGTTGTAATAAACACGGATTTTGATAAACTTGCATTCAGATTTTCATTGACTAATGGAGCTTTTTACAGCCTTGAAATGATAAGTAGGTTCATAATTGAAATACATACATTGCTAAAAGATTTATAATCCTGTTCAGCCAGTTTTATGACCCAGAGACCTCTGCAAGGTAGGGCAAGTGAAGTTTGTGACTTCAACTACAGCAGAATCAGGTGAAGAACACCCCCCTGGCCGGCTGATTAGACAGATTATTCACTGTGTTCTTTCCTCCTGTCAGTATGTTCCCTGTCTGGATATGTGTACTGCAGCAGAGCCTAATGGGTTCTGAGCTGATGGGTTCTGAGCATTGATACCCCCCCCCCTCCCCTCCAATCTGAGCTATGCCATGCAGAGGATTGCAAGGTGACCATACCAAGACAAATGTAGGTGCATTTAAAAACACATTTTAAAATTTAACTCCTACCCCCCCCCCACACTTTCTCAGGCATGAACAAAAACATCTGATGGTGGTCAAACGCAGGACAGACAGTCAGGTTGTTCACTCTTCTATGTCTGTGGTTACTATTAACATCAAATGTGTAGGTGCATTGGTTATTATTAGATATAAACTAACCAAGGGAAATTCACACCCCCGCCTTCCAATACACCACCTGTATTACCCAATCCACCAGATGGGATTCACAATCACAATTTCTAGCTTTGTTGCAGCCTTCTGGGGGAATGAACAGACGGATGCCGCTGCAACTATGAAGACTCAGCAGATAAGCTGATACGGCGGATTTAAGCATCTTTAGTTATGATTATTGTCACTATTAGTCAGAGGCTGAAGATTTACAAACATCATTCCAGTCTGAGGCAGGCAAATGAGAAATTCCTTTTCAGATGAGGATTGCAGTTGAAATCGGGGACGGACATACAATTTGTGCAGACTGTGCGAATGTAAAAGGGCCCTCTGGGACTTAGGGGTCCAAGATATTCAGTGTAAGTTGGACTAGTACTGGTACCTTCTCCTGTTGCCCGATGCAACTGAACACTGCTTTTTTAAACTATGTTCTAACCGTGTTCTGACTCTATAATATTCAAGTAGATTCCCTACCTTCACTGACACATGTAGAATGCTTTTCCATTCCCTGTTCACACCAATAGGACTGCAAGTTAAGGTAGAGTTTAGAATATCTCAAAGGCTACATTTCATCTGTATTGTACAGTATTGCACAGTATTTGAAATGGGGATGGGGGTGGGGGGTCCAAGAGAGGCAAATAGTAAGCATGAAAGTTGGAACTACATTTAAGGTTTGCCGAGTTTGTCCTCCAACACATAGTCAGTGTTTAGTGATTTGGAGTCTCCAGATTGAGACAATTCAGTTGGTATCTTACACTGATTCCACCTGGCAGGATTCTTAAGTTAAATTTGTATGTGTAGCAATATTTCCAGGCCCTGAGCCTGATGTGGGTCTGCCATTGTTACCGGTGACACCTCCAACACATTTAAGTTGTGAACCTAAGTGTGAGAATTGAGACATTGACCACTCAGGCATCTTTGGTTGGTTTTGTTTATTGTATTTTGGGGATAAGAGAAGTGAATGAGTGGGATACTCCTCTGGCTCTACTAGGTTAACTGGAACTTTATACAAAATGCCCGTTGGCGCTGTCTTGACACCAGCTGAATGCCGACCAGCGCTTCCAGACATTTGGAGATACTGCTTTGCTGAACTAGTGCTGGAACCTCGACTTTAACTTGTTTGTTAAATCAGAAGATCCAGGACTGTAGAACACTTGACTCCTGACACTCAATTTAGCTCAAAAGTCACTGAACAGCCCCCTTCAGCCCTTCACTGACTGAGGTAGCTCCTTGTCACTGCTTGTGCCGTTGCAACTCTTAACTCTGTACACTACACACTGTACACTTTAGCTCTTCAGGGCCAAATCACTGGTGCCCCCTCTACACTTCAGGGTCCTCTGAGTAGGCACCCCCTTTACACTTAGCTGACTCCCGGATCCCTGGAACCTTCTCTGGAGTGGTCCCCTCTTCACTTGGCAGATCCCTAACGGCAGTTCACAGTACTCATGACCTTGGCAGGCTTTCTTGGAACTGAACCCCTCCTCCTCCACTGGTCCTCAGCACACCGGATCCCCTCTGCAGCACAACTCAGCATTCTCTGGATTCCCAGGCAGCCCCCCCTGGAACACCCGATCCTTCTGACAGGAGGAGAGACAGCTGTACTCTCCCTCCTGGGACTCTGATTCCCGTCAAAGATGCTGCGTCATGCGTTAGCCTCAAACATTTACCCACTCCCAGAATCTTCTGTGGCAGAATCTGCCTTCTGGGGTAGATACAGGCCTGAATGTGTCTCTGATTGGATTTCCTCCACTGCCCAATTAGAATCCTCTCATGGAGCCAGTGGGGAGACTCCCCTCTCAGCAGACACACCTGGGAAACATGACAGCCCAGCTGAAATTATGGCCCTGCTATTAGGCAGCCAAGGCCCACTATACTTTTACTTAGCACCTACCCTGTAGGGTGCTACATATGTAAGTTGGAACAGGTTAATTTTTTTTAAATATAACTCCAGAAATTACTTTTAAATTGTAATTTTAAATTACCAAAGGGAAGGATTAACCCCCCTGTAATGTTTGTTTTACTGTCTGTGCTCCTGTTCAGAAGATTTCACCTCGCTTTCTGTCCCTGTGACAATTGGATTTTGAAAATTTTGGGTTGTTGCGGAAACAAGGATTGGTGATAAAGCTTCAGTGGAGACACCTTTTTCCCATGAAAACTCTTACAGGAGTGAATTTCACCTTCCTAGGCGTAGATTTCCTCTCAATTCCTAATGTCTCCCTTTGTTTGTAAGTATGAGTCGTATGCAAGTCAGATGTTGGTAACTTGGGACTGCCTGTACAACTGTTCTCGGCATGTCCAAAGATGGTCAGCACGTAAATTGCTGGTCTACTGTATTATTTTTAACTTACCTTTTTACCATTAAGCTTATGTACACTGAAGCATGCGCATGTTTTTTTTTTGCCATTACCAGTTTTAGCCAAGGTAAACTGGTAATGCTCAGCTATTCACCCATTTGTTCAACAATCATTGGTTGGGTGTGTCTGCTGCTGTCCTCGCACACATTCATTGTCAACCAATACAATTGACAAATATGTCGTACTCTCAAGGTCACCTATGCACATTGCAAGAATTTTAGCAAACCCCATTGCTGACACTTTCTTGATTTTGTTTTGTCGATTGAGAGAGGCCATTTTAGTTATTTCTCCTCCTGTGCTAAATGAGAAGGCGAACCTTTTATGATAACATGATCAGTCCAAGTCCTGTTGTGAGACATAAGTCTACAGAGAAAACACCGTCACAAAGCCAGTCACATTAATAGGAAAACATTACTTCTTTGAATGTTCTCTGCATAAGTAATGACAAAACATAGAATGATCATTCTGATATTTGCATTTTTTGGTAAAGTTAGAATCTCAAAGCTGATGGTGGGTTTAAATGGAAAGGTCATTTTAAATATCATTACCAAATGGTTTCTATGGCATTTATATATACTGTATCATTTTTTTGGGGGAAAGTGGAGTTTTCCTTTAAATGAAAGGATGATCAAACGAGAATATGTTAGAATATGCCTGTGAAGGTTCTCATTTATTCAGCTCATGGTATATATAAAAGCAGAATAACTATCCCACTTTCCACTTGTCTGGAAGAGCAGCCACTTAGAGAACCATGTGGAGGCCATCTTTCCAGAGGGACAGGCGTCCCTGTTATTTGGCTGGTCGATGAATATGCACACATTTTCTATTTACATAACATGATATGCAGCCATGTTTTAATGGAATGACTTCCAGGAGCTGATCTTGATGTACACTTGCTAAAACTAGGAAGAATAGTATGAAATGTGTTGTTCTGTTTGGGCTTTACCTCTCCCGAAGAAGTGTATAAGGCCTGAGAAACATGTGGTATATAGTTTGATCCATGTAATATATTGTTGCTCTCATATATCTGATGTACAGTTATGATTGTTCATGACATATTCAAAATAAGCTCATATTTTGATATTAGTTTTAGCCCCCGTTCACACTAAGGCGACCTGTGAGGCGACCTGGTCGCCTCACAGGTCGCCGTAGGTCGCCTTCCATAGGGAAGCTGCGGACCCGTTCTAATAGGAGTGACACAAGTCGCTCCGACTTAGAAAAAGGGTCCGGAGCTTCTTTGGGGCAACCCGGAGGCGACCGCCATAGACTTCAATGTTATGAAGTCCGTGCCTCGGAGGTCGCCACCCGAAGTCGGATCGCCCCTATGTGAACGGGGCCTTAATCTGCAGAATAGTGGATTCAGACTCCTTGTTTTTTTAAGAATGTGTGATGGTTGATGTTGATATTGTTAATATGTGATTTTTATCTTTATTTTTGAGTGATTTGTATACATTTTTTTTTTTGGTTGCATGTACTGATATGCTTGACAACCTCAATTAAGGGATAGAGAATGGGTTTTTCTCTATCTAGTAGTAGTTAGTCACATTCAACTTGACTTGTTCTGTAATCTTGAAGACATTTTGTAGCTTATCCAAGCCACTGAAGTTGTGCCGCGGAGAAGCTTGGCAGTATCTTTACCATTATATAACAAGTTCAGTTGAATGTGACTAACTGCTACTAGCTGGAATATGTTAAAGAATTTATATTTCCTAGGTGACATTCAGATATCCTGGAAATTCTCAGAAAGACTGTGATTTATTTGCCCGACAAATTTAGCCTGGTCTGCTGGTTACCGGATTGGCACAGAACATAGTAACGCTTTTCAATATGTGTATTGTGCTTGCCCAAATGACCTGAAGTCACATGACTATGGGAGGAAGAATCCAATGAGAAGCTTTTCTGTGCTAGCCCTGTGTCTATCCAATGGCACTTTGAGTTGGATGATCTAGTTTATCCACTCAGTACACTTATACACATATATATATATATATATATATATATAAAACATTAATGTCAGTACATAGGGGGACCGTTAAATGGGGGGACCAAGCAAAGGGGAACCTGTAGCTGGGGGGGGGGGGCTTGGAGAGGAAGGTCTAGGGCCCTTAACTGGTTACACTATTGGTAACACGTGTGTCAGTAATTATGGAGATAGTCTGGCTACCCTTACCCCTACAAGCCTATCCCAAATTGAATGAAAATTAAAGTGGATGTAAACCCTCATTGAATACCATTGGGTTTTCTAAAGAACTGTGTATCTTAAAAAACTGTAATTTTTTCCACCGTAAAATACAGTTTTTTTCTTTTTTTTTAAATCCTTTATTGCATCTCAGCACCGTTGATCTCTTTCAACATATAAGCCACTTCCTGTCTACATACATATACTCAAGCACTGGCTGGCAGGGCATTTCTCATCATAGTGCCAACAGTGAACCATGCATGCCTATTATGTGTTGAAAAGGCCATTTGTAGTCTCCACCATAGGCCCATGTTACAGAGTGACAATGCAGAAGCACGACTGGGAGACAGTTGCCAACACATACCATGAAATGCCTAAACAAGGACTTTTATGAGAGGATCACCAGGTATCATTTAGAAGCTGATAAGAGATAAGAAAATACTGTCTAAATACAAGAGGCATTTGTATTCTTAGGCAGGCTATACACTGAGTACGTTTGCACGACCCCCCCATCACCCCAGACAATGCTGAAAGGGGAATTCCTCCTGCCAAGCAATTGTCTTTTTCCTGCCGGGAGAAGAAAGTAATTATCGCTAACTATAGCAGCTACTTGTGATAATCGCAATTAAATCTAGTAGGCTTGTTGTACCCAAGTTGATCAGTCGATCAACTAGGTACATTCAGCCTACCCAATAGTAGTTTGAATCTTGGAAGGTTCCTGCTAAACCGGCTGAGATTTTCGAATCATATATGGCCAGCCTTACTTGCATTTTGGTGTGCTTTGTGTATTTCTTCCAGATCTGTGCAGTAATCCAGGGTGAAAGTTTGCCTTTGTGTAGGAGCTTCCTGTAATAATGGCGGTTCATTGCTGATCTCTCTCCTTGTGTATGGTGGCTGGTCTTGTCTTTAACCCCCATGTCAATTCTTCCAAGTAGCCTATACTTGGTGGGTCTGCTGGGTCCCTCCCACAGCTGTACTGTGTATACAGGCTATGCACATCTCAATAAGGATATCACTGCTACTTTTACAAGGTAATACCTAGCATTCTAAAGGTATTTAGTGGGTTTATATCCTTTGGGGTTTATTTACTAAAGCTGTAAAAAATCAGGCTCACTTCTGCATAGAAACCAATCAGCTTCCAACCTCAGCTTGTTCAATTCGGCTTTGGCATTAAAACCTGGAAGCTGATTGGTTTCTATGCAGGAGTGAGCCTGATTTGCACTCTCCAGCTTTAGTAAATAAACCCCTTTGTGTCTATTGAGGAATATATTTAACCTCTTGCTGACCGCCCACCGTAGTATTACTGCGGCAGGGCAGGTGCGCAATATCACGTAGTACTACGTGATTTTGTGCACAAGACTTGGCGGCACGTGTGTTTAGTCACAGCGGGAGGCGGACCGCGGGAGGAGCGGCAGCGATCGCCGACTTCCTCCCGAGATCATCCGATAAGCTGACAGAAGACCCGCCTGCTTATGTAAACAAAGCAGGCAAGTCTTCTATCAGACAGGCAGGGAGAGATCAGGAGTTTAAGCTAAGCTGAAACCCCAATCTCTCTGTGCCTGTCACAGAACCCTTCCCATACACAGTTACTAATCACATTTAGGTACACATTAACATCTTTGATCACCCCCAGTGTTAACTTCTTCCCTGCCAGTGTAATTTATACAGTAACAGTGCATAATATTTACTACTGATTACTGTATTAATGTCACTGGTCCCCAAAAAGTGTCAAAAATGTCAGTTAGAGGCCCAATCTGTCCGCCGCAATGTCGCAGTCCCACTAAAAATCGCTGATCGCCGCCATTACTAATAAAAACAAAAAAATATATAAAAATTCCAAAAATCTATCCCGTAGTTGTAAACGCTACAACTTTTGCACAAACCAATTAAAATACGCTTTTTGGGATTTTTTTTAACCAAAATATGTAGCAGAATACAAATTGGCCTAAACCGATTTTTTTTTTTTTTTTTTTTTTTCAATTGGGAATGTTTTATAGCAGAAAGTAAAAAATATGGTGTTTTTTTTTTTTTCAAAATTGTCACTCTTTTTTTGTTTATAGCGCAAAATCTAAAAAGCGCAGAGGTGATCAAATACCACCAAAATAAAGCTCTATTTGTGGGGAAAAAGGACATCAATTGTATTTGGGTACAGCGTCGAACGACCACGCAATTTTTCGTTAATGTAACGCAGTGCCGAATCGCAAGAAATAGCCTGGTCATTAAGGGGGTAAAACCTTCTGAAGCTGAAGTGGTTAAATGTTGTTGTGTCCAGACTTCAGCTTTAATGGAAAACGTAGATATGAAAATATTGAAAGTTACTTTTTAAATGACATTAAGATGTTAAAGCTTATATGAGCTTTTAGAGAATGAGTTTAATATACACTTTACGTAGTATTATTGTTACTTTTGAGTTTTGTGGCTTATTTTAAGGCTCGATGATGGATAGGTACTGTCTGTACCTTGGAGATGTTTATTGTTTTTTGTTGTTCTGCTTCTTTTCTTGTCCAAGGATGTTTTGCTGCCATTCAATACATTGTGCTGCCCTAGTAATTATAGGACATTTCACGCTGGGGGACATTTACCCATGCATGGTGTGCAAGCAATTTGAACACAATGGGAGCAGACAGTCTAATTTCAGAGAAATCTACTGCACGTTAATTTTAGTTTTGATGCAAAGTTTTAGTCCCATCATGCACCTCACTTGTTCTATATGACATTTTACAAAAGGTGTAAAATGACAGTTGATGTAGGTAGCACAGAGAACGGTAAATGCTGTGACTTAGGGGTCATTTTATCAATAGGTAAAGAGGAAAAAACATCTTTGTTTAAAAAAAAAACAAAGTGCTTGCAGGCTTCTATTTATGGTACGTTTTTACGATGGTCTCTTCTGCCATAGAAGCTTCTAGCTGCCAATCAGATTTGCATGCGGTTCCTCATACTCCAGAGGTTGGACTGCTGGGTATAATAAATGACCTTGTACACCGTGCTCATGCTCGGGCATTGATGATATTACTGTTTTATGCTAGGAAATTAATATTGCTGCACTGGAAAAGTACTGAGCCACCCAATGTACAGAAATTCTTTGGTATGGTAAATGGGGATATACCACTGTATAAATTGATATATAAGAGTAGGGCGTGCCCCAGAAAATTTACTAAGCTCTGGCAACCCTGGCTGAGTATTGATGATTCCTTCTGGGTGGACGCTCCTTTGTCTCAGAGCTTGTAAGTTGATTGGGGCGGGGGTGTTTCCCCCCCTATGTCATGGTTATTACAGGCCGCTTATATTGTTGTGTCTCTGGCCCCCCCGGGGCTGGGATTGTGGATGGTGGAGGATGGTGTGTGTCTGTATGTGAATGTGTGCATGTTGGGTGTGTGCGATTGGTTGGTTGTCTTTCATCCTTTTTGCCTTCAGAGCCCTGTTGAACCCTTGATAGAGTTTGTCCTATGGACTGCCCTACTGGGTTCCAGGGTGGGCCCCGCTGTTGAGGGGTTCCTCCCTCCCTTTTCCTTTGGCCACGGTTGGCCTACCACTGAGTTTGGTACTGCGTTGATATGTTTTTTTACTACCTGCACTGTAATAACCATGTCATTGTTTTATGCCTTGGTTGTGGTGTATTGTTATGTGTTTTACTGCAAAAAATTCCAAAAATAAACACCTTTCAAAAAAAGATTTGCATGCGGTTGCAGCATAGTCCTTTTGAACTCAATGGGTGATGCTGCTCATCAAACTCTGCAGCTCATGCTAAAAATCCTGCAGTATTCAAACAGCCTGTCATTTTACAGTTTAGGTGGGTAGCCGGGGGGCAGTATAACTGTCACCCAGTCACTTGTTTTTACCAGCCCCCAAGCCACCTATTTGAAAGAGAACTATTGCATGAGCAGTTGTACTTATTATTCCTAGTACTGTAATAGGTGTTTTTTTCCTATATGTTTACCTACTTATGGACCCTCTCAGGTCCAAACTTAAAGCGTAGTTCCACCCTCATTTTCATCTTAACGGATTCCAGTAGGGATATGCATTTTAAAAATTAATTGGGCAATCATTTTTTTTTTTTTTGGATCACTTACCTTATTTTAGAAGATTCTTTGTCCCACTTCCTTCTTCTGCGGCCGCGGCCCCGGACGTCACTTCCGGTTTCGCATTGCGTCCTGGGAGATGTGTGTCATCAATCCCAGGAGGCAATGCGTATGGCCGACCGCTCCTCTGATTGCCAATCACAATCTACAGCGCACGGGTGAGATTGCGATCGGCTTTCTGGGTAGCCAGAAACTAGGAAGAGGGACACAGCGGGGGACACAGCGCCTTCAGACGCCCACACCGGAGATGGCCGCGCTCTGCAATCAATTTTAAAGGTAAGATTTTATCTACATTCAAATACTGTAGTGTATTGTAATGTGGAAATAGTGTTACTGTAATTGGCAATAGGTTAGGATTAGAGGGGTATTTTTATCTTAAAAATGTATTTTTGGCTGGAACTCTGCTTTAATATTAGGCAGAATTAAGTTCGGCCCTCCACAGGTCCCAGTCCCAGTTTATCATGGGAAAATGAATTTCCAACCCCTGTTTTGGTCAGCCATCCAATCATTACCAACATTTTAGATGTTGAGTGTTAAACTGATATAAAAGGGGTTATTTATGGGACACAAAACTGACATTTTGGCATTATCATTTTGTGTTGAGTTCGGCTTTAAGTTGATGCTGTCTACTGAAAAAAAAGAAAAACGTAAAAAAAATGGAGTCTGCCAAAGAAGACTTCTAATACTTACCTCCCCAGTGAGTTGTGAGACCTGTCTTTGTTCTTTTAAGCAGCTACCATGGCTTTAAAATCTTACATACTGGTCTTAATAGTCTTTCTTTCCATTGGACATGTTCTTTATTTTTTTTTTTTAAAGGGATCACTTTGATACAGTTTTTTTTTTAGCATTTTTACTGGGTACTTTCTGCATTTCAGTGATTTTACTTTCTTCCAGAAATTGCTTTTCTAAAACTCTTACAGAGTTGGAAACATAGAGAAAAAAGTTTTATGGCGTGCTGTCTCTACCTCAAGGTCCTCTTCCACCGGCGACTAAAAAAGATGTCACAGTGTGCCTTTCTATTGGCCAGACAGTCACCATGTTTAAAGCCAGACATTTCTGAATAGAGGGAAGGATAGGTCTGGAACAGTTCGACCTGTCTGCAGGAAATCTATGGCTCATGAATGGGTAAGATAAATTCTTCCATTCTCTATGTGGTGGCACAGACAGCTTCTGTCTGTGATGAATACAGTGCTGAACTGTGCACACGCTCCAGCCTGATTACCTAGACAGGAAGCCAGCTCTCAATGCCAGTCTCATGTCAGCTGGTTCCAGAAGCTGAGGTGCAGGTAACACTACCCACAGATCAATAAAG
The DNA here is from genome assembly GCF_965119305.1 of Pelophylax lessonae. Classification (NCBI taxonomy): domain Eukaryota; kingdom Metazoa; phylum Chordata; class Amphibia; order Anura; family Ranidae; genus Pelophylax; species Pelophylax lessonae. Next base: position 83,252,663 of record NC_138774.1, read on the forward strand.
CTGTGAGAGCGGGCAGCTGAGACCGTGAGATCTTAGAGCAAAACAACAGGCCTGTGGTGTGAAGAGACGGCAACTCCCTCTGGTACATGGCAGGAAATTAAACACTATTATAGAGTAGCATTTAGTAAATGACTGCCATTTGCCGCTTGCTTTACATTGCAGTATGTGGGAGTTCAGTGCAGCCTTATCAAGGTGATTCTCAAACAAGAAAAAAAATGTTTAGAAATATGGCTATATGTGTGTGTGTATGTATATATATATATATATATATATATGTGTGTGTGTAGCACAATTCCCAGCCGTTTTGCTGGATATGGGTCCGCCTGGGTTACCGCTAGCAACAACAGCACATTTAGGCATGTTTCTCCAAGTGTGAGCACTGAGACAATGACCAGTCCAGTATCTTTGGGTTTTTGTAACCTGGATGGGAGAAGGGATGAGTTGTATACTCCTTTGGCTCAACTATGCACAATTTGCTAAGGACAATTGAAAAATGCTGATTGGCGCTGACTTGACGCTGGCTGGATGCTGGTTAACGCTGGCCTGCCGCCTGGTAATGCTGAACTGACTTGTGACTGCATTCCTGAATAAAGAAGTCCTCTTTAAGCTCCCCTAAGCACTCCTTGCTGAGGTAGCTACTCGTATACTGCTGCACTGCTGAACACTTCAGGGCCTACACCGGCGCCCCCTTTCTCTCTCTTATCTTCAGGGCTTAGACTCTGGCACCCCCTTTCTAAGCCTTCTCTACTGGTTAGCTGGCTCCCGGATCCCTCTGACCTTCTGGAGTGGTCCCCTCTCCTAGGCAGACCCCTGGACAGTTTCAAGTACTCACAACACTGTTTTTCCTGGAAACTTCTGCCCAGCAGCTCCACTCGGTCTACAGCACTCTGGATCCCTCTCTGCAGCCCAGCTCAACCTTCGTCCTCTAGGCCGACTGCCCAGGATACCTTCTCTAGCTCTGACAGGAGGAGAGACAGCCGTCAGCCTCCTCCTGGTACTCTGCTTCCCATCAAAGACACTGCGTCATGTGCTCCCCTCAGACTTATTCCCCATCCCAGGATGCATTGTGCCAGACTCTGCCCACTGTGATAGATATAAGCCCCAGGGCGCTATTGGCCAGGTTTCTTCCACTGCCCAACAATAGCCCTCATTGGACACAGTGGTGAGACTCCCCAGACTCAACAGACACCTCTGGAAACACATGACAGCCTAGCTGGATGATCAGGCCCCCCTGACAAGCAGACAGGGCCATACAAATGCCCCTTCCTAGCACCTACCTAGGAGGGTGCTACATCTATATATATATATATATATATATATATATATATATATATATATATATATATATATATAGTATAGTGGTTTTTATATACAGTAAAACCTTGGATTGGGAGTAACTTGGTCTGAGAGCATTATGCAAGACAAGCAACATTTTTTAGTAAATTTTGATGTGATAAACAAGCGATCTCTTGATATACAAGTAGCATCATAACTGAGTATAAAAGACAAGGGAGGTGCCTCTAAGTGTAGCAATATGATGTAGCAATAATGAAGGTACAATATTTAGCAACTCACATGGTTGATGTTTAAAATAGGCACATCTAAGTAAGCAGGCATCCGGGGTAAAGCTGTCCACATAGACCATCCTCTGCACCGCCATCAACATCATTCCTTCAACCTTGCTTTTCAGATCGCTCTACCACAGGGTAGTCTTCCCGGTCACAGGACAGCTTTACCCCGGATGCCTGCATACTTAGATGTGCCTGTTTTAATCATCAACCATGTGAGTTGCTAAATGTTGTACCTTCATTAAATGTAACCACTTTCTACACTTGGAGGTGCCTCTTTTCTCTTTTATACTCTGTAGCTCCTGCTGGATTTTGCTTCTAACCCCCTTGTGGAGGGCTGCTATTTGTGGAAATTTTAGAGCCAGTTCACACTGAGGCGATCCGACTTCGGGGGGGCGAACTGTTAAGTCGCGTGCACCGCTGTGCACCGCGACTTCGGCGCGACTTGCAGGGACTTCACATAATGGAAGTCTATGCAAGTCGCTCCGAGGTCGCCCCAAAGTAGTACAGGACCCTTTTTCTAAGTCGGAGCGACTTGTGTCGCTCCTATTAGAACGGGTCCTGTACTACTCAATGGACCGCGACATATCGCGACTTGTCAGGCTGACAAGTCGCCTGACAAGTCGCGCTAGTGTGAATGGGCTCTTATGGTTACACAACCTATCATATTGATAAAATCTTTTTATATGGACTATAAACTGAATGACTTATAAATAAATGGTTGTAGAACAAATCATCTTAGTTTCCATTATTTCTTATGGGGAAATGTGCTTTGATATACGAGTGCTTTGGATTACAACCATGTTTCCAGAACGAATTAATCTCACAATCCAAGGTTTTACTGTATTTCTTTTTTTTCTTTTTTCATTATAAAAAAAATATATATTTTCAATCAGGTAACTGTGAAATAATGCACATATCTTGCCAGGAATGGTCAGATTGCCCATTAGTTAAAAAAAAAGAAGAACACACTCCTCCCTATTACTTAGCAGAGGTTGTCTTTGTTAATTATGATTATTTAAGAACAAAATAAGTGCTAGGCTTTTTTATTGAAAGATTCCCAGATTGCCGAACATAGGATAATAGTTTAAATCAGGGGTCTCCAAACTTTCTAAACAAAGGCTAGGTTTACTGTCCTTTAGACTTTAGGGGGGCCGGAGTGGCCAGGGGAAGAGAATGCCCCAGCATCAGTGGGAGTATAAAAATTACATAGTGCCTGTTGTCAGTAGAAGTAGATATAGTGCCCCATCATTCATATTAGCGAGAGGAATAGTGCCCCATCACTGGTATCAGTGGGAGGAAAAATGCCCCATTGTTGGTGTCAATGAGAGGAATGGTTCCCCACTGTTGGTGTCAGTGGAAGAAATAGTGTCTCATCACTAGTCTCAGTGGGAGGAATAGTGTCCCATCACTGGTCTCAGTGGGAGGAATAGTGTCCCATCACTGGTCTCAGTGGGAGGAATAGTGTCCCATCACTGGTCTCAGTGGGAGGAATAGTGTCCCATCACTGGTCTCAGTGGGAGGAATAGTGTCCCATCACTGATCTCAGTGGGAGGAATAGTGTCCCATCACTGATCTCAGTGGGAGGAATAGTGTCCCATCACTGGTCTCAGTGGGAGGAATAGTGTCCCATCACTGGTGTCACTCCCTTGTTGATGTCAATGAGAGGAATGGTTCCCCACTGTTGGTGTCAGTAGAAGGAATGGTGCCCCCTTGGTGGTGTCAGTGGGAGTAATAGTGTCCCGAGGGCTGGATAAAGGCAAGCAAAGGGCCACATTCGGCCCACGGACTGCAGTTTGGAGATCACTGGTCTAAATCAATACACTTTTGTTTTCTAAAACTTGCAACAAAGTTTGGTGCATGGTCACATCAAGAAATAAATATATATGTCCTTCATGATGCCCCTAACTGAGACAGGGCTTAGGAAGAGGCATGCATTCATTGGTCAGAACAGATTTCACCAACCAATTTTCGATATGGTTTCCCCCAAGAGAAATAGTGACCTGATCCTTTCCTTCCCTTGCATGTTTTTTCAATGTGAATGCTCATTTTTACAATAGTTCATCAGATCATGAATGAATGGCCCACTACTATCTAATGATGGCGGGTACTGTACCTTTAGGCTAGAGTCTGGGGCAAACCACTAAACCCACCATCGATGAAATAATGACTTTTCTCGTTTTCACCTTCAGTAATCAAAGCAATGTATAGTAAGAATCACAGTATAGCCTTCTTAAAGCTGAAGGTATCTACAGATTTTACTTTCATAACACAGCCAAAAAATTAAGTGTTTATTTCTAACATTAGGAAAAGTCATGCAAATCATTATTTTATGCCCTCTGAGACAGCTGTGATTTTTAGGGCAGATACAGCCTAATATTTTAGGGCACTGAATTCTGAAACTGAATTCAGCTGTTTCAGGCTTTTTGGCCATCATCATTGCAGTGCATAGAGACCATGGCTTCTATATAGCAGACCTTGGGGAAAAATAAAACAGTATAACAAGACAGGTTCGCTGAGTGATGCTGCTGCTGCGTCAAGATCTTCAAGTCCCAGCATCCCTAGCTGCCCTGGAGGCAGAGAGTGGAGACCGATACTCATTTCATGCCTTCCCTCCAACAGTGTGAGACACAGAGGCACATCTAGATGACACCTAAAATACACCATCTCACAGCCATTGTCAATCAAGCTGGCAGTGCGAAGGGAGTGTGCAAGACTGATTGGCAGATTGAAGGACACTGATGCTTTGGAGACTACAGCCATGCTGTACATTAGCATGGCTGACTGCCTGTAGTCCATTTTCACAGAGGCATTGGGTATAAATGCAACTGCTGCAAGCAATGTCTAAGAATGAATAATTTAAGAAAGCACAGCAGAAAAATCTGGGCTGTTAGGATCTCCAAGTAAGATTTAGCAAATTATCAGGCTAAATGAATAAAAATAATAAAATATTGGACTAAGTGGATGAAAGTTTCATGGCACGCATCATTTTAGGGCCCATTTACACCATATGCATTGGGATGGTTTGCCCAACACATCCCCAATATTGAACAGCAGAAAAACAATAAATTAGGGTTGTTCATGGCATGCTCTACTTTTTTCAGTGCAATGCATGTGAACATGTGTAGATGCACCTTAACTTGCAAAAACACACCTGTGTTAACACTATGTGGTATCAGCAGGTTCAATGGGTTTACAAACACTACTAGGCAACTCTGTTGTCCTCTCATTTGGCAAAAGTAGGCCCCTGCAAAAGAAGACACAAAAGACTCCTCTCTCTATCAACAACTGCCTTCATTCTTTGCTCCATTACAGCAGTAAAACCTCCATCAGAATCTTCAGCATTCAAAAGTTCTGGGGTGTCAGAGATCTATGTTCTCCACTGCTTGCTGTGGGGTCCATCCTCAGTTAGGGGAGGAACTACAGTTCATGACGGGACACACAAGCATCCGACACTCCTGAAAGTGTAAGATGTTGAAATATTCAATGGAGGCTGAAGCTCTGGAACAAAGGGAAGGTAGATTACATGGGCCTACAGAGGGGTAAGCATACGGTGCCTTCTTGTGCAGGAAACAATTATTGCCAAATGCTTGGGTGGAGTCGCTTTGAGCAGAAAAGTTTATTGAGGTTGAGTAGAATACATAGCTCCTTCTAATGCATAATGCAAAAAAATATCTGTATGTAATACAATAACAAAAAGATTCCAAAATTAAGTTAAATACTCTAATAACTTAAAATATAAATATAAAATATTACCTAAATTATAACTATGCATTAGAGCTGTATCACACATTCTACTTGTTAAAGCGGTAGTATACTCAATGTTTTTACCTACAGGTAAGCCTATAATAAGGCTTACCTGTAGGTACAATTAATATCTCCTAAACCGATATCTGCCCTGCATGCAGCCGCTGACACTAGCGGCACATGCGCTCTGAAGGTCCGATGGACCTTCAGAGTTCCCTGCCGGCTACTTGCACGGGAGTGACATCATCGCGGCTCTGGCCACTCACAGGGCCAGAGCCGCCGAACCCGGAAGAGACGCCGAGGGAGCATGACAGCTCCCACAGCGGTGTCCAGGAGTCTGTGTCGGGGCTTCGTTTTAAGGTAAGTATTTCATAATGAGCTACTATGCGATGCATACTAGCTCATTATGCCTTTGTCCTGCAGTGTTTGTTTGTTTTTTGTTTTTTTTTCTGGCAGTATACAACCACTTTAAAGCAGAGTTCCAGCCTCAAATACCTTTTTTAACCAAAATTACCCCTATAATACTAATCCATCGCCCTTTACAGAACCGCTATTCTCATACTTACAAGGTGTACAGTATTGGATTTTAGTCAAAATCTTACTTTTAAAACGCTGTCTGGGTGCGGCCATCTTGGATGTGGGCATCTGAAGCCGCAGTGTAATCTGCTGTGTCCTTCTTCCTGATTCCAGGGAGTGTTCTGGGAGTTCTTCCTGATTCCAGCCTCCTGGGAGTGATGACAAACAGCTCCCAGGATGCAATGCAAATGCGGAAGTGATGTCAGTGGCCGCGGCCACAGAGGGGGGGAGAAGGAGGAAGTACAATAAAAATTCCCTGAAAATAAGGTAAGGGACCCCCGAAAAAAATTGAAAATGCCCAATTGTTGATAAGTATAGCGAGCACTCCAGGAATCACTAAAGTTGCAAAATAGGCCGGAACTCCACTTTAACTAAAGTGGAACTTTACCCAAAACAACCTGGTTAAAAATGAATGTTCCATAGCAAGGAACATACATTCCACATTAATAATTAGGCTACCAAAATTAGTGTGTGCTCCAGAGTTGTTACTGTTCTTCTTACTGGAGGCTGCCATTTTGCTAAAGCCCAGAGCCTTTGAGCAGCGATAAATCTTTAGGCTGTTAGCAAATTGGCCTTTACATTTTTGGCACAGTGCTAATAAATAGAAATCAACTGAGCATGTGTAGAGCAGGGAGAGAGAGTGTATTACTGGATTTTACACAGCAGAGGTTCTTATTTTTAAAGTTTTACATCACTATACCTGCAAAACAGGCCAGCAGAAAGTTATCTAGCAGAACTTAAAGGAGTTTTAAAGGCATTCTATGCATTAAGATAAAAAGCCTTCTGTGTGTAGCAGCTGTCCCAGTGCCCCCTACTACTTACCTAAGCCCCTTCTCTATCCAGTGATGTCCACGAGTCCCTCGAAGACCTCCTGATTGAATGAGACATTGGCTCCCACTGCTGTCATTTAAAGTCAGTTAGCCAATCAGGAGAGAGAGGGCCGGGGCGGAAGGGCAGCTCCATGTCTGAATGGACACACTGAGCTGCAGCTCGTCTCGGGTGCCCCTATAGTAAGCTGCTTGCTGTGGGGGCACTCAACAGGAGGGAGGGACCAGGAGCAGCGATGAGGGACTCAATAAGAGGAGGATCCAGGCTGCTCTGTGCAAAACCAACTGCACAGAGCAGGAAAGTATAACATGTCTGTTATTAAAAAAATACAAAAAAACTTTACAATCACTTTAATTTTATGACTAAAGTTCCACTTTAAATATCAATGGGCTAAATACTGTAGCCAGATGTTGCTTTGCTGGCCAGGGGAGGAGCGGGCTGTGTGCTCCGGTGCCCGCTCTCATCCTTTCCCACCCCTACTGCTGTAAATATTTGCAGAGCACTTTTGGCTGTGAGTGGATCCTCTGTGTAACATCCTCCACGTCTTCCCGCAGCAGCAGTGTAGAGCCTAGTATTAATAAAGGCTAGTGGGCTATGGACTTTAATACTCAGGATTCCCTGCATACACAGGAGGAGAATCCCAGGCAAATCTACAGAGATTTGTGCAGACAGTGCAGGAAAACCAGTGTGTGTGGACCTGCAGCTGTGCATGTCTATATTGGGAAAGAGCCTGGTGAGGGCTGGAGCTGTATATGGTGTCTACGGAGACTGAGATCTAAGCCATTGAGAACTTCTGGTGATGTGGACTGTGGGGTGAAATACCTAGTGTTCCTACTTTTCTGTACCCACCTTCAGAGGAATTGATACTGAGAGAGCCAGTAAGAATCTAAAGCTGGAACTGAGCCTTGCAAGGACCTAGTCTTGAGAATGGAGACAATAAGGTGCCAGTTACCCTGCAGCCATTCCCAGGATTACCCGTCTCAGGAATGCATACACCGACCCAGGATTGGGGTTGTATGCCTCTTGTGTACACTGGGACCTTTATTCTTTGGTTAGTGCTTGCCAATACTCTTAGCACTGTTTGCACCAGTTATAATTTGACATCATAACCCTTCAGTTGATTTGCCAGCTTTTGGGTCAGTGTTCACATTATCTAGCACAGCACCTTTAAACCTGTTCAATTGTCTGTTTATCGATTCATGCATTGTTTAACTGACTTGCCATAATACATCCATTTAATCTACCATCCAGCTGCTTGTGGCCTATTTTCTGTGTACTGTTATAGAGTGATGGCATACTAATGCTTAAAGAGTAACTCCACTTTTGTTGAGCAAAAACATTCCCCTCTGGATGATCTATATACCTTGCAAGGATTTTAACAAACTTTGTTGCAGATTCCTACCTTATGTTATCCCGAAGAAATCCCTGTGTGTTTCTCTGTGTCCATGTGGTAAGTGAATCTAATGGGAGTGATATCATAATTATCAGTCGGCTACTGAACCTGCAGGGCTCTAATGTGGAAAATTGCTGTTCTGCATCCCTTTAGATGTGATTTTCTATTGGGAGTGTCTCACTAAAAATGATATTCGTGTTGCAGGGAATGCCTAAAATCTGACTTGCATCTTAGGCCAGACTTCTGGGAAAATTGGTGAGCCAATTACACAAGCAGGAAATTATGTTTTCTGAAGTGGAGTTACCTTTTAAGTTACACAGGTGTGAGCGGCCTTTAATCTATACCAGGCGTGCCAGTGGGGGCCGAGCAATTTAAGGGGTCGTGGCAGAACATAGGACCCATGAAAGGAAGCTGCTCCTTCGAGGGTAGCACTACAATACAATTAATTATTCATAACAATCAATTAAAAGTCATCTGTCACTGATCTGACTCCGGTAAATTAAAATCTGATTGGCCACAGCACCATCTTGCTGCTGTTTACACTGCATTTTTTTCCTAAAACTGATTGCAGTCCTCGCCTTATCTCAGAGTATCTCTTCTATAATGAAATTCACGTTGGTTCCACCACTGCATAGCTGCATACCAATTACTCCGGGATGTTGTATGACCTCTAGCTGCCCTGCATCCCTTAGAGCAACTGGCCATGCTGCGCTCAAGTCTATAGCACGAAGTTATGAATGTTTTATTAAATGGATGGTAACAAATCAACCTACAGAGCCTGGGAACCTCATGAGGAGACCAGATCTGTAAATATGGATTTAGCAGCACAGTACAAAATCAGCAGGCATACACATGAGAAACTTACAGTAACAATGGCAATCAAACTAACAAGGTACAAAGCAGAAGCTGAAACTGAAGGGAAATTCCGGCTTGAAAGTACATTTTTCATAGACATGGGAAAGTCATACTGAGCTTATGATGTAAAAATGCACAAGCTGTGGTTATTTGTAATTAAAATGGTTCGTCAAAATGATCAATAGATCCAGAATTATAGATAAGAGAAGTTATATTCACATTTTAAACTTTTCTGGTAAAAGTTAAGCTTGGCCACACTCCTTCTATGGGTCTCCCAGGTGATCTTTTAACGTAACAGATAAACTCAATGACCATTGACCAATATTATTGTTAGAGAAGCAGAAGAGGATGTGGTCAAGCTTGACTTTCACTGTGCCCAGAATTGGACTTCAACATTCACATTAGCACTATTGTTAGGCAAACCTAAAAGATAAGAGACAGTGTTGGTTATCAGCATATGTTGGAACGACAAACACAGGAGCCTCTCAGGTCTTTCCCTAAGCTATTGAGTCCTCCTTGTTCAGAGAATGTAAAACCAAATAAGGGAGCAAATAAAAATCTAACTAAGCCTACTCCAGTATGATCAATTATGACTTGAAAATGAAAAATGAGCCCAATCTTGACTTGTTTTGCTATGGTTATAGATCCCATACAATAGGTAGGGGTGTAGGGGCACTGGCCACTGATTTTCACAGGTTATCAACAATGGATAAAGTCATTACTTGGGCCCAATCGTCTGTATTCAACAGCTCACTACAAAAACAGGGACCTCCCCCAATAGAGGAAATTCACCGGAGTTGAGAAATCCAAATGTATCAGGTCAAAGAGAGCACCAAATCAAAACTCCTTAGGTTTTCAAAGTCTTTGTTGTTTAATTAGTTACAACAAATAGGGCAAAGAGGAGCCAACATGTTTCATGGGGCCACACAATCCCCCTTCATCAGGGCTGGAGGAAACTTTAGATAACACACATAAACATTACACAAATATTCACACATCACCATTTTATGTATGGTATTTCAAACTTTCATCCAGCCCTGATGAAGGGGGATTGCGTTGGATTGGTTTTGCCCTGTTAGGTGAACAATAAAAACCTCGGACTAGAGCCAACTCATAAATATTTAGGAGTCCAAGGTCTTTATTGTTCAACTGGTTGCAACCAACAGGGAAAAATAGATTTATTTCAGGGGGCAAACAAACCCCCTTCATCAAGGCTGGATGAAAGGTTTTAAATGCCATACATAAAATGGTGATGCCTGAATATTTGTGTAATTTTTATGTGTGCTATTTTAAAAGTTTCCTCCAGCCCTGATGAAGGGGGATTGTGCGGCTACATGAAACATATTGCCCTCGCTTTGTTGTTCAACTAGTTATAACAAACAGGGAAAAGAGAAGCCAACATGTTTAATGGGGCCACATAATCCCCCTTTATCAGGGCTAGGGGAAACTTTTAAAATAACACACATAAAATGAAACAAATATTTACACATCACCATGTTATGTTTGGTATTAAAAACATTTCATCCAGTTCTGAGGAAGGGAGATTGTGTAACCCCCAAAATGTGTTGGATTTCTTTTGTCCTGTTGGTTGTAACCAGTTGAACAATATAGACATTGGACTAGAGCCACATCATAAATCTTTAGGAGTCCAAGGTCCTCATTGTTCAACTGGTTACACCCAACAGAGCAAAATAAATCCAACACATTTTGGGAGCCACACAATCCCCCTTCATCAGGGTTGAATGAAAAGTTTGAAATACCATACATAAAATGGTGATGTGTGAATATTTTTGTAATTTTTGTTTGTGTTATTTTAAAAGTATTTCCCAGCCCTGATGAAGGGGGATTGTGTGGCCATATGAAACATGTTGGCTCATGTTTGTCCTGTTTGTTGTAACCAGTTAAACAACAAAGACTTTGGACGCCTGAAGAGTTATGATTTTGCCCACAATGTAGCCAACCCAGACCCTCCTTGGCACACAGATTCTGGCATTGTTCTCCTGTCCATACCTTTTGGGACCATGTGGTTAAGCTAATTCAAGATGTAACAGGTCTAACATTGCTGAAATCTCTGCACGTTCTACTATTCAGCTATGGTAAACCAGGTCCTACATCTCCTCCCCATTGGAAAATCACCATTCCCCAATGTGTGCACAACTGCCTAATGGCTGCAAGGAAACTGATCCTGAAACATTGGACCACCTCCTCCCATCCCATGGTCCATTTGTTAATAAATTACCTTATAAACCTCCTTTATAAAGAAAAATGAATCACAGAAGCCCAGACATCCAACCCCACCGCCACAAAAATGTTCTTTAAAAGGTGGCAAGCCTACATTGCATTTGCACTCTCACCAACGGAAATATCCACTTTAATGTCCACTTTTCAGTACTCTGAATGGTACCTCAAGGCATGCTTGACTCCTGGGCGCACTGCAAACGTTGCCAACCACCTGTAAAAATCAAGCCAGTATAGCCACGAACTCTAGCTGAGAGAGACTACTTTATATACTTTATAAACCCACTATAATTATGAACCCTATATTACTGATTAAGCCTTATATAGAGTCATCCAAACGTTACTATGGTTTTCTCCTCCCGTTCCATGCGAGACAACATCCCTTATTTGTAATTGTACGACTATACTACTCAAATTGCATGCTTAGTTTGTAATATCTGCCCTAGTACTGGACATGTTGTTATTACTACTGTTTATATGCTTTGAAATATTCAATAAAAAATGTATAAGAAAAAAAAAAAATTATGAGTTATGATTTGGTGCTCTCTTTGACCTATTACACATGGGGAAATCCCATAAAATCCATTAAGCCCCATTATGCTTCTCAAAGTACTTTTAGGTGGGACTTCAGTCACTTCTCACTTGACTCTGTACTTCGCAGTTCCTTTACAGCATTTATGAGATAGCCAGAGGGCACCTTGCCCTTTATTTTCACAGGCTGAGCTCCATCAGCAGATAATGCTGAGAAACAAAGTAAGTCAGCAAGCCAGATATACACAATACATGCTAGGAAGACAATTAGAGCCAATTATTGGGTGGTCTGTGTCACTTGAAATTAGGATTTTCATTTTGACTAGAGTTTACCTTTAGAATTTTCCAGAGACTTATCATATATCCTCAACAGTCCTGGAGAAATTCAGACCAGTACCCAAGATTGTGCTTTGTCTTGCATAATTCATCAAAGCTTTGTGCTACCTTTGGCTTTAGAACCTTTCAAATTTGACATCGGGTTGGCAGCTCCTTATATGAAGTCCCATCATGCATCATGTTTCAGAAACTGTCAGGTATCTGCACATACCGCCACAGTTGGAAAAAAACTTCCCAGTCCCGAAAGGAGGGAAATGTGCGGTCACGTAGATTAGAGATGTGAAACAGTGGGTGGGTGGACATGTCTGCGGTTATTTTAGAATATGTCAACAGTATTCCTCCTGAGAATAAACATATTTTGCAGAGAATACATATAAGTGTTAGGAGAGCTATCATATACAGTGAAAGTGTAAACATAAAGTAATATAAACAGTTATAGAGGTGCAAATGATATGTATATGCAGTATTTATTCCCAGAAACCTACTGAAGATACAATTACATTCTAACAAAATGTTTCCAGGCCTCAGAATGAAATCACTATGATGCATGAGTTATTTTAACCATGTTTAACCACTTTACCACCGGAGGATTTTGCTGTCTTACGTCTGGGCCACTTTTTGCGATTCGACACTGTGCGACTTTAACTGACAATTGCGCTGATATGCAATGCCGTATCCAAAATTTACGTCCTTTTTTTCCCCACAAACAGAGCTTTCTTTTGGTGGTATTTGATCACCTGTGCGATTTTTACTTTTTGCGCTATGAACAAAAAAAGAGCGACAATTTTGAAAAAATAACAATATTTTTCACATTTTTTTATATGAAATTCCCCCCCCCCCCAAAAAAAAATGTAAAAATCAAAATGTTTTATCATTTTAGGCCAATTTGTTTTCTGCTACATATTTTTGGTAAAAAAAATCGCAATAAACGTATTTTGATTGGTTTGCGCAAAAGTTATTGCGTTTACTAACTAAGTGAAATATTTCTGTTGTTTTTGGTGTTTTTTTTTTTAACGAGTAATGGCGGCGAAAAAAGACACCGACAGGGAAGGGGTTAGTTTTATTGGAGAGGGAGGGGTTAATGTATGCCTGGTGCTTACTAATGTGTGTGGGGGGAAGGTGACTGAGTGACACAGGGACAGATCGCAGGTTCAGCTATGCTGAACCCTGCAATCTGACCCTGCCTGTCACTTTGGAGATCCGCCCGCTTTGTTTACACAAGCGGGCGGATCTCCAGACTCGATTCCCTGACGATCGGGAAGAGCGGCGGTGATCACCGCCGCTCCTCCCCTGGCCCAACTCTCGCTGTGACTGAATACAGCGGGAGCGAGCCTCCGGCGGCGCGCGCCCACCGCCGAGAACAGGGAGTGTCTGGCAATGTAGGTCTACGTTGCCAGACGATAACGAACCACTTTGCCGCAGTAGAGCTCTAGTGAGCAGCGGTAAAGTGGTTAATACTTTATCTCATTATGATCAATCTCAGTTTTTTTGTTTTGTTTTTTGCATGCATGAAATTAATATTTATAGCTGAACTCCAGGCACAATTTAATGCAGCTCTGTATCCACTAATACACAGGTGTCAAACACAAGGCCCGTGGCCTAAATGCGGCCCCCCAGGCCAGTTCATGTGGTCCTCACACCTCTCCTGCAGCTGCGACACCTCCTTGTCTCTGCCCTGACCTTGTCTCTGTAGTCGGCAGCAGAGAGGACAGAACTCTTATCCAGATCCTGCACTCCTCTGTGCAGCTGCAGAAAGGCTCATCTTTGCCCCCCCCTTCTCAGCAGTCTGCAGCAGAGAGGAGGGCAGAACTTCTCCTACAGATCCTGTACCTATCTGTGCAGCCGCAACACCACCATACCTTTGCCTCCCTGGTCTCAGCATTCAGCAGACTCTGGAAGCTGACTCCAGCCCTCCTCTGGTTCTCCTCCAGACCCTGTACTTTTTCCCAGATCCATCCACAACTTCTCCCTGGCAGCAGCACAAGGTAAATGGGTGCATTGTGACATAAGGAAGGGTGGGTGACTTCTGATGGTGGGGGGGGGGGGGGTTCTTGACATCTCATGTAAGGGTGCAAGGGGGTGTGGGGTGCTCTAATCCTACAGATATAACCGGCCCTTTGAGTGCAAACATAATGCTGATGCGGCCCGCGATTAAATTGAGTTTGGCACCCCTGCACTAATAAATAAAGACATTTTTTTTTCCTAATACAAGCAGTGTAAATACCTAAATCTGCCATTGTATTGTGCTCTTGCAATCTGTGTACAAATCAGACTGGGACACAGAGAAGCAACACAAGAGCCAATCAGATGTGCTGCAGTGCAAAGAACATGTTGATAGGAGTAGAAAGAGTGTCAGTGCAATAAGCTCATCGGTTTGATGTTTGTCCAATAACAGACTGGAGGTGGGAAAAAAGCCTGAAAGGTTTACACCAGCAAAGGCTCAAGTCTCTTGCCCTGCTAAACAGGGCTTTACTGCAGAGCTGTGTGAATTTCACAAAATGATTGACAGAAATGCATCCCCATTGGCAGGTAAAACCATTATCTTTGTATGCATTTCATCTATGCATATGTACTTGCCTGAAGTTCAGCTTTAGGGCATTTTGTGACCAGTTAGGGTTTTATTTTTGGGATTTAACTATAGGGACAAAAAAAAATATTAACCCCTTGTGTTTTTCGTGTTTTATTGACACAGAACATTTAATTCAAGCTGGTTTTAATTTTGTTTTATTTTTTACACAGTTCAACAAAAATTGACTCTATCATCTCAAACTGAGAACAGACCTCCAATTACCAATTAATTATCAAATAATCAAAATAAAAAGACCCAAACTAAATAGTTGCTTATCACACATCTGAACTATCACTGGGGTAGCCAATTATTTTCCAAAGTCACACAGTGAGTAAAATGGAGATGACCTGTGGGATTTCAAGTCATTGTAGTATAGATACACATGTACAGTATGTAGAAGGTCCAACCTGTAGTGAGTCAGTATTATGGCATTATTTACATCATGGAGAGGAAAGAACATTCCATACAACTCAATAAAAGGTGATTGAAAACTGTAACATAGTGGGATCATATAGGGTTGTAGCCCTATGTCTTGGGGCAGAAAATGTGCCACTGCAACCCTTTTACATGTGGCTCCCCAAGTAGTTCCCTCTTCTCTAAGAGCAGAACAGCAAGACATCGCCACCATGGGAACTCAAGGCAAGGCCCAGCCTTGCCTAACCAGGCTAGAGTCCCATTATCAATCCGCTACTCTAGGCCAGCATAACTGGAATCTGGGGCCTCTGCTTTGTCTGGCAATGACTTATCTTGCTGAGCCACCTGGAATGCTGGGAAGTTTCCTCAACCATTCCTTAAATGATCCTGCCTTGAACCTTGATCTCTTTGGTCCACCCATGAACTTCTTGATTTAAGCCATGTCTCTGCACTTTCTGTTTGCCAGATTATTGTGCTCTCTCCACCCAAAATCTCACTTTTATCTCTCATGCTGCTATCCGTATCTTCGCTACCATTCGTTACTGACCTTTAGCTTGTTCCTCGACTATGCTTCTGCTTAATCCCAACCTGCAACTGTCAGGGCCTGGATTTGAACTCTGAACCTCTAATGTGCCAGGCAATGTCTCTTCTTGCTGAGCTACCTGGAAAGCTGGACAATTCTCTGGACAATTCTCTGGACAATTCCTTGAATGATCCTGTCTTGAACCTTGTTAGTCCTAAACACTTTGCTCCTCCCATGAGCTTCCTGATTTAAATTATGTCTCTGCACTTCCTGTTTGCCAGATTATTGTGCTCTCTCTTTAGCTAGTATATTGCTTCTGTATTCCCTGCTGCCATCCATATTTTGCTACCACTCGTTATCGACCCTTGGCTTGTTCCTCAGCTACACTTCTACCTGATCCCAAGCTGCCACTACTCAGTATTGACCTTTGGCTTGGTTAATGACTATAATTCTGTTACATCCATGACTGCTTATTGGCTACTGGACCCTGGCTTGCTTACCTCCTCCTGGTACTAACATGGATCAAAATCTATCTCCATCATCAGGAGCTCTGGTGAACACCGGTTAGTGCTTGAACTCCACACCTCAGGTGAGCCCGCATCATTCACCAGTGTGACTGACTGTGTACCTATCCTGCTGGTTGGTGGTAGTTCCACTACAGCTTTAGCAACTGGTCTTCGGGCCTGACCCCTGATCGTGACAGCAATTATTCATTACTGACCTTTGGCTTCTTTACTGACTATGTTTCTGCTTGATCCCTACCTACTATATCTGCTACTGGACTCTGGCTTGCTAAATTCTTGGTGGGGCAATCCACTGGCCTCCAAGCCTGGCTCCAGACCATGGCAATAAGTCATTCTGTCATGCAAACTGGTTCATGATCAAGAGAATCTCCCCCACTCAGAAGAGTAATGGCAGTTCAGGCCAGGCCCTAATTAAAAAAACTCAAAGGTCTTCAATTGAACAACATATGCCTCAGGGGTAGATGTTGCTTCACAGGCACATCTAAAAGCTCATACACTTCAATAGAAATTGCAAACATCCAGTCCTTCCAGAGAGACCCATACCTACGTTTTGCACAAAGGCAAAGCATGTTCTTTACATTTGAGGCTTAGTCTGGTCCTTCTCCTAAGGGAACAGTCCCTACTTGTACACCCAACACTGGGAGAACTCACATGGTACTGTCTGCTGAGCAGACTTCCTTCTACATAACCTCCGCACCCACCTGTCTTTTTATACCTACCCCAACAGTGAATGACAAAGGAAGATCGCCAAGTAACCTAAGGGGGGTTACCAACCCAAAGGGTTTCTATCCCTATACAAAATCACAGGCCAGGGAATGGATACAAGACCATTTCCAAGTGACCGACCATCCTGAAGCATAGTTAAATCAATTATTAGGAAATGTAAAGAATGCGTCAAGTTGCGAATCTGCCAAGAACAAACCATCAATCATCACAGTTAAATGTTTATGGGAGATTGGTAAAAAGAAAGCCTGATGAAGTCTTCAAGAAACGTAAGCCCTAGAAAAAGATTCCTTTTCCAACAATGACTCTAAATATAATGGCTGAAGACTCAAGGAATGATACGAAATCTCACAGAGAAGCAGGATGTTTTCGGAGACTTTGCTTTCTATGTGAAGCCTGGATTTTTTGGATTTTTTTTTTTTTGCAGAACTTGCATCTAAAATCAGAAACAAGACACATGTAAATTGCTTTTATGTTACCTGTAATTTATTGCTCTTTGTGATTTGCTCTTCTCCTTTATGGAAATGCTTGCATGAAATATGAGGCTGAAGAAAACACAAAGCTCTCTAGCGTTTTAACCCTTAGTGATCTACTGACAGAGGTTTTTTTTTTTTTTTTGTTTTGCCTGCACAAGTCCATAAAATATGGAATGGCTGATTTCCTCAGGGTTTTTTCCTTCCCATAACTATACGCTTGGTTGTTCTTTCCTCTCGGTTATGAGTCAATATCTTGTGAGGTGGCATCCAATGACTAATCTGTAAGCTTTTATCTCCTGGGACAGCCTTTGCAGTAACAACACAATAAGAGAAAAAATATAACTTCTGAGGGTTTCTTTTTATTCATAGCTAAGAGTTCCTGTCTCCTTGTCTGTCCTCCTCTCGGTTTTAGGCAGCTCTCTCATGAGAAGTTTCCTTTTCCTTTCTTTAAGCCTCTATTCAGTGAGATGTTCTTTGTCCCCAATACCTGTGAGGTTTTTTTTTACCTCCGGACTTCTTCTTTAATTGGAAAGCAATTGAATTTCATGTTCTATAGTGTTACTAAACAGCACTTTTGTATTAAAGGGCAATTTTGGGTACTAACCTTACCCAGTAAATGCTGCAATTGTACTACAGTTCACTCAAATTGATTTAAAGTGTATGTAGACCCCAATAATAATTTTCCCTTATTTGCTCTTATTTTGCCTGTTAAATGTATCTCTCAAGTGTTTTGTTACATAGTTACATAGTAGGTGAGGTTGAATAAAGACAATAGTCCATCCAGTTCAACCTGTGTAGGTGTGTGTGGCCGTAATCATCTCTCATACCCCTGAATGTTCTGATCCTTGAGATGTAAGTCTAAGAGTCTTTTGAAAGCCACCATACTACCCGCAGAAACCACCTCTTGTGGTAGAGAATTCCACAATCTTGTAGCCCTAACAGTAAAGAATCCCCTGCATTTTCTGAGGTTAAAATGCTTCTCCTCTAATCGCATTGTATGCCCTTGAGTCCTCATGCTATCCTTTCGACTGAATAGCTTTTTTTCTATGTTGAATGCATTTGTATGTGTAAACCCAACATTTCATTTTCCTGATATATGGCTGCTGTACCATGTACTTGTATGAGAAAGTATCCTGTTCTCTTTGTATTGCTTCTTTTGTGTGAAATACCTGGTGTTCCTGCTAGTCCCCCTGCTTTCCTATGAAAAACTGACCACAGTAGTCAAAAGATCATGGTGTGGTCAGTTTTCTAGCTGTGCTCAAAACTCAGCCTGCTTTGGTCCAATGATCAGACTTGTCCTAAAACAAGCCCACCCCTTGCACAGGCATTTATTGGGAAAATCAGTGTCCTGCTGTTTCTCCTCCCCCAGCTCTCTGAGCTCCTTATGCAGCTGAGAAGAGAGGGCATATGATCACTTATAAATAACATAGTCTGTTTTACAAATCCAGGGTTCACATATACTTTAAGTGTAAAAAATTCCTGGTGATGCTGGCTGAGAGCTTGTGAGCACCATTTCTGTGCTTTCTGCCTGTATTGCATTCTTTGCAGCTATCTCTGAGGAATACAGAACCACTCCACTCTATGTTATGGAGAAGAGGAGGGGGTGTTGTTTGTAGCTCTGTTCAATAGTGACAATTGTTCACCTACATATAGTAGATATGATGAAAGGCCGCCGTCAATCGACAACTTAGCCCTTATTCACATCTAAGCATTTTATTGCTTGAAACTCAAAGCTCCAGAATGCTTTGCAAGCCAAAGCTATGATTTTTAAATTGTCCCTATTCACATTTGAACATTCATGTTCATGTAGTTCAACGTAGCTCCAAAGGTACATGAACTACTACTGAAGCAGTATTGGGCATTTTTAACATCAACTTCAACGGGAAAAGGAAACAAAATTGAAAAAACACACACAAATGCAGTAAGCAGGAGTGACTGAGTGTGGGTGAATCGCCACTGAATTATAGCACCACATCCCAAATAAGTCAGCAAAATTGGGAAAAAGAGTGGGGAATAAGGGACCTTTCAGGAGTTTTAAATCAGATAACAAATAATTAATTAAAAATCAGCATTTATTCAGAAATATTTTAAAATTCCCTATTGAAATAAAAACATTTACACTTGAAAATCATTTCATATGATTCTTGCTTTTCAAGGCGGTGTTATGACAAAAAATCCCATTGTGTTTCGCCCACTGAGCTTCTTCAGGCCATATATTGTCCACTATTGTTCATAGCATTCTATAAAATGAACACACAATATAAGTTCATGCATAGCAATCATTACAGTAGATTTTCAAGAACATTCAGTGATGTTCATTTACATGCGTAACTCCACATTTTATGGTATATAACTTGTAGAGATAGTTCAGGTTATTAAAAAATAGGTGTTCCCATTATCGTCCAACCAAACTGGATTGTGTATGACCAGAGGGGGCATATACTGGCCCACCAAGACTAAATAAATAATAAAAAGACAACATAGTATAGTTCCCATTTCATCCAAAACATTCAAAAAGTAATTTTGTAGTAATGGACAATAGATATAACTCACAAAGTGTAAAACTAAAAATCATAACACGGGGGCAAGGGATCCTCACAGAAGTACGGGGGATCAGCATACAGAAAACTAGAAAGAGATTACTAATTATGATTGGAAAAGGACAATGGTCCATACTAGACATGTGCAGTTCGCTTGGTTACAAATTTTCGGATAAAATTTTGCATATTCGTTCATTCGGGAGCATCTGGATGAACGAATTACTCTTTTGAGGAATGCATACGAAAACGAATTGTCAGAAAGAATGAAAACCTGAAAAGAATGAAAATCTAAAAGAACAAAAATCTGAAAGAACGAAAAATGATTCAACCTACGAATCGATTCCATTCGGATAATTTTGTTTTTCGTATTTCCGTTCTTTCCGTCTATTCGTTATCGCTGAATATAAAGAAATAATTGATGAATGCATTTGTATTTGTTTTGGATTTGGATCGTTTTCGTATTTGAATATATTCTGATTCATTGATTTTCGGATAGGCAGTGTTGGTGTGTTATCTCTCTGGCCAATGAACTTGTCCCTTATTCCCTTTGTTTTTTTGTGTCAGACTGCATTCCATCCAGAGTCCAGACAGGGTGCGGTGGGCCGGTTGTACGAATGCAACCACCAATGTTCGAATGAATGAATGAAGGGTCCGAGCCCGAAGTACCGAATGCCGTATCTAAACGAATGGAACGTAACAAATACAAATGCATCCGAAAGTTACGAATTATCCAATGTAACAAATGCTGCATCGAAACGAATGGAACGGAACAAATACAAATGCATCTGAAGTTACAAATGATCTGAAGTAACGAATGCCGATCATAACAAATAATCTGATAAACAAAGAAAAAAACAAATGAAATAAAAACAAAACCAAATACATTTTTCGGGATTGCACATGTCTAGTCCATACCAATATACTCAATGCTAGTTAAACAATATACATCGGACAAGCTAATTCATTGAGTCTGCCTGTAATTACTGCAGGATATTAGGTATGTACCAGAACATTCAGCATTACAGTCAATAAGTAAAAGAAGGTCTCTCCTCATAGTTATAAGCCTACACCATACACTGCTAAACACTGCACTCCCGCCCTCGTGGCTCTGACAAAATGGCGGCCGGAGATGCCGGCCTTATATGCCTCCCACCTGCGGTAATGCAGCAAGCACTTTTTTAGGTGCTGACATGATAAAAGGCTAAAGGGCAAAAAATACACAATCCTTCCCTAAAGAAGCTCCTGCATGGCACTTCACTCTGAAAGACACAAAATGCCTCAAAATTGCCTATACACGCTTTGCTCAAGTGTGAAAGGGGGGTTAGAAGGGTGTGTTACTAGCAGGTGAAAATGAAGGGCTGTAAAAGAAAACTAATGCAGCCACCATATTTAAAAGAGAAGTATGAGTTCCTGTTTTTTTTTTTCAGAATTATACCTACCTAGGTGGATGCAGCATCGGTCTGATGATGCATCTGTCCTCTGGCACCTCTACATCGTCAGTCAGCAGCTCTCTGCTCTGCCCCTTCCTCACTCACTGGAGTGCTGGGTTGTGGTGGAGCGGAGTGGCCGACTCAGGCTCTCAGCGGCTCGCTGACAGGCTGAGCCGAGTGTCGGTCCAGGGACCTGGCGGATCTCGACATTAAGTGGAGCCTGGACTAACTTCTGTGACGTCAGTAGAGAGTGGACTTCAGCCTACTCTTTGCTAAGATGGGTCACAGGAGTGCAGAACAAACTCCACTCCTGTGATCCATAGGAGATGTACAGCTAAACAAGCTTTGGCTATACATCTCCTTTAGGGACTGACAAACTCCAACATATTATATTTTCGTAGAAAGTTGCAAAGATTTGCCCTTGGGACTTTAAGTGCCCATTCACACTACCGCGACTTGTCAGGTGACAAGTCGCGGTCCATGCAGTGCTACGGGAACCGTTCTAATAGGAGCGACTTAAGTCGCTCCGACTTAGAAAATAGTTCCTGTACTACTTCGGGGCAACATTGGAGCGACTTGCATTGACATTCATAATATGAAGTCCGTGCAAGTCGCGCCGAAGTCGCGGTGCACGCAACTTCACAGGTCGCCCCCGAAGTCGTG
This sequence comes from Pelophylax lessonae, assembly GCF_965119305.1. Classification (NCBI taxonomy): domain Eukaryota; kingdom Metazoa; phylum Chordata; class Amphibia; order Anura; family Ranidae; genus Pelophylax; species Pelophylax lessonae. The sequence goes on from NC_138774.1 coordinate 83,274,597, forward strand.
CCGCGGTAGTGTGAACCGGCAGTAAATGAGGTGCGACACGCCCAATGATACAATGTAAAAAGCAAGTTTATTGGAACATACAATGTCAGCAAGTAAACACAGACAGGTACCATATTATGAAACAGATTTGTGATGTTATACATAGTATATTAATATTGATAGTCAAGTTCAGTATTCCATAGAGCAATCCATGGTAGGTATAAAAGTGCATCCTGATAACCCGACGCGTTGCGTGAACAACTATTCACTTCCTCAGGGGTTGATGCGATACATGTTTTCTAAGAAATAAACAGTTTGTGGCATGTAATAAAGATATTAGATAATGTTACACTAATGCGAAACACTAAGGGGCCACCAAGAGGCCCATACATACAAATCTGTTAAAAGAAATTGCATGCTCATGATCTATTGGCTGCGGCTTGGAATGTCTATCCCGGGAGCTGTGGACCTGGGATCCACAATGGCCCACACAGCTGTATGGCTGAATTCGCATTTGCACAAACATCGCATGTAATGTGCACAGCAAAGCGGTGCAAATCACATGCAATGTCTGACATCGCATATTTGTGATCCCAGGCTAAAAGACAAAATTAAATCAAAAGTTAAATCGTTTTATCAAACTCCCACTTTTTGCTACTTGCTGGCAATAAACTCATTAGGCAAGAGGTAAACAGGATTTTTAGTACCTCAATTGTGCTACTAAAGCAAGTAATTGCTAAGATTTACAATTGGTTGCTAAACAGATGGAACAAATGGCTCCAGGTGGAGTAAACTACACAAGTTGCTTGCAGTAGCAGCTTACAGCCATCAATCGCACATGATTGGACCATTGTACAACTATTCAAAATCAACCACTTCTATATACTACTTGCTTACTCTATAAGGAGCCATTTGTTCCATCTGTTTAGTGATAAGCTGCTAATTATAGCAATTGATCAGTTACGCTTTTAGCAGCATGACTGAGATACTAAAAATCTACTGTGTAGCTTTAGCCTAATGAGTTGATGAGCAGCAATTGGTTAAAGTCCAATTGTAGTGTTCCCACAAACCTTAGAAATAAAGACAGGTTGGATCAAAAAGGAAAGTGGTAAATGTTTAAGGGCTCATTTACACATGTGACAGCCCTTGCCACCCTTCCATGGTGGATCGCTTTTCAGAGGATGGTCGACATGCATCTGGGAGCTGATCATTACGTTACTGTTTTAACCCTCAAATGCCAACACCATGGGCAGTGCACGCGGCTGCAGGGTGGTTGTGGACAGATTAAATAGACAATAAATATGTGCAAAAACAAAAATATATAAATAATATAAATAATGGAAAATGCATATGTGCAGCGTGCAAAAACAAAAATAAATAAATAATAGAAATAATAGAAAATGCATATGTGCAGCGCTAATCAATTCATACATCAGAAAATAATGTTATATACAAATATGAAAATTTATTGAAAAATGTGCACACCAAAAATATAAATGTTTAAAAAATATTTAAAAAATATAGTATAATATACACTTTATATCTCCATTAAATAGTGATAAACAAATAGGAAAAAAAAATGCAAATATAAAAGAAAGGTCTTAAAGTGGAAGTTCAGGCAAATTCTAACTAAGGCTAAATCTACTCCGACCTCCATTCTAGGAGTAACCTATCTAACCCTGTTAAAGAAAAGATCCATATACTTACCTATTCTGAAGCTGCTCTGGTCTGGTCACATGATCTCTCTAGCGGTGGCTTCTTCATAAAGGAAAGGTTGCCAACATCGGCTGCAAATGCCTGCACTGTGACATCACTCATAGGATTACTATAGGGAATCTGTTATCAGCTGTTCCACCTCTACACTGAACCCATCTCTGGGACGTGATCATGTGACCAGACTGGAGCTGCTTCAGAGTAGGTAAGTATTCAGACCTTCTCTTTTACAGGGTTAGATAGATCAGTTAAAAGCTCCAAATACACGACAAGAAAATCAGAAGTAAAATTTCATCCGACGAACAATCTGCCGATTTTCCGAATCGTATGTGTGGTTCGCTTGAGCTGCCAACATTAATTTAAAAAAAAAATACAACATACCAGTCCAGAATAAAACATTTCACAGAGGATGGCCGGCAAAATTTTACTTCCTAAGATACATTTAATAAAAAAAAGTAATTTTTAATAACTATATATAAATAATTGTCTTCCTATTCGTATTTATTTTGTATTATTTTATATCATTTTTATATTGTTTTTTATTATTTTTGTATGGGGGGCCCTTCTGTCAGGGTGCCCAGGGCAGTTGCCCCTTTATAAATCCGGCACTGTGTGTGCAATGCAATCATTAGTGATCCTCAGCTTGTGGACACGTGAACTCCTCATCCAACATGTGTGAATTTGTGTGAAATGTTTTATGAATCTGCTCACCTTGGAACTGACCTCAAAGTTATAAGGAGTCGAAATGGGCAATCTATAATGTTGGAAGAAAGATATCTTCATTAGAATTTCATTTTTGCAACTGCTGCAGGTCTGACAGAGCCAAATATAAGCTTCATACTCCTACTCCTTCATAATGAGGAATAAATGTATAATAGTCAAATACAGCTGCAAGGGAGTGACTGCTTTGCTTTGACCTCTTTGGATAGAGCAGGGACACAAATCACAGCACAGACATTTCTGTTATGCAGACTCTCATAGACTTTTAGGGCCCATTCATACTATCGTGTAAAAAAAAAATAGTTCATCCAGCTGGAAACCTTGTGAGCAGATCCTTTCCTGTGCTCTCTTCCTTTTGCGGACAGTCAGGTCTGCTGTTAGAAATCACAGGGCCACGTACAGACTACCTGAAAGGGCCTCCCAACCCCCTGTCAAATGCTCTCTGATGAGCGATTAAAATGCTGACCACTCTTCAGAGAGCAAAGCACTTTTGAGACAGAGAAAGGGAATGAGAACATAGATTCCTCCATCCCCTTCTCTTCAGCCTCAGGGTCATAGATTAAGGAATATGAAGCATTTAGAGACTTCCTCAAATGGAAGCATAGTAAACACAGTTTACTATGATTCAGTGATGAATGAACACTGGAGCGATCAGTACCGAGCATGGACGTTCGCAAGGGGGGGCAAGTGCCCCCCCCCTCCCCTGGAATCTCAACTTCCCCTTTAAAGTGTTTGTTATGCCACTTTATACCTTCCTGTCTAGTCTGCTTAATGAATGTTTGTGTTTTAAAATAATAAGCTTTTCTGTATCGGTTTTCAGAGCGCCAATCGCCACTCACGTGACCCACTGGCTCTCTCCTCTCCCAGTCAGACAACTGCCTGTAGTGGGCGGGTCTGAGGATTCCCCAATGATGTCAGTCAGGAGGGTAAGAGAAGGGGGGGGAGGAGAGGCAGAGAAAAGAAGAGAGCCAGCAGGTCATGTGAGCGGCGATCGGCGCTCTGAAAACTGGTAAAGAACGGCTTATTTTAATAAAACACAGACACAGGGGCACACAGGATTATTAAACAGACTGTAGACAGGATATTAAACTTTAAATAAAACTACAGCAGCAGGAGGGGAGGGGACGAGCACTGACACAGGAGCAGACAGGCAGGGAGGGAGGGGGGAGAGAGGACAGAGGAGGACAGATGAGAGACTGCGGATGACGGAGGCACGTAGACTGACCACGGTGTCAGGGCTCAGCAGCCATGGTATACTGTGGTCAGTTTACAGAGGGGAGGACATAGCCAGGCAGGATCAGCCAGGTATTTTAGGTGATAGAAGGGGCCAAATTACACAGCACAAGCACTGTGCTATGAAACATGCTTTAAGGGAACAGGATCAATTTTTTTTTAGGATAACAAACGCTTTAAAAATAGATCATGCCATTTACCTTTTAGAAATAATTACTCGCGAGTCAGGGCTCGCACAGTGACTGCCATTGCCTTCATGACATTGTCGAAAAGGGGTTGAGCATGGGTGACCTTAAAATGATGCCCCCCCTGAAAAAAGTTCTAAGGACTCCCATGGTACCGAGCACTCACTGTGTTTTTTCAGGAAAGGAAGGAGCTGATAAATATGACATATTTACCAGCCCCTGTCCTCCATCCCGAAATGATCCCCCTGTGTGCCCTCAGCAGCTGCCAGTGGGAGGAAGAGGTAAGGAGGGAAGGCGGCAGCGCTTAGAGGGAAAGGGTGCAGAGGGTGGCCCAGACAGCCATTGAAAGGGGGGGTTCACATGGGGGCCCAAACAGCAGGGGGATGGGGTTGATCAGAGCAGGGGGCGCAGATACTTAAAACCGATCCCCCTGCAGTGCAGCTGGAAGGAAGGAGGGGAGGAGAACCCGGCAGCGCTGCAAGGGGAGCCAAAAGAAGATCAGTTTCAGAAAAAAGGCAGTACAGCCAGCTCTCCTGCCCAGCAGCTGCCGGGGCCCCACTGTAGAACTGATGGGACCTTGGCCCAGGACAGGAGGGCCAGCTGTACTGCCTTATCAGCTGTCCTGCGGACAGTTTTCAGTTAGCTATTTTCCCAGCTATCTCCATTGCCTACAACCCCCGCCATTGTTATGAAGAGGTGGAGTTGTGCTAAAGTCCTAGTACACTTCTTTCCCTGGCTGATAGCACTGTTCCCCCTAGATATAGTACAATGGACACCCCAGGACAGGACTTGTGTTCCTGGTAGGTGAAAAAAGTGTGAAAAGAAAGAAAACAAATTCAGCAACCAAATCTAAAAAAAAAAGGCAAGCTGCAATACATTCCATTTTAGTTCTTGGGTTTAAATACACTTTACATAAAAAATGCCAGTATATATCCTCTAACCACTCCAGGAGCTGATTTAATATAAAGCCGCCCCTTATTGCTAAATAAACAGCCTCTGTAGAAGAGCTTGTACGCACGGGTGCACAGAATACTGCGGACGGTAATATATGAATATGCGCGCATAATGCATGCTATCGTGCACATCTACAAAATGCGTTCATATGGCTTTGCACACATGGAAGCACAATGCAGTAATTACACATCCTCTAATCCATCCAGCATTCACGTTAACAACAGTATACACTGCGAACACTCTGGCATCGCATCTCACTGTTCATTATCAGCTGCAGATCTCACGCCCTCCCAGGGGAGCTGCGGAGTGTTTGATACAGACATCAGGATGAATCCTGCAGAGAAGACTGATGTGAGGACGACGTTGCTCTTAGCGAGGGCAAATTGCGATTCGAACCTGCCGCAGTAATTTGCGCCCTTCCTGCGGGAAACCTTGCAGGTACAGCACATTTATGGACTCCTCCTCTCTTTAGATTTAGAAGGAAGGTGTTCAGGTGGAAACTCTACTAGCAATTTTCTATTACCTTGGCTAGTGATATAGAACAGTTATCCCCAGCCAGTGGCTCAGGAGTCACATGTGGCTCCTTTTAATGTGGATCCCAGCAACCTTTTGGCAGATGATTAATAAAGGTTTATGCCAACACACGCCACGTTATACACTTCACATTTTGGCAAGCAAAGATTGTCTATTTTATGTGGTTCATTATTATTATTTTTTTTTCTTTTACTACTGATGTCATTGTAACCTGGAAGTTTCATGTAGAATTCCAGGCAGGCAGCTAACACGGTTGAAATGCATACTGTATTTGGTAAGACATTTACCTGCCAAGAGTTCCAATTGCTTCTGAATCACAAATCTTTGCCATAACCCAGGGGTCCTCAAACTTTTTAAACAGGGGGGCCAGTTCACGGTCCCTCAGACACTGTTGGGGGCCGGACTATAGTTTGAAAAAAAAATATGAATGAATTCCAATGCGCATATTTTATTTGTAGTGCACCAAAAAAAAACAGGAAAAACAATATATATATATATATATATATATATATATATATATATATATAAATAAAACAATAAATATTTATGACCACAGCGTGCCCCCTTTCAATGCAGAGTGACCCCAGCGTGCCCCCTTTCAATGCAGAGTGACCCCAGCGTGCCCCCTTTCAATGCACAGTGACCCCAGCGTGCCCCCTTTCAATGCACAGTGACCACAGCGTGCCCCCTTTCAATGCAGAGTGACCACAGCGTGCCGTGCCCCCTTCAATGCAGAGAGACCTGTGCACTTACCTGCAGCGGTGACTTCTCCTCAGTCCCCCGCATCTCCTCGAGTCCTCCCGCCTCCTCCTCGGCCAATGGCATGGTTATGAATGAAAAAATGATAAATGATTAGAAAAGGTTAATGCATTTGTATTTCCGCCTCCTGGCTGGAGGTCTGCTTTAAAGCCAGTGTAGCAGTATTTCCTGGCACTTCCCATGTCAGCCCACTGAGGCTCAGCTCCGCCCCCGCAGAACATTGCCTAACTAGCTAATGAAAGGGCTACCAACCTCATATTGTTCAAATTCCAGACACTCCTTTTGTGCAAGACCTCCCCAACTTTCTTCCCAGGCTCAGCCTCTCCAGAGCAGGAGGAATTGCAAAGAAAAAACCCTCCTGGTAGGGAACCAGACTTTTAAGGCCGACAATAAAACCACAAATATAAATTAAAACATAATTTTAATAGATAAACATAAAATCAATGTAATAGTAGAGATAAATACATATATCACAATATAAAGTTGTAAAAACTTGTCATGGTGGGACAAGGAAAATGGTGGAGCAATGGGCACCCGACACCCTACGCGTTGCAGGAATACCCTTCATCAGGGGTGTGAGCAATGGAATTCAATATGCATATATATATTTGTTTCCTGAAAAGATTACCAAGTCAAGATGGAAGAAGGATCCAAAAAAGATGGATGAGAAGAGGAGTAAGTGGGAAGGAACGTCAAAAGTAGAGATGAGGAGATGGCCGGAAAAATGTTTCCAACACAGGTCCCCTGTATAGGGAAGTTGTTTGTGCTGGATTCTCAAGAGAACTCCATGTGAACTTGTAAGTAGTTCATTTGTGAAACGTCATTATTAAAGCCCAAATATAGATGGCGCTATTGGATCATAGCACTAGTCAAATATTCAGGAATAACATACAATACAATCCTGAAATCCCCAAGTAATGAGTAATGAGCTTTCACGTTGAGGATAATAGAAAACTGCCGTCTGGGTCAGTGAGACCAGCCGGGTCTGGAGCAGAGCAGGAGCAGGAGGAGGTTCCTTGTGTTGCAGAAGGTGGACTCCCTTGGTACAGTTATATACACCATATTATCAAAAGTATTGGGACGCCTGCCTTTACACGCACATGAACTTTAATGGCATCCCAGTCTTAGTCCGTAGGGTTCAACATTGAGTTGGCCCACCCTTTGCAGCTATAACAGTTCAACTCTTTGGGAAAGGCTGTCCACAAGGTTTAGGAGTGTGTCAATGGGAATGTTTGACCATTCTTCCAGAAGCGCATTCTGAGGTCAGGCACCGATGTGGACAAGAAGGCCTGGCTCGCAGTCTCCGCTCTAAATCATTCCAAAGGTGGGAATGATGTGTTTCTCAGTGGGTAAAAAACACTGATGTGTTTTCAAAGTGTTCCTTTAATTTTTTTGAGTAGTTTTGTTAAGCCCAAATCCAAAAATGTATTCATTAGATGTGGTGGCTGCATCCGTTTTCTTTTCTTTGTTTTTTTTTCCCTCTGTTTTCACCTGGTGATCTGACCAGTAACATGCCTTCGATATTAGTGAGACACAACTCTGGATCAAGAAACACAGGGGGCACAGCAGACAGCAGCATTGTTAGTCTGGGGGAGGGGAGTGTTAAATGTATTAGCAGGTTTAACTACAGTAGCACATTGAAGCCAAATTCCAGCTCACACTTTATAATCAGTTACAGCAAAACAGTTTTATCTCCTTGACTGCTGAGGCGCATAGGCCCAGAAACACAAGTTAACGTAATAACCCAACACCCCTTCCCCATATAAAAAAAACTACGCTTACCACGATTAAGTTGGAAAGGGCAAGGCCACAGCTTTTATTTACAAAATATTTTCCAATAACAAACCAGAACACGCCTAGACCAGTGCAAGTCACAGTTGTACTGTGAGCACTCTAAAGCCTCGTACACACGCAACGATTGTTGGCCGTGAATTTTCGGCCGACGTCCGATCGGCCGATTGTCGGCTTGTTAGTATGATGCTTCCGACAACCGACTGCGACTTTTCGGCCGAACAAAATCTGGTGTGCATGCTATAAAATTTTTGTTGGCCGTCAACAGAACGGCCGATTGTTCGTCAGTCAGTACAGATTTCGGCAGACAAAAATGTGATGAGCAAGACTGGGCATGCTCAGAGAAGAAAAAACACATGAAAAGTAAACCAGAACATGACATCACTTCTGCAGTTGGTTTTTGTTGGCTGATAAAATTTGTGTGCAGTCTAGGCACATTCCAACCAACGCAATAACACTGGACAAAAGACGGCCGATCGGTTGGCCAACAATCGTTGCGTGTGTACGAGGCTTTAGTCATTAACATAACTTCCAAAAAGGGGTAAGAGGGAAGGATCTGTCCTTACCATCAGTGCCTGACAGACAGCCTCCCCCCAATCTACAAACAATGGTATAACTCATTACTGGAAATTTAGCCCTGGCAAGGTCAAAACCGCCACGAAATCCGTGACAGACCGACCGAACAACAGGGTGTGGGGGGGGGGGGTGGGCAGCTCTTCACTGCGATTCTTCTCAAAAAGACCCAGAATTCCTTGGGAAGGTCCTCTTAACTGAGCGCATGCCCATCCCCATACCCAAGGCTCCGTCCAATCCTTTTGACCCATATAGCCTCCTGCTTGATCCCAACTCCTGGCCATGCCCCCATCAGTCAAGGCTCTCTTTCCCTACAGGGGTCAAGAGGCCTTCATTTGAGATAAAGTTTTTACATGAATAAAAAAGCTGATCATTTTAATCACCTGTCACCTGCAAGTGGTTTGTCTCATTCAAGTAAACTGATACATTCTGCTGGAGAGCTTGTTCTTTTGAAAAAACAACAAACTTGCTGGCTGCAAAAAGGAAACGAATGCAGCCATCACATTGAAGAATTGGTAGGCTGCAATATAATAAATCTTTGCTTTTGGGTTTAATACCGCTTTAACCACTTCCCGACCGCTCACTCGAGCTCTACTGCGGCAAAGTGGTTAGTTCCCGTCCAGCGACGTAGACCTACGTCTCTGGACTCCTCCCCTTGTGGGCGGCGCACACGCGCACCGCCGGAGGCTCGCTCCCGCTGTATTCAGTCACAGCGGGAGTCGGGCCAGGGGAGGAGCGGCGGTGATCACCGCCGCTCTTCCCCGATCGTCGGGGAATCGAGTGAGGAGATCCGCCCGCTTGTGTAAACAAAGCGGGCGGATCTCCAAAGTGACAGACAGTGACAGATTGCAGGGTTCAGCATAGCTGAACCTGCGATCTGTCCCTGTGTCACTCAGTCACCTCCCCCCACACACGTTAGTAAGCACCAGGCATACATTAACCCCTCCCTCTCCAAAAAAATGAACCCCTTCCCTGCCAGTGTCATTATTACAGTAACAGTGCATATTTATAGCACTGATTACTGTAGTAATGTCACTGGTACCCCCAAAAGTGTAAAAAATGTCAGTCAAGGGTCCGATCTGTCCGCCAGCAATGTCGCAGTCCCGCAAAAAAAAAATCGCAGATCGCCGCCATTACTCGTTAAAAAAAAAACACCAAAAATGACAGAAATCTTTCCCTTAGTTAGTAAACGCAATAACTTTTGCGCAAACCAATCAAAATACGCTTATTGTGATTTTTTTTACCAAACATAGGTAGCAGAAAATAAATTGGCCAAAAAGTAAAAAAAAATTTGATTTTTACATTTTTTTGGGGGGAATTTCATACAAAAAAATGTGAAAAATATTGTTATTTTTTCAAAATTTACGCTCTTTTTTTGTTTATAGCGCAAAAAGTAAAAATTGCACAGGTGATCAAATACCACCAAAAGAAAGCTCTGTTTGTGGGAAAAAAAGGACGTAACCTTTTGCACCCTCCCCAACACAAATTTCTAGCTGCTTTTATCTCCTGTGTCAGAGAACCTGTCAGAAGTTATCATGCTGATAACAGAGGAATGTAGCATCAGAAAGACATGGGACTGAGGGCTTTGGAGAGAGATAAGCAAACACTACAGATACAGATCAGATTTCATGATTGGGGTTTACATCTACTTTAATAAATACCTGTTCTGCTTATGAATTCCAGACAGTCACCAAACTAACCAAGGGTCCTCTGACTCCTATGTCACTACAGGACTCAGTAGTGATGTAGGGTTTAGAAGATAAAACCATGGCTTTCATCAGAAGACTAGGCATCTGATACTCTTGGAATGGTCAAATGCCAAAGAACCTTAGGGAGGATGCACTGTTTAACCAGGGCTTAATGTGATACTAAACACACACTATTTAATTTACAGTATCCTTTCTCTTTCTGTATGTGGATGATGGCACTATAATTATTTTAATTTAAAACAATGTAGCTTTTTTCCTAAGTGATATACAGCTATCACATGACCAGCTCTTTCCTAGCCTGCCTGCAGGGAAACAGTGGAGGGAGAAGCTTCTAGTCCTGCTGGTCACATGTTCAAAAAAGAAAAAAAAAAACAGCCTTTGAAATACAGAGTAAAAATAAATAATGAATTTTGATAAACTGTTTTTTTAAATTGTCATACAAATATATATTTGAAATTAATTATTTTTTATTTTTTACAATAATATGGTGTGGGTGGATTGCTGTCAGTAACAGTCTGTGTCTCGCCCCTCCAGCCCATGTCTCAGGAGGTGAAGCCTCCATCAATCAAGATGAAGTATCCCACCCCCATTGTGTTAAGCCGGTTAGTGGGAATTGAGGAGGAGGGAGAGAGTGGGCTGTCATTTACCACTGTGTATATGCCCACTTGTGTGACTCTATAGTCACATGGACTGCTCAGATGTAATAGTGAGGAAATGCTCAGGGTAGAAATGCATTGCAAACTGAGCATGTGCACTAACTGCCAACACTACTCTGCAAACTCCCCAACTGCAATGGGGACATGGGTAGAAAGGGAGATAGAGAACAGCAGGATCAACCAGTTTTTTTGCAGGATACAGAAAACCAATCCCATAGTGACTGAGTAAGTAGGAACAGCATGTAATACAGCAATTGAGCTGCAACTTTAAAAATGACTTTATTGCTAGATTTGCCAGGCTTCACAAATTGCTGTACAATTGCAGCAAGTCCGCATTGCATGACTCCAGATCACATTTCTTTGCAAACATTCTGCTGCAAGTCTACTGGTTCAGTTATTTTGTGCAACAGTCATCTCACCACAGGGGTCACCGTGACTTGCAGAGCTCTTGCTGTAGACTCGTCACCACTGCAACTTTGCTTGAAGATTTTCCACGCAAATTTGCAACAAGTTGGAAAAGTGTCAACTAGAACTTGTGTTTCAAGTGTACAACTTGCCAGTAAAAATGTGCAGCAAGTTACCAGACTTACAATTCAATAATGCCACATGTGTGTAGCAAGTTATCGTCACTATCTGGGGTATAGATAGTTTTTAATGATGTGGGATTAATGACACTTTAACAAATGCCTATCTTTCTTTTAAGTCCCAGACAATCACCCAACTAACCAAGGGCCTTAGACAGTGTGAACCAGTTTCCATTAAACCACTGGTAAGGTCCACCCCAGAAAAAAACCATGACAATCAAAAGAAAGGGGGAAAGTGGGCAATAGCTTGCAGTGAGACTGGAGGAAATTAAGCCCCGTACACACGCAACGATTATCGCCGACCGATTGTCCGTCTTTTGTCCAGAGTGGTGTTTTGTTGGTTGGAATGTGCCTAGACTGCACACAAATTTTCTCGCCCAACAAAAATCTGCTTCAGAAGTGATGTCATGTGTTGGGTTGCTTTCTTTGTGTTCTTTCTTCTCTGAGCATGCCCAGACTTGCTCATAAGATTTTTCCCTGTCGAAATCTGTACTGACTGCACAAAAATCGGCTGTGTTTTGACGGCGGACAAAAATTTTATAGCCTGCACACCAGATTTTTTTCGGCTTTAGACGTCAGTTGTACCCCACCAATAGACAGGCTATTTAAAAAAATCCACATAAAAGTCCCCTGTAATAGAGATTTTTTACTTGCCTATTTGGTGGCCTATATGTCCCTTGGTTCTTGTGCTGCAGCCTTCAGCAGACTGGCCCCTGTTCCCTCCTCTGACTCCAACATTACTGCAGGGTTCAGTAGTGATGTAAGGCTCTGAACTAGGGCTTTCAGTGGAGGACCAGGCATCCAGCACTCCTGGCATGATCAAAAGCCAAAGAATCTTATAGACCAGGGGTCTTCAAACTATGGCCCTCCAGTTGTTCAGGAACTTCGATTCCAATCATGCTTAACCACTTGCTGACCGCCGCACGACTATCTACGTCGGCGGTCAGCCCCTCACAGGCAAAGTGATGTAGGGCTACGTCACTAGCTTGTGAGGGCCTAGGGAGCGACCCGATGTCCGCCGGTCACTCTGCGATCGGCGGGGGAGAGGGAGAAAGTCAGGCGGCTTGTGTAAACAAGCTGCCTGTCATTCTCCCCTGTGTATGAAGGATGATCATACGGTTCTACTATGTAGAACCGTTGATCACTCTTCATACATCTGAAGCCACAGCCAATCACAGTAGAAAGCACGCCCCTAGGGACACACATAGCCCCTCCCTTTCAAAAAAAGTTAACCCCTTCACTGCCAGTGTATTTTTACAGTAACAGTGCATATGTATAGCACTGATTACTGTAGAAATGTCACTGGTAACCCCAAAAGTGGCAAAAATGTCAGTCAAGGGTCCGATCTGTCCGCCGCAATGTCGCAGTCCCGCAAAAAAAAAATCGCAGATCGCCACCATTACGCGTTAAAAAAAAAAAACTACAAAAATGACAAAAATCTTTCCCTTTGTTAGTAAACGCGATAACTTTTGCGCAAACCAATCAAAATACGCTTTTTGCGATTTTTTTTACCAAACATAGGTAGCATAAAACAAATTGGCCGAAAATGTTAAAAAATTTTGATTTTTACATTTTTTTGGGGGGGAATTTCATATGAAAAAAATGTGAAAAATATTGCTATTTTTGCAAAATTTACGCTCTTTTTTTGTTTATAGCGCGTGATCAAAAAATCGCACAGGTGATCAAATACCACCAAAAGAAAGCTCTGTTTGTGGGAAAAAAAGGACGCCAAATTCGTTTAGATACAGCGTCGCACGAGCGCGCAATTGTCCGTTAAAGTCACGCAGTGCCGAATCGCAAAATACCCCCTGGTCAGGAAGGGGGTAAAATCTTCCGGGGCTTAAGTGGTTAACCATGTCTGTGAATGTCAGAGTTAGCTGGAGGGCCGTAGTTTGAGGATCCATGTTATAGAGGATTCAGTGCCTCAACAGAGGAAAGGTGGGAGCAGTGAGTATAAAAACACTTTTTTGCAGGGACTTTTTTTCATCATGAGTTTGTCAGTCTGCTCCTTCTTCACTGTCCAGTCACAAGGCTGGATGAAGGACAATAACCATACGTGTTATTTTTTTTAACCAAACATTTTTTATTAAAAGTAAAAGGTCTTAGACAGTAAAGTAAAAGTATTGCATTTCCATTCAACAATATGCTTAACAGGATACAAAACAAGAGCTTCCGTAGTAAAGGTTGTCATTGAACAGGTAAAGTCATTACATTAGTGGTCACATTACCAAACTTTGAAATCTATACCAGGTAGTTGCAACTCTTATAAAATTACATCTGTAAAACATTAATTTTAACCTGTTGAGCTCTCGGGGAGATATGCCAGGAGTAGTAACGTTTAAGAGAGTTACCTGTCACCCCAATGGGATCAAACTGTGATCAAGTACCTCTAACCTATGCCGAGAGGGGGGCGAGCCCGCCACAGCTCACCTCCCTGTCCTAGTTTATGACCAAAGTAATCTGATAATCTGCTGTAGTACTGAGAACCACTGAAACAAACAGAATGCAAAGGATCAAATGGTATCTGGAAGGATGGGAGTATCCAAAAGGGGGTGGGAAGGGTAGGGAGGGATGGGGGAGGGATTCCTACCACTAGAGGAGTTAGTTCCCGTGGGAAGTATTAGAGTGTCAAACTATTAATAATAAACAGAGAACCTGAGAGGTTTGACTCAAACCTTCATTAATCCATTAATCAATATTAGAGGTTGCAGTTAGCCAAGTGTCCCATTTCTTATGGAACACTTTGGCCCTTCTTTCCTTATAAGCTAACATTCTTTCCATTTCAAAATGCGAAGATACTCTCAGTTGGATCTCGTTTAGGCTAGGAATTACGGGAGCTCTCCAATGTTTGGCTAGAGCTATTCTGGTGGCGAACAAGATATGTGCTATCACCGTTCTGCTGTGAGGAGGAACGTTATCTATGCCGATGCTCAGAAGTGCCATTGCTGGATTCAAAGTGCAGGTCTTCCCTTCTATACGTTTAATTAAGAAAAAGACCTCCCTCCAGAGTGGCTGAACCCTTGGACAGTACCAGAGAACATGAGGTAGATTTCCCCTCTCCCCACAGTCTCTCCAGCACAGAGAAACACTTGAGTCCATTACATGTAGTCTGGATGGGGTCATATAGTACCTGTGCAAAATCTTTTGGGCGTTGTCCCAGTGATCAATACATGCAGAGGAACGGGCATTGGTCCTAATGGCTGCCATCCATTGTGCTACCATAAGTGTTATTTGACTGCAACAGAGAAAGATCAGGTCTTAGTCCGTAGGGTTCAATATTAAGTTGGCCCACCCTTTGCAGCTATAACAGCTTCAACTCTTCTGGGAAGGCTGTCCACAAGGTTTAGGAGTGTGTCTATGGGAATGTCTTACTATTCTTCCAGAAGCGCATTCTTGAGGTCAGGCACTAGGGCTGAACGATAGTCGATGTGATATCGACTATCGTTCTGCGGGCGTGGGTGAAAATTGTCCAAAGGTGTTCTATTGGGACAATTTCATGTTCCCAACTTTGTGGGAACAGTTTGGGGATGGCCCCTTACTATTCCAACATGACTATTCCAACAGTGCACAAAGCAAGTCCATAAAGACATGGATGAATTTGGGGTGGAGGAACTTGACTGGTCTGCACAGAGTCTTGATCTCAACCTGTGAGAACACCTTTGGGATGAATTAGAGTGGAGACTGCTAGCCAGGCCTTCTCGTCCACATAAGAGTCTCACCTCAAAAATGCGCTTCTGGAAGAATGGTCCAACATTCCCATAGACACTCCTAAACCTTGTGGACAGCCTTCCCAGAAGAGTTGAAGCTGTTATAGCTGCAAAGGGTGGGCCAACTCAATATTGAACCCTACGGACTAAGACTGGGATGCCATTAAAGTTCATGTGTGCGTGTAAAGGCAGGCTTCCCAATACAATTGGTAATATAGTGTATGTAATTAGCTGGTATCCTGCAGGGCATTTTTATAGACTGTGTTAAACATATCAAAACAGGAAAGAAAATGTCCCTGTTCACATACTGTGGTAGCTTAGGTCACAAAATGGCTGCTCTGCTGTCTGTGTGTGAGAGGTATTGTACACTTTAATAAGGAAGAAAGGGCCAAAATGTTATCAGTATAAAAATATCGGAACAATGCGATATTCCCATAGGAATGCATTGTGGCAATGCAATGCATCAAAAGCAAAGAGTAAAAGATTTCAGACCCCTCGGTGCTCCTATTCAAAGTACATTGTCAGGTCTATAAAACACAGCAGAAAATGTAAAAAAAAAAAAAAAAAAAAAACAATATATAAAAAAAGAAATGTTATTCATTTTAAATAAAAAAGATCTAATAAATGTTCACAAGAACAACATGTTATTCTCTCTGTTATTACTTATAAGATAAATAAAGCAGTTACAATATTGAGGTTTTAATTGCGCCTCATTTAAAAACAGGATTTTTACTGCAGACAGTCAACACCTAGGTTAGAAGGCTCCGATGGAAGCAGACATTGCCAAACTTACAGACTGAGGAATAGATGTAGTCAGGATTGTATTATAATATTGAGGTGTCCATGGGCTAGTGTCTAGGGTAAGCATTGAAGTAGTATTAACCACTTAAGGACCGGAAGGTTTTACCCCCTTAATGACCAGGCCATTTATTTTACGATACGACACTGTATTATTAAAAAAGAAATACAGAAAAGAAGACACTGTATTATTTCCTAATAAAATCAATGTCGATTTTTTTTTCCCCACAAATAGAGATTTTTTTGGTGGAATTTGGTCACCTGCACGATTTTTATTTTTTGCGCTATAAACAAAAGAATAGCAACATTTCTGAAAAAAAATATATATATATTTTTCACATTCTGCTATATAACATTCCCAAATTTGTTTTTAAAAAATCTAAGTTTTTCATCATTTTAGGCCAATTTGTATTCTGCTACATATCTTTTGGTAAAAAAAAAAAAAATTTGATTGGTTTGAGCAAAAGTAATCACGTCTACAAACTATGGGAAAAATGTATGTAATTTTTATTTCTTTATTTATTTATTTTTTTACTAGTAATGGTGGCGTGATTGATGTAAGAAACACATAAACCTGCATCCCACTAGATGGAGGGATAGAAAGAGTGACTCATATGGTGTAGGAAGTCTATGTGGGTGTGGCTGCTGATGACAGTTTTTTATTTTTTTTTCCCTACTACCCTTGCAAGCTTCTATGTTTCCAGTATGTTTCCGGTGCAATTCCAATGCCTTTTTGGCATAAAAAAAGATGGGAGAAGTGTTTATCTTGTTATTTTTGCCTGGAGTTCTGATTTAACATCAGAATGAGTTGTGGAATAACCCCATCATTGGCTGCTGCTTCTTTACTGCCTAATCAGCAGGTTGGGGGCATATCCTGACCCAGTCTTCTTGAAAAAGATGTGCTACTGCCAGGGTTTGGACAAGGGCTGGGCAGAAGGTGGATCCTGCCCTGGGCACTGTGGTATCATGTGAGGTGGGGAGGGGGGGTGGGGATTGGTGTTGGAAGGGGCAATGTAGGGGTGGCAAAGGGTAAGTAGTGTTCTAGAAGGGGAAAATTGGGGGAAGGAATGCAAAGAGTTGTGATTTAGGAGGATTTGTGTTGGGAGGGGGGATGGGGGAAGAATATTAGTGCTAGAAGTGGGGATTTTTGTGCTGGGAGGGGGGATTTGAAGTGGGGGGGGGTGTACTAGGAGGGAAAATTTTAGGGGTAGAGGATTTGTATTAAGAGGGGGTGGGTTATTTTGAGGGGGGAGGGCATTTGAGCTGGGAGGGGGGGGATTTGAGGGATGGGGGGGGCAAAGATTTGTGCTAAGAGGGGGGATTCCAGCAGAGGACGAATTTGTACTGGAGGGGGGGGGGGTATTTATGCTTAGGGGGTAAGGATGCAGATTATTGCTCAGTGTTTTTGTAGGAGGATTTTTGCTGACACATAATTAATCACATATTTTAGGGGGGGCTCAGTTTGGCATGTTCGCTCTGGCTACTGCATTAGGGGGGCACAGTGTGTTGTCTGTCAGGGGCTCTTTGATCATGAGAGAATCTAAACAAAATGATATATGCGGTAGTAGGTATTATGGGATACGGTATCATTTGTTATAGCCATGTATTATTCAGCTGCTGCCTGGAGTAATAATCAATTTATCTAATATACTATATATGAGTAGTAGTAGGAGAAAACAAATTAAAATATAAATATATCTCATAAAAAAATTACTTTTAGGTTTATGTTATAACGGCACTTCAAAATGCATACTTCCTGAAAGTATATGGTTTATATAGTATCTATATCCACTTTGGCTCTCACACCTATTTAATACCCCCTATGGACCAGACAATATTTTCACATTTCTGCTATGTGTTTATTCATGAGTCTATAACTTTGTTTTTTCGTATGATAAAAATATTAATACATTTATTGTTTTTTGGGGGGTTTTCTTGTGACCCTAAAGTACTCTGACAATTTTATACATGTATTTGCATTGTAAGGGGAAAACGAGCAAAAATCTGAAAAAATGTATTTTTCCAAGTTTGATTAATAATATTTTTAACACAAGTACCCATACTTTGGGGAAAACATACATTTTATTCTGCTGCCTGTTCTATTTACTGCAAAATTAAAATTAAATTTTTTGGTACAAAGCATGTTAAAGTTATTTAGAAAAGTAAAACTTTTTTTTGCATATATTTCATTTTTCTTATAATGCTTTAGTAATTTAGTAAGTTCTTACTGATTTGAAATAAAACAGATATACCCTGAACTACATATTTTTTTAACAGTAATTTCCTAAAGATAACAATGTATATATGTGCTTTATAATATTTTTTTTTCCAACAAATAATTTAAAATAGGAACATGGAACAGGAGATTAAACTATTGAATAGTGATTATATAGATTGAAATGAAACCCTAAAAAGAAAAAAAAAAGAGATCCCTTATAGCAGACTAAACAGCACAGTGCTTGTGCCATCTAATCTGCCCCTTTTTAAGATGTAAAAAACCTGGCTGATCCTTCCAGTTCCTGTGCCCCCCTCCATGTGCTGACCACGGTAATCATGGCTGCTGAGCCGTGATTACCATAGTCAGTTTATGTGCCTCCATCATCTGCGGCTCTCCTCCCCCCCCCCCCCGACTGCTCCCCTTCTCCACCCCCCCCCCCCCGTCTGTCAACTCCATGTGACTGTGTCTCTGGTCCCCCCCCCCCTCCTCTGCTCTTAGTAGAAATGTACGTTTTAAAAAATGTCACTGCCAGCCCCTCTCTTTTATGCAGCCATAATGCACTATTGTAAGTGTTTTCTTTAAAACAAAGCTTCTAAATACCCTTTTCAGAGATCTTTAGGCTGGTCACATTCGGCTGCTCTCCTACTCCGATCCGGGGCTACAGTGGGAGGGACTGATCAGCCAGCATGGCGGTCACGTGACCTCCCCGGCTGACATCAGAGGGAGATCCGGCTCCTCCCACTGTAGCCCTTGATTAAAGTAGGAGAGCGACCGGGAGTCATGTGACCATCCTGAAGGTCTCTAAAAAAATATTTAGAGACTTTGATTAAAAAAAACACGTACAAAGTGCATTATGGCTGGATACAAGAGAGGAGCTGGCAGTGACATTGTTTAAGGTTACAAACACTTTAAGTAGTAAAATAGGAGCATTTCCTGGTTAATTATAGCGGAGTTCCAGCCTTTTCTGTGTTTATTAAAAGTCAGCAGCTACAAAAAGTGTAGCTGCTGACTTTTAATAAACACTCACCTGTCCCATGGTCCAGCGATGTGACCGCCCGAAGCCTTGATCCTCTCCCTCTGGTCTCGGCGGCGCCGGCATCACTGGTGTGGGCACCCGGCTGTGACAGCTTGCGGCTTCACAGCCGGGTATGCACTGCGCATGTGCGAGTTGCGTTGCGCGTCTTGATTGACCGGCAATCTTCTGGGACCTCTGACATGTCACAAATCAGGGAGGGGGGAGGAGAATTTTCGCTCAGGGCGATGCGGCGCTCCGAGCGGAAGTGGGAGCGGTTACATGTCAAAACTAGGTACCCGCTCCCCCCCCAAAAAAATGACATGCCAAATGTGGGATGTCAGGGGGTTAGGACTACCTAAAGCGGAAGTTCCACTTTTGCGTGGAACTCCGCTTTAAGAGTTAACTCACTCCCTGTGCACACAATGAACCTTCCTCTGTGTCAGTTGCAGCTCTCTAACTCCCAGAGTGCTGTCTGATAGGGAAATGAGGAGATAAGACAGCCAGTGTATTACTTTTGTTTTGGTTTGCAAATGTTACACTGAATGCTCACTGTGATTGGCTGTCAGAGTGACCATTCAATGAGGAAGACTTCTGACTGACCCCTAGTCATAGGGTTGGGAGCTCATCTTTCTACAGATGCCAGATCTCACAGGGCTGCGCATGGGAGGGAGGAGGGGAGATAAGAAACTGCAAGCAGTCTCCTGGGTGTACACGAGATGCCTTGTGTACAGAGGAGGGGGTTTTATAGATATGTGTAAAATGCCAAAGGTAGGCAACTGGATATTGTCACTGACCCTCAAAATTAAAGAGGACCTTTACCCCCTCCCCCCTCATTTTTTTCCTTTCTTAAACCCTGCTTACCTGGTTGCGGGTCCCGCACAATAAACATTCTCATCTGCTCAGCACATCCAGCAGAGTCCAGCTGAGATCCTCTTCCCTTCTGACCCACCCTCAGTCCGCCATCTTCATGCTTGACATGATTGGGCAGTCCCCAGCTATTCGGGGTTCAGCCAGCAGCTCTCCCAATGACTCACTGCTAGGCCTGGCCCCCTCCTCTTTTCTCAATAAAAATGAATGCCAAGGATATGACGTGCATATCTTGGGAGGTACAACAGTGGGCAATGTGCACATCAATCGTGTAGGCAAGCATTGGGGGGGGGGGGGGGGGCAGGCAAAGACTATTTTAATTTTAAAAACTAAACAAAAAAAAAAAAGTAAAAGGAGGAGGGGTGAAGGGAAGGGACTATACAAATGAGGGTGAAGATGAAGATCCTCTTTATTTCAAAGATTTCCTTTTAGAGAGTAAATAGCCACAGTCATGACTATCCTGAAATGGATAAAGCTTGTGAACAACCCTGGATGCTATTTTTACATTATTTCCCCATGATTGCCAGTTAATATAGAGATGAAGTTACAGGTGAATGGACCACTCAGTTCCACGTGCCCCCAAGGCATATTTACTCAGCAGCACATTGTCCATGGGATATAGAGGTTTACTTGCTTCTTTAATTCACAAGTTCTGCCAATGTGTCTATGTAAAAGTTCAGCCCAGTATCCCGCTGAGATATGTATGTGCTGGTGCAATATAATATTTATCTCAGTGACTTGTTCCTCATAGCCTTCTGAGGATAATATTTATATAATTAAAGCAGCGGGTGCCTTGAGCATATGATTGGTTTGACAGGTTGATAACACTTTGAATTGAAATGTATTATTAAGCTGTTATATTAGAACTCTGAGGAAGGCGTTGACTTCCTACAAAATATAAATTACAGCAGTGCAGTCCCTTTGCTGAAAAAAAAAGTAAAATGATTAATGGTAACGTACTGTCTCCAGGGCGCAATATCTCTCGTTGCCTCATTTTGTGAGGGGAGCTGTTGTTTTAAAGTGAATGTCCATTATATCCAGCAGATGGGTAACTTAGGAAGAGTGGTACAAATCAGACTGGACACTAGATAGCAGGTGATAATGGAGCTTAATGTTTGCACCTAAACCCAAAACTAAAAAATGTAGATGTTGTTTCACCTGTTGTTCCTGCAGATAATCCCTGCCTGTCTACCTTTGTTTATCCCCATTATATAGGGCATGGGTCCTTCAACTACGGCCCTCCAGCTGTTGTGGAACTACACATCCCATAAGGCACTGCAAAATTCGGAGATTCACAGACATGACGAGGCATGATGGGAATTGTAGTTCCTGAACAACTGGAGGGCCATAGTTTGAAGACCCCTGATATAGGGGCTGGGGAGATCTGTAGTTTACTGAATAAAGATCACATTCTTTTTGCTTTCGGTCCAGCTCACAGTAAGTGGCAAGGACAATTTATAAGCAGTTTCTGTACTTGCTGAAAAATGTTATTAGCCTGAAACATGAACATGAATTAAGCCAGTGCATCTAAAGACTGGCAAACTGCACTATATTAAAGCCCAAGTGATTTTGCAATTTAAATAACCGTAGCTAAATGCATTCATGGTGCATCAAAACTAAAGATGTTCAAAGTCATCCAATACATTTTCTTTAAAAATCAGCCACAGAGTAGAAAAGCCTGTGTCCTTCCAGGATGCTGTAGAGTGGTACCATTGCTCTCTATGGGAAAGCAGTGGCTTCTTTGTATATTCCTTACTCTCCCCCTGCTGAGTCACAGAACTCTCTAATCAGCATGAGTTTTGCTGAATGCAGAGTTATAGGGAGCATATCAGACCTCTTCAGAGAGACCACTGTTTCCCCTGAATAGGTCCTTCTCTACAGCATGTTGGCAGGGAGATGCTTTTCTACTCACGCTGTTTATCTGTTTAAATTGAGAATACCATTGGACTTAAAATTTTTGCTTTTTGGGTTTGTTTTCACAATTTTTGTAGTACAGCATAATATCTGAATTTCTTGATGAAGAGGTAGGTGAAGGCACTGTTCCAGAACCAGCTTGTCTTAGAGGAAACGGTAGAGATAGGATGTTTTCAGAACTGGGCAATCAATCTTAGATATGTTCTTGTCACATAGTTCCTGTTATTATTCACTCATGCCTGTGGCAGGCCTTAAAGTTATTCAACCCCACTATTCTGGCACCCTTGAGTGCTCCAAAAACAGCAATATTTGGCTTAGTCAATGATTATGCTTTTGGGATGGAGTAGAAAGAAAGTTTTGTTGGTGCTGTTTAAAACAAGAGGGAAAATAAAATTCTTTGCACACTACTCAATTTATGTTTTCCTTTAGAGTTGCTAGAGAGTATCTGCCTGGCCCTACGGAACACGAGATTGCCATTTAACATGGCTGAAAAATTAAAGATGTGGTTGTCAACCTTGGGCCCTGTATAAAGCCTTGACCTAAAGTTTTTGTAAAGGCTGCAGGTTTTTTACCTTCACGCATTCTATGGATGAAGGCAAAACACCTTCTGTGTGCAGGAGCCCCCCAGTCTCCCCCTAATACTTGATCCCCCTCTTGATCCTGTGATGTCCTCGAGAGCCTTGCCTCTCTGGAGACTCATGCTCATGATTGAATTTTGGCAGCAGTGGGAGCCATTGGATCCTGCTGCTGTCAATCACAGGCAGTGAGCCAAACAGAAGACAGAGTGAGCAGAGCCAAACCACAGTTCTGTGTGTGAATGGACACACAGAGTTGTGGGTCGGGAGCACGCCTGCTTGGGTGCCCCTAGAACAAGCTGCTTGCTGTAGACAAACCCAGCAGAAGGGAGGAGCCAGGAGCACCAGCTAGGGACCCAAGAAGAGGATGATCTGGGCTGCTCTGTGCAAAACCACTGCACAGAACAGGTGAGTATAACATGTTTGTTATTTAAAAAAAACCACAAGGCTTTAGTATCACTTTAACATTCTCCCTGATATAAAGGAACTAGAAATATAGGTATTAACAGGCTGTCTTGTATATACCATAACACACATGCTGGCCGTGCTAGATAAGAGTGATAACTTTTGCATTTGTTTCCCTCTTCTGGCCTCCTATGGACATTTGTGGCAAAATTCAGCAAGAGTATTGTAGGAGGAAGCAGGTGCAGAAGATGTTGAGAGGTGTCAGAAGACTCTTTACATTATCATCACAAGCACAACCATAACTTTTGGCCTACTAATATTAAATACAATGTTGTAAAGTCCACAATCCCATCTAGTGAATGAGACTCTCAGAAGGTTGTAATGGATAACTCAGCTGGAGCACATATACGTTTAGAACACATGCAGTGGCGGGGATAATTTATCTGGTTAGGAGGTGGTGGATCCATTTTCGAAGGCATTCTTTGTGCGAAGAATAAAACACGGTTACACAGAAAAACTTTGGATTTTGTAACATTGTTTGGAGAGAATTTTTGAACTTTAGCACTGGTTGTGTATGCGGATATACTATTAAATAAAACACAATAAAGTAAAATATCCAAACGTGCTATAACAAATTTTAATAAATGTGAACAGGAGCCTAAAAAACAGGCTGAAATAAAATTAATAGTCCATAATATTCTTAAGCCAACATTATTGAATTAAGAAAATTATGGGCTATTCATTTTATTTTAGCCTGTTTTTTTAGGCTACTGTTCACATTTATTATCATTTGTTTAGATATTTTACTTTATTGTGTTTTATTTGAGATCACTTAGTAGCGCTGCACTTTTTGTTTATATATCTCTTTGAAGGTTATATATTCACCTTTTGGTGCTAGCTGCTGTTTTCATATATCATCAGTGCTCACTTTTACATGCCTGGGATATGCTATTACATTTATTTAAAGCCTAACTCCAAGTTTATTATGACTTGTCAAGGAATGCAAGGTTTCATCTGATTGGCTGAGGTGGAGATCTTGACATCATCTGCCCGCCTCTCCACCTCAGCCAATCAGATGAACCCCTGTATTCACTGATAGAATTCAAGGCCTCCTGTGAATGGCTGAGCAGTGCACAGCCCATCTCAATTTTGTTCCCGGGAGAGAGAGAAAGGTAGCTAATGCTACATACTGGTTTATAAAGTCCACCATCCAAGTGCATCTCTTAATGATGCAAATAGTTCCAATGAACTATTTACCACTTCCATACCACCGCCCATCATATGACGTCTTTAGGTTTGAGTGGAGATATCTGAATGATGCCTGCGGCTACAGGCATTATTCAGATATCTTTTTTTTCCAGCCGGCGATTCCCTGCACAGTAAAAACAATCAAAGCGGCAGTTTAGCCACTTTATTGTTTTTACAGGAAGCAGAATTGCACCATAGAGCTGACCGAGGACCAGATGGTCCCAGGTCTTTTCTATGACTCTCAGAGGCTGGGCATGGCATTATAGCGTCCCGCCCAACACTGGCAGTTGTAAACACTGCAGTGTGCTTGGCTGGAAAGCCAGAGATCATTTTTTTTAATCACAGCCTAGAGGAGAGATGTGGTGACTTATAGACCCCAGATCTCTCTATAAAGAGGACCTGTCATGCCCTATTCCTATTACAAGGGATTTTTACATTCCTTGAAATAGAAATAAAAGTGATTAAGAAAAAAAAAAAAATTTCAAGGGAAAGTGTAAAAAAAAAAAAAAATGAAAATAAAACAAACAAAAGAAAAAATATGTTGCCCCCATCCCCTTGTGTTTGCACAAAGAAGCAAACGCATACGTAGGTCACGTCCGCATATGTAAACTACGTTCAAACCACACATGTGAGGTATCGCTGTGAACATTAGAGTGAGATATTTCTCAATAATTCTAGCACAAGACCTTCTCTGTAACTCTAAACTAGTAACCTGTAAAAAAACTTAAAGCGCAGCCTATGGAGTACCGAAGTTTATTCTGCGTAACATCATCTTTTTACATTATAGAAAAAAATCGGGCAAACTTTATTGTTTTTTTTTTTTTATTCATGAAAGTATTTATTTTCCCAAAAAATTGCGTTTAAAAAATGTGCTGTGCAAATACAGTGTAACATAAAAATTGCAGTGACCGCCATTTTATTCCCTAGGGTCTCTGCTAATGAATATATCTAAAATATAAAATATAAATATATCTAATGTTTGGGGGTTCTGAGTAATTTTCTAGCCAAAAAAATTATGATTTTTCCTGAAGAGGAATGCCGGAATTCGCAAGGAATGGAAGCAGTTAAAGAGTAACTACACTTTTGTTAAGAAAAAAACATTTCCCTCTGGGTGATCTCTGTACATTTCAGGGATTTTAACAAACATTGTTGCAGATTCCTACCTTTTGTTATTCTGAAGCAATCAATGTTTGCATATCCATGTGAACAGTGAATACATGTGAACAGTGAATATAATAGGAGTGATTTCATAATTATCAACCAGTTGCTGCACCGGATGACCCACCTAATGAGGAAAGCTGCAGGGTCTGCATCCCTTTAGATATGATTTCCTTTTGGGTGAATCTCACTAAAAAACATTTTTGTTGCAGGGGATGCTTGAACTCTGACTTGTATCTTAGTGCAGTAAATCAGTGAGCAGGGGCAGACTGGCAACTTTCAGCCCAGGGGGCAAGTACTGTACAAACCAGAGGCCCATAATGCAGCGACTCGGCCCCGCTCCCACTCTCCCTCTTCCTGTCCTCCTCCTGACCCTCATTCCAGGCTAAAGCTCTGCTCCTGTTTCTCTCTACTCACCGGCTGAATACCGGTTCCCGACCTGGCCAGCAAGGGGCAGTTGGGGGGAGCTGGGACAGCTTGGTTTGGGCTGGCCGGGGGGGGAGTCTCCAGTGGGGCATTAAACTGGCCTCTGCTCAGACACAGTTTACACAATCCATGCTGGGGGGGGGGCTGCGCTTTGTCTTCAATCCGCCCTTAGTAAGTCAGCGGCAAGGACTTTTTACTTCTCTGCACCAGGAATCCTTTAGGCATGTCTGTAGCTGAAGTGGTGCAGCCTTTTTACAGTGCATCAGAGTGGCCCAGGGGGGCAATTTCCTCCCTGCCCCCTGGCCCAGTCCTCCCCTGTCAGTGAGCCAATCACACAAGCAGAAAATTATGCTTCTGGGGTGTGTTCTGTACACATTTTGTGGACAGAACACCTCCAGGTAGCCATATGGCATTGCACATTACAAGAAATTACAGAGCTGCAGATTAAAAAGGAAAGGTAAATTTTAATAACGTGCAATTACAATATGACTTGTGCTGCAATTGTAGACGCTATATATTTATATACATACTTTTTTATTTGCTATTTTTTTCCCATGAAAGTGGAGTTACCCTTTAAGGTCACAAGAAACCCGGAGATAGGCTTTAATTATAGTTGTTTTTCACATTTTAAGAATATAATGATATTTATTATAATTATAATAATTCTTATATTAATTATTATTCATTAAAATGATAAGAATTTATATAAATTGTTGATTCGATAGATAGCATTGTTGTAGGGGATATATTAGAAGACTATTTACAGTTAAAGAAATGTAAAACGATCTCTCTTTTCTGTTCTGTACAGGTGATAAATAGTTCTGCCTATACATTAGAAAGAATAGGCCTCGAATAGTGCATACTAACAGACATTTTCTCTAAGATAATCTTTACACAAGGTTTGAAGCTTTTGAAAAAAGGATTTCATCATTCTGGTTTGCCTAAAGCAGCACAATGTCTAAATACAGCCCTACTAGCACTGCAATGTACCTGCATCTCACCAATAATGCTGGCTTATACATTTTGGTGGATAGGTTTACTTTAAAAAAAAATTTGCTTTCTGACAACTATTTTGGTATTCCATTTCTGTTCTGCAAAAAAATCCTATTTATGAGAAATGATAAAAAAAAAGAAAAAAAAAAAAAAAAACTCAAACCCCTCCTCTGAAAACAGCCACCTAGAGTATGCATTCATTTCTTCAATTATTGGTGGAACTTGATTGCTTTGGCCTTGATAATGAAGATGCATTAATGTTTTCAAATTGCCAAGGTCAAAAACAATTGTTTTGTCTCCACATATCATAGCATATTTTTCTGCAATATCCAAGGACACAGAAATCTCTTTCATTGTATTCAGGGATTGGAAATTGCTTGGAATTGTTTTTTTATTCTGTATCTGCACAGAGCGTAGTAGACTTGTGTTATGATCCAGTGCAGTGTTTATCCCAGTGTAGTAGAAGAGTGTTTTGCACATATTTCATTGAAGAATGTTGACCATGTAGTATTCTTTTATAATGCGATTGTATTTTAATGGTATTGAATAGTTGGAGCCCGTTAGGAGGGGGACTGTTCTGGAATATAGTACAAAAAACAAGGACAAGGTTGTGTATGTGAAAAGCAAAATAGAGTTATATTTTGATCATATCTAGTAGTTAAGTGGTGTTATTAGAGAAGTGAAATATTATGTCTATAAACAAGAAAAACAACACATTTTTGTGAAATATTGTCTGAAATCGAATCCTTTACATATTGCCAAAATTCTGTCTTAAAGCGGAGTTCCACCCTGGGAATACTTTTTTTAATAAAAATACCCCCCGGGACAGTCAGGGCTAGTACATTCCACAATGGCTAGCCTCTGATCTGTCCCGGTTTGCACTTACCTTGAAAAAGTATTCTCCAGCACTGCCATCTCAGGTGTGGGCAGCTTGAAGCCAGCGCGATCCTCTTCTGCGTCCTCTTCCGTCTTCTTCGGTCCCACGATGCACTGCACCGGCCCCGCCGTCACTTCTGGTGCGCGCGCGTCATCCCTCCACAGCTTCTGGGCATGCCCAGAAGCTGTTTAGAAGGGAATGACGCGCGCGCCCCGGAACTGACGTTGGGGCCGGTGCAGGCGCAATGATTCCTGGGAGCGATGACGTTCAGCTCCCAGGAATCATTGCAAAGCCAGGAAGTGACGACGGGCCGTGGCCGCCGAGGGGAGGAAGAAGGAAGTAAGGTAAGTATATTTTCTTCTATACGAGGTAAGTAAAAAAAAAAAAAAAAAAATGCGATTATCCATTTGTTTTTCAGGTGACCTGGAGCGAGAAGATGGTAAGTATAAATTTAGGGTGGAACTCCACTTTAAATTTGGTCATCTCTCCATGGATGAAATTTCTCACTTGAGACATTTTAGGTAAAATGCATTGGTGTCAATAAATACAATTTAACTGAAATGTCTGCAGCATAACAGAATTCTAGAACAATCATATCTAATGGACAGGGTATGTAGGCAATAGAGTGTAGAGATGGATAAATTATGGACCACAATAATTCCATATTCATTGTTTCATATGGGGGGGGGGTAGTTAGTAAAATAATAAAAAAGTAGTTCAAAGGACCACTTACCAGTTCACCATTTTGTTTGATGTGGACCCACAACCACAAAGAAACCTGAACTCCAATGGGGATACCACTTTTATTATTGCAGATACTGAAAATGTAGGGTCATTTTAATGCAAATTAATAGTATACTTTTTTATTAAGTGCTATCTTAATCTTAAATACTAGTACTTGCTTAGTAGAGCATCATAGGGATCATAGGGATATACAGTACCTGATTACCTGATTTTTGGCATCAACATTTTCAGAAAAGATATATTAGGTGTGCTTCTTTTGGTGACATCATAGTGTTTGTGCTAGGTTTATGACTAAAGTGTACCATTATACACACCCAAAGTCACCCCTTTGGGGTGTTCTATTAGTTGGGCTTCCTTTTTACTTCCTGTCTTGGAAACACAACAGAGAATTGTAGGAAATCCCACCAAAGTGAGGGAAAATCCCATGTTTGACAATTGCCACCTAAACAGATGTTCTTAATGAAGGATTTCCCCCATATTCAGGGCAAAACTCTCTGACAGTTACATTTTTGGGACAAGATTTCAGGGTATACACTATTCTTCTACAACCCACAGTACTGATACATAAAATATGTCTGTTTCTCTTTTGTGATCAGGTTGGATAACTGCTTTTCTAGGTGGTTCTAGAGAAGCCTAAAGTGGTTCTAAAGCTAAATAGTTTTTTTTTTTTAACTTAATGCAAACTGGTAGGTGCACTTATTAACCCCTTCTCACTTCTAGGTAGAACAGCTGGTCTACTTCTACCTCTGGTTCTTCCACCCTTCCACCCCCTTTTCAGCTTTTATATCTCCAGTAAAGTAGTCTGCCCTTCACCAACCCCTTCCCCCATTTACCCCTCCCCCTCTGTTGGTCTTCCTTGATCCTCTGATCCTTTTACAAATTTTTTCTTCTTCCCCTGTTCCCCAACCCCTTTGTCTGACCTCCCTCTCTTGCCTGGGCTCCATCTCTCTCCGCATAACAAGACCTTCCTTCACTTACCTAAACACTTTCCAACAAAACCCCCTATATTGTATTTTCCTTGTCTCACCCCTTAGGGGTTATACTTTAACTCATCAATATGTCCCAACCGATTTTCGTCTTTCGTTGAAAATGCTATCAGTTAAAGCCAAAGGCCTTAATATTCCAGAGAAAAGATCACAATTCCTCAAAGAATTCCACAAGCTTAGAGATGATATAGTCTGCATTCAAGAGCCTCACTTCTTGACAGGCAAGATCCCTAAATTTGCAGGTAAAGAATTCCCAAACGCTTATCATGCAGCAAACACTGAATCTAAAACAAACGGTGTCTCCTTCCTAATTTCCAAACGTACACCATTCCAACTAATTGACTCTATGTATAACGAGACAGACAGATATGTTTTCCTCAAAGGTAAATTAGGCTCAAGCCCTATCACAATTGCCAACATCTATGCTCCCAACATCAAACAAGTCCCTTTTTTCTGCAAAACAGGAGACCTCCTCACCTCTTTCTCTTCCAGAATCCTTATTCTTGGAGGTGACTTCAATGTCCCTTTAAATCCCCTTTTGGAAACTCCCTCAGGCACTCCTACCCTACCATAGAGAGCAATCAAATAAAAAAAAACTTTGACTCCAAAACCTCCTACTTCACAACACATGGAGAACACTATATTTTGTAAAAAATTAGAAGTTTCCGCGCTTATGGGTAAAATTTTGACAAATGGCTGCAGCCTACCTCAAAATATAGCAAAGCTATATCAAATATGTGGGTAGGTGTGGAGGTAATTGGCGCTGCCAAAAAATAATAAATAATGGGTAAGGGATATAAATATATAGATCTGGTAGTAGGTCAGTGTTATCCAATATAAATATGAAATATAGGATAAAATGCCAAATAAATTAAATTAAGTTCAGTGTATATAAATTAAATAAATAAATAATCAGGTGATCTCAAATGCAATGGTCACAATATGCGTGTGACCAATATAAATAGTGATAAGTACAAATTAATTGTTGTAACAAATTACACACAATACAAGTATAATAAATAAGCTAAATAAAAGTGTGGCTGCTGGATTGCACAGCTGTGATAGTGATCAATATCAATTAGTTAAATACTAAAACACATACAAAATATTTAAAAATTAATAGTGATCATATAAAGTGCTCAAGGTGAATAAATATGCTCAAGGTGAATAAATATATTAAATAGCCACGGGCAATATCCCATAAAATTCCATTACATATCAGTAACAATTGACATATATAAAAGCATTATCAAATTAAAGTCCATAAACAGATGCGAATAAAATCCGAAGGGTGTGAGGAAAAGTGGATCACAGGGTAATCTGTAGAAATGGGGGTGCTCAGTGAAGGAACCAGTGCTCCCCTCCTATTATTCCTGCACTCACCAGAGGATGATACCCCTACAGGGGTGACCAGCGTCAGATATATAGATATATATATATATATATAGATATATCCTATGGGTCCCTCCAACAGTTGACCAGATATCCACTTTTTCCAATATAAACCGTTCACACACTCTCCACCATTGTAAATAATAGGCAATAAATAAGAAAGTTAGTCCTCCCAGTGCCGCTCGTTATCGAGTATCCAGAGGCAGCCAGCACCTCTCTCCTCCGCCCGTCACCTTCCTTCCCCTCTGCCAGCTCAACCCACACAAGTGAGCACAGCCCGGCCAGACACAGCAACACTCCACAGCCCCGCCCTCTGCTTCAGAGGAGCTCAACATGAAAACTAAAAGACAATACATTTAAGATATAAAATATACTATGAACAAGGGAAACTCCTAGCTAAAGCAATCCAGAGCAAAAAAGATAATGCCACTGTCCATCGCATAATCTACAAATTTGGTACTATTCACTCATCTAATGAGGATGTAGCGGATCAATTTGAACTCTATTATCAATCTCTCTATAATTTTCCCTCTAACTTTAAATGCTCCTCAGGATCTGAAACACGATCAAAGCTCATTCAATATTTCCGTAAAAACTATGGTCCCTCCCCTATATCCCGAGACACAGCTTGTAAGCTAGATGCCACGCGCTCTGAAAAAGAATTTGAGCAAGCTAATAAAGAAGTGAAAGTGGGCAAAGCTCTGGGCCCGGATGGTTTTCCTCTGCAATACTATAAAACCTTTATTGAAGTTCTAAAACCCAGATTTTTGTCAGCCTTTTGGTCACCTAATACCGAAATCTTACCTTCACTCCAACTTTTAGAAGCCCATATCGCTGTACCTCCAAAAGAAGGAAAAGACCCCACACTCATTGCAAACGTTCAATTTCCCTAATTAACGTCAATTTAAAAATGTACGCTAAAATACTTCCCAACTGTCTTCTTCCATTACTTCTTTCCCTAATATCATTAGATCAAGTTGGTTTTATTCCTATACACCATTGGCTCACTTCAAATGCTAAATAAGGTTTCTTCTTGTCTCTTGATGTGGAGAAGGTGTTTGATAGGGTGGCCTGGGACTGCATAGAAGCTGTTCTCTTCTCCCTTGGTCTTCCACTGATTTTGAGAACCTATATAAAAGCATTATATTCAAATCCAACCGCCAGAGTTTGTGCTAACAGCCACCTATCGAATGCCTTCCATCAGCATAATGGAACCAGACAGGGATGCCCCTTATCCCAAATGTTATTCATTCTCACATTAGAACCACTGTTAAACAAAATACGCCTAAACCCTGACATCAGAGGCATCAACATGAAAGATCAGACCTATAAACTTGCAGCCTTTGCCGATGACCTCCTCTTTTTTCTAACAGAACCTCACATATCCTTACCTAATTAATAAAAGATCTAGATCACTTCCAACTTCTTTCGAACCTAAAAATCAACCACTCCAAGTCGAATGCTCTAAACATCTTGTTATCCCCAGATACGGTAAATCTTTGTAAAAAAAACTACACTTTCTCCTGGGCCAAAGAGTCAATACCATATTTGGGAGTTAAAATTCCAACGTCTTTATCAAACTTATACTGCTACAACTTTATCCCTATTTTAAAGAAGACAAGAGATGACCCTAAACGTTGGAATTCTCCTAACGTCTCTTGGTTTGGTAGAGCTGCTCTACTCAAGATGACAATTCTTCCCCGTTTTCTATATACAATGCAGACAATACCTATAAGATTACCGTCTTCTTTCTTCACCTCCTTTCGGCAAGCTTGTACATCCTTTATATGGAGAGGCAAACAACAGAATTAAACGTGATCGTCTCACTCTTCCGAAAAATAAAGGGGGAATAGCTCTACCAGACCTACGTCGTTACTACTAGTCAAGCAAGTATTTTCACTTAGGGGTGTACTCAATTTTGTTGCCAGCGGTTTAGACATTAATGGCAGTGTGTTGAGTTATTTTGAGGGGACAACAAATGTACACTGTACACTCACTACTTTACATTGTAGCAAAGTGTAATTTCTTCAGTGTTGTCACATGAAAAGATAGAATAAGATATTTACAAAAATGTGAGGGGTGTACTCCCTTTTGTGAGATACTGTATCGCAAGAAAAGATCTCCAAATTCTCACAAACTTGGGACCACTGGATTCAATTTAAAACTACACCTGACTACTCAGAATTTGCGTAACGACCTCTAATGCTCTACTGCAGGGATCAGCAAACTACGGCCCTCCAGCTGTTGCGGAACTACATGTCCCATGAGGCACTGTAAAACACTGACATTCACAGACATAGGCATGATAGGAATTGTAGTTCCTGAACAACTGGAGGGCCGTAGTTTGAAGACCCCTGCTCTACTGCCTCTACTGTACTTATTCACTTGACTTTACAAATACATCATTCCTTCCATTCACTGTTTTTTTTTTTTTTTTTCAAACTAAGATTTCAAACAAACTTCTTCCATTTTGTCATTATGGGGTATTGTTCGTCAAATTTTGAGGGAAAATAAGAATTTAATCCATTTTGAAATAAGCCTGTAACATAACTAAATGTGTAAAAAGTGAAGCTCTGTGAATACTTTCCGGATGCACTGTATATGATATTTTACCACAGCTATAATTATTCTTGTAAACATAGAACTTTGTAATTTCCCTGTGCTCCTAACTAGGGTTGAGCAGACACCTAGATGTCCGTGTTCGACGGGTTCGGCCGAACTTTAAAAAAAAGTCCGGGTCTGTGTCCCGGACTTTTACCGAACTTTTCCCGGACACCGAACCCCATTGAAGTCAATGGGGACCCGAACTTTAAGGCACTAAAATGGCTCTAAAACACCAAAGGAAAGGGCTAGAGTGCTGCAAATGGCAGCAAAACGTAATTAAGAGCATGGCAAGTGCTCTGCAAACAAATGTGGATAGGGAAATAACTTAAAACAACAAAAAAAACCCAGAAAAATAAAACAATGTTCTTCTTCATCTCTGAAGGACGAGGCCCATATGGAGTAGGAGGGAGGTTGAGGTGGTGGTGGATGTGGCGGTGACATAGGCATGCGCACAGGGTGTGCCGGGTGTGCCTGGGCACACCCTAATCACCTAGGGCACATAGCATTGCCAGTGAGGAGATGGGAAAGATCTCCCTCGGACCTGCTCTGCTCTATTTCTCTTTGCCTACAGGTACATGGCCCCGATACATTACTCTCCCTGCTGGCAAACACATGCATGTGTATTTCAACTTTGGGGTGCACACCTTAATGCAATAGGCTGCGCACACCTATGGGTGGTGTAGGTGGAAGCGGCGGTGGAGGAGGACCAGGGCCGGATTAAGAGCATCATGGGCTTGGTGCTGAGGATTTTGAAGGGCCTTAAGGGCCGTGCCTTGCCATGCACCCAGAGGAGGAAGGGTGCAGCCATGCATGCCTAATTCAACATGGGATGCTGTCTCTGAAGCCCATAAACACATCCATGCATCGGCAACTGTCCCTCCTTGTCCGGCCTTCGCGCTGTGTGGGGAGGTTCTGAGGGTGCCGCCTTGGGAAGCGAGCATAGAAGCCAGACTTCTGTGTTTACAAGTGACAGAAGAGCGGTAACAGTGAATATGGCCAACCCGGGGCCTATATAAAAGGTAGGGGCCTGGAGCTGCAGCTCCAATAGCCCCTACGTTAATCTGGCCCTGAGGAGGAGGACGAGGTAGCCAACACTGCTTCTTTTCACAAATTTTAAATGAGGGTACACCCCAAAAGAGTGAGAAAGAGCAAAAATGGAACAATGGGTGGGTAAGGTCGGTATCCATTGCTATTCTGCACAAGGTACGGAAAAGTCCCGTGGGATCCATGCCTGGTTCATTTTAATGAACGTGAGCTTGTCCACATTGTCTCTGGACAGGCGGCTGCGCTTGTCTGTTATAACGCCCCCAGCCGTGCTAAATACCCGTTCAGATAATACACTGGCTGCAGGGCACGCCAGCACCTCCAAGGCGTAAAGGGCAAGCTCAGGCCATGTGCCCAATTTGGAGACCCAGAAGTTGAAGGCGGCAGACCCCTCATTCACTACATGTAGGCGTGTGCACACATACTGCTCCACCATGTTGGTAAAATGCTGCCTCCTGCTAAGACGTTCCATCTGAGCTGCTGGTGCTGCTGTTTGTTGTGGCGTGCTGACAAAGCTTTTCCACATTTCGGCCATGCTAACCCTGCCTTCTGAGGTGCTGGCGGTGCCCTGGTTGCGTTGGCGACCTCCTCCTCCTCTGCCTTGTGCTTCCACTGCGGCCCCGCTGTCAGATGGGAATGCCAGCAGCATGGCGTCTACCAGCGTGCGCTTGTACTCGCGCATCTTGCGATCGCGCTCCAGTGAGTGAATTAAGGACGGTACGTTGTCCTTGTAACGGGGATCCAGCAGCGTGGCCACCCAGTAATCAGCACAAGTTAGAATGTGGGCAACTCGGCGGTCGTTGTGGAGACACTGCAGCATGTAATCGCTCATGTGTGCCAGGCTGCCCAGAGGCAACGAAAGGCTGTCCTCTGTGGGAGGTGTATCGTCCGTGTCCTCTGTATCCCCCCAGCCACGCACCAGTGATGGCCATGAGCTGGCCTGGGTGCCACCCTGCTGTGAACATGGTTCCATCTCCTCCTCCAGCTCCTCCTCCTCCTCATCCTCCTCATCCTCCAGAACTGTGCCCCTGCTGGACAATTGTGTCCCTGGCGTTTGTGTGTGCAGGAACCCACCCTCGGAGCCCCTTGCGAATGACTGCCCTGAAAGCCTTGGAAATGTTACCTCTTCATCCTCCTCCTCCTCCTCATCCTGTGCCACATCCTCTTCCATCATCGCCCGAATTGTTTTTTCAAGGAGGCATAGAAGTGGGATAGTTAAGCTGAGAACGGCGTCATTGCCACTGGCCATGTTGGTGGAGTACTCAAAACAGCGCAACAAGGCACACAGGTCTCGTATGGAGGCCCAGTTATTGGTGGTGAAGTGGTGCTGTTCCGCAGAGCGACTCACGCGTGCGTGCTGCAGCTGAAACTCCACTATGGCCTGCTGCTGCTCGCACAGTCTTTCCAGCATGTGCAAGGTGGAGTTCCACCTTGTGGGCACGTCACATATGAGGCGGTGAGCGGGAAGGCCGAAGTTACGCTGCAGCGCTGCAGCGCTGCAGCGCACAAACGGCCCGCACTTTCTGCAGCAGCTCTGACATATCGGGGTAGTTTTTAAGGAACCTCTGCACCACCAAATTCAGCACATGCGCCAGGCAAGGGATGTGCGTCAAACCGGCTAGGCCCAGAGCTGCTATGAGATTTCTCCCGTTATCGCACACCACCAGGCCGGGCTTGAGGCTCGCTGGCAGCAACCACTCATTTGTCTGCTGTTCCATGCTCCTCCACAACTCCTGCGCGGTGTGTGGTTTGTCCCCCAAACAGGCAAGTTGTAAAACTGCCTGCTGTCGTTTACCCCTGGCCGTGCTGAAGTTGGTGGTGAAGGTGTTACGCTGTCCGGATGAGGAGGCGGTAGAGGATGAGGAAGCGGAGTAGGAGGAGTTAGGAACAGGAGGCAAACTGAAGCGCCCTGCAATCCTCGGTGGTGGAAGGACATGCGCCAAATTGCTATCCGCCTCAGGCCCATCCGCCACTGCATTTACCCAGTGTGCCGTTAGGGAGATATAATGCCCCTGACCGTGCTTACTGGTCCACGTATCGGTAGTTAGGTGAACCTTGGCACAGATGGCGTTGCGCAGTGCACACCTGATTTTTTCCCCCACTTGGTTGTGCAGGGAAGGGATGGCTTGCCTGGAAAAGTAGTGGCGGCTGGGCACGACGTACTGTGGGACAGCCACCGACATAAGGTTTTTAAAACTGTGCGTCTCCACCAGACGGAATGACAGCATTTCAAAGGCCAATAATTTTGAAATGCTGGCATTCAGGGCCAGGGATCGCGGGTGGGTAGGGGGGTACTTCCTCTTCCTCTCAAGTGTTTGGGAGATGGAAAGCTGAACGCTTCCACGGGACATTGTGGAGATGGTTGTTGGTGACCCAGGTGGTGGTGTTGCTGACAGATCGTCTGTTTGCGGGGTGGCAGGTGCCGGTATCACTACAGATGTGGCTGGAGCGGCCGAGACTGCAGCAGAAGAGGAAGCAGGATGAGCCAGAGACGTTTCTTGGTTTTGAAGGTGTGTACTCCACTGCAGCTCGTGCTTTGCACTTAGATGCCTGATCATGCAGGTTGTGCTCAGGTTGAGAAGGTTTATGCCTCGCTTCAAGCTCTGATTGCACAGGGTGCAAACCACTCGTGTCCTGTCATCAGCACATTTTCTAAAGAACTTCCACGCTAGAGAACTCCTTTGAGCTGACTTTGGTGCGCTCGTTCCCTTGCTGCGTTGGGCAGTAGCGGGCGTAGTGTCTAGGGCACGGCCGCTCCGCTTCTGCACCCTGCTCCCTCTTCTGCTGTGCTGGTGGCTCTGTGCGACCACCGCCTCTTCCTCCAAACTACTCAGGTCACCTGCATGACGTTCATTCCATGTGGGGTCGAGGACCTCATCGTCCTCCACATCATCTTCCACCCAGTCTTCACCCCTGCCCTCCTTGTCGGTCTCCACAATGCTGAACGCCGCAGCAGTTGGCACCTGCGTTTCGTCATCATCGGAGACGTGCTGCGATGATCCTTGCATGTACTCATCTTCAGAAATAAGTGGTTGGGCATCGCTGCACTCAATCTCTTCCACTTCTGGGGCAGGGCTAGGTGGATGGCCCTGGGAAACCCTGCTGACAGAGTCATCAAAAAGAAGAAGAGACTGCTGTATGGCTTGGGGCTCAGACTGCTTGCCTGATTTGCAAGGGGGTGAGGTGAAAGACGGTTGGACATCGGCTGCAGGTGCCAACTGTGACCTTTCTGCAGTAGACTGGGTGGGAGACAATGTGAAGGAACTGGAGGCACTGTCAGCAGCAAACCAATCTACTATCGCCTCCACTTGTTCTGGCCTCATCACTTCTAGGGGCGTATGATGCCCTACCAAATACTGATGCAGGTTCTGTCGCCTACTCACACTTGAGGAAGGTGTTTCACTTGTGCGTGTAGCTGGCACAGATCGACCACGTCCTCTCCTTGCAACAGGAGCTCTACCAGCAGCACCACGACCCAGGCCACGGCCCTTATTTGACGGTCTCCTCATATTTCTGTAATTTAAGATCTTGCCCTAGAAAGGTTTTTATTGAATAGCGGAATAGGAAATATGATCCAAAAAAGTGTATGTATCTCGCACGTACAAAACCACACTAGGCCCCAATTACTATTGTTTCTACCCCTAAAAGGATGGATGAGGAGTAGGAGGAGTATGGAACAGACAGCACCCTCAAATCTTCAGAAGTATGAGATGAACCTCAAAAACTTGGAAAGGTGGATCTCACACGTACCGACACAGACTATCCCGCAATTCAATTGATCCTCAAAGGTTTTTATTGAATAGCGGAATAGGAAATATGATCAAAAAAAGTGTATGTATCTCGCACGTACACCACCACACTAGGCCCCAATTACTATTGTTTGTACCCCTAAAAGGATGGTTGAGCAGTAGGAGGAGGAGTATGGAACAGGCAGCACCCTCAAATCTTCAGAAGTATGAGATGAACCCCAAAAACTTGGAAAGGTGGATCTCACACGTACCGACACAGACTATCACGCAATTTAATTGATCCCCAAAGGATTTAATTGAATAGCGGAATAGAAAATATGATCAAAAAGAAAGTGTATGTATCTCACACGTACACCACCACACTAGGCCCCAATTACTATTGTTTGTACCCCTAAAAGGATGGTTGAGCAGTAGGAGGAGGAGTATGGAACAGGCAGCACCCTCAAATCTTCAGAAGTATGAGATGAACCCCAAAAACTTGGAAAGGTGGATCTCACACGTACCGACACAGACTATCACGCAATTTAATTGATCCCCAAAGGTTTTAATTGAATAGCGGAATAGAAAATATGATCAAAAAGAAAGTGTATGTATCTCACACGTACACCACCACACTAGGCCCCAATTACTATTGTTTGTACCCCTAAAAGGATGGTTGAGCAGTAGGAGGAGGAGTATGGAACAGGCAGCACCCTCAAATCTTCAGAAGTATGAGATTGTGTTCACTGTACCCCACAAAGATTGTGTTCACTGCACCCCACAAAGATTGTATTCACTGCACCTCAAAAAGGATTTTGTTCACTGCACCCCACAAAGATTGTGTTCACTGCACCCTAAAAGGATTTTGTTCACTGCACCCCAAAAAGATTGTGTTCACTGTACCCCCCAAAGATTGTGTTCACTGCACCCCACAAAGATTCTGTTCCCTGTACCCCACAAAGATTGTGTTCACTGCACCCCACAAAGGATTTTGTTCACTGCACCCCAAAAAGATTGTGTTCACTGCACCCCAAAAAGGATGTTGTTCACTGCACCCCAAAAAGGATTTTGTTCACTGCACCCCAAAAAAGATTGTGTTCACTGCACCCCACAAAGATTGTGTTCACTGCACCCCACAAAGGATTTTGTTCACTGCACCCCAAAAAGATTGTGTTCACTGTACCCCCCAAAGATTGTGTTCACTGCACCCCACAAAGGATTTTGTTCACTGCACCCCAAAAAGATTGTGTTCACTGTACCCCCCAAAGATTGTGTTCACTGCACCCCACAAAGATTCTGTTCACTGTACCCCACAAAGATTGTGTTCACTGCACCCCACAAAGGATTTTGTTCACTGCACCCCAAAAAGATTGTGTTCACTGCACCCCAAAAAGGATGTTGTTCACTACACCCCAAAAAGGATTTTGTTCACTGCACCCCAAAAAGATTGTGTTCACTGCACCCCACAAAGATTGTGTTCACTGCACCCCACAAAGGATTTTGTTCACTGCACCCCAAAAAGATTGTGTTCACTGTACCCCTTAAAGATTGTGTTCACTGCACCCCACAAAGGATTTTGTTCACTGCACCCCAAAAAGATTGTGTTCACTGTACCCCCCAAAGATTGTGTTCACTGCACCCCACAAAGATTCTGTTCACTGTACCCCACAAAGATTGTGTTCACTGCACCCCACAAAGGATTTTGTTCACTGCACCCCAAAAAGGATTTTGTTCACTGCACCCCAAAAAGGATGTTGTTCACTGCACCCCAAAAAGGATTTTGTTCACTGCACCCCAAAAAGATTGTGTTCACTGCACCCCACAAAGATTGTGTTCACTGCACCCCACAAAGGATTTTGTTCACTGCACCCCAAAAAGATTGTGTTCACTGCACCCCAAAAAGGATTTTGTTCACTGCACCCCAAAAAGGATGTTGTTCACTGCACCCCAAAAAGGATTTTGTTCACTCCACCCCAAAAAGATTGTGTTCACTGCACCCCACAAAGATTGTGTTCACTGCACCCCAAAAAGGATTTTGTTCACTGCACCCCAAAAAGATTGTGTTCACTGCACCCCACAAAGATTGTGTTCACTGCACCCCAAAAAGGATGTTGTTCACTGCACCCCAAAAAGATTGTGTTCACTGCACCCCACAAAGATTGTGTTCACTGCACCCCACAAAGGATTTTGTTCACTGCACCCCAAAAAGATTGTGTTCACTGCACCCCAAAAAGGATGTTGTTCACTGCACCCCAAAAAGGATTTGTTCACTGCACCCCAAAAAGATTTTGTTCACTGCACCCCAAAAAGGACGTTGTTCACTGCACCCCAAAAAGATTGTGTTCACTGCAGCCCAAAAAGATTGTGTTCACTGCAGCTCACACACAGAAAAATGGATGTGGATCACTGACACCTGCCTATCTCCTATCCCACACCACACAGCAATATCGATTGTAGTTTGTAGAACACAGTTTCCCTAAAATTCAGCAGCAGCCTCTCTCTAACAGGATTGAGAAGATATCGTAGATCGGGACTAAGTGCAGACCCCACACAGCAATATCGATTGTAGTTTGTAGAACACTCTGACCCTAAAATTCAGCAGCAGCCTCTCCCTAACAGGATTGAGAAGAGATCGTAGATCAGGATTGAGTGCAGACCCCACCCCCCACACAACAATATCGATTGTAGTTTGTAGAAGACACTGACCCTATAATTCAGCAGACTCTATCCCTAAAATGCCTACAACTCGCCCTGCCTAAACACTCCGACCTGTCCCTCAATTCTATCCGGACACAAATGGTTTTTTCCTGCCTGTCTTTCCCTAATCAGCAGCCAGCACGTTGATGTGTGCTCTGTCCCTGATCTAAGCAGCAGAATGAAGACGCTGCGGCTGCCTGGAACTTATAAAGACTTGGTCACATGCTTCAGACGGCCAATCACAGCTACTGAGACATTTGCAGGCATGGCTGGGATGGCTTAAGGCACACCAGTTAAACCATTGTTGATTGGCTGTTGAAAGCCCGCCATGAAAAGAGCGCCAAAGCATGCAAAACCCTGGAAATAAAACGACCGAACACGGATTTTTACCCGAACATACAGTAAAGTGTCCGTGTCCGTGTTCGGGTACAAAAAATCCAATTATTCGGTACGAACACGAATAATACAGTCCGTGTTTGCTCAACACTATTCCTAACCCATTGCCAAAACATTTATATGTGTCTTAAATAGACCCTCTAATCCAGGGGTCTGGTAGCCAATGTTCCTAAATTTTAAGGTTTTTATCTAGTTTTTGTCAACGAAACTAGCTCCGACAATAGAAAAAGCTGCTGGCTCCTGCATTGGACAGACTGACTCCTGATTTCTGTATCAAGTTGTCCGCTCCTGCTCCAACCATTAAGCTAACGTTTAACACAATTTGAAATGGTAACCCAAAGCTTAAACTTTATGCTTCAACTCTAATCTCTAACAACCAACATAAACTATTATGTAAATAACATTATCTCTAGCCAAACTGTCTTTTTAGTCCATGATCACTAGGACAGAACGTGATGGGAAATCCAAACTCTAGGGCTTTCCACTTAAAGCGGAGTTCCACCCTCAAAATGAACTTTTCACCATCCGCTTGCTTTAATTTACCTGAAAAACAATTTGATAATTAAACTTTTTTTTTTATTCACTTACCTTGTTTTTAAAGAAAACATCCTTACCTTCCTTCCTCTTCCTCACTCTGTGGCCATGGCCCGTGCCGTCACTTCCTTGTATTGACTCCTGGGAGATGAGCGTCATCAATCCCGGGAGTCAATGCGCCTGCACCGGCCCTGCTCGTCACTTCCGGTGCAGGCGCGTCATTCCCTGCTGAACAGCTTCTGGGCATGCCCAGAAGCTGTGCAGGGATGACGTGCCTGCACCGGAAGTGACAAGTGAGGCCGGTGCAGGGCATTCTGGGACTCCGACGTCACCGAAGAGGGCACCGAAGAGGACGCTCTGGCTTCAGCTGCCCACACCTGAGATGGCAGTGCTGGACAAGACATTTTCAAGGTAAATATTTCTTCTAAAAGGTAAGTGAAACAGGGGACAGTTCAGAGGCTATCATCGCTTAATTGCACTAACCCTGACTGTCCCGGGGGTATTTTTATCCTAAAAAATTTTTTTAGGGTGGAACTCCGCTTTAAGGTGATTGTAGCAATATTATTGCACTGGCAACAACATGGTTGAGTACTGCACTCAATACTTTTTTTTTTTTTTTTTTTTTTTATTCTTTACATTTTATTGAGAAAAATGAAGAAAAAATGTGTAAAAAGTGAAGCTCTGTGAATACTTTCCAGATGTACTGTAGCTGTCAATGCCAAAACATATTGTAGGTGAAGTATTCCTAAATACAATATATTGCCGCTGAGCATGAACGTGATTACATGTTTTGCGCCCTTTTCCTGTGCTGATTTTCACAAGACGTGCCCAGAGATATATCTTAGTTGCACAATCTGCCAATTGTATTCTGATCAGAAAGTGAGTGTTTGTCTATGGGGCTTTGCAGCCTTGGCGGACTCTTCCTAGCTGCCTGATTTCCAAGGAACAATCAATTGGTTCTACCCAGTCAATTGCAGCAGTTCCTCCAGCTTGGGCTTCAACCAGGGGTGTCTATAGCACATTAATTCCCTCTGATAGTTCTAAAGAATGAATCTTCCGCACACCATTTTGTATCTGTTGGCACCTTTAGTATATTAACTGTAGCGATTCCATTCACTGTTGACAAAGAGTACAATGTGAGCAATGGCAGATCCTGCCGAATAAAACAGACTTGGAACTGACAGATGTTTTTTGTCCTTGATTCGATTTATACAGGTACATTTCGCTCAGGCCTCATCCATTTATTGGCATCTCTATCCAGCAGCCATGAGCTCACTTTCAGTTTTTTTGTTTCTTGGAGGAGACTTGTGTGAGAGACAGGCTGAATGAGGGGTGCAATGCTGCTCCCACTGCGAGACGTGCTAAAGCTCCGCAGTCAACGCAACCCGCTGTCCCCTGCTAATTCCTTCACAGCGTATGTGACAGAGAACATAGAATGCCTTGCTGATAAATCCAAGGAGAATAGATTTATTTCCCCATTTCTTCACATGACTGGGCAGCTCGACTATCTAAAAAAAAAAAAATCTAATTAGAGAACAGCTTTTCTGTCACGGAGTATGTAACAGAACGGAATGTGTCCGTGTAAACACAGGCGAACAGGCATTGTTAGTTTGTTATTTTCTTATAATTAATGGCCTGAGGCTGACCCCAGTGGTGAGGCGGTCCTGATCTTTTCACCAACTCTGCTAAGAATTGAGAATAACATAGCTAGATGTCCAATCACAGGAAAGTGACTAAGGGTGGCTGCAGACGTCTAGATCTTGAACATGAGCATAACAACAATTCTCGGCATGTTAACCACTTCCCGGCCATGTTACATACATGTACTGCGGCAGGTCGGCTCTATTGCGCAAAATCACAAACTGCATGTCACTTCATGCAATAGCCTCTAGGTGGCGCGTGGTGACCCGATCGTGTGCTGATTGGACAGAGCCAAGCAGCGGGTCCGTCAAACAGGGCCGCCGATAAGGGGGAACCACCGGGCCCTCTTGTAGGGGGCCCGAGCACACAGGGAGGGGGATTAGTGAAAGGGGCCTTACGCTTTAAAGTTGTTCAACTGAAGTTGATATTTAAGCTGGGGAAACAACAGGCTGTTTTTAGCAAAGCAAATCTGAATACCCTAGAAGAGGATCCCTGTGCTCTACTTGTTCAGAATCATTAAATATTCATAATTAACGTGATTGTAAACCTTTATTTATTTCTTTATTAAATAACAAACATGTCATAATTACCTGCTCTGTGCAATGGTTCTGCACAAAGCACCTCCTCTTCTTGGGCCCCCTCCAGCGCTCCTGTCTTCTCCCCTCTGCAAAAGGCCCATTATGGCAAGCTGCTTGCTATTGGGGTACTCGTGCGGGCTTGCTTTGTGGCTTAGCCCCGTCCCAGCTCCCTCCTCACTGGCTGTGATTGGCAGCAGCAGGAGCATCTCTGAGCCTATGAAAAGGACCGTGAGAGCCACCGTTCTTGTGCACATCGCTGGATCGAGATCAAGCTATGGTACGTATAAGGGGGCGCTGAAATGAGGGGGTGGGTGGGGGCTGCACTTAGAATATTTGTTATTTTAATGCAAAGAACGCATTAAGTTAAATAACCTTCAGCCTTTAAAACCACTTGCCGACTGCTCACAGTATATTTACTGTGGTGGTCAGTCCCTCACAGGCAGAGCGACGTAGTACTACGTCGCTAGCCTGTGAGGCTCTGGGGCGCTCCCGCGCGCCGCCGAAGGCGTGCTCCCGCTCCCGCATGGTCGTGGACCCCCCCGTGCGTGTGACCGGTGGACCCGATGTCCACCAGTCACTCGGCGATCGT
Organism: Pelophylax lessonae; assembly: GCF_965119305.1. Lineage (NCBI taxonomy): Eukaryota > Metazoa > Chordata > Amphibia > Anura > Ranidae > Pelophylax > Pelophylax lessonae. Next base: position 83,319,121 of record NC_138774.1, read on the forward strand.
CGGTGGAGAGGGAAAAAGGCAGGCGGCTGATGTAAACAAGCCGCCTGTCTTTCTCCCTTGTGTAGGAATAGTGATTATACGGTTCTACTATGTAGGACCGTTGATCACTGTTCCTACACCTCAAGCCACAGCCAATCACAGTTAGAATCATGCCCCTAGGGACACACATAACCCCTCCCTCTCAAAAAAAGTTAACCCCTTCACTGCCAGTGTAATTTTACAGTAACAGTGCATATGCATAGCACTGATTACTGTAGAAATGTCACTGGTAACCCCAAAAGTGTCAAAAATGTCAGTCAAGGCTCCGATCTGTCCGCCGCAATGTCGCAGTACCGCAAAAAATCGCAGATAGCCGCCATTACGCGTTAAAAAAAAACAACAAAAATATTATTTTTGCAAAATTGTCGCTCTTTTTTTGTTTATAGCGCATGATCAAAAAATCGCACAGGTGATCAAATACCACCAAAAGAAAGCTCTGTTTGTGGGAAAAAAAAGACGTCAAATCAGTTTAGGTACAGCGTCGCACGACCGCGCAATCGTCCATTAAAGTCATGCAGTGCCGAATCGCAAAATAGGCCCTGGTCAGGAAGGGGGTAAAATCTTCCAGGGCTTAAGTGGTTAATCAGATTAAAAATAAAACATTTTCAAAAGTGCTAATTTAAGCAGAACATTTGCCAAATGTTCTGTCTAAATGCTACATAAAAGATCTAATGAACAGGAACATTTATAAAGTGACACTGTCCCTCTCAAAGAGGGACATTTGGGAGCCATGCTGTGTCACATGCAGTTCTTAATGAAAGCACTTTGATAAACAAGGCTGAATATGAAGATGTACACTTTCCTCCAGCCAATCTCATTCTGTTGGCAGGCCCTGTAGCGAAACACTAATAGCTTTGTTGTTTAAAATGACATTCTGGTGTCCGTTATGGTTCCGTTCCGGGACTCGCTCACACCCAGTAATAGATCTCTGCGGTGAGAGCGGTGACGTAGGGACAGTGAATGGAAAAGGAGATAAAGCAAGGACGGAGGCTTGGAAGATCTCCAAAAAAGCTCCAGGAATGAGCCTGTCGGATTGATGTCATTCCCGTTAATTCCGCTCGAAATCTTGTCTTTTTTTTTTCTCTCTCTCTTTTATAATCTTTAACGTTTGCTTGTGAAATGAGTTAATTAAGAGCTCGGCACTTGCTTTATGGGTGAAGAATTCCAAGCAGTATGCTGGATTGGCTTCCTCCTCCCACAGGTGAAAGGGACGTAGACTCACGCTGGGGAAGCGGCTGACTTGTATCCTGTGACATCTACTTATCTCATAGGTTCTCTGGTCAGGGATGAGAAAAAAAAATGGTTTGTCAGGATGTAACAAGCTGCAAACGTTACTCATAGACAGAAGTGTCATCTTTCCTCAATCTCCAGAGCTTACCTACACATAAAGGGCAGCTGCTGGGGTCTCCTCTGAAGTTCTTAGACAGAACTTGCATAATATGGGTGACTTGTCAGGGGCAAATAAAAAAAAAAAGTCTTTGAAAGTTCTATTGTGTTTTTAGCAGATCACTTAGAGTTGTCTCTTTCCAAAGTGCTAAAGGCAGGAATATTTTATGTCCATATGTCTATGGGAAAAAGCCATATCTTCTTTTTAAGGGAAATTAGAATAGTTTGGAATTGAGTTTATTTTAACCACTTAAGCCCCGGAAGATTTTACCCCCTTCCTGACCAGGGGGTATTTTGCGATTCGGCAATGCGTGATTTTAACGGACAATTGCGCGGTCGTGCGACGCTGTACCTAAACGAATTTGACGTTCTTTTTTTCCCACAAACAGAGCTTTCTTTTGGTGGTATTTGATCACCTGTGCGATTTTTTGATCATGCGCTATAAACAAAAAAAGAGCGACAATTTTGCAAAAATAACAATATTTTTCACATTTTTTTATATGAAATTCCCCAAAAAAATGTAAAAATCAAAATTTTTTAACATTTTCAGCCAATGTGTTTTATGCTACATATGTTTGGTAAAAAAATTGCAAAAAGTGTATTTTGATTGGTTTGCGCAAAAGTTATCGTGTTTACTAACAAAGGGAAAGATTTTTGTAATTTTTGTTGTTTTTTTTTAACCAGTAATGGCGGCGATCTGCGATTTTTTTTTTGCGGGACTGCGACATTGCGGCAAACAGATCGGACCCTTGACTCACATTTTTGACACTTTTGGGGGTACCAGTGACATTACTGCAGTAATCAGTGCTATACATATGCACTGTTACTGTAAAAATGACACTGGCAGGGAAGGAGTTAACTGTATTGGAGAGGGAGGGGTTAAGTGTGTCCTAGGGGCGTGTTTCTAACTGTGATTGGACATGGCTACTAGTGTAAGAACAGAGATCAACGGTCCTACATAGTAGAACCGTGTGATCTCCATTTTTACACAGGGGAGAATGACAGGCGGCTTTGTTTACATTAGCCGCCTGCCTTTCTCCCTTCCCGGCGAACGATCGCAAATGACCGGCGGACATCGGGTCCGCTGGTCACACACACTGACTTATTAGGGAATGAGCCGGGGCTCACAAGCGAGTGACAGGCTAGTGACGTACCGGTACATCACTTTGCCTGGCCGGGGCTGACCGCCGCAGCATATGTACTTGCGGCAGTCGGCAAGTGGTTAAAGTATGTGTAATGGCAAAATACTTTATTTTAAAGTGTTCAATAAAGTAAGGAAGGTTTACATCCTCTATCAAGTTTTAACTGATATCTATATGCAGAGATTCACCCCTGTATTTTGTCCTGGTGACACTTTCACTTGAGACAAAAAGTGAGGGGAAATTAAAAATTATAGAGTTTTTTTTTTACCAGAACAAGAGTAAATTATTACAGTGGGGCAAGTGTTCCAGTGCCAATTGTCTAGGACAGAAATTACCCCCTTCCTTTGGTGACAACATACAGTACTTTCCCACTCTATCCACAACAAAAAAAGAAATGCTTATACATAGTGTTTCTTATTATATATATATATATATATATATATATATATATATATATATATATATAAATATATATACACACACATACACAGGTCCATCTCATAAAATTAGAATATCATCAAAAAGTTAATTTATTTCAGTAATTCAATTCAAAAGGTGAAACTCATATATTTTATATAGATGCTTTACACACAGAGTGATATATTTCAAGAATTTATTTTAATTTTGATGATTATGGCTTACAGCTAGTAAAATCCCCAAATTCAGTATCTCAGAAAATCAGAGTATTACATAAGACCATTTAAAAAAAAAAAAAAGAAACAGAAATGTTGGCCTACTGAAAAGTATGTCCATGTACAGTATAGTATGCACTCAATACTTGGTCGGGGCTCCTTTTGCATGAATTACTGCATCAATGTGTCGTGGCATGGAGGCGATCAGACTGTGGCACTGCTGAGATGTTATGGAAGTCCAGGTTGAGTTGATAGATTGAAAGATTCTCTATGGGGTTTAGGTCAGGCAAGTTTGCTGGCCAATCACGCACAGTGATACCATGATCATTGAACCAAGTATTGGTACTTTTGGCAGTGTGGGCAGGTGCCAAGTCCTGCTGGAAAATGAAATCAGCAACTCCATGAAGCTGGTCAGCAGAGGGAAGCATGAAGTGCTCTATAATTTCCTGGTAGAGGGATGTGCTGACTTTGGAATTGATAAAAACACAGTGGACCAACATCAGCAGATGACATGTCTCCCCAAATCATCACTGACTGTGGAAACTTCACACTGGAACTCATGCAATTTGGATTCTGTGCCTCTCCACTCTGTCTTCTCTGGCACCTTGACTTCCAAATAAGATGCAACATTTTACACAGTCCGTGATAATTTGGGGAGCCCTGCCATCTGCTGATGCTGGTCCACTGTGTTTTCCCAAAGTCAGCGCACCCCTCTACCATGAAATTCTAGAACACTTCCCTCTGCTGACTGGCTTTATGGAGATGCTGATTTAATTTTCCAGCAGGACTTGGCACCTGCCCACACTGCCAAAAGTACCAAGACCTGGTTTAATGATCATGGTATCACTGTGTTTGATTGGCCAGCAAACTTGCCTGACCTAAACCCCATAGAGAATCTGTGGGGTATTGTCAGGAGGAAAAAAACACCAGTCCCAACAATGCAAATAAGCTGAAGGCCCCTATCAAAGCAACCTGGGCTTCCATAACACCTCAGCAGTGACACAGTCTGATCGCCTCCAGGCCAAGTTGCGTCGATGCAGTAATTCATGCAAAAGAAGCCTCAACCAAGTACTGAGTGCATACTATACTGTACATGGACATACTTTTCAGTAAGCCAAACATTACTGTATTAAAAATGCTTTTTTGTAACATTCTAATTTTCTGAGAATTGAATTTTGGGTTTTCACTAGCTGTAAGTAATAATTATCAAATTTAAAAGAAAGAAATGCTTGACATATATAACTATGAGTTTAACTTTTTGTATTAAGGAACTCTTTTCAATCAGAGTACAGCATCAAGTCAGTTAAACTCCTGGGATATTGATCTGGTCAGTTAAGTAGCAGAGGGGATTGTTAATCAGTTTCAGCTGCTTTGGTGTTACTGAAATTAACAACAGGTGCACTAGATGGCCAACACTGAGACAAACCCAAAACAGGAATAGTTTTACAGGTGTAAATTTTTTTCCCTACTCATTTTTTCTGACTGTTTTTCACAAGTTTTGCATTTGGCTAGGGCCAGTGTCACTACTGATAGCATAAGTCAATACCTGGACCCTATAGAGGTTGCACAGACATTTCAACTTCTCCAGGATGACACATCAATATGTGCCATTGCCAGAAGGTTTGCTGTGTCTCCCAGCACAATCTTAAGAGCATGGAGCAGATTCTAGGAGACGGGCAGTTACTCTAGGAGAGCTGGATGGGGCCTTAGAAGGTCCTTAACCTATCAGCAGGACCGGTATCTGCTCCTTTGTGCATGGAGGAACAGGATGAACACTGCCAGAGCCCTACAAAATGACCTCCAGTAGGCCACTGGTGTGAATGCCTCTGACCAAACAATCAGAAACAGACTTCATGAGGATGGCCTGAGGGCCTGACGTCCTCTAGTGGGCTCGGTTCTCACTGCCCAGCATTGTGAAGCTCAATTGGCATTTTCCACTGAACACCAGAATTGGCAGGTCCACCTCTGGCGCCCTGTGCTTTTCACAGATTACAGCAGGTTCACCCTGAGCACATGTGACAGGCATGAAAGGGTCTGGAGAAGCCATGGAGAATGTTATGCTGCCTGTAACATTGTTCAGCATGACCGGTTTGATGGTGGGTCAGTGATGGTCTGGGGAGACATATCCATTGAGGGACACACAGACCTCTACAGGCTAGACAATGGCACCCTTACTGCCAATAGGAATTGGGATGAAATCCTTGGACTCATTGTCAAACCCTATGCTGTTGCAGTGGGTTCTGGGTCCCTCCAGTTGCATGACAATGCCCAGCTTATGTGGCAAAAGTATGCAGCCAGTTCATTGAGGATGAAGGAATTGATCATCTTCTTTAGTCTAGCATGGCGAGGCCTGTTCTGATTGGAACCTGTCCTGTTAAACCACTGCATGGTCTTGGCCACCCTGCTGCAGCTCAGTTTCAGGGTCTTGGCATTCTTCTTATAGCCTAGGCCATCTTAATGTGGAGCAACAATTTGTTTTTCAGATCCTGAGAGAGTTCTTTGCCATGAGGTGCCATGTTGAACTTCCAGTGACCAGTATGAGAGAGTGAGAGCGATAACAAATTTAACACCCCTGCTCCCTGTTCACACCTAAAACCACATGACACTGGGGAGGGAAAATTGCTAATCGGGCCCAATTTTCACTTAGGGGTGTACTCACTTTTGTTGCCAGCGGTATAGACATTAATGACTGTGTGTTGAGTTATTTTGAGGGGACAGAAAATGTACACTGTTATACAGGCTGTACACTCACTACTTTACATTGTAGAAAAGTGTCATCTCTTCAGTGTTGTCACATGAAAGGTATAATTAATTCTTACAAAAATGTTAGGGGTGTACTCACTTTTGTGAGATACTGTAGCTCAAACCTAAAGCAAGATTTTCTAGCAGTCAACTCATCAGTCACATAACACAAGGCTTATATGGACCATGGTTAAGAATAATAGTACATGTTACATTCAGCTTATGTCTACGGGCTGTCGGTTTTACTATAACAATTGATGATCTCCATGTCAAGCTCGGTTAGCACACAAAGCATGGTGCTAATTTGACACATAAAAAGATAAAATGGAATTGTTACCTATCACACCCAATCAAAAGCAGACCCTCCCTCTCTAAATTGTCTGCAGACCGACTTGTTAATTTTACCAATCCATGCATTGTTAAAGTGTTCAGATATGTGGGATACAAAAAAGGAACAGCATTTGGCCAAGACGTAGGCGAAACACAAACTAGCCATCAGTCAGGCATGCAGACTCAACTCAGATGTTGAAATCTACTCAACAGAGTCCTCCAGGGATGTAAGAAGTTGCCAGGAGGTTAACTCTTCACTATCTACCACATACAGAAATATTATATTTGAGGGTTGACACTTTAATGTACAAATGCCTAAAGTGGACAACATCAGCATTAAAGGAATACTACAAAAGCAAACCCCCTTCAGAAGCAACTCAGCTGAAGGCTCTTCACTATTCTCACCAATGGTAGAAAAATTGTAAGCTGAAGTCTAATTTTATTCTATGTGTAATAGTCTGTTCATCATGATATCATTTCATAATTTCAGAATTGCTTCCTGTAACCAGTGAGGGCCTCTTTTCTTTAGTCTTACCTAAAAAGAATTTAAGCAGGAAGCTGATTGATCATTGAAAGCCCAATTTTTTGCATACGTACCATTTTTAGGAGCCTATGCACATTTATACATTGTAATACAGATGTATTTTACTTGCGATTTTCAGTGCACATTGTGCTGCATTATCATGCGATCCCAAACTTTTAAGCATACATATGGAACATTTACTAGTCAACAGTCAGTGTGATAGAGTTGGCAGAATAGAAAAAAAGCGTGACGACACAGGGACTACGTGTCTTCCTCAGGGACAGGGACTATGTGTCTTCCTCAGGGACAGGGACTAAGTGTCTTCCTCAGGGACAGGGAATACGTGTCTTCCTCAGGGACAGGGACTACGTGTCTTCCTCAGTGACAGGGACTACGTGTCTTCCTCAGGGGGATCTTCCCCTGAGGAAGACACGTAGTCCCTGTGTTGTCATGCGTAGGGGAGGGGCCAAGTCTATGTTGGTGAACAAATTACAATGAGGAACTCTGATATACAGTACACAAATGTGGCGGTGGGATTTTACATTGAACCGATCGTCTGTGAACTTGTTGACTGTACAAATTGCTTGTAAAGACTGGTGCTCTTCAGCACCAGGCACATGTGAGTGGTTTTAAAATATTTTAAATAAATTAGGCTTTTAAAAAAACGATATTTGCACTATGGTTTTTCGTTTCCTCCATATATATGAGAACCGCTGAGCTCATCATCCCATTGGGATTGGGAGTCCATTATCTGGAAAGAAAAATCCATCTTTCTCCTGTTGGGAGCACATGCTGTTTTTGACCAAGCTTAGTTGCAAGGTCACATTGTATAAGGTGAGCACCCACCCCACGGGGGTCACAAGAGTGGAGGTGATACACCAGACAAACCGTTTTATATTATTTTCTCTATGAATTGTCGATATATTTCTTGATGAGCACTGATGATTGGAACTGTTATTTTTTTGACACCATGGATTTGCTTATTATATTGTGGATATCTTGGACCAATTTTATAGTGACTTTATATCAATCTTCACTGATTCACAGAGAAGAGTTGTTATTTGCATGTTACTATTTATGCCGATGCACGGGTCAGGTGGCTCCGATTGCCGCCTGGCACCTGCGATCGTTCCCCGATGAGAGAGAAGAACGGACAGCTCTTGTAAACACAGCCGACTGTTCTTCTCTCTGCAATGATCACAGAGCGCCTGTGATCCTTCTATATAGGAACACAGGTCTCTGTGGTCATTTCACAAGCCACGCCCCCCCCACAATTAGAAGCACGCCCCTAGGTACACATTTAACCCCTTGATCACTTCCCTGCCAGTGTCATTATTACAGTAACAGTGCATATTTGTAGCACTGATTACGGTAGTAATGTCACTGGTCCCCCCAAAAGTGTAAAAAATGTCAGGTCTGCCCGCCGCAATGTCGCAGTCCCGCAAAAAATCCCAGATCGCCGCCATGACTAGTTAAAAAAAAAAACAATAAAAATGACATAAATCTTTCCCGTAGTTAGTAGACGCAATAACTTTTGTGCAAACCAATCAAAATACGCTTATTGCGATTTTTTTTTACCAATAATATGTAGCAGAAAATAAATTGGCCTAAAATGTTAAAAAAATTTAGATTTTTAAATATTTTTTTTTGGGAATGTTATATAGCAGAATGTGAAAAATATATATATTTTTTTTTCAGAATTGTTGCTCTTTTTGTGTTTATAGTGCAAAAAAATTGCACAGGTGATCAAATACCACAAAAAGAAAGCTCTATTTGTGGGAGAAAAAAGTACATTCATTTTATTTGGGTACAGCGTCGCACCACTGCGCAATTGTCCGTTAAAGTAACGCAGTGCCGAATCGCAAAATAGGGCCTGGTCATTAAGGGGGAAAGTCTTTGGGACCAGAAGTGGTTATATTTGTATACATTATTATTGGACAAATTTGGATATTTTTTAATATGTTTTATTGGTGTCCTTGCACTATATTAGCACCTTTAGATACGGAATCATATAGGTCACACAATAGATGATTGATTACATATTATTTATTTTGCGTAGCACTTTCATATTTATTTTTAGTATTTTTTGCACTTACCTAAAGGGGGGGGGGGGGTTACCAGTGCAAGCGACATGGCAATATAGTTTCAATCACGGGATCATATTATTTGCAATCACGCAAGTAAGACTCCCACCTCTCTCTTTATGTACATTAACTCTCTGCTGTCTGGTTCTCCTTCCACCCTGTCATGGCAGCTCTACGCTTCATTCGTTCCTCCTAGCTCAGGGCCTTTCCTTTCCTCTTTAAACTCAGTTCCCTTGTGAACATAGCTGTCATTTATCAAACTATTTAATAGGAAGGAAATTTGTGTTTCCTAGCCAAGTTCTGCTATTTAATAACTGACAAGCATGGAAATATGACATTTAGTATTTCAGTTTGGATAGATGGTGTAACCACTTGCCGACTGCTCACAGTAATCCTACTGCAGCAGTGCGGCTCTCCTGGGTCCAGCGATTGCCGCCTCCCTCCCCCAATCATCGTGGAAACGGTGAGAAGACCCGCCTGCTTATGTAAACAAAGCAGGCGGATCTTTTCAGTGACAGACAGGAGGAGATCACAGGATTCAGCATAGCTGAACCTGCGATCTCTGTCTGTGTCACAGAACCCCCCCCCCCCACACACACACATCAGTAAGCATGAGGCATACATTTAACCCTATGTTCACCAACAGTGTTAACCCCTTCCCTGCCAGTGTCATTATTACAGTAACAGTGCATATTTTAGCACTGATTACTGTAGTAATGTCACTGGTCCCCCCAAAAGTGTCAAAAATGTCAGTTAGGGGTCCGATCTGTCTGCTTCAATGTCGCAGTCCCACAAAAAATCACAGATAGCCGCCATTACTAGTAAAAAAAAAAAAAACAATAAAAATTGCATAAATCTTTCCCGTAGTTAGTAAATACGATAACTTTTGCGCAAACCATTCAAAATGCGCTTATTGCGATTTTTTTTACCAAAAATATGTAGCAGAAAACAAATTGGCCTAAAATGTTAAAATATTTTGATTTTTAATTTTTTTTTTGAGAATGTCATATAGCAGAATGTGAAAAATATTGTTTTTTTTTTTTTTTTTTTTCAAAACTGTTGTTTTTTTGTTTATAGCGCAAAAAATAAAAATTGCACAGGTGATCAAATACCACCAAAAGAAAGCTCTGTTTGTGGGGGAAAAAAAGGACATAAATTTTGTTTGGGTACAGCATTGCACGACTGTGCAATCGTCTGTTAAAGTAACGCAGTGCCGAATTGCAAAAGATGGCCTGGTCATTAACCACTTAACGTCTAGCCACGTAGACCTACGTCGGCTGACTTTGAGTGGTTATACCGGGATGATGCCTCTAGCTAGAGGCATCATCCCGGTACTGTTGTTTGAAGCCGGCGGTCGGCTTTCCGTCGGTAATGACCGATGCGGCTCGGGAGCCGTTCGATCGTTACCCGGGGGGCGGGAGGGGACGTCCCCCCCCCTCCCGCCGCCTTCCGTGGCTTTGCTCGGGGCTCCCGTCCCACCGGGAGCCCCGAGCACCCAGCCGGCACGTCCGCCGGCTGGATGGAGTCCCGATGAATGCCGGAAATGGCATCGATCGGGTCTCCGATGACGTAACCCGGAGGCGGCGTCCATGACGTCACTTCCGGGTTACTGTGCTGCAAAAGGCGGCACATTTGAAAAAAAAACGGCTGTATGCAAAAATGCAGTTTTCGGCGTTTTGCATACAGGGAAGTGTAGTGGAGGGGTCTAGAGTCTTTTAGACCCTCGATCCCTCCATAAAGTGTACCTGTCACTACATATTGGTGTCACAAGGGATGTTTACATTGCTTGTGACAGCAATAAAAGTGATCAGATTTTTTTTTTTTTTTTTAAAAAAACCTGTAATAAAGTTAAAAAAAAAGAAAAAATAAATAGGAAAAAAAAAAAATTGGCCGCCCCCGTCACCGTTAGCTCGCGCAGAAAAAAAACGTATACGCAAGTCAAGCCGCGAATGAAAACGCTGTTCAAACCACACATGTGAGGTATCGCCGCGATCGCCAGAGCGTGGGTAATAATTTTAAAAAAAGAGCTACACTCTAAATCTAAACTGGTAACCGTTAAATAAATTTAAAGCATCGCAGATTGAGATCTCTATTGACCGTAGTTTGTCGCCATCCCACGGGGGGGGGGGGCGCAATTTTAAACCGTAACATGTTGGGTATCTATTTACTCGGCGTGACATCATCTTTCACAATATACAAAAAAAATGGGCTAACTTTACTGTTTAGTATTTTTTAAATGCAGTGAAATGTGATTTTTCAATTTTTTTCCAAAAAATGGCGTTTTTAAAGACCGCTGCGCAAATACTGCGTTACAAAAAATTTTGCAATGACCGACATTTTATTCTCCAGAGTCTTTGCTAAAAAAATATATATAATGTTTGAGGGTTCTAAGTAGTTTTCTAGGAAAAAATACTGGTTTTAACTTGTGAACAAAAAGTGTCCGAAATAGGGCTGGGGGTAAAGTGGTTAAAGCAGAGTTCCACCCTGAAAATGTTTTTTTTGATAAAAATACCCCCGGGACAGTCAGGGCTAGTGCATTTAAGCAACGATAGCCTCTGAACTGTCCCCTGTTTCACTTACCTTTTAGAAGAAATACTTACCTTGAAAATGTCTTGTCCAGCGCTGCCATCTCAGGTGTGGGCAGCAGGAAGTTATTGCGTTTACTAACTAAGGGAAAGATTTTTGTAATTTTTGTTGTTTTTTTTTTTAACGCGTAATGGCGGCGATCTGCGATTTTTTTGCGGTACTGCGACATTGCGGCAGACAGATCGGACCCTTGACTGACATTTTTGACACTTTTGGGGTTACCAGTGACATTACTGCAGTAATCAGTGCTTTTTTACTGTGATTGGACATGGCTACTGGTGTAGGAACAGTGATCAACGGTCCTACATAGTAGAACCGTATGATCACCATTCCTACACAGGGGAGAATGACAGGCGGCTTGTTTACATTAGCCGACTGCCTTTCTCCCTTCACGGAGGACGATCGCAAGTGACCGGCGAACATCGGGTCCGCCGGTCACACGCACTGATTTCCCAGGGAACGAGCCGGGGCGGGTGCGCGCTCGCCCGCTATTGCCTCACAAGAAAGTGACAGGCTAGTGACGTATATATACGTCACTTTGCCTGGCCGGGGCTGACTTCCGACGTATATCGTCCTGCGGCGGTCGGCAACCGGTTAAGGCACAAGCATATCGGCATGTAAACAGAAGCTCCTCACTCCTCCCGTCCCTCCAGGTTATATCTTCTCTCGCAGCTACCGCCGCTATGACCCCGCTCTCCCTTACTTCCTGCTGTTCAGCAGGGGATGACGCGCCTGCACTAGAAGTGACAAGCAGGGCCGGTGCAGGCACATTGACTTCTGGGAGCGATGACGCTCATCTCCCAGGAGTCAATGCAAGGAGGAAGTGGGCCGCAGAGGGAGGAAGAGGAAGGAAGGTAAGTATATTTTCTTTAAAAACAAGGTAAGTGAATAAAAAATAAAAAAATTAATTATCCAATTCTTTTTCAGGTAAATTAAAGCAAGCGGAACGTGAAAAGTTCATTTTGAGGGTGGAACTCTGCTTTAAGGGGGCAAATCCTTCCGGTCCAGAGGTGTTTAATAACTGACAAGCATGGAATTATGACATTGAGTATTTCAGTTTGGAAAGCTGGTTTAAAAATATCTAGCATTCAGCAGCCATGAATGCAGGGTGATCATATCGTCACCTATGGTTATAAACAATTTGACTTTGGTAATTAACGGTGTGAAATATGCAAGCAGTGTGGCACATACGTCACAAGGCCTCAGCTCGGCATTCATTAATTGGACTTTTCTTCCTTTGTGATGTCACCCTCCTCATCACCACCATCACTTTCCTCCGAGTACGGGTGGAACTGAAAGCATCTGCCAGATGAGAGGCATTGATGAAAGAGGCACCGCTCGCCTCTGCATTATTGTATTCTACATTCTGCCTTCAAAGCACACGCTCTCGACTCTCGAAGAGTGGAACGGACCCAGGGGAATTCTGGGACATAGTCGCTAAGCAGTTTCTGCATGCTTCTACATACAGCAGCACAATTAGGCCCAGCAGACTGTACAATGTACTGCTTGTGCTCTCTGCATGTGGGAGTTACAAAAAAAACACATTAACCTGAAATGTATTCAGCAAGGCTACACGGAGCAGCAGATGCCGAGGTGCCCACATATATAGCACTTTTATCAACTCAACCACAGAAATCCCAGGCATGACCTGTAATTTGCATCCCCTTTAACTGGTCAGCTATTCATGAAGGGGGATCGCTTAAAATGTGAAGACTGGGTTGGAATTGGGCAGGTCAGTGGCACAAAGAATAAAAAAAAACAAGTGTGCTGGTTATTTACCTCTTCTAGAAGCAGATGCCTGGGAGAGGTATTATCCATCTTTGGCTCGTAGCCCAGCACTTTACACTTTACCATTCCCTCCCTGTGGCTTAGAAAGTGGCATGACGGGTCACATGATAGCCGCAGGGAACACATGAGATAGTGCCAAGTGCTCTAATCCGAGAAGCAGAGATAGTAAAGGAGCTTTCCTGTGCAGCTCTGCATGGAGGAAAAATGCCACAAGCTTCTTTATATAACTACTGTGCCATCAGCCAATGCACGCTCTTTATTTCATTTTCATTTTCAATTAATCTCATTTAAATATGTGAAGTAGAAAAAGATAAAGGGGGTTGACATGTATTTTATTGATTGGCAGCTACAAAAACACAACACCTCAAAACAATACTAATACCAAGAATATTATTCTAAGGGCACAATCTGCAACATTATAAAAGCATTTCTTTCTTTACCATGGCACTGTGTGCCGCGCTATAGACTCTCCAATATGGCGGAATATCCAGCACCACAGTTCATTTAACATGGCTGTGTGTCTAACACCACAGTCTATGTAACATGGCAGTGTGTCTAACAGCACAGTCTATGTAACATGGCAGTGTGTCTAACAGCACAGTCTATGTAACATGGCAGTGTGTCTAACACCGCAGTCTATGTAACATTGCAGTGTGTCTAACAGCACAGTCTATGTAACATTGCAGTGTGTCTAACAGCACAGTCTATGTAACATTGCAGTGTGTCTAACACTGCAGTCTATGTAACATGGCAGTGTGTCTAACACCACAGTCTATGTAACATGGCAGTGTGTCTAACACCACAGTCTATGTAACATGGCAGTGTGTCTAACACCGCAGTCTAGGGAATATGGCAGTGTGTCTAACACAACAGTCTAGTGAATATGGCAGTGTGTCTAAGAGCACAGTCTAGGGAATATGGCAGTGTGTCTAATAGCACAGTCTAGGGAACATGGCAGTGTATCTAACACCACAGTCTATGTAACATGGCAGTGTGTCTAACACCACAGTCTATGTAACATGGCAGTGTGTCTAACAGCACAGTCTATGTAACATGGCAGTGTGTCTAACACCACAGTCTATGTAACATGGCAGTGTGCCTAACAGCACAGTCTATGTAACATAACAGTGTGTCTAACACCGCAGTCTATGTAACATGGCAGTGTCTCTAACAGCACAGTCTATGTAACATGGCAGTGTGTCTAACAGCACAGTCTATGTAACATGGCAGTGTGTCTAACAGCACAGTCTATGTAACATAACAGTGTGTCTAACACTGCAGTCTATGTAACATGGCAGTGTGTCTAACACCACAGTCTATGTAACATGGCAGTGTGTCTAACAGCACAGTCTATGTAACATGGCAGTGTGTCTAACACCACAGTCTATGTAACATGGCAGTGTGTCTAACAGCACAGTCTATGTAACATGGCAGTGTGCCTAACAGCACAGTCTATGTAACATAACAGTGTGTCTAACACCGCAGTCTATGTAACATGGCAGTGTGTCTAACAGCACAGTCTATGTAACATAACAGTGTGTCTAACACTGCAGTCTATGTAACATGGCAGTGTGTCTAACAGCACAGTCTATGTAACATGGCAGTGTGTCTAACAGCACAGTCTATGTAACATGGCAGTGTGTCTAACAGCACAGTCTATGTGCTACCCTGTTTCCCCCAAAATAAGCCCTACCCCGAAAATAAGACCTAGCATGATTTTCAGGGATGGCTGCAATATAAGCCCTACCCTTAAAATAAGCCCTAGTTAAAGTCTTTGTAAAAACCTGTAATCGATTTTGTAAAAAGATTATATAATGTGCAGTGTGTCTCTTTTTGTATTGGGGAGAATACCTTATTTATAGTGCCGCTGGGTGCTCACGTGACCTGCTGGAGAGCTTCTCCTCTCCTTCCGGCTGACATCAGTGGCCCCTCCCTCTGCAGTGCTCAGAGCAGGGCTGACGGCCTCTCCCTCTTCAGTATTCGGAGCGGGGGAAGAAGAGCTCATGTGAGCGCCCAGCGACGCTGTCAATAAGGTATTTTCTACAATAAGGTTACAAGAGTAGACACACTGCACATTATAGAATCTTTTTACAAAATTGATTACATCATTTTACAATTACTTTAGCTAAGGTTTATAAATAAGACATCCCCTGAAAATAAGCCCTAGTGTGTTTTTTTAGACAAAATTAATATAAAACCCGGTCTTATTTTCGGGGAAACACGATATGTGAGATGATTACGGCCACACACACCTACACAGGTTGAACTGGATGGACTATTGTCTTTATTCAACCTCACCTACTATGTAACTATGTAACTATGTAACATTGCAGTGTGTCTAACACCGCAGTCTATGTAACATGGCAGTGTCTCCAACAGCACAGTCTATGTAACATTGCAGTGTCAGAGGCGTAACTAGAACCTTCAGGGCCCTGATGCAAAAAACCATGAAGGGCCCCCCAGACCCCTGGCCGGGGCCCTTACCTTCAAGCCCAGGGCTCTTCCCACTAATCCTGGGGCTCTTTACTCTCGTTGCATGGCCTTTTATTACGGTCCCACAGCAGGATTCTTTCACAAGTTCTGCAGTGGGCCCCCTTCCTGCAATCTTGTGGGCCCCCTTCCTGCAATCTTGGGGCCTCCCCACAGTGGTGCAATGCCAGGGTCCGGTCGCAAGTGTGACCTTTGCGATCCTGGAAGTTCACCCACTGGTTTGCTACCGGGCCCCCTGGAGCATGGGGCCCGGTAGCGATTGCAACCCCTGCAACCCCTGTAGTTACGCCCCTGTGCAGTGTGTCTAACAGCACAGTCTATGTAACATGGCAGTGTGTCTAACAGCACAGTATAGGGAATATGGCAGTGTCTCTAACAGCACAGTCTATGTAACATTGCAGTGTCTCTAACAGCACAGTCTATGTAACATTGCAGTGTGTCTAACAGCACAGTCTATGTAACATGGCAGTGTGTCTAACAGCACAGTATAGGGAATATGGCAGTGTGTCTAACAGCACAGTCTATGTAACATGGCAGTGTCTCTAACAGCACAGTCTATGTAACATTGCAGTGTTTCTAACAGCACAGTCTATGTAACATTGCAGTGTGTCTAACAGCACAGTCTATGTAACATGGCAGTGTGTCTAACAGCACAGTATAGGGAATATGGCAGTGTGTCTAACAGCACAGTCTATGTAACATGGCAGTGTCTCTAACAGCACAGTCTATGTAACATTGCAGTGTCTCTAACAGCACAGTCTATGTAACATTGCAGTGTGTCTAACAGCACAGTCTATGTAACATGGCAGTGTGTCTAACAGCACAGTATAGGGAATATGACAGTGTGTCTAACAGCACAGTCTATGTAACATGGCAGTGTCTCTAACAGCACAGTCTATGTAACATTGCAGTGTGTCTAACAGCACAGTCTATGTAACATGGCAGTGTGTCTAACAGCACAGTCTATGTAACATGGCAGTGTGTCTAACAGCACAGTATAGGGAATATGACAGTGTGTCTAACAGCACAGTCTATGTAACATGGCAGTGTCTCTAACAGCACAGTCTATGTAACATTGCAGTGTGTCTAACAGCACAGTCTATGTAACATGGCAGTGTGTCTAACAGCACAGTATAGGGAATATGTCAGTGTATGACAGTTTATGACATAAGATAGCATTGTATCTAATACTGTTACTCTAGTGATATCATAGTGACAGGCAATATCTCTTCTCAGCTTGTATCTTGCATGCTACTTTGGTGAGGTTTGCAGAAAACTTCCATGGCGATTAATGGTAATATATAAAACATACAGGTGTGCATAGGGTACCTAACACATCATTATCTCTGTTAGAATAGAATACTGCAAGCAGAAGTAAGCATTCCATTCCTGGAGCAAGTTTTAGCACAGTCAGTGGCAGACCTGAGTGTCTTTTATGGGTTTTATAATCAAAGTTGCGGTAGCAGTCAGTGATTTTTAAAAAGTTTACAAGGTTTAGGGCTGAGTGGAGGGCAAGAGGCACAGAGACACAGGAATTGTATTTTCTTTTTTTATGATTTTTACTAAGGGAAAGAAGAGGATTTACCACCCTAAAAATATATCATAATAAACTGCTGGCAAAACATTAGCTTCTACGCCCTATCTAAAGATTATGCTTTGCCGCACATGACCTTTATTGTTTCCTGTTGATGCAATCTGCTTTTATTATTACAGATATACCCTGAAAATGGAGATGAAGGCACCGCATGCATTAACTTTATTCTACACATAAAAAATTTAACATACTCAGTACTTAGAATATTAAGCTGTGGAAATTGCAATTTGTGCCCAAGTTGTTATTTTTTTTCCCCTTTGTTGTTAATAATGTTTTTTGCATTTTTTTAAAAAACATTACCCTTATTTTTGTAGTTAAAAGAAAACTCTTCATAAAATATAATAAAATAATAGAGTATTATTTTGCATATCACTATTTACAGAAAAATTCTACCTAATCACTGCACACAAGGAGCTTCCACATCATTTTCTTCCTCTGCCCTTGTTTGTTCTCCAATATCGCCTTGCTTGTATTCAGGTCCCCTGCTCCTCTTTCATCTGTAACTGTCCATGTTCTCAATCCCTCATACCGCTTTCCTTCTTTAACCACTTTACCACCGGAGGATTTTGCTGTCTTACGTCTTGGCCACTTTTTGCGATTCGGCACTGGGCGACTTTAACTGACAATTGCGCGATCATGCAATGCTGTACCCAAACGAAATTTACGTCCTTTTTCCCACAAATAGAGCTTTCTTTTGGTGGTATTTGATCACCTGTGCGATTTTTACTTTTTGCGCTATAAACAATTTTGAAAAAACAACAATATTTTTCAATTTTTATTATATGAAATTTCCCCCCCCCCCCCCACAAAAATGTAAAAATCTAAATTTTTTGTCATTTTAGGCCAATTTGTTTTCTGCTACATATTTTTGGTAAAAAAAATCGCAATAAGCATATTTTGATTGGTTTGCGCAAAAGTTATTGTGTTTACTAACTAAGGGAAAGATTTCTGTCATTTTTGGTGTTTTTTTTTTTTAACGAGTAATGGCGGCGATCTGTGATTTTTTTCACGGGACTGCAACATTGCGGCGGACAGATCGGACCCTTCACTGACATTTTTGACACTTTTGGGGGTACCAGTGACATTACTACAGTAATCAGTGCTATAAATATGCACTGTTACTGTAAAAATGACACTGGCAGGGAAGGGGTTAATTTTATTGGAGAGGGAGGGGTTAATGTATGCCTGGTGCTTACTGACATGTGTGGGGGAGGTGACTGAGTGACACAAGGACAGATCGCAGGTTCAGCTATGCTGAACCCTGCAATCTGACCCTGCCTGTCACTTAGGAGATCCGTCCGCTTTGTTTACACAAGCGGGCGGATCTCCATACTCGATTCCCCGACGATCGGGGAAGAGCAGCGGCGATCGCCGCTGCTCCTCCCCTGGCCCGACTCCCGCTGTGACTGAATACAGTGGCTCTTGTAGGTCGTCAGACCTACAAGAGCCACTTTGCCGCAGTAGAGCTCTAGTGAGCAGCGGCAAAGTGGTTAAATCACATCCATCCAGGTATGGTCAGGCGAATTACTGGTCTTGCGGTACATCCGTCCCCTTCGCATGCTCTCTTGGGTCAGCGCATTCCTAAAATTCCCAAACACACCCAGGCCCTCATTTTCTACATCTTCCTCTGTGCCAAAATGGCGATAGCCAGGCAGTGGAAAATGCCTTCTGTTCCGTTGCATCTGGCTAAGCGTAAGATTTCATGGATAATGGCACAGGAGAAGATGTATAGCATTCTTGACGACTCCAGAACTAAATTTGAGCGGATCTGGGAACCCTGTGCGGCTTACGTTAATGTTACCATTTGACCGGGGTCGGGCCGTTGGCACTTTCTACCCCCTCTTGCTCTTTCTCCCTTTATCTCTTCTTTTTCCTTGCTGCATGTCAGTCTCCTTTTCTGTCTCTTTTGCCCCCCTCTTTTTTCTTTTTTCCTCTTGTTGCTCTCATATGGTTTTTGTTGTACTCATAGAGTTTTGTCGCTGACTCTACCTGGTGGGGTCTCTTGGTTTGGGCCCAGAGCCCCTGCCAAATACTTGGGGTGGGTTTTTGATAGTGAGACTCTTTCTTTTTCTGTTCTTCTTTATGATCTGGAGTACGGGTCTCTAGCTAGGTTAGCTTAGGACTGGGAATTTGCTTACCTCTAACCGGTTCTCCTTTGGAGTCCTGGTGTTTGGGATACCACATGGTTCAATAATGGAGGTCGGTGCACTTCCCCCGAGGCACAGTATGCTCCCTTTTGGGGTGACTCTGGGGTGGTGCCCTTCCGTTGAGGGGATCGCCCCCGTTATCCATTAGCTGGTAGCCCCCTCTTGAGGCTTGTCTGGGTCAAGGTATGGTCCCACTTGCTCTGACTTATTCCTGGATAATATATATATGCATTGTTTGCTGCATACCCTCCCCACTTTGCTGTACTACATGTTTCTACTACCACTTGTTGTGTAACAGTTTTCATTTCTGTACCATTTCAGTTTTTGTTTGTACTTGCTATCCTC
Organism: Pelophylax lessonae; assembly: GCF_965119305.1. Lineage (NCBI taxonomy): Eukaryota > Metazoa > Chordata > Amphibia > Anura > Ranidae > Pelophylax > Pelophylax lessonae. The sequence goes on from NC_138774.1 coordinate 83,338,949, forward strand.
GAATAAAAATTTATTGAAACTAAAAAAATAAATAAATCACATCCATCCCTCTTCATTTATACCTCAGTTCTTCTGCCCCGCTTCCATCCATAATCATCCCTCCTCACTTGTACTGCAGTCCCACTTTCTGTTTTTCAACCACAACCATTCCTCCCTATTTGTACTCCAAACCCTCTGTCCCTCTTATATTTATAACCATCCCACCATGTTTGTATACTGGGCCCCCTGTCTATTTAAACTACCACCATCCCTCCTCCTTAATAACCTGGTCCCTCTGCCCCCCTTTTACCCACAGCTGTCCCTCCTCATTTGTACTCTAATCCTTTGGTTCCTCTTTCTTGTACAACCATCATTCCTCATTTCTACCACAATCACTCTGTCTGTCTTTTGTTTACAACCAATTCTCTTCATTTGTACTTCGGTTCCCCTGTTCCTAATTTATCCACAACTGTCCTTCTTTATTTGTTTCCCAGTTCCTGAGTCCATCCTTTCTCCACCACTATCCCTCTTCATTTATACCTCAATTCTCTATTCTTCTTTTATCCACCATCATCCCTACTCATTTGTACTCCAGTTCCCCAGTACCTCTTTCATCTACATTCATGCCTCCCCATTTGTACCCCAACACTTCTTTCATCTACAAATATACGTCCTCTTTTGTGCCTATGTTCCTCTGTCCCTCTTTCATCCTCAACCATCCCTTCTCATTTGTGCTCCAGTTACTTGGTCCCTCTTTTATCTACATTCATGCCTCTTCATTTATACCCTAAACCAGGGATCCTCAAACTCTGGCCCTCCAGCTGTTCCAGAACTACACATCCCATGAGGCATTGTAAAACTCTGATGTTTACAGACATGGCTAGGCATGATGGGTATTGTAGTTTCTGAACAACTGGAGGGCCATAGTTTTAAGACCCCTGCCCTAAACCTTCTGCCATCCACAACCATCACTCCTCATTTGTATTTCAGTTCTTCTGTCCCTATTTCTTCCACAACCATACCTTCTCCCATGTACCTATCAGTTAGTTTGTGAGGAAAATTAAGCCTCGTACACACGCAATGAATTTCCGCCGACCGGTCGTCCGTCTTTTGTCCAGAGTGGTGTCCGTTGGTTGAAATGTGCTCTAGACTGCACACAAATTTTCCCGCACGACAGAATTCTACTTCAGAAGTGATGTCATGTGTTGGATTGCTTTGTATGTGTTCTTTCATCTCTGAGCATGCATAGTCTTGCTCATAAGATTTTTCCCCATCAAAATCTGTACTGATGAGATGAAAATCGGATGTGTTTTGATGGTCGACAAAAATTTTATAGCCTGCACACCAGGATTTTTTTGGCCGAAAAGTCGGAGTCGGTTGTCGGAAGCACCATACTAACAATCCGAAAATCGGCAGATCGGTCGATTGGTAAAGGATGCAAAATTCATTCAAAAGTATAATGGCGATATATTAGTTCTCAAATCCACCTGGAATCCAAACTTAATACTGACAAAATACCAAATCCATACTTACCAAATTTGGTTTCAATTTGCTGGCTGCTTAAGTAGAAATCATCCTAAGATAAACATATTAACCATCTGCCAGGATCTGAGCTACCATTAGGGATACAAACCAAAAAACTTAAACTTTTGTGTTGGTGGTAGACACTCCTAAGGGTATGGAGACGAGGGTCAATCTGGTCAGGGCAACAAGTCTACATATCCTTAGGAGTGTCCACCGCCACGATTCACACTTTGTTTTTTAACTGAAAATTGCGGAGCTAAGGAGAGAAGATCTTCAAACCAATTTGGAAAGCCTTCAACTTCAGATGGAGGAATCTTTTTTTATGTTCCTTAAAATAATTTGGCCCACTGTGGGTACTTATAAATGCCTGAAATTACTTGTCTTTCTTCTTTTTCTGCATGGAAGTATTACCTAGGGTAATCGCAGGGGTGTATCTTTTAATTTTTTTTTTTAAAAGGTGTCCGACTATTCCACCTTTGAAAGTTGGGAGGTATGATTATACTCTGGTGCAGCCCACATTCCCACAGGCTGAAGTTTGTGGTATGGTGAATGGTTCTGTTAAGTCATAGATAAGATGCTGAAGATGTTTGAACACAACAAGAGACAGTGGGAAGAGCTAAAACCTTTGGTAGATTTGTATTTTTGTCTGTGCATCCACTGGAGAGCGGAGAATGTGAGAGGAAATCTCTCTAATTAAGAGGAAATTCCACCTTTTAGGCCTCATGCACATTGGACTTTTTTTTACAGCTGCTGTTTTTGGTGAAAGGCATTTTTTTTCTACAGCCAATAAACTCCCCAGCATGTTATCCTATGTGTCCATGCACACATAGGCTGTTATCAGCAGTTTTTGGCAGGGTCGTTTTCTGGCTGGAAAAAAAACCCAGAGCTAGTGGATTTTAAGAGATGTTTTTCAGCTGTAAAAACACTCTAACGCTGATAAAAGCCTAAAAACACTGAAAAATGCCAAAAAACGCTGATAAACGCGGCTATTCTGTGATTATCAATGTAGCACCCTACAGGTAGGTGCTAGGTAAATGTATAGTAGGCCTTGTCTGCCTAACAGCAGGGCTGTGATTTATTTAGCTAGAGTGTCAGGGCTTCCAGATGTGCCTGCTGAGGGGAGAAGTATCCCTACTGGCTCCTGTGAGAGGATTCTCATAGGGCAGTGTGGGAAGCCCAATCAGGGAACACATCCCAGCTTGTAACTACTCCAGAAGGCAGATTATGCTGCAAAGGATTCTGGGAGTGGGTATATGTTTGGGGGGAAGTGTGTGACATGGTGTCTTTGGCAGGAGCAGAGTCCCAGGAAGGAGAGTGCGGCTGTCTCTCCTCCTGTCTGAGGAAGGTGGATGTCTCGGGGTGTCACCTGAGTGTCCAGAGAGTGCTGAGTTGAGCTGAGGGGATCCGGTGTGCCGAGAGCCTGCGGAGAGAGAGAGGGATCCAGTCCCAGGAAAGCCTACACAGGTCGTGAGTACTGAGGATTGCCCCTGGGGTCTGCCTGAAGTTAGAGGGGATCACTCCAGAAGAGGTTCTGGGATCCAGTGTCAGCTAGCTCTAAAGGGGGTACCTAGGTTGAGGACCCTGAAGCTACATAGGGGGGTACCTAGTCAGTGGATCCTGAAGAGTTCAAGGTCAAAGGGGGCACCTGCAGTTTGGGCCCTGAATTGCACAGAGCGTGCCGGTTAAAGTGACAGCTATACAGAGTTCTACTATATACTACCTCAAGCTGTGCCAGGCGGGGGGAGGGGGAAGTATTCAGTGACTTTCACAGTACAACAGTGTCAGGAGTTCTACAGTTCTCAGTCTTGGATCTTCTGGCCTATAAGTCAAGGAATCAGCACTTCTTCTGTTCTACAGAGTGTTCTCAGTGTCAGTAAGCGTTGGCTGGCGTCGGCTGGCGTCAAGGAAGCGCCAATGGGCATTTCAGAAGTAAAGTCCGAATTGTAATTTTAAGTTTAATCCTCAAGGAATATCCCATTCATTCCCTTCTCCAATCCCCTTTATTCAAATAAAAACCACAAACAAAGATGCCGGAGTTGTCGCTGCTTCAGTCAGTTGTCACACCCAGGGTCCCAGCTCACATGGGCTGAAGAGATTACCGGTACTAATGGCAGACCCACATCAGGCCATAGGCCTGGAAACCTTGCTACATTAATGTTTTTGAGCGATAATCCTTTGTGGGAATATAGTTTTGCTAAAAATAAGCTAAAAAAACACTGAAAAACGTTACTGCAAAAAAGCTGAAAAAAGCCTTCTACAGCTACAGCTTTCTACTGACGTTTTGATAACCTCCAGTGTGCATTAAGCCTTACTATTATCACCAAATAGTCCCCCCCCCCCCCTACTCTTTCAGTGGCAACCATAACTTAATGGATGTCCACTCACTTTCTGTCTTTGTGACAGTTGTCAAGAGGATGGGGGCACAGCAGCAAGAAAAACAAGATAGATGTTCTAAGTGTTCTCCATACTAATCATAATGAAAAAAAAAAGTTTTGGCTGCAGTTTCACTGTAACATATTGTTTGTACATCTGTCTCCTTAGTCTAGCAGAGGCAAAGGACTTTACATAAAATGCAGTTTTATTATGATAGAAAATCTATAGCCCTTTAGGGTGATGTGAAGTGACTACAATTTTGTGCCATATTCTTGTATGATATGCAGTGTAGCATGTACAGATTTCAGATATTCTGCATTTTTTACAATGCAGTGGATGACACCACATGTCACTGCGCTGCAGCAAAGCGCACCGTACTGCCCCGTGTCACTGTGTGACAATTTAAATAAAGTTAAAACAAAAGATAAAAAAGTAAACAGTGTGATGCACTGAAATGTTGCACTGCACTGATAGGCTTTTTCATATTAGTTACCAAAAATAGTATGAGAGAGCCTTAAAAAAAAGCCTCTGATCCTCCTTGTATGGCCTTTTGAAAGACTTTAATGAACCTTTCGTTACAAAACAGAATATTTTATTAGAGGTTTCCAGTGGAAGATTCAAAAAGTGTGAACTTGGTTGTAGCACCCTCAAACTATTTCTCCTTTTATTTGACATTGTCTGTCCTTTATTGTTATGTTGAGTTCATTTTATTATAAGGTAACTGACATTTATAGGAGAGGATGGCTCATATTGTGTCATTTTTTATTTTGTAATGGGCTTTTTGGGGATTGTCCTTGAAGTGGTTAAGATGAAGTTTTCTGAAGCTATTCCTTTTCTTGGAGTTGGAGGATCCTTTTGGTTTTAAACTGACTGAGAGAGTATGCTTATGCTCATCTTGATGTGCAGTACAGAACCATTCAACAATGGGCTCATCTCTGCAGCAATATAATAGACTGACTGAATCTAGCTGCAAGAGTTTAATTAAATGTCGGATTAAAAGAAACCAGGCAAAACTTTATTTTCTCCCAGCCATGGAGGTGGCCATTGTCCTACTCCTGAAATTTTTATAGTTCCTGGGAAGAAGCAAATTGGAAAGAAGCCTCAGTGGGATCATGGATCAGATCATCTTGGCCTTTTTTGTTTAGTTACATCCATATGTAATGGACATTGTTTGGCAAGTAAAAAAATGCAGTCAATGGAAATGTGCCCTCTCAGGCAAATTGACCAAACAGCAGAGATGTATAGTAACTAAGTAGAACTATTTCACTACTGTACTTAAGTACCGAAAGACGGTATCTGTACTTTCCTGGAGTAGAATTTTTTTCTCCTACTCCCACTTTTACTTCACTACATTTTTTCGATGATTTCAATACTTCTACTCCGATATTTTTTTTTGTGCTGCAGTTACTCGTTACTATTATAAAAATTACCACTGCCAGAACAGTAGATGGCAGGTTTCATGAAGCTCAAAACATGTGTATTATCAGCGCATACGAAAATAAATGCTACTGTATGCATAAATATAAGCTGCATTTGAAATAATAAAAGACAATATGATGTTCAAACTTTTGACTTCTTTCTTTAATAACTACATAACACAGTACTTGTACTTTTACTTTCAGTACTTGAGTAGCAATTTTTTTCTCAAAACTACTGGTACTTTTACTTTCAGTACTTGAGTAGCAAAATGTTAAAAAAAAAACTACTTGCAATACTTAAGTACAAAAAATGTTGAATACTTTAGTACTTCTACTCAAGTCACTTTTTGATCGAGCACTTCCACTTCTACTCAAGTCACTTTTTGATCAAGCACTTGTACTTTTACTCAAGTATGGGTTTTGAGTACTTTATACAACTCTGCCAAACAGTAAGAGAATCAGGAACCAGATGATCAGACAGATTATAAAAGCTGATGGTTTGGATATTGTGAGGCACTGTATGGCTGGATTGAGGATGGTGTATACATGTTACCTAGGTTTCTCACTTACACATAATTTGGAGCTCCAGGATTTTTGTCTTCTATAGAAAAAATAAACATTGTGTTTTCCAATCCTGTACTAGACCCTGGAGCCCAGAGACTTTGTAGAGCTTTGGGCGAGTTCATTTTCTATTCCTAGATCTACATTTTACCTAGTAGTCAGACCAAAGCTCCTTTTATATATGGGCTGACTAGTGCTCAACAGGGCCATCTTACCGAATGGGCACGCTGGGCAGTTGCCCGGGGGCCCCACCTGCCTAGTGACCCAGCCCCAGCCAAGGATTAGTCCCGTTTCCCGTGTGCATCCTTCTGCCGAATTTAGCAGGTGGTAAGTACCTCTCAGCCCTGTGCTGCTGTCAGGCCACTTAGGCTGTGGAGGGGGAGCTCACAACTGTCCACCTCCACAGGAACAGACACACACAGGACAGTCAAGTCTGACTCCCATCCGTGTGTGTGTTCACTGGACCCAGCTGCCCAACTTGGAAGCTGTCAATAGCCTGGCACTGCTGTACCAATAAATATCGCCTTATCCATAATTTGCATTTTTATTTTCGTGGGTGGTTGTCTAGGCAGGGCCCCAGTGCACTGCATTGCCCGGGGGCCTTTTATGCTCTTAAGATGGCACTGGTGCTCAAGGCTGTGTCTCTCACTCTTTGTGCTGTAGGAATCAGCTACCGGGTTTGATTGGCTGACTGCTGACAGAACTCTATAAAGGTACACATGCTGTCTCTTTGTTTTGAAGAAGCCAAATGAGGACAACCTGTTAGTCGGGAACTGACCTGAGCTTAGTTAGTGGCTTGAACAAGCAGATGTTTTGTTTTATGCTATGGACAAAGGAATCCTGTGTTAAAACAGTATTTGTTTGCTGCCTTGCTGAATAAAAGTACAGGATATTCCTACTTGGAGGTTCCTAGGTGGCCCTGACTCATGCATGGTTTACTGCTGCCGATACCAGTTAAGTGTGACCCCCCTTAGAAAATATATATACTGTATACAGCGGGTAAAATAAGTATTGAGCATGTCACCATTTTTCTAGGTAAAAATACTTCTAAAGATGCTATTGACATGAAATGTTCACCACATGTCGGTAACAATCCATGCAATCCATACATACAAACACACCAAAACAAAAATGTTCAGAAATTAGTTTACGTGTAAAAAAATGGAATGACATATGGAAAAAGTATTGAAAACGCAAACTTAATTTTTTTTAATATTTCGTACAAAATCTTTTGTAAGTAATGACCGCTTTAGGATGCCTCCTGAATGGAGAAACTAGTCGCAAGCATTGCTCAGATTTGATTTTGGTGCATTCTTCCACACAAACAGTTTTCAAATCTTGAAGGTCCCGTTGGCCTCTTCTATGAACTCTAATCTTTAGTTCTTTCCATAGATTTTCTATTGGATTCAAATCAGGTGATTGGTTGGGCCATTCTAGCCATTTTATTTTCTTTTGTTGAATTTCTCTCAATTGAGAGTTTACTTGGATTTGTGTTTGGGATCATTTCCTTGCTGAAATGTCCACCCTTGTTTCATCCACACCATCCTGGTAGATGGCAGCAGATTTTTTTATCAAGAATGTCTTGGTACATTTTTCCATTCATCTTTCCTTCAACGATATGAAGTTTGCCAGTACCGTATGCTGAAAAGCAGCCCCACACTATGATATTCCCACCTCCAAACGTCACTGTTGGTATGGGGTTTTTGGGGTGATGTGCAGTGTCATTTGACCTCCACACATGGTGTATATCATGGCATCCAAAGAGTTCAATTTTGATCTCATCTGACCAGGCTATATCCCCCCAGTATTTCACAGGCTTGTCTAAATGTTGTGCAGCAAACTTTACACAAGCTTCAACATGCTTTTTCTTCTGCAATGGAGACTTGCGTGGTGATCGTGCATACAGGCCATGGCGGTTGAGTGCATTACTTATTGTTTTTTTTTTAAACAATTGCACCTGCTAGGTCCATGTCTTTCTGAAGATTTCCACAAGTGATCTTTGGCTCTTGGACAACTTTTTTGATAAATCTATTCACTCATCTGTCAGACATTTTGCACCTAGCCGTGCACTAGTCATGTCCCGTTTATGGTGAAATTATGTTCTTCTTTTATGGTGAAATGATGCTCACTGGAACATTCGGAAGTTTAGAAATCCCTCTGTAACCAATGCCATTAGTATTTGCAACAATAGGGTCTTGAGAGAACTCTTTGCTTTTACCCATCATGGGATTTTTCTTGTGTGACACCTTGGTAACGAGACCATCAGTTGAGACTAAACCAGCTGATATTAATTTGCACTGACAAGGGGCATGATTGCTTTCTAAATACTGATAGATTTTTTTTGTGAAAAGAATATACAAGGTATATGCCACACGCCAAAGATAGGGTTTATGGTGGATATATAAATATATAAATAGAGGAATCTGATAAATTAGAGATACAAATGGAGGTAAAGCAGCTGCTGTACAATAAAAGATGTAGTGTAAAAGAATGGTCTTTTAAAAAAAGGCCAAATACAGCGCTTGCTAGCTGGATAACTAGTTAGATGGCATCATCAAATGCCGATCTTAAAATAAATTTAAATAAATTATATGTATGGAGATTCCCAATATTAGGTAGACCTATATTATAAAATGCATGAATGACTTGATATATGACATATAAATATATAAAATCCACAATAAAAGAACAATAAAAAGTGAAAAGTGATTACGTGCTCACATTATAGTCCTTTGTGCATGAGTGACTGTGACATGAATATCAAACAATAAATAATTTTGCAATCAGCAATATACGTTATTGTAAAATTGAATTCAAATTGAATAATAAAAAACAGTCCAATATTAAGCAGGGACTTTGTGCTCAAGATAATGTCCTTAGTGAGAGTGATTCTTCACAATTGGAAGGTGCAAGTGCTGTGACTTGATTGGCTATAGTGTCGATTCCTTGTCCCGAATGAATGAATGAATTGGGTCACTTACCAGATGTAGTGGGTCTTATATGTCATATGACATTAAGACCATTCAAGCTTTGGTGGCCTCCTGGGCCAAAAGATTCCCCTTTAAGCAGTCCTGTGGACTGATAAAAGCTCCTCTGGACTCCGGGGTGTAAAAACCCAGTTGATAGGGAAGGAGAAAAAAGAAAGCTCCAAATAGCGTAATAAAGTCAGATATAAAGTTTATTGCCCATACATGGGGTTCTGAACAATGAAAGCAAAGTAAAACACTCTCACTGGTGGTCAAAAATCTGAAGACGTCCCCGGATGTGACGAAACGCGTCAGTTTGGACCGCATAGCGTCATTACGCTACCCTGGGTGGAACGCAAGCCGGAAGTAAGCCCGTTGATTCCGTGAGGAGGACGTGCAGCCCGCACCGCTGACCACCAGGGAGAGTGTTTTACTTTGCTTTCATAGATAGATTTTGGCTGGTGTCTTGACTTTCCATGGCTTTTTGCAGCTCCCTTTCTTCACGTGTTCAATACTTTTCCCTGTGTCATTCCATTTTATTACACATCTTAATTTCTGAACTTTTTTGATTTGGTTTCTTTGTATGTATGGATTGCATGAGTTGTTACCGACACATGGGGACAATTTCAAGTCAATAGCACCTTTAGAAATATATTTTCCTGGAAAAATGGTGAGATGTTTAATACTTATTTTACTGGCTGTATATATACACCTGAAAGAATGACCCAAGATAGGTTATCCAGGCTATTTTGATAGGCAAGATGAACAAGCAGTACGTAAATGAAGTCTAGATATTTGAATCCAGCAGTGATGTCTTCTAGAGTTCAAGTGAACTGGCAGTCTATTTGCAAAGAAATATTCATCTTTTTGCAAAGTATTCATCTCCTTTGCACAGAAGCATAAGAGGGAAGATTCATATCACAAAATCATTTGGGAAAATCCTGCTAAATCTGCCTGAATGTTAATGGGAACCAGTGAAAACCATTCTTTCATGCATCTATCAAGACGCCGAGCACTGGAGGCTACTATTATCTGGAAGATATAGTTCCAGAGTATATATCTGTACGGCACCATACAAAAAATGTCAGCCTCGACATTGGCACTGAATATAGAAATCCCTAGAGGCAGATAGAGCTAACCCAGCAAGTTCCTTTAGTGGTAAATCAATTCACCTAAAGTCATTCTGTTACTAAAAATACTAAAAAAAACTTGTAAGGGTATAAAGTACGAGAGCCCAGAGAGTTTATAACCTGGTGCCGATATATTCAGGGACTTCTAGGTGCCTGTGAGTTATACCAGCAGCATTTTTTAAGACAGCATTGCTTTAAGTGCTATTGCAGTGCCTTAAAAAAAATATTTATACCTCTTGAAATTTTTCACATTTTGTCATGTTACAACCAAAACCATAAATGTATTTTATTGGGATTTTATATGATAGACCAAAACAAAGTGGCACATAATTGTGAAGTGTAAGGAAAATGATAAATGGTTTTCAGAATTTTTTGTAGAACTTTGTAGAACCCTCTTTCACATGGCTTCTCGCAAACTGCAAACGGGACTTTTTATGGCTTTCTTTCAACAATTGCTTTCTTCTTGCCACTCTTCCATAAAGGGCAGATTTGTGGAGTGCACGACTGATGGTTGTCCTGTGGACAGATTCTCCCACCTGAGCTGTGGATCTCTGCAGCTCCTCCAGAGTTACCAGAGCTGTTTCTCTGATTAATGCTCTCCTTGCCCGGTGTGTTAGTTTAGGTGGACGGCCATGTCTTGGTAGGTTTGCAGTTGTGCCATACTCTTTCAATTTCCCCATGATAGATTGAACAGTGCTCCGTTATAAGTTCAAAGCTTGGGATATTTTTTTATGACCTAACCCTGCTTTAAACTTCTCCACAACTTTATCCCTGACCTGTCTGGTGTGTTCCTTGGCCTTCATGATGCTGTTTGTTCCCTAAGGTTCTCTGAGGGCTTCACAGAACAGCTGTATTTATACTGAGAATAAATTACACACAGGTGAACTCTATTCAATAATTAGGTAACTTCTGAAGGCAATTGGTTCCAGTAGATTTTAGTTAGGGGTATCAGAGTAAAGGGGGCTGAATACAAACACACGCCACACTTTTCAGATATTCATTTGTAAAAAAATTTGAAAACCATTTATCATTTTCCTTTCACTTCACAATAATGTGCCATGTTTTGTTGGTCTATCACAGAAAATACCAATAAAATACATTTACATTTTTGGTTGTAACATGACAAAATGTGGAAAATTTCAAGGTGTATGAATACTTTTTCAAGGCACTGTAGTATTAGTCACTCACCAATCAATTTTATATGTTGCCTGGAGATGGTAATCATTGCGGAGGGCCATAGTTTGGACACCCCTACATTACATGATTCCTGCAAGATTTCGTTTCACAATATTTGGGTCAAAATTAAGGCAACACTTAAACAGAAAAGATTGGAGGTAGAGTTGAGTAGTCAATGTGGTGTCCAGATGTCTATGTTTCAAAGGTTGGGAGGTATACATTCTAGTGCCATTTTGTTGATTTTGTGTGGTCTTTTTCAAAATGTAAAACTCCTTACAGTGGTCAAGCTGCCTAAAACCATAAATTTTATTTTACAGACAGATTAAGATTTATTAGGAAGAAGGTCCAACTCACATAGTTCTTGCCAAACCAGCTGCTGATATACCTGTGATTGTAATCACACTGGGAGACATAACTTCTGGTCCATTCACTTTGCATTCAGTCAATGAGGAAAGGGTGTTTTTGATATTTTTTGGATTGGATTGTAGCTGTGACTTTTAATGGATTCATGTTGTATCTGGACCTCTTAGCAGTGGCGTTGGGCTTCAATTTCAATTTTCGTGACATTACACTGCAATCCAAGGAGTCCTCTGAGTTCCTCTTGGGTGTAGAAGCCGCCTGCCTAAGAGCCAGAATATTTGTATCAACATTATTACTTTAAGATAGCAATTCCAATAAGTTAACTTTTCATCCAATAGGCTGGTCTGTCCTAGAGAACAGGATGGATTTGTGAAAAATAGTGCTTGGGGCGGGGGGGTAGGCTTTCTTTCATGCACAAATGGCCTACAGATATGGGAGGAGCATAGATGGATACTTCTTCAATTAGAATAGTTTAAAATTATGGAATAATCTTTTTGGACTACATACAGTTTTTTTTTTAACCTCCTCCTGCCCCCTGTATAGAAAAATAACAGCAGGCAGGATCTCCTCTCATTCTGGGGTGATGTCATATGACGCTGCCCCAGTGTCACTGCTCTGGCGATGACGCAGCTTTTTATAAATGTGATTGACTGTGTCCAATCACAGCCAATCACATGTAAACACTGAATTGCCATTTATCTGCATTTCTCGCCTCAGACGGACATAGTGTGAGGAGAGGAGAGCCGATCAGCAGCATCTCCTCGCAGGGGAGGCCTGTACAGGTAATTAGGGCAGTGTCCAGCAGTGATGACAGTCTGTGCCCATTTGTGACACCAATCAGTGCCCATCAGTGATACCAGTCAGTGCTGCCCTATAGTGCCCATCAGTGCTGCCTTATAGTGCCTATCAGGGCTGCCCATCAGTGCCCATCAATGCTGCCTATCCATGCTTCCTATCATTGCCTATAAGTGCCACCTATCAGTGCCACCTACCAGTGCCCATCAGTGCTGCTTATCAGTGCCACCTATCAGTGCCCATCAGTACGCCATATTAGTGCCTCCTCATCAGTGCCCATCTGTGCCACCTCATCAGCGCCCATCAGTGAAGGAAAAAAAGCTGAAAATTAGCCTGGGCAGGAAGGGGGTGAATGTGCCCAGTAGGCAAGGGGTTAAAGTGAATTAACCCTTTATATTACAAAATGCTTTGTGTAGTAATTTTTTAATGCTAAATAATTTTTTATTTTCACAAAAGTGGAACACAGTTAAAAAAAATATACATATATTAATATAATAATGATTACTTACAATAATTAGTGTCTTTGACATTTGCCTGCAGTTCAGCCTTTAAAGGGTCACATTAAGATCTTTTCCTGCACGCAAAATCATGTATAATTGCAGAAAAAAATTGTCTTTATGCAACTAACCACAGTTGCCCATTAAAAAGATAAGTAGAAGAATATAGCTACTGATATCCCTAATGTGACTGGTGTACAGCATTGTGCTCCTGTCGAACACATGACCACATAGCTAAGAATTGCCCAGGAAGCGGACAAATGGAGTCAGTTGTTCAGAATGGCACAGAGCGTGCCTGTTTGACAAAAAAGCCTCAGTCTCTGCTCTCGCCTGCAGTTTCCTTGTTTCTTCTAGGATCCAGCTACAGTAAATACTCCTTTGCAGACTTTTCACTGAATAGTAGAGAAAGGAAGCCATTTCAGAGCTATAATGTCTTCTATTCATGCTACCATTATGCTTCGGAGAATTTCATTTATTCAGCAGGCTCATTTAGGAGCTCGGAGAGTCGGCGGAAGGGGAAGCTATTTTCCTTGTTTTGTGTGTAGCAGTAAACGTAGGTCAGAATAACCAAGGGAGGGGATCATGGCACTCATTTATAAAAAATTGATTCTATTAAGTCTGTTACCCATAGCAACAAGATTCTACTTGTAATACCCATAAACAATCAATATATAAAACTAAGCTAATTCAAACTATCCTTGCGGTGGGGCCCCCCAAACTACTCATCTTTATCCAGGGTGCTCTTAAATAGAGCACCCTAACCGGCATACGCTTCCTCCTCTCCACCTGACCAGCCCCCCGAAGTTGCTTCTTTTTGGCATGCCATCTGTCAATCACACTCTGATGTCATGATGCATGATGCAACATAAGAAGTCCTGCATTGCAAGTGAGGACACCAAGGGCCTGACCACAACCCAGAGCGCCAGAGGGAAGAGGGGAGCACTGGCTGTCAGAGGAACGAGGGATAAGGTAGGTAAAACTGCTGTAACGGTACCCTAGACAAAGATCTTTTAACACTTGCAGTTAAGGGGGGAGCCCCATTTCAAAGAATTTTTCTACACATGATGGTAAAAAACCTTCAGTGTGCAGCCCCCCCTAATACTTACCTAAGCCTGATCTCGACCCAGCAAAGTGCAGCTCCCCCCTCTGCCCCCCTAGTACTTACCAATACCTGATCTCGATCCAGTGATGTGCAGCTCCCCCATCAGCCCCCCTAATACTTACCTTATCCTGGTCTCAACCCAGCGATGTGTAGCGCCCCCTCAGCCCCCCTAGCACTTACCAACGCCTGATCTCGATCCAGCAATGTGCAGCTCCCCCCTCAGCCCCCCTAATACCCAAGCCTGATCTCGACCCAGCGATGTGCAGCTCCCCTCTCAGCTCTCCCTAATACTTACCTAAGCCTGATCTTGACCCAGCAATGTGCACAAGACCCGAGACTCGCTGCGATGCAGCAGCAGGAGCCATTCAATCACAGCCAGTGAGGCAGGAGCGATGGTGGGGGGGATGTAGTCAGTTCTCTTAGAGATACAGGGAGTCTGCTGTGGAGCGTGCACACATGAGTGCCCCCACAACAAGCAGCTTGCTACGGGGCACTCAGCAAGGGGGAGGGCCAAAAGCGCCGGCGGGGCCCCAAAAAGAGGCGCATCGGAGCTGCTCTATGCAAAACAACTGTACAGGGCAGGTAAGTATGACATGTTTATTTTTTTTTTAAATACATTATTTTCCTTTACAAGCACTTTAACCATTTTTCAGTTGTTTTGCGGACATGCTAAAATCTGCATTTTTTTTTTTTGCTAGAAATGATCATAACCCCACAAAATAAAATTAAATATTTTCTGAAAGCAGAGACCCTAGAGAAAAAAAAGAGATAGATGGATTTTTTTTGCTCAGTTATTTATAAAACTCATATTTTTCAAGAAAAAATATATTAACCACTTGCCGACCGAGTACGGTAGTACTACTGCGGCAAAGTGGTTCGTTATCGTCTGACGACGTAGTATTAACGTCGTCAGACACTCCCGCTTCTGGGCGGGAGTCGGGCCAGGGGAGGAGCAGCGGCGATCGCCGCTGCTCTGCCCCGATCGCCGGGGATCTAGTGTGGAGATCCGCCCGCCTGTGTAAACACAAGCGGGCGGATCTCCATAGTGACAGGGAGTGACAGATCGGACTGTTCAGCATAGCTGGACATCCGATCTGTCCATGACTCACTCAGTCACCTCCCCCCACACACGTCAGTAAGCACCAGGCATACATTAACCCCTCCCTCTCCAATAAAATTAACCCCTTCCCTGCCAGTGTCATTTTTACAGTAACAGTGCATATATATAGCACTGATTACTGCAGTAATGTCACTGGTACCCCCAAAAGTGTCAAAAATGTCAGTCAAGGGTCCGATCTGTCCGCCGCAATGTCGCAGTCCCACAAAAAAAATCGCAGATCGCCGCCATTACGCGTTAAAAAAAAAACACCAAAAATGACAGAAATCTTTCCCTTTGTTAGTAAACGCAATAACTTTTGCGCAAACCAATCAAAATACGCTTATTGCGATTTTTTTTACCAAACATAGGTAGCAGAAAACAAATTGGCCAAAATTTTTTTAAAAAATTGGTTTTTACATCTTTTTTGGGGGGAATTTCATATAAAAAAATGTTAAAAATATTGTTATTTTTTCAAAATAAACCCTCTTTTTTTGTTTATAGCGCAATAAGTAAAAATCGCACAGGTGATCAAATACCACCAAAAGAAAGCTTTGTTTGTGGGAAAAAAGGACGTAAATTTCGTTTGGGTACGGCGTCGCATGACCGCGCAATTGTCAGTTGAAGTCGCACAGCGCCGAATCGCAAAAAGTGGCCTGGACGGAAGACAGCAAAATCCTCCGGTGGTAAAGTGGTTAAAATTAATTTTAGTGCAAATACATTATTATATCCAATTTTTGGATAAAATATAAAATATGGGGTTGTGTTGAGTAAATATATACTAAACATGGCAAGTCTTAAAACTGCACATGCCCATGAATTGATAAAAAATTACGATACCCAAAATTCTCCATAAGCGACACTTTAAAAAATTTACAGGTCATCAGTTTACAGTGAATTGTGAACTATTATTCCGAATTATTGCTCTCACTCCAAACATTTGCCACAATACCTCACCTATGTGGCACAATTGATATTACATACATGTGCTCGCCTTACACTGTGGTTTTTATATAGGGGGTGAGGGGGTGCTTTAAAAAATGTTATTATTTTCATTTATTTTATGTAGTTCTTTTTTTACACTTACATTTTTTTTAAAACTTTAGTGCTATCACAAAGGGGATACAAGCCCCACATGTAAAAGCATGGGCAGATGACAGGTACACTTTATGGAGAAATTGAGGGTCTATTAGACCTCTAATGTCTCCCCTGCGCTCCAATGGGTTTACAAGGGTTCTGGAAAGCGCATAAGGAGCTTTTTTGTTGGTGACACCTTGGCTTTCTTATGACCTTCATCTTTAGGAAACGGCTTGCGGGACTGTCAGCTTTAGGAAAAGGAGCAAGTACAGAGGGACTAAAAATTAGAGGGACTAAAAATTAGAGGGACTAAAAATTAGAACCTATCACTCAGCGCTTATGTGAAACAACTGGTGAAAATTAGTGTTGTGTACCACCAACCGCAGCACCTCACTACTATATATACTGCAGCTACTATATCCGAGATATCTATTAGAAACAGGTGTATAAATGAAACCAACGGTAAAAATATACACTAGCAGCACATTTGAACCAAAATTATAAGGACTGTCAGCTATATTTAACCATTCGGATTCTGAAGATTTTGGACTTTTTCTCCTTAGTAGGAGACACAATTTTGACTTATGTATTTATTTACATGGCACTTCACTGTCTGTTTTTGTCATTTTATTGCTGCACTGTTTATATATATTGTTCTAGAATGTCAAATATCAGGGCATAGTGTACAGCAGCTTTTAGCAATGTGTACCTAAGCGCAGTTTTCATATTTATATATATATATATATATATATATATATATACTTACACACATTCTCTGAATGTCGCGGCCCGTGAAAAGTGAGTGGCCCTGTGGTTTACAATGAACCAGGGCAGAGGCTCAGCACAGGATCCAGAGGACAGCAAAGATCACTGTAGTAGCAGTAATTCTCCAGTTCCACACAGATCAACCAGATATAGAATATGGCTGCTTACTTACATTGGTCCAAGCTAACCCAATGTAACTATGCAAAAAAAATATATATCTTGAATTCAGCCTTAAAGCACAAATAAATGATTGCGTTGAACCCACAAGTGTTTTTTTTTTTTACCACAACTTTTCCTTTATATTGTATCTTGAAATTTACAAATACAGAAATTTAGAAATTGGATGAAGTTTAGCACTGGGAAACACTTTTTGAAAGCTATAAGTGCATTTTCTATACAACTATAGATCAGACCAAAATGAGGGAAAAATGAGGAGGAAGGAGGGAGAGAGGGACTTTGTCCTAAATGAGGGACAGTCCCTCAAAATCAAGGACAGTTGGTAGCTAAGTGTATCTAAAATCAAAGCATTTTTGGATAGGGAGGGAAAGGGTTAGAACCCTTGTCAAGTTTTGAGTGCTGTGCCCTTAGAAGATATACTCTCTATATTTGGTATGGTAACCATTGTCACCAGAAATGAACGTGAGGGAAAATCCAAAATTTGAAGTTGTCCCCAGATTAGAAAAAAAGGGAATTTGCCACTAAATATAATTATTATGGTGACAACTGCTAAAGAGGAAATATTTCTGAACTTTGGAGAGATTTCTTCCCACTTTCTGTTGTGGAAAATGAAGGAAAAAAGGAAAATATAGCTAATGAGATACAAGTAGCAATAAAAAATAAATAAATACATAAAAAAAAAGAATCAAGAGATTTTACCATGCCCTGCTCTTTTCAAAATATTTAAAAATTTTGAGTTTTAGATAAACTCAAGTTTTATATATATTTTTTTTATAATGATCAGGACTTAAAACACAGTAAAACATTAAAATGTTTTCCTTATTTTAGTCTGGTAAATTAGACTATGTATGATTAGTATGCAGTCTTTTATCCAGCCAGAAGATGGCGCTACAGCATAGTTTCCCTTTTTATTCCTTTATTTACCATGGTGTTGTAAAAACATTTTTGCTTTATAGTTTAGCCTGAAATTTACACACAGAACTGCATGAGATATATGAGCAATTCTGGTTAAAGTTTCCACGAAAAAGAGCCTGTGCTTAAAGGTGTAGCAGTACCCCTGGAGGAGTCGCTTGGATATTGGATTGCCCGGGTCTTCCACAGATTACTCCACAGCCAGATACAGAGTATTTTCACACAGCCAGGTGCACACACTCTCCTGCTTGTTATTTTCAATGACCGATCTAGGGGATTTGTTTTTTGTATGATATTTGGAGAACTTGGATAGGAGAAGGGGATTTAGTAGGAGACTTCAAATTAACTATTCACAGGTGAGGACAACTCTCTCAATAGAACGGCACAGATGAGGACAACTCTCACTTAGCCTCACTTGGTTTGAACTGAACAGCAGATCATCTGCTGGACCATGCAGCATTTGTATGGGATAAACAAGTCCCTTTGTAGCTGAAGGGACTCAGTAAACCTTGCCTCTTCAAGACACTAGCCAGTGTCTCCTTTAGCTTGCACCCAACAGCTGACTTCTTGCAGAAGGGGACCTAACAGCACCCAGGGATCCCCTGTGGGGGCTCTGTACTCACAATGCTCCTGAAGCACACACAGCAGTCCTCTTCAGCAGTACCAGATAGGATCAGCGGACATCCTCCCTCAGTTAGCTCTCATAAGGACCATGGGTTGCAACTTCAATGTTTCAGGCCCTCAGGTCAACCACCCGAGACCACATGGCAGCCTGTGCTGGGGAGAGGCAACAACCCCCTCACCACCTGAACCTCTCTCCCTAGAGTTAGACTTGACCCTGAGCCAATGTGTTCCTCAGATTTAAATACAAGTACCCAGCATGCCACATCCCCTTCTAATTGGCCAGGGCTGTACAGACATCCATGCTATCACCTGCTAGGTTCCCACCCACTGTTCAATATTCTCCATAGCTATTGGATCAGTATGAAACATCAAGACAGCATGAGCAGCACCATAGCACACCAAGCCGACCTCACTAAACAATCACAGCTGTCTGTTAAGCAGACAGCACATATATTTACCTGGCTGTTTCCCTGTTAAGCATTTAAGCCAAAAACTATATACACCCACTCTAGCACCCACCTAAGAGGGCGCTATAAAAGGGAGCTAATGCTATTCTACTTTCTGCTTTAGTACTTTGAGAATCCTTTGTCATGTGTTAATTGTTTATTCTAGTAAAATATATATGTCATATTTATATATATATATATATATGTATATACACTGCTCAAAAAAATTAAAGGAACACTTTTTAATCAGAGTATAGCATCAAGTCAATTAAACTCCTGGGATATTGATCTGGTTAGTTAAGTAGCAGAGGGGGTTGTTAATCAGTTTCAACTGCTTTAGTGTAATGAAATTAATAACAGGTGTGCCATTTTGGCAACGAGACAATCTTCAAAACAGGAATGGTTCACAAGTGAAGGTCACTGCATTTTTTTCCCCTTCTCATCTTTTCTGACTATGTTTCACTAGTTTTGCATTTGGCTAAGGTCAGTGTCACTACTGGTAGCATCAGGCAATACCTGAACCCTATAGAGGTTGCACAGGCAGTCCAACTCCTCCAGGATGGCACATCAATAGGTGCCATTGCCAGAAGGTTTGCTGTGTCTCCCAGCAGTCTCAAGAGCATGGAGGAGATTCCAGGAGACAGGCAATTACTCTAGGAGAGCTGGATGGGGCCGCAGAAGGTCCTTAACCCTTCAGCAGGACCGGCATCTGCTCCTTTGTGCAAGGGGGAACAGGGTGAGCACTGCCAGAGCTCTACAAAATGATCTCCAGCAGGCCACTGGTTTGAATGTCTCTGACCAAACAATCAGAAACAGAGTTCGTGAGGGTGGCCTGAGGGCCAACATCCTCTAGTGAGCCCTGTGCTCACTGCCTGACACCATGGCGCTCGATTGGCATTTGCCATTGAACACCAGAATTGGCAGGTCCACTGGCACCCTGTGCTTTTCACAGATGAGAGCAGGTTCACCCTGAGCACATGCAGCAGACGTGAAAGGGTCTGGAGAAGCCATAGAGAACGTTATGCTGCCTGTAACATCGTTCAGCATGACCGGTTTGGTAGTGGGTCAGTGATGGTCTGAGGAGGCAAATCCATGGAGGGACGCACAGATCTCTACAGGCTAGACAATGGCACCCTGACTACTATTAGGTATGGGGATGAAATCCTTAGACCCATTGTCAGACCCTACACTGGTGCAGTGGGTCCTGGGTTCCTCCTGGTGCACGACAATGCCCAGCCTCATGTGGCAAGAGTATAAAGCCAGTTCCTAGAGGAGGAAGGAATTGATACCATTAAATGGCCTCTATGCTCGCCTGACCTAAATCCAATAGAACACCCCTGATACATTATGTTTCGGGGCATCCGATGCCAACAGTTGCACCTCAGTCTTTTCAGGAGCTCAGTGGTGTCCTGATCCAGATCTGGAAGGAAAAACCCAGGACACCATCCGTCATCTCATTGGGAGCATGCCCCGATGTTGTCAGGCCATGCATACAGTACAAGCATGTGGGGGTCATACAAATTACCGAGTACCATTTTGAGCTGCTGCAATTAAATTTCAGCAAAATGGACTAGCCTGCTGCACCATTGGTTCAATTTTTTTTTTTCGGGTGTCTTTGAATTCAGCCCTCTGTAGGTTGATCATTTTCATTTCCATCAAAGATGTGGCATCCTTTCGTTTTTAACACATTACCCAGTCCATATCAGTATAGATATCCAGCATATTTTTCCCCATTGAGATCTGAATTGTTTTCATAGTGTTCCTTAAATTTTTTTGAGCAGTGTATATATATATATATATATATATATATATATATATATATATATAAATATTTAGTCCCAAAACCATTTTAGCTTCCCTGTAACACCTAACCCATAACCCCTCGAAAAAGCAACTACTAACCACATAACAGTACAATGATGCATGATAATTATTGCTATGGGCCCAGAAATCCAGACTACTCTGACAAAGATCCAGGACCATAATTTCACTAGCTTGTTTTCACTAAAATATAGTAAAAAGAAGATTGTTTTTCTTCTGATTGGTCAGGCTGAGCAAAACTAGGGGATTGATTTACTAAAATTAACTCTTAAGTGAGTATTCTTCTCCTCCAATAAATGGTAACCATATATTATAAGAAGAGTCCCCATAGTTAAGTATTTCTACACAATAATGCATTAAAAACAAGTAGTAACTTACATTAAAATTCATAGCTTTCAGCAGGAAATGCCAGAGAGAGCAAACAAAAAGGACTTCTGGCCATGACCGGAAGTGACGTCACCTGGCTCCTCCCAACGTGTTGCGTCACAGATCACGTTACTTCCTCAGGGCTATTTTTTTTAAATAAATTATTGTGTGGAAATACTTCACTATGAGGACTCTTCTTATTATATATGGTTACCATTGATTGGAGGAGCAGAATACTCCCTCCTTGTGGAGAACTTGATTACCATCAAGCGTTGTTAGACTCTCTGAGGTCTTTCTTTGAGGTGAGCTGCTACAGTGCACAGTGGTGGATTGTGATTGACAGATGGGAGTTGAATTGCATTGCATAAGAAGTCATTAACAGCGCATGATTATCATTACTGGATGCTACTCTACCACTTAATCACATTTGGACACTTTATGATTAAATCTATGGACACGTATTGTGATTATTAATGTTTTTATAGACACTTATTTGATCTTCGTGAAATGTTTTTGATATATACTGTATTTGTGTGACTATTATCATTATATATACACAATTTTGGATTTTACAGCCCTGGTTTGAAGTGTGCACAACCTGGTAGGACTATATTCACATTTAATGCTTAGTTTGTTGTTTTATCATTGATTATTTATATATGCACATAATATAAGTTTGCAGCATTAAGGATTTTTACTTTTCATGCAACAACTTTTTTTGACATGTAGTTCAGTGTCATTAAGGTACACCACATTATATATTTTTTTATTTTTCACGTTTGGGGACACATTGCAATGTTGGCAGCTTCCTTTTGATTATTAATATTGATTGCCAATTGGTTAGCTCATAAGTGGTTTGCTTTCTTTATCAATATTATAGAATGGCCTTGGGTTGATTTACTAAAACTGGAGAGTGCAAAATCCTGTGCGGCTGTGCATGGTAGCCAATCAGCATCTAACTCCAGCTTGTTTAATTCAGCTTTGACAAAAAAAATCTGGAAGCTGGTTGGTTCCTACAGTATGCAGAGCTACACCAAATGTTGTTTTTTCCAGTTTTAGTAAAACCCTAACAGTACTGATTCCTCAAGCTGTGTACCATAAAGCTGGCAGTAGGTATACAGTAGGCAGAGTCAAGATTTGCTTACCATTTCAACTGTATCTCTGACCCTAATGGTCAGTTTGAAATGGGTTTTCACTGAAGGTAACTGCTGCTTATATGTCTTTTTTTTTTTTCATCAAATGTCCGTCTGAATTGCTCAAGTTTGACAGGTTTGCGTTAGGCTATGCCGTACACCTGTCTGTCTCCATCTTGTTTGCCAGTTACTATGGCAGCACTAACAGTTTAGTTCATGGACTAATATACCCATACCCATGTTGTATCAGCTGGTGGTGGAAATTTCTCTAGCATGTGCCCCCCTCTCCCCTATGTAGGCTGTTTTGGTTTGACCAGCAGACACCCCTGCCTGAGGGTAGTCTGATTGTGCCTGTGTATCTGAAAGGCCTCCATCTTCTATGGCTCTCCCTCCTACTTTCCAAGTGTCATTTTCTAATACAGGTTTGATTTTAATTGGTTGCTATGGGGCAGCACTAAGACTCCTATGACAGATGTGGATAAATGCAGTAAGATCCAGGGCTGGACTTGCAGACAATAGAAAAGGTCCCTCTAGAAGGACGTCTCTGTGCTCTACTGTTTATTCATATCATTTTTTTATCTTTTTCACTCTGAAGCTTGATCGTCTTGTTTCAGGTATTGATTTTTCTCTGCCAGGGTTTCTTCTTCATGTGAAAGATTATGTAGCATAGCATATAATTTATCTGCTATTAAGAAAAGCCTGGAAATGGATGTTACCGATATTCTTGTATTTCTACTTTAATAATAATAACCATCTTAAAATAGAAGAATTTCCAAGCTTGGAAATACTCACGTCAAATTATTACTATCTATGTGTCTTTAAGGTGTGTTCTCTCTTTTAATTGGTGAGTGGCCTGTTCTCTTTGTTGATGTTTCCTAGTTACTGGTTACCAAATGGGATTTTGGGTTTTATGAGAAAATGCTACCAACTTGAAATACGATTGGCTAGTTTGCCACAACGTTGACAAGATATCTCACTTAACCTCTTTAGAAGAGACTTTTGACATATCTAGTCATGTGGACTCCCATCACTTCTATCATACCATGGACGGGACCTGTCTAAGGTAATGACATAACTGTAAAAAATGTGTTGGCAGAGGCCAAGCAGAGAGAGTGGGTGCTAGTTGTTGACTTCTAAAGACGCGCAGTGAATTAAGGGTAACATGGGACAAGAAATGGCCATATTGGGTGACTTCTCATGGGAATCCTTATTTTGCCCCATAAAGCGCTCTGAGAAGAATGGGTTAATATTTGCTGTCTGTAAACTGGAGAGGCAGTAGATAAAAGCATTGACTAGTCCCATTTCTAGTGCTGACCTGTCCAAACCGGAGGAAACATTCTAGGTTTGGATGAGTTGCCTGGTTTATGACCCTAGAACTTGTGACACCCATCTGCTACGCTGCTTACTGATCATAGGTGCTATAAAGGTCATTCTGTTTTGGTGACAAAAAGTCTCATTCTGCCTATTGATAATCATGTGTCTATCTATCTATCTATCTATCTATCTATCTATCTATCTATCTATCTATCTATCTATCTATCTATCTATCTATCTATCTATCTATCTATCTATCTATCTATCTATCTATCTATCTATCTATCTATCTATCTATCTATCTATCTATCTATCTATCTATCTATCTATCTATCTATCTATCTATCTATCTATCTATCTATCTATCTATCTATCTATCTATCTATCTATCTATCTATCTATCTATCTATCTATCTATCTATCTATCTATCTATCTATCTATCTATCTATCTATCTATCTATCTATCTATCTATCTATCTATCTATCTATCTATCTATCTATCTATCTATCTATCTATCTATCTATCTATCTATCTATCTAGGGCCAGATTAACGTAGGGGCTATTGGAGCTGCAGCTCCAGGCCCCTACCTTTATATAGGCCCCAGGTTGGCCATATTCACTGTTACCGCTCTTCTGTCACTTGTAAACACAGAAGTCTGGCTTCTATGCTCGCTTCCCCAGGCAGCTCCCTCAGAACCTCC
Organism: Pelophylax lessonae; assembly: GCF_965119305.1. NCBI lineage: Eukaryota > Metazoa > Chordata > Amphibia > Anura > Ranidae > Pelophylax > Pelophylax lessonae. The sequence goes on from NC_138774.1 coordinate 83,363,264, forward strand.
CCACACAGCACGAAGGCCGGACAAGGAGGGACAGTTGCCGATGCATGGATGTGTTTATGGGCTTCAGAGACAGCATCCCATGTGGAATTAGGCATGCATGGCTGCACCCTTCCTCCTCTGGGTGCATGCCAAGGCACGGGCCTTAAGGCCCTTCAAAATTCTCAGCACTAAGCCCATGATGCTCTTAATCCGGCCCTGTATCTATCTATCTATCTATCTATCTATCTATCTATCTATCTATCTATCTATCTATCTATCTATCTATCTATCTGTCTATCCAGGGCTTTTTTTTTCAGCAGGAACAAAGGGGGTACCGCACCTCCAGGAATGACTGTATGTAATAATAAGGGGTGCTGGGGTGTGCTTGCAGGGTCTAATGATACTGTTGGGGGATCTGTTCTAGCTGGAAGGGATCTATTTTTTGCGGGGGGGGGCTATTTTTGCTGAGGAGGTCTATTGTTACTGGTTGGGGACCTATTTTGCTGGAGGTGGGTCTTATTTTGCTGGGGGGTCAGTTGCTGAGAGAGATATACTGCTGAGGGAGGGGTCTATTGTTGCAGGTACTGGAGAGTCTATTGATGCTGGCTTTGGGAAGATCTGTTGTTGCTGGGTGGGGAGTTTTGTCGCGGGTGATCCATTGTTGTTAGGGCGATCTATTGTTGCTGGCTGCAGGGGATCTATTTTACTGCTTTCTTGTTATCATTGCCAAATTCCATACAAATTCCACCACAAAATAATACTTTGTTCTGTATTGTGGAGATAAGGGGTGACTCGGAAAGGGGGGGTTCCTGCACCTATTCTCTGAGAAAAAAAGCCCCTGTATCTATCTATCTATCTATCTATCTATCTATCTATCTATCTATCTATCTATCTATCTATCTATCTATCTATCTATCTACCTATCTATCTATCTATCTATCTATCTATCTATCTATCTATCTATCTATCTATCTATCTATCTATCTATCTATCTATCTATCTATCTATCTATCTATCTACCTATCTATCTATCTATCTATCAAAAAAATGCTGCTGTGTGAACTGTATAAGGGGCCATCTGGGGCCATCATAAGGGGCCACATTTTAAGGGTAATTTTATGTTTTATGGAACATTTTTTTCCATGTACTTTTTACAAAATAAAGGTAAAAAGGTGCAAAAATTATTTAAAAGCTGAAAAAAATACAATGCACTTACCAATAATTAATAACGTGTCCAAAATACAATTCTGCAAATTACAAAAATACTTAGGCCGCTATAGTTTAAGGAGCCATCATGAAAACTGTCAGGTATATGCAAGAAGTGGTTTCTTTTTACTGCTGGTTTTGTGTTCACAATATAAAGTTGTCTTTTCTACAATGAAATACAAATGTAAAAAGTTTATTAGATTTTTTTTCTGTGTGCATTGTTAAATAATGTTTGTGACTGCAACAGAGGGACGTTTACAACTCTAATAAAATTCTTTTTGATTTCAGATCCTGCAAAGCTCCCTTGTTGCAATGCATAACATGACAGAAACCGTGAATTGTTAACTTCAAAATGTAACATCCCCAATCTCGTGAGAGGTAGGTATTATTATTTATTGTATTGTTGCAATGTTGAAAAAGTCTTCTGTGGTTTCCAGCAGTGCTTCTTTTTTGTCACTTAATTTTGCTAAAAAAAATACATAATATTGTATGTTTTGTAGTTTATTTTGTCCAGGATGTGCATTATTTTAATTTTTTTTATTGATAATATGTAAGGTAAGCAAGGCCTAGGGTTCCAGGGCATTTAAAACAAATAAATGAGGCTCAGGTAACATTAACTAGGTGTAACCTGATTAGTAAGCAGTTGTTGGTGCCCAGGGATCCTGTGTGACAAGTAGATAAGGATCATTGGTTATCTGTAACAAGTAGAGTGAGGTCTAAGGATCATAAGCAATAATTAGTGAGGCCTGATTTGTGACAAATAGGTGAGGCCTGATTTGTGACAAATAGGTGAGGCCTGATTTGTGACAAATAGGTGAAGCCTGGTTTGTGACAAATAGGTCAGGTTCATTGGTCAGCTGTATGAAGTAGGTGAGGCTTGAACTGTGATAAGTAGATGAGGCCTAGGGATCATCTCCGACTAGTAGATAATGCCCAATCTGTGACAAGTAGTTAAGATCCAGAGGTCATCATCACTGATAAGTAGGTGATGGGCGATGTATTATCAGTAGGTAAGGCCTTGGGATCACCTGTGATGAGTAGGGGTGGAACATAAGTCCCAGCAGTCATCTGTGACAGGTAGGTAAGGCTTGATTTGTGAAAGAAGGTGTTGTTGGTGGGTCCAGGGGTCCTCTATGACATAAAGAGGGGCCCTGATAGTTATATGTAACATATAGGTGAGGCTTTGGAGTCAGCTGTGACAAGTAGGTAAGGCCAAATATGCAACAAGATGGTGAGGCCAAAGGGTCATCTGTAAGAGGTAGGTACGGTCCAATCTGTTATAATCTGGTGGGGTCCAAGGATCATCTGTTGCTGTAAGGTAGGCCCAATCTTTGACAAACAGATGAGGTCCAGGGGTCTTCTGTGACCAGTAGGTGATGGGTGATGTTTTAGAAGTAGTAAACAGCAGCTGAGGCCTGGGAGTCATCTGTGACAAGTAGGCAAGGCCTGGAAGTCATCTGTGACCAGTCACTGAGGCCTGGAAGTCATATATAACCAGTAGGTAAGGCCTGGTAGTCATCTGTGATAAGTAGGTGAGGCCTGGAAGTCATCTGTGATAAGTAGGCAAGGCCTGAAAGTCATCTGTGACCAGTCACTGAGGCCTGGAAGTCATATATAACCAGTAGGTGAGGCCTGGAAGTCATCTGTGACAAGTAGGGGAGATCTGGAAGTCATCTGTGAAAAGTAGGTGAAACCTGAAAGTCATATCTGACATGTAGGTGAGGCCTGGTAGTCATCTGTGATAAGTAGGTGAGGCCTGGAAGTCATCTGTGATAAGTAGGTGATATCTGAAAGTCACCTCTGAAAAGTAGATGAGGTCTGGAAGTCCTCTCAGACAAGTAGGTGAGGCCTGGAAATCATCTGTGACAAGTAGGTAAGGCCTGGAAGTCATCAGTGACAAGTTGGTAAGGCCTGGAAGTCATTGGTGACAAGTAGGTAAGGCCTGGAAGTCATCGGTGACAAGTAGGTAAGGCCTGGAAATCATCTGTGACAAGTAGGTAAAGCCTGGAAGTCATCGGTGACAAGTAGGTAAGGCCTGGAAGTCATCTGTGACAAGTAGGTAAGGCCTGGAAGTCATCTGTGACAAGTAGGTAAGGCCTGGAAGTAATCAGTGACAGGTTGCTGAGGCCCAGGAATTATCTGTGAAATATAGCTAAGGCCAGGAATCATTTGACATCTTAGTTAAAAAAAAAAAAAGGGAATTGCAACTTTACAGGCTACATAGAAGCAGTCGTATATGTTCATGATCCAGATGAGTCTAGTATCCCTACCAAATTCATGTGGATACACACATTTAAGGGCCAAATTAGTTAGAAGCTAGTTCACATGGTTAAAGTGGTTCTAAAAGCTCAAGTTTTTTTACCTTCTTGCATTTAATGCATGAAGGTAACAACCTTCTGTGTGTAGCAGCCCCCCCCCCCAGCACTTACCTGAGCCCCATTATGATCCAGCGATGTGCACAAAGTCTTGACTCCCTGTGGACTCTCCTTCTTCATTGGCTGAGACAGCAGTGGAAGCTATTGGCCAATAAGAAGAGATGGGGGTGGGGCCAAGCCGGGCTCCATGGCTGAATGGACACATAGAGCAGCGGCTCAGGAGCGAGCCTGCTGGGGTGCCCCCACAGCAAGAGGTTTGCTGTGGGGGCACTTGGCAGGATGGTGGAGCCAGGAGAGGAGAATTGGGGCTGCTATTTACCAACTCACTGCACAGCTCAGGTAAGTATAACATGTTTGCTATTTAAAAAAACATAAAAACTTAACTTTAATATCACTTTAATGTTTTTAGTAGTATGAAGAACCTGAAGCAACCAAAAAGAACTCATACAAACATGAAAAACATACATCTCAATGTAGATGTGTCTGAAGGTACTAATAATCTTTTTAGGGGAAACAAAATGTATCTTGTTACAAATAAGACATGTAAGTTTGTATACCTACGCTGTGTGTTAGTCCTGAACCAATAAAAATAAGATTTATTGAATCTGTTATTAAAATCCTAGAGAATGCTTTGATTTTGACAATGTACAGTAGTGGCTAACAAAGTATATCTAAAACCAAATCTATATATATATATATATACATTTATTTGTTATTTTTTTTGATAGCGTAGGGAAGGTTAAGCCCCCGTTCACATAGGGGCGACGCTCGGAGGTCGCGGTGCGAGCAGCGCGCCGCTACCTCGGAGCGGCCGCCACGGACTTCATAACATTGAAGTCTATGGCGGTCGCCTCCGGGTCGCCCCAAAGAAGCTCCGGACCCTTTTTCTAGGTCGGAGCGACTTGTGTCGCTCCTATTAGAACGGGTCCGCAGCTTCCCTATGGGAGGCGACCTGTGAGGCGACCAGGTCGCCTCACAGGTCGCCCTAGTGTGAACCGGCACTAAAACTGCTGTCATTTATTTGTTTTTTTTTTTTAAACCATCTATGGGGTTGATTTACTAAAGGCATATAGGCTAAGCACTTTGGAAGTGCAGTTGCTCCAGAGCTTAGTAAATTTGGGGGAGCTCTGCTGACTTCCATCATCCAATCACGTGCAATCAAAAATGCTGTTTTTTTATTTTCCTTGCATGTAAGTTGGGTGTTCTTTGTAAACTGAAGCTTTATCTCATTTACTAAGCTCTGCAGCAACTGCACTTGCTAAGGTGCTCATTTACTAAAGTCTGTTTGCCTTTAGTAAGTCAACCCCTATGTGTCATTAGGGAGATTTCCCTTCCTGTTCTGTAGTCTCAGCAGGAAATGAGAGGATATGTTTACAATGGAAGGAAAATCTCATTTTAGACAGTCGTCACTATTGGAAGATTTCTCCTCTATTCCTGACCTCAGTCCTGACCTCAACCTGATTGAACACCTTTGGAATGAATTAAAGCGGAGACCAGGACTTCTCGTCCAGCATCATTGCCTGACCTCACAAATGCGCTTCTGGAAGATTGGTCAAACATTCCCATAGACACACTCCTAAACCTTGTGGACAGCCTTCCCAGAAGAGTTAAAGCCATTATAGCTGCAAAGGGTGGGCCAACTCAATATTGAACTCTGTGGACTAAGACTGGGATGCCATTAAAGTTCATGTGTGTGTAAAGGCAGGCGTCCCAATACTTTTGGTAATATAGTGTGTATATTTTATATATATATATATATATATATATATATATATATATATATATACAAACCAACACACACAGAGTTATAATATAAATAAATGTAAAGAAACATTTGATAATTCAAAAACAACATTGACGGTGTCAGTAGGGCAGTGGATGGTGTCAGTAGGGCAGTAGGGCCTGGACAACAAGGAGAATCTGCGCTGAACTGGGTGATTAAGGTGTGCCCAGGCACACCTGGCACACCCCCTGCACACGTTTTTGGTATCAAGCATGCTTTACTGCATATACTGACTGATTTTACTGTTGCGGGTTTAGCAAAACTTTAAATATTTCTTAACAGCTGACTTAGCCATTCTGTCTCACATTTTAGCATACAAATTTTCAAAATCTCTTGTCAGCTTGTCATTTGCTGTCATTACTCCTTTAACCAAATTGGGTAATTTTATAACTATCTCTCATTCTGTTTTATATGGTGGATGGAGAAGAGGTGAGAGAGAGAGAGAGGACAAAGAGAGCGAGAGAAAGGTGTGAAAATGACTTATCCTTCCATTTACTCCTTAGAATTACCTAATGATATATCTGGCCTAGTTTTCATTTGCATTCGGAAGTTGATGAAAAAAAGCAGGCAGCTGAGCCACAGTGTTACAACCATGCAACGTGACCAGGGGCGGCCCGTCCATTGGGGGTGCAGGGGCGCCGCCCCCCTATCCATGCGTCCGGCCCCCTAATCTATATACAGGGTGCCGGACACATTGATTTTTAAGCACGTGATTAGAGCCAGAGGCTCTAATAGGCTTCAAAAAATGGTGGGCTTGGGGCGCAGAGAACTGTGCCCCGAGCCCCCCCCCCCAGTTGTGTGACAATAGCGAATGAATAATCGCTATTGTCACACAGATTCTCCTCCTGGCCAATCAGGAAGCGGGTCCTGAGACTCATTTCCCAATTAGCCGAAAGGAGAAGCCATGCCAAGGGGGATGCCGCCTCTGCTGACTGCCGAGACGCAGGAGACCGAGCGAGGGGGAAGCCACCGCCTCCTCTGCTGACTGCCGAGACGCAGGAGACCGAGCGTGGGGGAAGCCGCCGCCTCCTCTGCTGACTGCCGAGACGCAGGAGACCGAGCGTGGGGGAAGCCGCCGCCTCCTCTGCTGACTGCCGAGACGCAGGAGACCGAGCGTGGGGGAAGCCGCCGCCTCATCTGCTGACTGCCGAGACGCAGGAGACCGAGCGAGGGGGAAGCCGCTGCTGCTGCTGACTGCCAACTGCCCTCCACATGTCCAGGGTGAGTGAGCCGGCGACCGGTGTGCGGGCTGGTGTGGTTGGGGGGGGGGATATGCCGCCACTGAATGTGACCCACTTAAGTCAAAATGCATGCGGTTGCAGCGTGGTGGTGCAGGCTTTATTGGGTTATAACAGGTGGTAATAAGGCAAAATATTACCTCCCAACCACCTGTCAAAGTCCCTCCTAAAAGCAATCCACTGCGGATCGGATTTAAGAGGGCAATACAAGTGCAAATGAGCCTTTCTAAACCAAACAAAAATCAGACATGTTTTCCAGTAAGGCCAGGGTGACACTAATGCGGCCTACCATATTGCATGTTCATTTGTACAGGAATCGCACCGGATTATATATGGCTCAATTCCCACTGGGCCCACACCAAACACGTGCAGGACCCTTTTTTTATGTTTGCACTGGAATCGCACTGCATAGTTGTTTGGACTTGTGATCTGATTTCATACGATTCCACAGTTCGCACTGCGATTTGGGGGTCTGATTAACCTTATATTGATACCTGTAGGGGTTCGCAGAGCTCAGTGTGATCTGCCTGCGATTCTGATGCGGTGCGGGATCCAGCACAGGAATCGCTGGGGTTCCCACATCGCATCAGTGTGAACCCAGCCTTAAATGTACATAAACAATTATATTCAATTATTATCATAATTATAATGTGTGCACCATTGTGAAAAAAACATGTTTTATATTGTGTAGCACTGCCCCCTAGAGGACTGCTGAGAATTACACTTTCTGGATTCCCCTGGGTTACCCTTAGCAACTTATAGCAGATAAACAGCATTCAAAGTTCTTGTCTCAGTCAATAATCAATCCAGGGGATGTTGGTTTTTGTGGATTTATTTAGAACTGGGATGGGAGAAGGGATGAGTAGGATACTCCAACTAGTAACTATGCACAATTCTGGGGACAACTGACTTTAGAATGTGGCAAGGCCGCTGCTTCACCTTGCCACTAAAGTGAAGATAAGATTACTGTTCCCACTTCAATACTCTCTTCAGGGTTAACACAGAGCGGAGACGGAGCTGTCACCTGCCTGCTCAGCGGGGATCAACGGACAGCACAAGTTCTAGTTGACACTTTTCCAATTTGTAGCAAATTTGTGTGGCAAGTCTCTAGCAAGAGCAAACTTGCAGTGGTGAGTCTACAGCAAGAACTTTGCAAGTCTACAGCATGAAAATTCAGCCACAATGACCCCTGTGCAGTGCTGGGAAAAGCTCAACTAGTGCCCAGGGCGAACTGGCCAAATTGCAGCCCCCCCCCCCAAAAAAATCCCCACCCCCAGAAATTGAGCACTAATCTGCATGCTTAGGGGGTAACCCTAACCATAAATTCCCCCTGCTCCCAATAAAATAAATCAGCCCCCTGCTGAAAACACCTTCCCAGCACAAATATTTGCCCCTCCCCCCAACCCCCCAGCTCAAATCCTCCCATTCCCCATATGCCCCCTGCTTAAATCTACCCCCCAAACCCCCCAGTACAAATCCTGTACCCGTCAAATTTCCCCTCTGAGCACAAATCCCCCCTCTCAGAACAAACTCTTCCCAATCCCCCTTCTAGCACAAATACTGACAATCATCCATGCCAGCACATACACCCCCCCCCCAACAAAAAAAAATCCCCCTGTTTTCTAGTACAAACCCCCCAACATGTCCCCCCTAGCACAAATCCCCTCAATTCACTACTCCCAGCACACTTCCCAAAATTTCTCCACTTAGAAGAATTCTTATCCCCTGCAGCCCAATTTCCCTTCCACAAATCCCCCCCCCAACCTCCTTGTGGTGCCCCCCCACCTCACATGATTCCTCAGTGCCCAGGGCAGCCGCCCCTCCTGCCCACCTCTTGTCTTGGCCCTGCCCCTGTGGTGGGATGACTATTGCACAACATAACTCAACCAGAACTTGCAGAAGAATGTTTGCAAAGAAAGTTGATCTGGAGTCATGCAATGCGGACTGACAAGTCCTGACAAGTCTAGCAATAGCTTATCAAGTCATTTTCAATCTTGCAGCACAATTGCTTACTATCTGGGAGGGAACTGTGATTTTTCCTTATTAAAGCGAAGTTCCGGCCAAATTTTTTTTTACCTAAAAATACCTCTAGAATAGTCATTGTTTGTGCATTTAAACAATGATATCCTCTAAACTGTCCCGTTTAGTGTACCTGCAGGATCAATTACTTACCGTGTGAAGTTCTTGTCCAGCGCAGCCATCTGCGGTGTGGGCAACTGAAGCCGCAGTGTCCCCCTTCCTGGATTTCGTGAGGTCCAGAATGCTATACCCTCGTCTCTTCCGGGGCAGGCGCGTCATCCCACAGCTGGGTCATTGCGCATGCCCATATCGCTGTTCTCCATCCATATGCAGAGAATGATGCACTTCCACCGGAAGTGACAAGGGACTCCGGTGCAGGCACATTGACTCCTGGGATTGATGACACTCATCTCCCAGGAGTCAATGCAAAGCAGGAAATGACGTCGGCGGCCGTGGCCGCATAAGGAGGAAGTGGGAGGAAGGGAAGATATTTTTAATTAAAAATAAGGTAAGAGAACATAAAAAATAAAATAGACAATTTGATTTTAGAAAGGGATATAGGTAAGAATGATGCGAAGTGTAAAATTAGGGTGGAATTCCTCTTTAAGTAGGTAACATTAGAAGGGGTAGGAAATCCCAACTGATAATCCTCTATACTCTTGGCAAACAAAAGAAGGATTCACTCATAGGAGGTTGGTTGTTTGAGTCGGGAAGCCTATACTCCACTGACATGCAGACTTTTTGCACTGTGCACAGAGGGTTCCCTTTTATGCTTTGCATTGAACTAGTAATGGGTCCTTTCTAGTGAATCATCTCACCTGGGAAGAGCAAATCGCCATTCTATGTTGAACATCTAGTTCCCCCGCAGATCATTCAGATTGATTGCGAGCCTAGGTTCATGAAAACCAAATTGAAATTGGTAAGTGAGATATCTCTCTATCAGTCTTACAAAGCACTGACCATAGTTGCTCCACTCATGTTTGTAAAATAGTGACATTACACCTGTCAAAAAAACGTATTTTGTAGAAGAGAAGTGTCATTCCAGCTAAATATAATTTTATTTTTACCACTGAAGTCTGAGAATAGTGTGAAGCTCACCATAACTCATTTTGAAGGTGTTCCATGATGGAATTCATAACTGTCAGTGAAAATAAATTCACAGAATTAAAAAGATCTTTGCTTGTGTCAGATTGCATTGTGTATCATAAGGAATAACGTGCCAACATAAAGAATGTGTAGAGGTCACATCAATGCGATAGTATACATATTACATAATAGGGTTCAGTTCACTAAGTGATAATGATTATTTGCCATAAGGACTGCTATATTCAGCAATCAGAGACAAACATACGAGTCACATGGCCCCGTATAATGACTCCAATGGCAAATAACGCATACGGCATAACATGGAAGTGACCTCACAGGGTTATTCCTAATAACATTGTTCACAGTACACTGATACGCTGTAACCTACAGCAATAAAAAATTGCTATCATTAGTATAAGTGGTTGTGTTGAGATTCAATATATATCATATAATTGCAATACAAATCATTTTCATTTACAGCCAGCTTTTTTTTTTTTTTTTTAATAGCTGAATTCAATTGTTTTTTTTTTTTTGTGCCACAGATGACTATGGTGGGTTACAGGATTTCCCAACATGACATATCTCAATTCTATAACTGGCTTTACATCCTCTCTCATAAACCTATACATAGTGCATGAGGTCAGATTGCATGGAACATGTTGGGTGAGGTATGGCATTCCTGCCATAACTTTGGATGTGAGCTGAAGGTTCAACCAATTAGCCAATCTAAGCAAAATAATAGAGAAGTACTATATTCTTTTATTATATTAGGGATTGTAGCGCTACCCCTAGAGGGCCACTGAATTTTGGGTCCCTCTATCCTTGCACAGCCGGGCAACATGCATTTTTCAACTTTTATTCTGAGACAGAAATCAGTCCATGGGCTTGTTTTTGTTGTTTTATTGGGGGAAAACAACTTGGATGAGAAAGAGGGGTTATGGGATGCCCAACTTGACTTGAAAGAACAACTTGAAAACAACTTCCGCAAAATGGTAAATGCTCTATTCTATTCCCTCTGGAACAACAACAGTCATTCTGGAATTGGCAGTAAGAATTCTCTTTGAAGGAGCTCTGGGTCCCCTTTGTGGAATTTAGCAAAGTCCCAAACTTGCAGGAGCTCTATGTCCCCTCTCTTGAAAAAAACAGCCTACCCGCTTTGTAAAATGTCCCAAGACGAGGGGTTGGGTTTAGCTGTTGGCACTGTCCCACAAAAAGCTTGCTGGATATTGCATCTGGCTTCTTTCTCCCTTTTAGGCCTTGGGGGTGTAGAGGCTCTCACGCTGCTGTCCAGGTCCTGCTAGCTCATGCTAGCCAGGGTGTCCCCTAGAAGAGACTGTAGAGTAGTGGAGATCCCTCTGTCCTCCTTCCTTTCCTCCTTCCTTAGCTCCAGCCTGGAGGCAGAGCCTCCTCAGCCCCTGGGTCCCCTCCTAGGCTACACAACACAGCCTCAGCCGACTACAACAACCCCTGCTGGCCAAGCTCCACAATATATATAGGCTGACCCAGTCACCCTGTCAGGCCTCCTGTCTGGGGATTGGCTAGATTCCCATAAATATGCAGGTCATGGCCTCTTTGCCTCCACCCACTAGCTTCTAGAAATTTCCAGCAGCTTCTAGAACCAGGAGGATGTACCAGAGGCCTGATCTGTAGAGCCCTCCAGCCTGACCTACAATAACCCCAACTAATTACCAGACTTACACAGCTACTGTGAGTCAAGTTGCAGTTTTCTCACATTAGACTGTACACTGGAGGGTGCTACAGAATGTATATTATTACCTTATTGGGGCAGTGATGAAACATGTTGCAGATGTTGTACTAGTACACTACGGCCTTGTTGATGCCACAGAAGGTAAGGATTCTAACAGCTTCGAGCCCATTTTTCTCAAATGTGGAATTCCTTTGGGATCCCACTGACAGGACTTTGTAGCATGTGTTTTTTTTGGGGGGGTGCACTGTCTCTTTGCATTATATTGAACTGTCAATAGGCCCATTTTTAACCAGCTTGCCACTGCACATAGCAAAATACAATATCACCTGTTAAAATAAATATTGATATTTGCTCTAATGAATTGCCAGCAGACAGGATTTTCCATGTTTTGCTAACCTCTAGACCAGGGATCCTCAAACTACGACCCTCCAGCTTTTGCAGAACTACACATCCCATGAGGCACTGTAAAACTCTGACATTTACAGACACGATTAGGCATGATGAGAATTGTAGTTCCTGAACAACTGGAGGGTCATAGTTTGAAGACCCCTGCTCTAGACATTGTCCCTGAAGGGTGCTACCATAATTATTTAGCCTTCCTTTCCTCGCTGCCATGTGAAAATGATGCATAGGGAATTATGTGAAGTAGGTAGGACTGGCAATAAGGAAACCCAGTCTGCTGATAGCCCATGCTGTTACAATGTATACAGTCCTATCTGTACTTCTTTGTTGCCTCATTCCCCCAGGAATGCTTGCTTCTTTGCTGTGATGGAGCTTGGCTTAGGGTGGGGGTTTGTATGTAGTCCCCCCATGTAACATTGCTTGGGCCTAAGCAAGGGGAGCTTGGAGAGGGGCAGTGACCTCATCCATATTGGTAAACTCCAACATCTTCCTACACTTCAGCAAAGGAGAGGTGGCAAAAATCACAAATGGTGAGGATACCTTTTTGGGAGTTAAGTGGCATTATATTGACAGGTGCAGAGCCCTTTTAAACTGTCAGGTTTACATTTTGTGTATATATATATATATATATATATATATATATATATATACTACTGGCCACTTTATTAGGTACACCTTGCTAGTACTGGGATGGACCCCCTTTTACCTTCAGAACTGCCCTAATTCTTTGTGACATCAGTTCAACAAGGTGTTGGAAATACTCCTCAGAGAATACTCCTCAGAGACTTTAGTCCATATTGACATGATAGCATCATGCAGTTGCTGCAAATTTGTCATCTGCACATTCGCATCTCCTCTTCCACCACATCCCAAAGGTGCTCTATTGGAGGAGATCTGGTGATTGTGGAAGCCATTGAAGTACAGTGAACTCCTTGTCATGTTCAAGAAACCAGTGGGGAGATGATTTGAGCTTTGTGACATGGTGCATTATCCTGCTGGAAGGAGCCATCAGAAGATGGGTAAACTGTAGTCATAAAGGGGTGGACATGGTCAGCAACAATACTCAGGTAGGCAGTGGCATTTAAACAATGCTCCATTGGTTCTAAGGGGCCTAAAGTGTGCCAGGAAAATAACCCCCACACCATTACACCACCACCACCAGCCTAGATCTTTGATACACAGCAGGATGGATCCATGCTTTCATGTTGTTTACGCCAAATTCTGACCTTACCATCTGAATGTCACAGCTCAAATCAAGACTCCTCAGATCATGCAGCATTTTTTCAATCTTCTATTGTCCAATTTTGGTGAACCTGTGCGAATTGTAGGCTCAGTTTCCTGTTCTTAGCTGACAGGAGTGGCACCCGGGGCCCAATTTGGACATTTTGGGCATTTTAACTTAGGGTTGTATTCACTTTTGCTGCCAGCAGTTTGGAAATTAATGTCTGTGTGTTGAGTTATTTTGAGGGGACAGCAAATGTACACTGTTATTGAAGATGTACACTCACTACTTTACATTGTAGCAAAGTGTATTTTCATTAGTGTTGTTACATGAAAAGATATAGTAAAATAATTACAAAAATGTGAGGGGTGTACTCTCTTTAGTGAGATACTGTGTGTGTGTGTGTGTGTGTGTATATATATATATAAATGGTGTTCTTATCTGAAAAGACACGTGTGAGATGGTGTATATACTCCTGTAGAAACTTTACTGTGCACACATATTTCTGCTGTCTAGCAAAACCTTTGTGAGAAAAGATGCGAATCATTAATAATTCTTAGCTATTTGCAACCTCAGCTAAGTTTAAAAAAAAATACAAATGGAAAGGTCAGTGCTAGATTGTATTAAAATGGCATCAAGCGCTTTAAGTACAAGCTCCTTCATCCAGAGAGACTCACCAAGCTTCCTTCTTGTCAGAAATTTATGGATTTAATAAGCCTTAAAATATCTTATTGAGTAACATAATTGTTTTGCAGTGGTATTACACATAGAATTTAATCAATACAAATCTTATATTTAAAGATATGTGCTGATATTGTTGCTGACATCTTCCCTGGTAATGGAACTAGTGAGAATGGTTATAGGCTGAGGTGTAACAAGAGAGCTAGTAAATGTGACGGGGGAAAGATTTACTTTGGACGAGTCTGGAAAGGCAGGGATGCTGATAAACAAGCAGTGCAAGGGATTGATTTGAACGAATGCATGAAGTGTAGTTAGAATGGAGCACCCAATAGGAAAAATCAATGAGGTGGTTGGGTCCAAACTGGGTGCAAGGCTTTTTTTTTTTTTTCATAACTTAATAACCAGCATGTTTCAGGGGTAACAGAAACCGCTTCTTCAGGGCTTGAGTGCACAAGGTATATGTGCCCATCTGTGCCTTATGGGTCCTTAACACAAGTTGACACAACAAAAAAATGCACAAAACCCATTTTTTTTCCCGGCGCACTGCAACACACTATTGGTGTTTGCTGGACTGAGGTTCATGTACATTGTTTGGTAAATGGATAATCATCGAGGCCCCAATATAAATGCATGGACAAGGTTTTTTTTTTAATATACATAGAGGCACATAAAAAGGAACATCAACACCCCTGATAACACACATATGCAGAAGGTAATGTGGCCTAAATTATTATCAATATGCAATTTCAGTACTGGTTTTTGGAAGCTAGGGTTACCCCATTTTGATGGTTCTTAATTGCCCAGTACCCTGGCTGGCAGAGAAGAGGAAATGGAGAGAAGGTAACCTGCCCTCTTCAGGCCCCTCCAATGCTGTATCTGGTCCCCGCTTTAGCATTTTTTATAAAAGCTGTGACACTGATATCACTGTTCTCATCCAGCCATTGACTAGAAACAAGTTCCCAAATCTAAGAAATGACTCTAAAGTGGCCTGCATTGTGAAGACAGAATGATGTGTTTCCAAAAGCATATGGTAAGAATGTTACGTGAATGAATGACATGTATCTAGTGACAGAAGAGAAGGTCGAAATGTATGTGAAGATTAAAGTGGGGTGAGCAGTTCGGGCGGAGCAAAAGTTCGGCCTAAACATCGCCTGTTCACCTGCTTGGCGAACACCCGCAATTTGTGGGGTGCTCAGCGGGATGTTTGGCTACCGAATTCCACACAATGTACAGCGTGCTGCTCTAAGCCCTGATTGGACAAAGAAAGCCCCATGGTGTAGTATATAAATACAAATTTGAAGGCAAGTATAATTCCACGGCTACCAACTGCAAAACCGGAAGTGACGTTGACGTACGAAACTCTGGTTTTGCAGTTGGTAGCCGTGGAACGCGGAAGTATCCCAACGTCTGCATTGCACACTGTACTGATCAGCCTGAACTATGAGTTTACTATAAAAAGAAAAGAGAAGGCGCCTGGCCCTTTAAATAAAAGATTGTTGAACCTGCTGCCCTTTTAATTGTAATAAAACAATAAATAGGTAAAAAGGCGCTGGTAATCTTAATATATCACGTGTTATAAAAATTAATAGGTGATTTAAAGTGTAATATATGTGATTAAAAATTGCTACAAATATATATATGATCTACTATTGGTGCAATTAGCAAAGAAAAGTGCATACCAGTGCAATTTCAATTCAGAAGTGTTTGTGCTTCTCAAAGTAAATTAATCCACAAAGGTGTGGATCAGTGAACCAATAAATAGATATATAAAGAATTCCATACAAAAATCACATAAGAATATATAAAAATATAAATATATAAATGTGCTCCAAGTAGTGTTTAAAAATCCAGGCAATAGCATGCAATCAAAATTGTGCTTGGTGAATTCTTATTAATCCCTTCACAGTGCTCCAGGTGCTGGGATGTGACAACCGTCAATTAAGAAGTGCTTGTGCTTCTCAAAGTAAATTAATCCACAAAGGTGTGGATCAGTGAACCAATAAATAAATATATAAAGAATTCCATACAAAAATCACATAAGGATATATAAAAAAATCACATAAGAATATATAAAAAAGTATAAATATATAAATGTGCTCCAAGTAGTGTTTAAAAGTCCAAGCAATAGCATGCAATCAAAATTGTGCTTGGTGAATTCTTATTAATCCATTCACAGTGCTCCAGGTGCTGGGATGTGACAACCGTGGCCTCTTACCAGCTAGCAGCAGGTCACAAGGACCCCCAACGCCTGTGATCCCTTTATTGGGTGGATCAGACCTCTCCTCGATTGCTTGGATCTCTGGCTCCTATATTACTCGAGTTGGACCATGTAGTCCCCCCATACACATAAAGATATAGAAGAACAAATAGCCTCCAATAGTGAAATACTGTTTTATTCTCCAAAAAACATACACTATAAGGTGACAATTAGCCTCTTACTATTTGTTGTGCCCTCCTGGCACTGGGCAATTCGGCAGTACAAAATCGTTTTTTTGGGTCTTAGGAAGATATTCTCCGGGGATCTGCAGCACCCTGTATCTCCTTTCCCCCTTTCTTTGTATTGCAGCGGTGGATGTGTATCCCAGCCTCTGTTCCGAATGCCTCTGTGTGTTACTTCCGGGTTAGCATTGACCACAATGCATTTCGCTTAACGAGCATTGTGGTCAATGCTAACCCGGAAGTAACACACAGAGGCATTCGGAACAGAGGCTGGGATACACATCCACCGCTGCAATACAAAGAAAGGGGGAAAGGAGATACAGGGTGCTGCAGATCCCCGGAGAATATCTTCCTAAGACCCAAAAAAACGATTTTGTACTGCCGAATTGCCCAGTGCCAGGAGGGCACAACAAATAGTAAGAGGCTAATTGTCACCTTATAGTGTATGTTTTTTGGAGAATAAAACAGTATTTCACTATTGGAGGCTATTTGTTCTTCTATATCTTTATGTGTATGGGGGGACTACATGGTCCAACTCGAGTAATATAGGAGCCAGAGATCCAAGCAATCGAGGAGAGGTCTGATCCACCCAATAAAGGGATCACAGGCGTTGGGGGTCCTTGTGACCTGCTGCTAGCTGGTAAGAGGCCACGGTTGTCACATCCCAGCACCTGGAGCACTGTGAATGGATTAATAAGAATTCACCAAGCACAATTTTGATTGCATGCTATTGCTTGGACTTTTAAACACTACTTGGAGCACATTTATATATTTATACTTTTTTATATATTCTTATGTGATTTTTTTTATATATCCTTATGTGATTTTTGTATGGAATTCTTTATATATTTATTTATTGGTTCACTGATCCACACCTTTGTGGATTAATTTACTTTGAGAAGCACAAGCACTTCTTAATTGACGGTTGTCACATCCCAGCACCTGGAGCACTGTGAAGGGATTAATAAGAATCCACCAAGCACAATTTTGATTGCATGCTATTGCCTGGATTTTTAAACACTACTTGGAGCACATTTATATATTTATATTTTTATATATTCTTATGTGATTTTTGTATGGAATTCTTTATATATCTATTTATTGGTTCACTGATCCACACCTTTGTGGATTAATTTACTTTGAGAAGCACAAACACTTCTGAATTGAAATTGCACTGGTATGCACTTTTCTTTGCTAATTGCACCAATAGTAGATCATATATATATTTGTAGCAATTTTTAATCACATATATTACACTTTAAATCACCTATTAATTTTTATAACACGTGATATATTAAGATTACCAGCGCCTTTTTACCTATGATATATACATATGAGTTTACTATACTGCCTTCAAATTTGTATTTATATACTACACCATGGGGCTTTCTTTGTTTTGTGCACCCAGATTGGACCCGCATCAGGAGGATCCTCCTGAGGTTTTGCCCATCAAAAAAGACTGAACCCTGAAGTTTTTTACCTACTGTGTATGTGGAGACTATCCCTGCATTCAATACCCTATACTGAGGGGTAAAAAGGGTGAGTGTTATACCTAGTGCATCTCACAGGTACAAGCACCTTTGTCACTAGCCTCAGTTATTAAACCACGTTTTTCTTTTGCACCAGCACCGCTCCTAGCACAGTAGTGTCAAAAGGTTTATCTGTATATGTTTATGGACAACACTTTTACTTTGATTGAATACCTGCACTATAATTGCACCTTTTTTTAATAAATAGATCTGCACTTTATATTTGATACGTTTCACATTTATTTCTAGCACTAAGCACTTTTTTGGGCATATATATACTCTTAGCCCAAACACAGATCCTGCTATTTGGCACCTGCACTTTATTATCACTTTCGATTTTATCTATACCTTTTTATATTTTGTGTTTACCACTAATACACACGTATAGGATCTAGTGCAATACACTTTTATAACAGGTAGCGCCTATACCAATCCTTTCACACCCTTCAATGGCATTGTATTGCCTGCAATTTAAATGTTTTTTTTTTTTTTTTTATAAATGTCAGTTTTGCTGCAGCAGGTTCTATATATGGTACAGATGTGCCACTTACAGGCAGACTAAGAGAACCACCCAGGCAGTATATGTAACAGATTTTTTCTTTTTAAAATCACTGTTCCTGTAAAAACGATCTTTTAAAAAAAAAAATTGCATTGATACATGTCCCCGACGGCAGTACCCAGGCCCCCATACCCATTTTATGGCCTATTACTTGCATACAAACCTTCAAAATGGGGACTTTTGATTCTTCAATCTCAGGTCCCATAGGCCAGAGTAGAGTTTGTGGCTTGGTCGGAACTTTTTACATGTCCGAGAGTTCTGGTGTGAACCGATTAGGGGGGTGTTCGGCCCAACTCTAGTGAAGATAGAATGAAGTGTTTTCAGAGACTCTATGAAAAACATTAATATGAAGATACAGTAGTGTGTGTTCACTGATTCTGGTTAAACAGAATATAAAGACATACCTCATTATACTGTACATCCTCATTATATATCCTTCATCATCATTCTACGGTTACGTTTTAGGCTTTTTCCAAGGACTTTAAGGGTTTTCCATCATCATCATCATATGTTGACTTTTTAGACTTTCCAAGGTGACTAGGCATGCCTCATTATATATTTCTGTTTATGCATCGTCAATGAGCACACACTGCTGTATGTTTATATTCATTGCTCTGAAAACATTTCATCATTATTCTGTATGCTATGCTTACTTTTTAGGCTATTCCAAGGTAACTAGGCATACCTCATTATATATCCTGTTTATCCAGCATCAATTGTATCTTCTTATTCTTTGTTTTTCATAGGGTCCCTGAAAACACTTCATTATCATTCTATGTTGACTTTTTTAGGCTTTTCCATTGACTTTTAGGCTTTTCCATAAGTATCGTTCTACTTTGACTTTTTAGGGTTTTTCAAGGTGACCAGGTATACCTCATTATATTTCCTGTTTATCCAGAGTCAATGAACACACACTATTGTATCATCATATTCATTATTTTTTTATGGTCTCTGAATATACCTCATCATTGTTCTATGTTGATTTTTTAGTCTTTTCCAATGTTTTTTTAGGCTTTACCATCATCATTGTTCTTTATTGACCTTTTAGGCTTTCCCAAGGTTCCTAGGCATACCTCCTCATATATCCCGTTTATCCAGCATCAATTGTATCTTCTTATTCTTTGTTTTTCATGGGTCCCTGAAAACACTTCATCATCATTCTATATTGACTTATTAGGCTTTTCCATTGACTTTTTGGCTTTTCCATAAGTACCATTCTATTTTGACTTTTTAGGGTTTTTCAAGGTGACCAGGTATACCTCATTATGTATCCTGTTTATCCAGAGTCAATGAACACACACTATTGTATCATCATATTCATTATTTTTTTATGGTCTCTGAATATACCTCATCGTTATTCTATGTTGATTTTTTAGTCTTTTTCAATGTTTTTTAGGTTTTACCATCATCATTGTTCTTTATTGACCTTTTAGTCTTTCCCAAGGTTCCTATCTACATCATCATTATCATCATCATCATCATCATCATTCTATTTAGGCTTTTTCAGGGTGACTAGACATGCCTCATTATATATGCTGTTTATCCAGAGTCAGTGAACAGACCAGACACTACTGTATGTCCAAAAACACTTCATCATCATTCTATGTTAACATTTTTACTTTACCATCACCTTAAAGCAAAGTTCCACCCTCAAAGTTTTTTTTTTAAATAAAAATACCCCCGGGACAGTCAGGGGTAGTGCATTCCACAGTGGATAGCCTCTGAACTGTCCTGGGTCGCACTTACCTTTTAGAAGAAATACTTACCTTGAAAATGTCTTGTCCAGCGCTGCCATCTCAGGTGTGGGCAGCTGAAGCCAGCGTGTCCTCTTCTGCGTCCTCTTCTGTGTCCTCTTCGTCCCAGAATACCCTGCACCTGCCCCGCTTGTCATGTCCGGTGCAGGCACGTCATTCCTGCACAGCTTCTGGACATGTCCAGAAGCTGTTTAGGAGTGAATGAGGTGCCTGCACTGGAACTGACGAGCGGGGCCGGTGCAGGCGCATTGATTCCTGGGAGCGATGACGCTCAGCTCCCAGGAATCAATGCGAGCAGAAAGTGACGGCGCGGGCCACGGCCGCAGAGAGAGGAAGAGGAAGTAAGGTGAGTATATTTTCTTCTAAAACAAGGTAAGTAAAGAAAAAATAAATTGTGATTATCCATTTATTTTTCATCTGACAGAGAGCAAGCAGATGGGGAAAAATGACTTTTAAGGGTGGAACTCCACTTTAATTTATGTTGGCATGTTAGGCTTTTCCCAGATGACCAGGCATATCTCAGTATACAGTACATACAGTGGGTACGGAAAGTATTCAGACCCCCTTAAATTTTTCACTCTTTGTTATATTGCAGCCATTTGCTAAAATCATTTAAGTTCATTCTTCTTCCTCATGAATGTACACATAGCACCCCATACTGACAGAAAAACACAGAATTGTTGACATTGTTGCAGATTTATTAAAAAAGAAAAACTGAAATATCACATGGTCCTAAGTATTCAGACCCTTTGCTCAGTATTTAGTAGAAGCCCCCTTTTGATCTAATACAGCCAGGAGTCTTTTTGGGAAAGATGCAACAAGTCTTTCACACCTGGATTTGGGGATCCTCTGCCATTCCTCCTTGCAGATCCTCTCCAGTTCTGTCAGGTTGGATGGTAAACGTTGGTGGACAGCCATTTTTAGGTCTCTCCAGAGATGGTCAATTGGGTTTAAGTCAGGGCTCTGGCTGGGCCATTCAAGAACAGTCACGGAGTTGTTGTGAAGCCACTCCTTCGTTATTTTAGCTGTGTGCTTAGGGTCATTGTCTTGTTGGAAGGTAAACCTTCGGCCAAGTCTGAGGTCCAGAGCACTCTGGAGAAGGTTTTTGTCCAGGATATCTCTGTACTTGGCCGCATTCATCTTTCCCTCGATTGCAACCAGTCGTCCTGTCCCTGCAGCTGAAAAACACCCCCACAGCATGATGCTGCCACCACCATGCTTCACTGTTGGGACTGTATTGGACAGGTGATGAGCAGTGCCTGGTTTTCTCCACACATACCGCTTAGAATTAAGGCCAAAAAGTTCTATTTTGGTCTCATCAGACCAGAGAATCTTATTTCTCACCATCTTGGAGTCCTTCAGGTGTTTTTTAGCAAACTCCATGCGGGCTTTCATGTGTCTTACACTGAGGAGAGGCTTCCGTCGGGCCACTCTGCCATAAAGCCCCGACTGGTGGAGGGCTGCAGTGATGGTTGACTTTCTACAACTTTCTCCCATCTCCTGACTGCATCTCTGGAGCTCAGCCACAGTGATCTTTGGGTTCTTCTTTACCTCTCTCACCAAGGCTCTTCTCCCCCGATAGCTCAGTTTGGCCGGACGGCCAGCTCTAGGAAGGGTTCTGGTCATCCCAAACGTCTTCCATTTGAGGATTATGGAGGCCACTGTGCTCTTAGGAACCTTAAGTGCAGCAGAAATCTTTTTGTAACTTTGGCCAGATCTGTCCCTTGCCACAATTCTGTCTCTGAGCTCTTCAGGCAGTTCCTTTGACCTCATTATTCTCATTTGCTCTGACATGCATTGTGATCTGGAAGGTCTTATATAGACAGGTGTGTGGCTTTCCTAATCAAGTCCAATCAGTATAATCAAACACAGCTGGACTCAAATGAAGGTGTAGAACCATCTCAAGGATGATCAGAAGAAATGGAAAGCACAGCAAAGGGTCTGAATACTTAGGACCATGTGATATTTCAGTTTTTCTTTTTTAATAAATCTGCAACAATGTCAACAATTCTGTGTTTTTCTGTCAGTATGGGGAGCTATGTGTACATTCATGAGGAAGAAGAATGAACTTAAATGATTTTAGCAAATGGCTGCAATATAACAAAAAATTTGTTTGAGTGAAAAATTTAAGGGGGTCTGAATACTTTCCATACCCACTGTATATTCTGTTTATCCAGAGTCAATGAAAACACACTACAGTATCTCCATCTTCATAGAGTCCCTGAAAACTCTTCATCATCTTTCTATTTTGACTTTTTAGGCTTTTCCAAGATGACTAGGCATACCTTGTTATTTATTCTTTTTGTCTAGATTAAATGAACACAAACTTCTATATGTTCATATTCATTGTGTTTTATATAAACTTTGTCATTCTATGTTGTCCGTTTTGGCTTTTTTAGGCTTTTCAATCATCATCATTCTATGCTGACTTTTTAGGCTTTTTAAAGGTCACTAGGCATATCTCATTATATATCCAGTTCATCCAGAGTCAATGAACACAAACGACTGTCTTTTCAGATTCATTGTTTTTTTTTTTTTTAACATACTTCATAATTTATGTTTACACTTTAGATTTCCCCAAGGCTTTTTATGGCTTTTTCCAGCATGATGATTACATTTTAGTTTTCAATAAGTTTTTATTAAGAGGCCAGAAATAAAAAAAAAAGGAACAGGCGAACAAGGAATACAGTATCAATACAATATGTGACACAGCATTAAAGGGACATTAAAACAACCTCGATGCAGGAACAACAAGAGATAATAAAACAGAACAATTTGTGTCTGTTATACTGTGCAGGGCACGAACTATAAAACCTTATTCGCGACCGATCATGTACTGCCGGAAGCATAAAAACGGGAGTCCTCCTCCTGCTATGGCAGCATGATACGGTTCTAGAACTAAAGCTACGGGAGCACAACAGAAGGCTAATGAAAAATATGAAACAAGAACAACATAAAGCGAGGAGAAATTGACTCTACTTGAAAATTCAGGTGCAGGTAAATTCTGAGAATGACTTAGAAAACACAGCTTAACCTGCCACCTCCGAGAGCGTGGTACAGAAAGTTGACGATCCGGGTCCCCAGCACCCGAAGAGGTTGCGACACATTGGGGAACCCGGATGGGCAACCAATCAGCAAGGATATTGGAGTTCCTCCAGAGTGAGGAAATCCAAGTGCTCAACTGGGTTCAATAGAGGGAGCAGGCAGCAGCACCTTAGAGGAGCTAGGAAACTGCTCTGTGAGAACATAGTTAAGAAGGAAGCATGAGCGGAGTAGAGAGGGAAAGGAGAGAGAGGGTGGAGAGAAGTGGAAAGGGAGAAAGAAGAGGAGAATAGGGGTCGGATCACCGGGAGACCCTGAGCTATGTTAGGATTATCTATGAAATCGAGATATGATTCAGTCTAGCCCACGGTTCCCAGATCAGTTCAAATTTGGATACCTTATCCTGCAGGATCGCCACCATTTTTTCTTGGGCCATGATCCAGGATATTTTGCGCTTGGCAGCACCATATGAAACTGAGGGTTGCTTCCACGCTTTAGCCACCGTGAGTTTAGCACCCAACAAAATAAAAAATACCAAGGATAAAGAGTGTTTGGGAGTGCCCGGGAGTTTGTCATGTAAGAAAGCTGATTGAGGGGTTTGAGGTAGTGGGATTCCTGTGACCGAGCGAATGAGGTGAAAGATTTTGTTCCAAAAGCTTCTAATCCTAGGGCAAGACCACCATGGGTGCATAAAGGATCCTAAGTGTCCACAACCCCTAAAGCAAAGCGGAGATGTCTGCGGATACATGACATGTAAGCGGGCGGGGACCATGTACCAGCGAGTGAGTATTTTGATATTGGCTTCTATAAGAGTGACATTAATGATGCCCTTAAAGGACCTACAGAAAATGCTGTCCCAGACTGCAGAAGGGGAGTCAATCTCCAAGTCCTGTTCCCAATGACGCGCAAAGGTAGGTTTATCAGGGGAAGACATCAGAGCCGAGTATATAATAGATATGCCCCCCTTCTGTATATGGGATTCCTCACACCACCGGTCGAAGGGGCGTAGTCGCAGGGGGTATCTCCTTATTAGACCATAAGTTCCTGAGGAAGTGGGAAATTTGTAGGAAACGATACTTCTCAGACGCCGGCATTTTGAGTTTGGTATTACAAAAAGACAATGACAGTGGGCCGGAAGGGGTAAGGAAGTAACCTATACGGTAAAGACCTTTGTCTGTCCACCACTTAAATGCTTTTATATTCTGGCCGGGGACAAAAAGAGGGTGATGGAATAAGTGAGCGAGGGGCGTCATCGGAGATATGAGGGAATCTAGCTTGAATAGTTGGGAGCATAGGGTGATAGAGTGAGAAAGAGTAGGCGCCAGGATAGGCGGCTTAAGGTTAACAGGGCAGCAAGCTATAAAATCTAGTGTGTGGTGAGGAACTGCCTGTCTTTCCATGCTGATCCAAGCTGGTTTGGGGCCCATGGAGAACACCGTGGCAAATTGGGCTAGTTGGGCTGCCCTATAGTAGTTCCATAGGTTTGGTAAGGCCAGCCCTCCTTGAGAGCGGAGCCGGAATAGAGTCGCCCTGGGGCACCTATATCCCTTTTTACCCCAAACAAAACGGATAATCTGCGATTGTAATTTAAGCAAGTGGGATTTAGGGACAGGCAGAGGAAGGGAGCGGAATAAATATAACAGGCGGGGCAAAAGGGTCATTTTGACCGAGTTAATCCTGCCTAACCAAGATAGATGGTGTGTATTCCATTCTCTGAGTTCAGAGCGTAGTTTTTGGTACATCGGAGGGTAATTGGTTTTGTAAAGGGAAGTGATAGAGGGGGTCAGAAATATTCCCAAGTATGGGATACAGTCTGAGCGCCAAGCAAACGGGAAATGAGGCTTCAGGGCTTAAAGGGTTCGCTGCGGAACTGATATATTGAGGGCCACTGACTTTGAGAAATTCACAGACAGACCAGACGCAAGGGAGAAGTCATTAAGGAGTTTGCAGATGATTACATTTTAACGTTTTAGGTTGTTCCAAGGTTAATAGGCATACCTAGCCCAACATTAAATTATGCATTTTTTGGCACAAAATGATGGAGAACTAAAAAAATAAGATTACCTTTTATCAGTAGCACAAGGCAAAGCTTTACATAAATGTAAAAAAAAATATGTAATAAAGGAAAAATGTGTTGAGAAATATGGAGGTTGCCATTTCTAAACTCCAAAACTGCCCCTAGCTTCAGCCATCTCAAAGTCATCGACCTGGAACAGCTCAAGAAAGTAAATGAGAACTCCCGATCTTGTTACTTGTATTGGTCCAGTGAGTCATAGTATTCAAGGCATTAGAAGATCATGAGTGGCATGCAGGCAAGAGGACAGTAACAGTACTCAACATAGTTTTCACAGTAATATTTCCTTTAGTAGAAACATAACCTGGAATGTATGTGGTGATAGAAGTATGTGTTCTCCAACACCAGGAATTCATAAAATGTGAGAATATTGATATGTATTCAGAGATATTATATGGAATACAGTGACAGAATTATGTGTGATGTTTATGGAGGAACATTGAATGAAGAATGATGAATATCTAGTGACTGTTGAGAAGCCTTAAAGTAAAGATAGAATGATGTGTGTCTTCTTTGGCACAAAGCGATGTTGTAATGCAAAGATAAAATGTTGTTTTACTAGTGACTAAAGAAGTATATATGAGAATGCCTGTTAAGAATGAACGATTTATCTCACAAAATAAATCTAGCAGACACAATGGCATAAGGAAAGAAGAAAATATGAATAGGGAAAAAGTGAGATGCTTGGGGTTGTCAAAAGTAACTTTCAAGATGTTAAAATCTGCAGCTTTTGTGAATATCTGTTGATCGTGTCACAAAGGTCTTTGCTCGGGTACTTCCTGTTATGGGATGACAACTGTCTCCCAATTGTGCTTCTAGATTGTCACTCTGTCACATGCATCCCTGCTGGAGGCTAAAAGCGAACAAACTGGTGAATGTTGGGCCAGATGAGTGTAGGTCCAAAGCAGTGATGTGGATGAGGGTTGAAACCAGAGTCAGGTTTTTTTTGCCGTCTGTGTCCCATTGGAGATATTCCCCTCTTTCATATCCCATAGACACAACAGGAAGTAAGGAAAGTCCCTGGTAGCCACTAGGGCCACCAGACCTAGTGTCCCCATAGCAATATTTCCCCTCTATTCCTATTCTGGTAACCACTCAAAGTTTGGGGTTTCTTTTCACCTTCAGTTTTAGTGATAATCGTCACCAGGAAAAATAGAAAGGGTGAATCTTGATAATGGAAACAAAGACCGCAATGAAATACTTTTTTGTGTTAGTGACACCCATTTGGATTAACACATTACACTTGTGGACTTTTTTTTTTTTCCATAAGAAATTTTTATTGAGTTTTAAATAGAAAACATACATAATATACATTATACATAAGTACAAAAGCATGGAATGTATACACAAATAAAGAAGAGTGAATGGTAAGATAACACAGACTTGGCATAACATGGCAAAAATTAAGTGGAATAAACATCTTCATTATAACAGTGGGTTCATGGAGAGTAGTCATACAGATAACATGGCCACGAGTCTGTCTAATCTGAATATCGGGGTTACCTGAGGCAGGGAGCCATACTAGTTAAGGATATGCGTGGGGAAGGAAACATGTGCCACAGCGGCACCATTAACTGGGAGGTGCTATCCATGGTGTACATAGGGCAAGGGTTGAATATGGCCGGGATGTAAGATAGTACCCACTAATTATCGGATAGGTAATCAATTTTTACCAAAAAGAGGAGACAAACAACAGAATGGGTGGGAATGATGGGGAAGGGGAAGAGGGGTGAGGGGTGGGGAAGAGGAGGGGGAGATTGAGAAAGAACGTGAAGGGAGGGAGGGGAGGAGGGGGAGGAAGCAAGGGATGTAGAGGGGGGTGAGTGGGGGTTAAAGTAAAGAAAAGAGGGCAAGCGGGGATGAAAAGGAACAGTATATGATCAAAGGTGTATCAATTAAATCATGAAGTGCTGTCTTTGGTTTCCATAATCGAATTGTAAGTGGCGGTATCCTTGAATCTGATCCAATCTATCCATAGGGCTAAAAACTTGTGGATTTGATCATTTGAAATGCTGATTAATTCCTCCATTTCCTCAATTCTATTGAGTCTAAGGAACCATTCCCTAGAAGATGGAATGGAGGTTGATTTCCAGTGGCATGGCAGGCATAGTTTAGCAGCAGTTAGCATGTGGCGGGCAAGGATCGGCCTGAGTGTGTTTTGAGTGGCTGGGACGTGGTTGAGAAGAAAATGGCCAGGGGTCAGGGGAAGGTCATAAGACGTGACCTCACGCACCAACCTGTGAACCATCACCCAGAAAGGCTGGATATTGGGGCAGGACCACCAGATGTGGAGCATGGATCCGGTTTCCTGACGGCACCTCCAACAGGTGTCGGGAACCCCAGGTTGAAATTTATGAATTCTATCTGGCGTCCTGTACCAACGCGTTAGGATTTTATATCCATTTTCCTGGGTGGTGACGTTAATAGAGGCCCGGTGAACCGAGCGGCACATAGTTTCCCAGTCCTTTTCAGAAAGGGAGAGTTGGAGGTCACGGGACCAGGCTTGCGCAAAGGGGGCCAGAGCGACTGGAGGAGCGTCGAGTAGGTGGCCATAGAGTTCCGAAATCAAGTGTCGCTGTGGTTTGGCGCGGATGCTGATAGCTTCCAAAGGGGTCGGGGGTCTCGACCAATCGCTAGAGGTAGCTGAGGTAGTAAGAAAGTGTCGAATCTGGAAATAGGACCAGAGTGGGAGAGTGTATGGTGTTATGGAGCGATTAATCTCTTCCCAGGAGAGGAGATTTCCATCTTTGAAAAAACAGTGAGCAAGTATTTCCTGATGAGGCCAATTGTGTCGAAGGAAATTAAGTGAATTGCCAGGTGGAAATGCGGGGTTCATCCTCAAAGAGGTCAAGGGGCCAACCCGCGGGTTGATCCGGAGCTTTTTCCGCCACTTGTCGTGGACCAGGAGCGGAGGTCCAATTAGGGGGTGACATTTAAGAGATGGGGGAACGGAAGAGAAGGGCATCCAAGCCAGTAAGTGAAGTGGGATTTCTGAAAAGGAATTTTCAAGATTCACAACCAGTTTGCTGGAGGAGTGAAGATTCCAGTCCAGAAGTCTGGTCAGGATGCAGGCCTTGTGATAGGTCTGTAAGTCCGGGAGGCCCAGGCCGCCTTTGTGTTTAGGGGCCGTCAGGCGGGTGAGTTTGATCCTGGGAGGTTTCCCATCCCACAAAAATTTAGAACTGGTAGTCCGAAGGGTCGTGAAGAATGATGCCGGGAGTTGAATGGGAGCCGCCTGGAATAGAACAACAGTCTGGGAAGGATAGACATCTTGAGTAGGGCGGCCCTGCCAAACCACGAAACGCGTATATTCTTCCACGCCCGTAGGTCGCTGCAAATAGATGTCAGTAAGGGTTTATAATTGGTGTCAAAGAGGGATTCAAGGCGGCGGGGTATGTGTATGCCCAGATAGGGGATGGACGCTGGTGCCCATATGAAAGGAAAATTCGTTTTGCATCTCTCCAGGTCCACATCAGGTAGAGTGACATTCAGGGCCATGGATTTGGAGTAATTAACTTTAAGATTTGAAAGGGAGTGAAAGAGTGCAAGGTCTTGAAGCAAGTTTGGCAGGGAGACGTGCGGGTGGGAAAGAAAAAGTAGCATATCATCCGCGAAGGCTGCTACCTTGTGAGTGTTGTCACCTATCGGGATTCCATGTATGTTGGGGTTCGAGCGGATCATATTTAAAAAAGGTTCCAGAGAGAGTACAAAGAGGATGGGGGACAGGGGGCAGCCCTGTCGTGTACCATTGGAAAGGTGAAAGGCGTCCGACAGGTGGCCATTAACCCGTACTCGGGCTATCTGATTGGTGTATAGAGCGTGTATACTCAGTAGCATTCTCTCTCGCAATCCCATGGATGTCAGCATAGAGGAGAGATAGTCCCAGGCCACTCTGTCGAACGCCTTTTCAGCGTCCAGGGAGAGAAAGAAACCGGGGAGGTTATGGGAGGTAAGCCAGTGGTGAACATTAAGTGCCCTAGTGGTGTTGTCCCGCGCCTCCCTCCCCGGGATGAACCCAACTTGGTCCAAAGAGACCAGGGAAAGAAGGAGCGGGACAAGACGGTTGGCCAAAATCTTGGCGTAAAGTTTAGCATCTACATTTAGAAGGGAGATAGTACGATAGCTGGAAACTAGCATCTCGTCCTTACCTTCCTTAGGGATCACTGTAATGTAGGCTTCTAAAAGCGATGTGGATTGATGCTGGGATTCTGCAAGACTCCTAAAGGCTCTAACAAAGTGAGGTTTGAGTATGTCCTCAAAGGCCCGAAAGTATAGGAGGGGAAGACCATCAGGTCCAGGTGCTTTGCCCGGCTTCATCTCGCGTAGAGCTGTAGTGAGCTCTTCGGTGGTGATGGGAGATTCAAGAGCTTCTGCGTCTTGGGTGGATAGGGGGGATAAGCCATGAGATTTGAAAAAATTCTCGAGTTGAGATGTTCTTGATGCAGTCTGGGTAAGACTGCCAGGAGCTGGGGAGAGGTTGTATAGGCCCTTATAAAATTCCTCGAATTGACGGGTAGTGATGTCGCGAACCTAAAATTCGCCGTTCGCGAACGGCGAACGCGAACATCGGCAAATGTTCGCGAACCGGCGAACCGGGCGAACCGCCATAGACTTCAATAGGCAGGCGAATTTTAAAACACACAGGGACTCTTTCTGGCCACAATAGTGATGGAAAAGTTGTTTCAAGGGGACTAACACCTGGACTGTGGCATGCCGGAGAGGGATCACGCAAAAAAAAGTTCTTAAAAATTATAATTTTTTGATAGAGAGCCAATTATTGGAAAAATTAAAAAAAAATAAAAATAAAAAATTTCTTTGGATTTAGCATCCGGGGGGTCTAAAAAGTGTACCTGTGAAGTTTCAGCTCTGTAGCATGTCCAGAACCCCTAAAAAACAGCATTTGTCTTATATTTTCAGGAATATGGCTTCTCTGCGGCTGGCTTTTTCTCTTGCAGGCATTTATCGGGCATTTTTTTAGGCAGGCATGTCATTTTTTGTATTTAGTGTCTGGGGGGTCTAAAAAGTGTACCTGTCAAGTTTAAGCTCTGTAGCATGTCCAGAACCCCTAAAAAACAGCATTTTTCTTATATTTTCAGGAATATGGCTTCTCTGCGGCTGGCTTTTTCTCTTGCAGGCATTTAGCGGGCATTTTTTTAGGCAGGCATGTAATTTTTTGTATTTAGTGTCTGGGGGGTCTAAAAAGTGTACCTGTCAAGTTTCAGCTCTGTAGCATGTCCAGAACCCCTAAAAAACAGCATTTTTATTATATTTTCAGTAATACGGCTTCTCTGCGGCTGGCTTTTTCTCTTGCAGGCATTTATCGGGCATTTTTTTAGGCAGGCATGTCATTTTTTGTATTTAGTGTCTAGGGGGTCTAAAAAGTGTACCTGTCAAGTTTCAGCTCTGTAGCATGTCCAGAACCCCTAAAAAAACAGCATTTTTATTATATTTTCAGTAATACGGCTTCTCTGCGGCTGGCTTTTTCTCTTGCAGGCATTTATCGGGCATTTTTTTAGGCAGGCATGTCATTTTTTGTATTTAGTGTCTGGGGGGTCTAAAAAGTGTACCTGTCAAGTTTCAGCTCTGTAGCATGTCCAGAACCCCTAAAAAAACAGCATTTTTATTATATTTTCAGGAATACGGCTTCTCTGCGGCTGGCTTTTTCTCTTGCAGGCATTTATCGGGCATTTTTTTAGGCAGGCATGTCATTTTTTGTATTCAGTGTCTGGGGGGTCTAAAAAGTGTACCTGTCAAGTTTCAGCTCTGTAGCATGTCCAGAACCCCTAAAAAACAGCATTTTTATTATATTTTCAGTAATACGGCTTCTCTGCGGCTGGCTTTTTCTCTTGCAGGCATTTATCGGGCATTTTTTTAGGCAGGCATGTCATTTTTTGTATTTAGTGTCTGGGGGGTCTAAAAAGTGTACCTGTCAAGTTTCAGCTCTGTAGCATGTCCAGAACCCCTAAAAAACAGCATTTTTATTATATTTTCAGTAATACGGCTTCTCTGCGGCTGGCTTTTGCTCTTGCAGGCATTTATCGGGCATTTTTTTAGGCAGGCATGTCATTTTTTGTATTTAGTGTCTGGGGGGTCGAAAAAGTGTACCTGTCAAGTTTCAGCTCTGTAGCATGTCCAGAACCCCTAAAAAACAGCATTTTTATTATATTTTCAGGAATACGGCTTCTCTGCGGCTGGCTTTTTCTCTTGCAGGCATTTATCGGGCATTTTTTTAGGCAGGCATGTCATTTTTTGTATTTAGTGTCTGGGGGGTCTAAAAAGTGTACCTGTCAAGTTTCAGCTCTGTAGCATGTCCAGAACCCCTAAAAAACAGCATTTTTCTTATATTTTCAGGAATATGGCTTCTCTGCGGCTGGCTTTTTTTCTTGCAGGCATTTAGCGGGCATTTTCTTTAGGCAGGCATGTCATTTTTTGTATTTAGTGTCTGGGGGGTCTAAAAAGTGTACCTGTCAAGTTTCAGCTCTGTAGTATGTCCACAACCCAAAAAAAACAGCATTTTTCTTATGATTTTTAGTAGAAAACTAATGCAGTGTCTTTCCAGCTGTCTTTTTTTCTTTCTGGCAAGCTGAAATATGATATGCCAAGGCAAACATGCCTATCAGTTGAGCTATGACACAGACAACACTGCACACATGGGGAAATATGTAAAACAAAAAACAGGAAAAGGAAATTAGGTGACGGTCACAAAACATGATATTGTGATTGGCCAAATAAAAAGTCGCCTCGCGATGAGGTCGCGCCAAAGTCGCGCTAAGTCGCGCCAAAGTCGCACTGGAAGCGACGCTACTTTAGTGGTAGCGGCAGTGTAAACCAGCACTAAAACATCCAGTGTGTGAATACGATCAGGTATGATGTTTTATCGGTCAAGTAGTGTAAGGGTTACGCCCGTCGCCCGCTTCACAGTGACAGACCAAACTCTGACAGACCAAACTCCCCGTTTAACAGTCAGTCAGTCCATTTGCACAACCGCAAACTCCCCATTTGCACAAGGTTGGATACCAAGCTAGCCATGTCCCGTTCCTTGTCCTCACTGACATCATTGAAGGTCTCTTCCTCCACCCAGCCACATACAACACCAAGGGTCCCCGAAAGGTGAGAACAAGCCCCCTGGGACGCCTGCTGTGGCTGGTATTCCACCTCCTCAAAGCCACCTTCCTCCTCTGACTTCTCTTCTTCAGACTCCTCTCTCTGCGTTGCCACAGGTCCAGCAATTGACAACGACAAGGCTGCTTCTGGTGGTGATGAGGACCACAACTCTTCCTCTTCATGCTCATCTACAGCCTGATCCAGTACTCTTCGCAGGGCACGCTCCAGAAAAAACGCATATGGGATGAGGTCGATGATGTTGCCTTGGGTTCGACTGACCACCAGGGTTGTCATCTCCGCAAAAGGACGCATGAGCCTACAGCCATTGTTCATGAGCATTCAGTAACGCGGCCAAAAAATACCCAGCTCCGCAGAAAGAGTGAAAGAAAATGAATGTTTTTTTTTATGAAAAATTATCCTGCGGATCGCTTTTGGTCTGTACACAATGAAGCAACGACCTTATCATCTGGGGTGTGCCAACACAATCCTAGAGGTGATCGCTTCATTGTGATACGCAAGCCCCTTCACCACGACAAGGTAACGATCACGAAGGGGAATTGACACATGTATGTGCCTTTTTTTTTTGTTTTTTGTTTTTTTGCAGCCACAGTGTAGCACCAGAGGCCAGAAAAATTAGGCATGTACACATGCATGAAAAAGTAGGTATTTTTGCAGCCGCTGCTGTAGCAGCGGCCTGAAAAATTGAGGTTTTAAGGCAGAAAGTGCACTAAAACATTGCGGCTTGAACCGTAGTTGGTGGCGGAGACGTCACGTAAGTCATCCGGCATGCAGAGAATGATTATATACAGCAGCGTGTGGACCATTTTTAGGCCAAGGCATCTCAGTCATCACCAGGCCTTTTTTAGTCAAATGCATCCCCCACTGTCAGTCCCTTCGGGATCCATGCCTCATTCATCTTAATAAACGTGAGGTAATTAAGACTTTTTTGACCTAGGCGACTTCTCTTCTCAGTGACAATACCTCCTGCTGCGCTGAAGGTCCTTTCTGACAGCACACTTGAAGCGGGGCAGGCCAGAAGTTCAATGGCAAATTGGGATAGCTCAGGCCACAGGTCAAGCCTGCAGTTAAGGCAAGGTAGTCTGCTACCTGTCGGTCGAGTCGTTCTCTGAGGGTGGACCCCGAAGGGCTGTGGCGATGCATAGGACTAAAAAAGCTCCGCATGTCCTCCATCAACAAGACGTCTGTAAAGCGTCCTGTCCTTGCCGGCGTGGTTGTGGTGGTAGGAGGAGGATTACTTTCACCTCTTCCCCTGTTGGATTCCCGTTGTGCTGTGACATCACCCTTATACGCTGTGTAAAGCATAGTTTTTAACTTATTTTGTAGCTGCTGCATCCTTTGCGACTGCCGGTAATTGGGTAACATATCACAGACTTTCTGCTTATACCGGGGGTCTAGTAGCGTGGCCACCCAGTACAGGTCGTTCTCCTTCAGCCTTTTTATACGAGGGTCTCTCAACAGGCATGACAGCATGAAAGACCCCATTTGCACAAGGTTGGATGCCGAACTACTCATGTCCAATTCCTCGTCCTCACTGATGTCATTGAAGGTGTGTTCTTCCCCCCAGCCACGTACAACACCACGGGTACCAGATAGGTGACAACAAGCACCCTGGGATGCCTGCTGTGGTTGGTGTTCCTCCTCCTCAAAGCCACATTCCTCCTCTGACTCCTCTACCTCACACTCCTCTTCCAGTGTTGCCGCAGGTCCAGCAATCGATGGTAAGGCTGTTTCTGGTGGTGGTGATGGTGACCACAACTCTTCCTCTTCCTCTTCACGCTCATCTACGGCCTGATCCAGCACTCTTCGCAGGGCACGCTCCAGGAAAAAAACATATGGGATGATGTCGCTGATGGTGCCTTCAGTGCGACTCACTAGGTTTGTCACCTCCTCAAAAGGACGCATGAGCCTACAGGCATTGCGCATGAGCGTCCAGTAACGTGGCAAAAAAATACCCAGCTCCGCAGAGGCTGTCCTAGCACCCCGGTCATACAAATACTCGTTGACCGCTTTTTCTTGTTGGAGCAGGCGGTCGAACATTAGCAGTGTTGAATTCCAACGTGTCGGGCTGTCGCAAATCAAGCGCCTCACTGGCATGTTGTTTCGCCGCTGAATATCTGCAAAGTGCGCCATGGCCGTGTAGGAATGCCTGAAATGGCCACACACCTTCCTGGCCTGCTTGAGGACGTCCTGTAAGCCTGGGTACTTCTGCACAAAACGTTGCACAATCAGATTCAACACATGTGCCATGCACGGCACATGTGTCAACTTGCCCAAATTCAATGCCGCCAACAAATTGCTCCCGTTGTCACACACCACTTTGCCGATCTCCAGTTGGTGCGGGGTCAGCCACTGATCCACCTGTGCGTTCAGGGCGGACAGTAGTGCTGGTCCGGTGTGACTCTCTGCTTTCAGGCAAGTCAACCCCAAGACAGCGTGACACTGTCGTATCCGGCATGTGGAATAGCCCCTGGGGAGCTGGGGGGGTGCAGTTGGTGTGGAGCAAGACGCAACAGCAGAAGAGGACTCAGCCGAGGAGGTTAGCAAAGAGGATGGAGTAGGAGGAGTAGAGGAGGTGGCAGCAGGCCTGCCTGCAAGTCGTGGCGGTGTCACCAACTCCTCTGCAGCAGAGCCACGCATTCCATGCTTGGCAGCCGCCAGCAGGTTTACCCAATGCGCAGTGTACGTTATATACCTGCCCTGACCGTGCTTTGCAGACCAGCTATCAGTGGTCAGATGGACCCTTGCCCCAACACT
This sequence comes from Pelophylax lessonae, assembly GCF_965119305.1. Classification (NCBI taxonomy): domain Eukaryota; kingdom Metazoa; phylum Chordata; class Amphibia; order Anura; family Ranidae; genus Pelophylax; species Pelophylax lessonae. The sequence goes on from NC_138774.1 coordinate 83,398,239, forward strand.
GTGTGCCAGACGTGACATGATTTCCTTTTCCACAATAGAGTACAGGTTGGGGATTGCCTTTTGTGAAAAATAATTTCGGCCGGGTACCTTCCACTGCGGTGTCCCAATAGCGACAAATTTTTTGAAGGCCTCAGACTCCACCAGCTTGTATGGTAAAAGCTGGCGGGCTAAGAGTTCCGACAAGCCAGCTGTCAGACGCCGGGCAAGGGGGTGACTCTGCGAGATTGGCTTTTTACGCTCAAACATTTCCTTGACAGACACCTGACTGTGGGCAGGTGACGAGCAGGAACTGCTGAAGGTGAGAGGCGGAGGGGCGGGTTGTTGATAGGGGGCATGGAGGACAGCAGTGGTTGACGTGGCTGAAGATGCTGGACCAGGAGGAGGATGGTGGCTTTCAGTTTGTGTGCTGCTTTTACTCATGTGTTGATCCCATAGGCGTTTGTGATGTGAGATCATGTGCCTTCGCAAAGCAGTTGTACCTAGGTGGGTGTTGGACTTCCCACGACTCAGTTTCTTTTGGCACAGGTTACAAATGGCATCGCTGATATCAGAGGCAGACACACAAAAAAAATGCCACACTGCTGAGCTTTGCAAGGACGGCATTCTGGTGGTGGCAACAGCTTGCGTTGATTGGCGTGCTGTCTGGCTGACCCCGGGTGCCGAATCTACATGCTGTCTGACTGCGCCACTAGCTCCTTGCGATGACCTCCTCCCCCTGCTTCCAACTCGTCTCCTCCTCCTCTCTGTCTCCCCATCTGAACTTTCCCCCTCTTCTTCTGCTCTTCGAGCAGGCACCCAGGTGACATCCACAGACACATCGTCATCATCAGCCGCTTCACTTGACAACTCAGCAAAGGCAGCAGCAGCAGGTACAACATCATCATCATCACAATGTACGTCCATGTGTATAATGCTGCCTGACTGAGACATATCCCCGTTATTTACATCCTCTGGCACTAATAGTTGCGCATCACTTATTTCTTCCAACTGATGTGAAAATAACTCCTCTGACGGATTAAGTGAAGCGGCTGTGGTGCTAGTGTTGGTGGTGGTGCCGGCGGGCTGGCGAGTGGTAAATTGAGAGGTGCCCGAAGCTGAGCTGGAGGAGGATGGTGCATTAGGGTTCCGAGCGGAAGCTGTAGACGATTGGGTGTCTTGTGTAAGCCAGTCAACTATGGCCTCAGAATTTTTTGAGTTCAGGGTCTGTGGTGGCCTCTGAACACTGGGCATTATTCTAGGGCCTAAGGAAATCACAGCACCACGACCACGACGGCCCTTGCGGGGTGGCCTGCCTCTGCCTGTCATTTTCTTTTTTAATGTGTTGTGTACTATGAGTGCAAGGTGCTGTGCCACCCTATAGGAGTGTTGGGCAGTGGGTACAGTACACTCTGTGGACCTGACAGTCACTGGCACTCAGGCAACTGCAATTAAAAAATATATATATTTTTTTTACTTGGCAAGCTGCTGTGCCACCTTATATATCAGTGGTGGGTGGGCAGTGGCACAGTACACTCTCTGTGGACCTGACAGCAGTCACTGGCACCCAGGCAACTGCAATTTTAAAAAATATATATTTTATTTTACTTTGCAAGCTGCTGTGCCACCTTATATATCAGTGGTGGGTGGGCAGTGGCACAGTGCACTCTCTGTGGACCTGACAGCAGTCACTGGCACCCAGGCAACTGCAATTTTAAAAAATATATATTTTATTTTACTTTGCAAGCTGCTGTGCCACCTTATATATCAGTGGTGGGTGGGCAGTGGCACAGTACACTCTCTGTGGACCTGACAGCAGTCACTGGCACCCAGGCAACTGCAATTTTAAAAAATATATATTTTATTTTACTTTGCAAGCTGCTGTGCCACCTTATATATCAGTGGTGGGTGGGCAGTGGCACAGTACACTCTCTGTGGACCTGACAGCAGTCACTGGCACCCAGGAAACTGCAATTTTAAAAAAATATATTTTATTTTACTTTGCAAGCTGCTGTGCCACCTTATATATCAGTGGTGGGTGGGCAGTGGCACAGTACACTCTCTGTGGACCTGACAGCAGTCACTGGCACCCAGGAAACTGCAATTAAAAAATATATATATTTTTTTTTACTTTGCAAGCTGCTGTGCCACCTTATATATCAGTGGTGGGAGGGCACACAGTGGCACTGCAGTGGGCACAGTACACTCTGTGGACCTGACAGTAACTGGCAGCCCAGGCAACTGCAATAATAAAAAATATTTTTTTTTTCAATTTATTGCAACAAGATGCTGTGCCACCGTATATATATATATCAGTGGTGGGCAGTGCACTGCAGTGGGTACAGTGCACTCTGTGGACCTGACACAGCACTCACTGCAATTATGACAGAGGAAAAAAAAAATATTTTTTAAAATGCAAGGTACTGTGCCTGTGCCACCCGAAATGAGTGTGGTGTGCACACAGTACAGTCTGTGGTAGGTCTGTGGCCTCTCACACACAGCGGGCAGGCAACTGCAGTGTACAATAGATATATATAGATATATATATAAAGAAAAAACTCTATTACCTTACCAGCCCTTAAAAGGGCTTTTGGGGACACTATATATATATATATATATATGTATATATATATAAATAAAAAAAATCCTCAATTACCAGCCCTTAAAAGGGCTTTTGGGGACACTAGATAGATATAGATATATATATATAAGAAGAAACAACTCAATTACCAGCCCTTAAAAGGGCTTTTGGGGACGCTAGGTATATATATATATATATATATATATATATATATATATATATAAAACACAAATACCAGCCCTTAGAAGGGCTTTTTGGGGTGCTGATATTACAGCAGTAGTGGACCAAGAACACTGCAAGACCAGGAACACTGACTAACTGTCCCTAGCTTAACAGCAGCAGCAGCAGCAGCAGCAGCTCTCTCCCTACTCTCACTACACACACTGCTTCAGAATGATCTAAGATGGATGCTGCCCTTGCTTATTTATAGGAGGTGGGAGGGTGTGGGAGGGAGGTATGCTGATTGGCTGGAAATGTGTCTGCTGACTGTAAAGTTCAGGGTCAAAGTTTGCCTCAATGATGTCTTATGGGGGGCGGACCGAACATCGCATATGTTCGCCGGCAGCGGCGAACGCGAACATGCTAAGTTCGCCGGGAACTGTTCGCCGGCGAACAGTTCTATACATCTCTATTGACGGGCGATAGCCTCATTAGAGGAGTGGAGATTGCCTGCCGAATCTCTGATGGTATAGATGGAGGCGAGATTAGTTTTAGGGCGGGAGGCCCGGGCTAGAAGACGACCACTTTTATTACCCTGCTCGTAAAACACTTTACGGCTAAGGACAAGTCTACGATGTGCTTGGAGGCCTAATAGTTCTTTCAAGCGCGTACGGGTCTCAAATAGTTCCGACGCGGCTGTTTGGGCATGGGAGCGTTTGTGAGCCGTCTCGAGGACGGTAAGTCTGGAATATAGGTCTTGAAGTTCGCGTTGGCGTTCTTTTTTCAGGGATGCTGCTATTGCTAGGAGTTCGCCTCTAATTACGCACTTATGTGCTTCCCATTGAACAAGAGGTGGGGTGTCCGGAGTGTCGTTAATCTCGAAATATTCCCTAAGTTTAGACTGCAGGCTGGAGAGAACTGGCCCATCTTTGAGGAGCGAGGGGTTCAATCTCCACGTTTTGGACTTTGTGACAAGTTCAGGGAATCGGAGCGTCATGGTTATAGGACTATGATCTGAGAGGATCCTAGGTTCAATAGTGGCACCCGAAAGGAATGGTAGGTCTGTTTGAGAAAGAAAAATGTAGTCGATTCTTGAAAATTTGGAGTGGGGGGCGGAGAAGAATGTGTAGTCCCTATCGTTAGGGAATAGCGTCCTCCAGGAATCATGAAGATGCAAGGATCGAAGTTGAAGGTGAATTTGGCGCAGTGCCCGGAATGGCAGCACTGTGGCACCGGTTGATGAATCTAGGAGGGGATTGAGAGGGGCGTTAAAATCTCCTCCAAATATCAAGAGCCCGGTAGTAAAGTCTGCAAGTTCCTGGCATACTGTTCGGAAAAAAGGCACTTGTTTGGTATTTGGCGCGTATATATTGGCTAGGGTCACTGGTCGAGAGTTAAGGTGGCCTTTAACAAAGAGGAATCTGCCCTCTGGATCCGATCTAACGTCCAGAGGCTTGAAGTCGACTTGTTTAGCAAGTAAGATAGAAACTCCACGCGATTTGGAACCTTCAGAAGTAGCATGAAACGCTGTAGGGAAGTGCTTATTAGAGAAGGAAAGCGGATCACCCGTTTTGAAATGAGTTTCCTGCACTAATACTATTTGGGCCCGCAAACGTGAGGCTTCGGCTAGAAATTGTGAGCGCTTTTCAGGAACGTTCAATCCCTGGGCATTGGACGAAAGAATCTTGATAGTGCGTTGCGTTTTGGTTATGGCAGGGGCAGGCATGATGACGTCCACTCAAAAAGGAAGACAAATCAGGGAGTATGAGAGGGTGTATCAGAGGGGGAAAGGAACGAGGCAGAGGGAGGAAGAGATAAAAAGGGGTGATAAGGGATGAGGGGGAGAGGAGATATGTAGGGGGGACCAGTAGGGAGACAAGGGGAGAGAGGGAAAGGGGGGGATGGGGGGATAATGTGAGGAGGGTCGGGAAGGAGGAGGCTGGAGAAAAACACAAGGAAAAAGAGAGCAAATAAGGTCCCCTAGCCTCCCTCTATCAGCAAATCGGAATGACCAGCCGCTAGAGGAGGGATAGGGGGGAAAGACACAAAGTGTCGCAGGTCAACAGACAGTATAAACTGCTGTTGAGGTGGGGAACAATAGTCTGGATACGATCCCAAGTTAGGCATGGGACGGCTCCGCACTGGGGATCAGCAGAGCATGTGTAGCAAATGGCGGTGGGTGCCGCAATCAGTGAGACTGAGAGGGTCATTAGGTGTATTAAAGTGGTAGACTGAGGTGGGTAATACCGGATACCCAACAATAAACAAGTTTCAAACAGTGTATTAGACAGAAAAAAAAAAAGAGAAAAAAAGAACCTGAAGTGTGGCACAGCGTAAACACAGGGGAGAAAACTGGTAACAATAGCTGTAACAGATAGGTTGTATCCTGGGGAAAGGACAACAAGGTCAACATCTTAGCTTGCCTGTGCATGAAGTAAACAGTTAGTGAATTAACGGTAGGTACTCTCGAGCCGATTCAGTCCCCTGTCCCCGTTTATGTGGCCTAATGGGAAGTCAGGGTCGGTCTGTATCAGTCTCGGGAGTGGTATCTGGAGGGGGATTGTCGGTGTCCACAAGCTTAGTTAAAGAGGGGGAGATGTTGGCTTGGAAGGGAGATTGTAGGTATTCCGGGAGGTGAGGAAGGCGATTATATCGTGGGGAGCATCATCAGTCTGGTCGGGCGGTATGAGTTGTATAGGTAGGGGCAGGTAGTCACAGGAAACCGTAGGATGAGAGGGGGAGTGGAGAATGAGGATCCTGGGGAGGATGTATAGTCGTCATTAATGAGGAGGGAGGGGGATTAGGAGGAACCGCGACAAACAGTTCAGTGTCCAGAGCTACTCATCATACCATAAATAGCATTCCTATGAAATACAGCATCTCAATCACTTTTGTCATCAAGGTGTGGTCGTAGCAAGAATACATGCAAAGTTTAGGCAGTTTGAGGCAAATCAAAGCAACTCATCTCCCTTTCCCCCCATGCAATAGCAAATACTGACAAAATAAAGGCGGCATAAGCTAATGACAAGACAGCATGTAGGTTAAACATTTAGTAACTAGAATAATAGTAATGGGAAACCTGTAGCAGCCAGTGGTGATGTATGGAAAATGCCATCCATGGGGCTTGCAGTGAACACCGAGGTTCGTGGAGCAATGTCAGGTAGGTTAGTAGTTCTGAGTCCTCAGAAGCGCTGAATCGAGACGATAAAACCTGTGGAGAATCAAGGGGAGAGGAAAACAAGGGGGGATATCGGGGGGAATGGGGATCAGTGACACATCCGTGGGCGATGTATAGGAGGGATCGAATGACCAAGAAGGGGGGTGGGGGGTGAAATGTGGACATCAGAGTCTATGGAGCAGTCTAAGTCAGTAAGGGTGTCGGCTGCCAACTGACAGAGGAAAATGGATCAGAAGGGGCAGCGAGGACTGGGGGTTGTAGCTGGATAGATTCACAATGACAAAGTCCAGAGCAGGGGGGTATAAGGTGTATGGAGTGGTAGGACCAAGGGGGGAATGGGACAAGAGTACCTTTAAGGAAGTTTCAGTCAGGCATCAGCGATCAGCTGGAGAGTTCAGAGCTTCAGCTTCTCCCGTTGGCGGGCTGGCGATCGAAGAGGACTTGAGCGACGATCATCTCTGGAGCGCATGGGAGTAGCATCGTGGTGCGAATGGCGTCTTCTGCGTTGTCTGCTTCTCTGTGCTTTAGGGGTATTGGAGGCAGTAACTGAGATCCAGGGGTCTGGTGTGTAGAACTCTCCATACCAGTCGGGCAGATCCATCACAGGAATTTCAAAGGCATCGCAGAAAGCAGGTATGTCATCAGGGATTTTTAAGGATGCGGACCTGCCCCGAAAGGTAGCAAAGAGGCAAAAAGGAAAGCGCCACCTGTACGTGATACCTCTGGTGCGGAGAGCTTCTAGTAGGGGGCGTAGGGCTCTGCGATTTTGCAGAGTGATGGGCGAGAGGTCCTGGAAGAGTTTCAGCTCAGTCCCCTCAAACTGTACGCGATCCCGGCCCCTCGCTTTTCTGAGAATTGCTTCTTTAAGGGGGTAACTCACAAGGCAGCAGATCACAGCGCGAGGTGGATCGGAGTCTCCTGCTCGGGGGCGCAGGGCCCGGTGTGCCCTCTCGAAATCGATCGGGGTGTCCGCCGGTCTCTCGAGGAGGTCATTGAAGATCGTTGTTAGCGAGGTGGTCAAGTCGGGGGGTTCCACAGACTCCGGGAGGCCCCGCAAGCGGATATTATGCCTCCTTCCCCGATTGTCCAGATCCTCAAGGTGGCGGTTTATCTCGATGAGGTGGGATGTGTACAGGTCCGTGCCCCTCTGGAGCTGCTTGATGGCGGCCGCATGAGTGGCAGAGGCCTTCTCCGTGACGTCCAGTCTGGCGGTCACTGAGCGTAGTTCTGCAGCGAGTTCCGATATAGCAGAGCCCAAGGTGGATTTAATGTCCGCGGCCACATTTTGAAGATCCGTGAGGCTCGGAAGGGGTACTGCGGTGGTCGGCTGAGCCTGGGATCCGGAGGCGATAGAGGGTTGCGCCATGGGAGAGCTGGGCGCGGGAGCCGGGGAGGCCGCACGCTGGCTGTTCTTCTGCGTGCGGAAGATGGCTGGGATGTTTCCCGTGAGTTGGGTCTCCTGATCAGGCATCGCCCGGCTGGCTGAGGCACTGCGACCCGATCTGAGCATGATTTGGAGGTTGAAGGCACCCGAAAAGGTGTTTAGTAGATCCCCAGTGCGAGGAGCCGAGCTAACATGCGGCCATTCGAGTCCGGTGCCAAGCCACGCCCCCACTTGTGGACTTTTTATGTTTAATATTTTAGCACAACTTAAATAAGTATTTTTGTATAGGAACTGTGCTGATATCTCACAGATAAGTTGATGCTTGCACTTTTTGTTTTGTTTTTATTTACTATTTATAGCGCGATTTTCCTTTTTTTTTCTTTATTAGCGATGAAAACCTGAAAGGTGTTCTAAGCCCTCTCTACTCGATCAAAACTCAAAAAACGTTTTACATGTGGGCTTGTCAAATTGGTGGTTGGGAAAGGATATCCGGGCGGGCTTTGGCTTCTTTCTTTCTCTTTATTTCCTTTTCTTCCCTTTTTTTTTTTTTTTTATTTTTCTCTCCCATACTGTTGATGATGCATCTACGCCTCTCATGTGATGGCAGCATTCCAATACCACTCATTCTCTGTATCTCAGCAGGCATTTTATATCATCTGCTTGGGACTTGTCCCTATGCATCTGGGATCGCCAGCAATCTTTTTTCACCTTTTACTCATTGTGAATAATATCGGTGGCAATTTTACTTTCTGTTTTGATCTATACTATATTGTCAAAAGTATTGGGACACCCCGCCTGCTTTGTGCACCGGTGCGCACTCTTGTTGGAAATAGAAGAGGCCATCCCCAAACTGTTCCCACAAAGTTGGGAGCATGAAATTGTCCAAAATGTCTTGGTATCCTGACGCCTTAAGATTTTCCCTCACTGAAACAAAGGGGCCCAACCCCTAACCCCTGAAGAACAACTCCACACCATAACACCCCCTCCACCAAATGATTTGGACCAAAAGACATGGATGAGCAAGTTTGGGGTGGAGGAACTTGACTAGCCTGCAGAATCTTGACCTAAACCCGATAGAACACCTTTGGGATGAATCAGAACAGAGACTACGGGACAGGCCTTCTCTCCAACACCAGTGCCTGACCTCGCAAATGCACTTCTGGAAGAATGGTCAAACATTACCATAGACACATTAAAACTTTTGGACAGCCTTCCCAGAAGAGTTGAAGCTACTATAGCTGCAAAGGGCAGGCCAACTCAATATTGAACCCTGCAGAATAAGACTGGGATAGTTCACTCCAGGTAATTGCACCCCCCTCCTCCCTTTGATCTACACACTTTCCCTTCCCCTTTGTCCCCCGACTCCTTCTACCCTCTCCAGTCTTCCTCGGTCTCTGCCCCCACACAAACCTCATCTGTTTGAACTACATATATCCAGCCCTACTTTTAGAAGGGAAAGAAAAAAAAAAGGGGGGGAAAGAAAAAGGAAAAGGAAAAAATATACATATTTATCCTAATTAATTTGATCATGAGTACCCTTGTAAACTCAGAAGATTCCACCCTTTTAAAAGTAGTCTCCTTAAACACGAACGGCCTCAACATTCCCGAAAAACGCAGCCAGGTCCTAGATCTGATGAGAAGATTGAAAGCAGATATAGTCTATTTACAGGAGACTCATTTTCACCTTCAAAAGAAAATACCGAAACTATTGAACCGATTATACCCTACGACCTATCTATCTTCCAACCCCCTAGGGAAAACTAAGGGAGTAGCCATATTAATATCCAAAAATGTTGACTGGATATTGACTGACTCCATTGTTGACCCGGAGGGGAGATTCATTTTTCTAAAGGGTACAATATCAAACAAACCCTACACATTAGTCAACATCTACAGCCCCAATTCAGCTCAAGTCTCATTTTTTAAGAAAATAACAGATACTCTTGCGGAATTTCAAAAAGGCATTACAATTGTAGGAGGGGATTTTAACATAGCTCTATACCCCATATTGGATACATCAACTGGCACTTCTTCCTTACCGTACAGAGCCTTAAAAAAAATGAGATCACACCTACATGATCTCTTGCTACACGACTCCTGGCGCACACTCCATCCCTCGACAAAAGACTTTACTTTCTTTTCTCTTCCACATAACCGCTATTCGAGACTGGACTATATTTTCCTCTCCCAAAAAGACTTACCTCTCATTAGAGCTGCGTCGATTGAGACCATGACTATATCCGACCATCACCCAGTGACACTAAAGCCCCGTACACACGTACCGATCGTCGGCATACAAACGTCGGTGGACGAAGGATCTGCCGATTGTACGCGTGTTAGTATGGTGCCTCCGACAGATGTCTGCGCACAATCCGCGGACAAAAGTCTTTCTTGCAAACATGAAAATATTTGTATGCCGACACCAGAACGGACGATTGTTCGCCTGTCAGTACGCAATTCTGCCGACACACAGCTACAAATCCCAACACGCATGATCAAACCAAATGAGTTCCCGGAAGAATTTTCTCTAGTAAACTCAACATTTTATTCAGAAAGAACTTTCGGCTCGCGGAAGTCCAAGAAATAGGTGAAATGCGGAGCACATGCTCATCTTGATAAATGTGAGAAGAAGGAAGATGCTGCTCATAATGCCATACTTTTCTAATAAAAAGGCATGTGTTCTGTTATGATGAAGATAATGTTTGTCTATTCTATCTGTTCTATCAAATTTTAGAATTAAATAATTTGAACTCTTCACCATTATTTTTGTATTTTCACACCAAAGATCTAACTATTGATATGACCCTTTATTCTTTTATGAATTAATGTCTAAAACATATTTTTCAGGTTATGCACAATATTAAACATGTTAACAAATTCAGATAGGCCATTTTTTATTTTCAATTTTCTTTATTTTTTGGATCTCAGCAAAAAAAAAAAAAAGCAAACATCAATACTTTCCGTATAATAAACTAAACATAAAAAAGGTCCATTTGGACAAAATTAAACTAGAAACTGGCAAACAGGGGTAAAATAAATAATAGGGGGTTACACAAATTAAAGTTGGTGATAGCTATAATCAGGTTGCCATGAGGGCAGGTTTGGATCCTGCTGGCCATATTGCCACTGGCCATGTGGCATTTGGCGAGGTGGTGGGTGTTGTGGAGGTGGAGGTGGAGGTGGAGGTGGAGGGCACGGGTGCTCCTGGCATGCATGGCTGTGCTCATTAAGTATGCCGTTTTCTGCGTTTTGCAGCACATCCAGAATAATTTTTCTGGCATACTGACACTGCCTGAGGTCCACCTTATCCAGGATTTTGGCAGTCATATTCCCGAAGGACTCATTTGCCTCCGGTTTCCTACGGAGGGCTATGGTGGCCTCCTGTATGAATTCATCTGTGATGTCGTCTATGTGTTTCCTCTTTTGCCTCCGTTTGGCAGGAGGAGGTGGTGGTGGAAAGAGTTCCGCAGGCTCCTCAGGCTCCACAGGCTCCCCAGGCTCCTGGCTGCAACCTGGCTCCTCCTCAGTGACACTTCCCTGTTGATGAAATGAACAATTGATTAGAATGTTATAGTGTATATAAAAAGTCATGTTTGTTATATTATTGTGAACAAATAGCAGACTTTACATACAGTGGCATATCTAGGGTCTCCAGTGCCCTTGTTGAGGAGCTGTATTTGGCAACAACCCCCCCCCCCCCAAGATCAATGGAAAACTGTAACCCACCCCCCCAAAAAAAAATTAAAGGGCATTAAAAGTTTCTAATTTGCCCCTTGTTTGCCCAGTGTAGAGCTCTCTAGTGGGCAATCATTGTCTCAGGTGTGAAAAAGAAAGAGAGGGTTGAGAGATAGAGAGAGGGAGAGAAAGAGGGGGTGTGAGAGAGAGAGGAGGGGGTTGCAGAGAGAGAGGGGCCTGAACTTGCAGAGGGCTTGATGTAGGGCATTGAGGGTGAAGCAGTGCAGGGAAACATGAATAAGGAAGCCACCTGCCTTGCTGACCCAGAGTGAGAGACCAGAGACATGGAAGCAAGGATGGATGTATCATTTGCAGGAGCTGTTAGTTTTGTATTAAAAAAGGTTGAGCCAGAGGAATGCTGAGGCTACAGCAGTGTTTCTAAGGATCAGAGGTGTGCTGGGGATGCAGCAGTGTTTGTAAGACCGGAGGGGTGCTGGGGATGCAGTGAGAGGCAGTCTCAGTCTCCTGGTCTTTTGGCTCAGCTGCTCTCAATGTTTTACACCTGCATGAAGCAGCTCTCAATGTTTTACACCTGCATGAAGCTGCTCTCAATGTTTTACACCTGCATGAATCCGCCTGCAAACTGGGGGTTCTGGGGTGTGCAGGCTGAGTGGATTGTTAAAATAAACAATAAAACAATGCCAATGTTTTTGTGACCCACCCCCCTTGGCCTGCGCCCCTGGCGGTTGCCTGTCATGCCAACCCCTTGCTATGCCCGTTTACCTAAAGGGTCAATTATGGTTTAGCTTATAATTTTGTTACATGATTACATTTTAGCAGACAATATATTGTGAAATGCCATACCTGAGTAAAACTCTCCTCCAGGAAATCCTCATCCTGGCTTGGATCTACCGACACTGAGCCCTCTGCCGATGTAGAAGGCAGTGTAGAAATTGACGGCCTGGATTCCAAGGTGTCTGCCAGGAACCGCATGTTATCATAGTACCACAGCCGTGGTACATGTACATTCCGTGCCCCTGCTCCAGACTGGGTGGACTCCTCTATTTTTTTTAACTCCCGCCTGTAGGCAGTACGAATACTGTTTATTTTTTTGCGTATATACTCAAAATTTGCCCCAGGATAGACGGGCTTGTAGAAGGCCACCAAATGTTCCATGGCCTGTTTTCGGAGTTTTCGATTTTTATAATCCGCGGACTTCACTTGCCACAAACACGGCAGTTGCCTGAACTCATCAATAAAACTTATTAAAAAGTTGTGGGTGGTGAAATTGTCCACCATATTGCAGGACAGTATATGCCTGCAAGACACAAAACAACACAAAACATATTAAAATAGCATGTATTTTGGCACATAATAAAGATATTCCTAATAAAAGCTGTATAGGGCCCAAAACACACACTTTCTATTAAAAGAGTCGTACCTTTGTTTGTGGGGAAAAGTCGTGATTCGCCGCTCGATCGTGCTCCAACTCTCGATATGTCCGCTAGCGAATCGTCGGCCGAACGATCTGGCGTCCTTTAAATACAGCGCAGGCGTCAACTCCTCCTCCAGTGGCGGGCTTGTGCAGGGGTGTGTACGTGCCGAAGATCAGGCCTACATGCGACACTCACACCTGAGGCAGTGGAATAATAATTGTTTAATTAGGAACCATGTCTCAACAATCTGGGAGCTCAATTAGTGGGGGCCGAAGTGATTGGGCCACCCGAAAATCAAGGGCTACACCCATGTCAAAGCCAGAAATGGTGGAGATGGTCTCCATTTTAGAAAAAATGGATTACGATGGAAAGTTGGCAAATTACGAGCGGCCCAATGCCAGGAAAGATGGCATCATGGACAAGGTGGTGGCCTGTTTGGTCAGAAAATTCGGTGTCGAGCGATCGAAAGATCAGATTAGGAAACGATGGTCTGACCTCAAACACCGTGAGCAGGATCAGCTTTCCCAAATCCATCGGATTTTGAAAAAAAGTAAGTTTTATTTTTTCTTTATTTTTTTAATCATGCAATATGTTTTTTATAATTTGGTGTATGTTGTATTAACATGTCTAGATTATAATGTCTATGTAAAAAGTTAGATTACTCATTTTAGTTGTCATGTCGTGATTTGATCGATCTATTGTTGATGTTTTAGTATATGACATTAAAAGTCAGGAAGCCATAGTGAAAAATATATGTATTGTGTTGCAACGAACGTTCTTTCCTGCACGAATCTTCTCAGCAAACATTCCTATTAATCACAGATTATTATTCAAACCTTTAAATAGGAGAAAAACGTAAACTCCGTGCCAAACAGTGGGAAAGGAGGAGGAGAGGTTTGGCAGCTCCATCTGCAGTGGAGGAAGAAGAGGAGGACATGGGCACAGAAGGTGGCACAGATTCCACTAAAGGTAATTGGTTCCTATGCACTGTCAAACATTAATGTACCATATTTTTCGTAGATAACCATGTACATGTCTTCATATTTGTTACTAAAAGAGCTATCAAGCAGGGCACCATGTCCTAACAAATGTACCTCTTGTGACTTTTATGATATGGCCAATGTTTTGTATTATGTAGATGAAGACATTATGCCGGAAATAATCCTGGTGGAGCCTACAAGTGACCAGACACCAGAGCAACAAGAAGGTTGGTAGTCACAGATTTTTGTGTAGTGGGATCATAGAAATATGTGTATTTGCAATGATTGTTTAACCTTATATTCTTGTATTCCCTTACAAATTTACATTGCAGATGTTGCATCATGCCAGGATGTGGCATCCCCAGCCAGGTCAGAAGCCCGATCTCCTGGCAACGTGCCAAGCAGCATGGAAGCCAGTTCAGAAACTGTGGAGGAACCAGGACCAAGTGTCCAAGAGCCAATTGTGTGCCCACGTAGGTTTTTTCAGAATGATTTTTATCAGTGTTATTTTTAGCCTCCAATTTACAACACTAGTTCCCTATGGGAGCCTCTTTATTTGAATGGAAGTCGCACCGTAAGTCGGATCAGGATGCTCTGACTTGCGGGGCCACTTGCGTTGTGAAGATTTTTGAGGGGGAACTACACCAAAAAATTGAAGAACCCACCGTGGGTGTCCCCCCAAGTTCACAACCAGGCCTTTTGTGTGTGGTATTGAGTTTGAGGGTATGCCCACAACAAAAAGACAGCGTGGGTTACCCCCAAAACCCCTACCAGACCCTTATACAAGCATGCAGCTTGTCAGGCCAGGAAAGAGAACGAGCAAGCGGACCAAACACCCCCTGGACCACAGCAGGACACATGCCCTCAACATGGGGGGGTTTTGTTGCTTTGGGCCAGGGGGCCTCTGCACCGCACACCCAAAAGCACCTTACTCCCATGTAGAGGAGGACAAGAGCCTCATCCCCACAACCCTGTCTGGTGGTTTTGGGGGGTCATGCGGCCAGGGGGTTCCTAGGACTTTGGAAGCAACCTTTAACAAAGGGTGGCCCCCAGATCCCAGACCCCAATCACTATGTGAATGGGTATGGGGTACATAGTACCCCTACACATTAACCACATAAATGGAAGTGTATGTGAATAACGACAGGAGACGTTTATGAAATGTTCTTAAAGATCTTCATCCGGTCTTCTCCACTCTGCTCTTTGGATCTTCTCCTCTCCAGTCTTCTGCTGTCCAATCTTCTGCTCTTATGTTGTCTGCTCTTTTGCCCTAGGCTCTTCTTCTTCCTCCTGTCCTCCTCCAATGCTGTTGCCGTGCATTCTGCCCGTCTCTGGTCTCTGCATCTTAATATATATACATTACAACCATGCCCTCACAATGACGTCATCATGCGTTCACACCCCTAATGAATATATAGTAAGCTCAGGAGACCGGCAGAATCATCAGCAACAGCATTGGAAGAGGTCAGGAGGAAGATGAAGAGCCTAGGGCAAAAGAGCATAAGAACAGGGTAGGTATTAACTCGAGAGGAATTTAAAGATTACCTGCACACCAAATGTTTCTATATTATGACCTCATGTAGGTGATTCACATTGACTCCGTTGTATTTTATTTTCCAGATCATGTATTACACACTTGCACATTGGCCAAATTGACCCGTGAGGCTCTTCAATGCTGCTCAGACCTCGAGCAAATAAAAGAGACTGCAACGGCATTGCAAGGAAAGATGCGTGATTTTGTGGACATGCTTGCCAAATTTTAAAAATAATTATTATAAAATTTTTTACAGTTTGTATTGGGATGTTCCCATTTTTATATAATATTTTAGGCCAGTTTTATGACACTCAGATGTTAAAGAGTGTACCCAAGTTTGGGAAAAGCACTTTCCAACACCCTAACCCTAACCCTAACCCTAACCCTAACCCTAACCCTAACCCTAACCCTAACCCTGTGAATGTTTGATACTAAAACATTTTTACATTCAACAATGTGTGTTCAATTCTTTATTAGACTTTCGTTGGGGGGTCGAGGTCTAAAGCTGTGTAAAGAAGCACTAAATGTATGATGGCTGTCCTATTCACATATTTACATGTTAATGAAAGCATTTTGGACACTGCCATATGCAAGTTGCTGGAGGTGTCAATGAAATGTTAAAGATACCCCCAGTTTTAACGCATATCACAGTGCGATCTGACATTTCACACAGGATCGGAGCACACAAGTTTGAACGACTGTGCGATCCTATCCTGATGCGGCTGAATAAATGCATCATGTGCGACTTTTGTGCGAGTGCAGTGCGAATTGAGCCATACAAACTGTATAGCTGATTTTCGCATGAACATCTGATCGCATGTAATAAAGGAGCAGTGCGCTACGATATTACATGCCATCAGATGTGCAGTGTGAATTGAGACATACACTTTGTATGGCTACATTCGCACTGAACACGCATACAAGTCGCACATGACCCTTTATTTCTGATGTATCTGGATTGGATCGCACAGTGCTTAACACTTGTGGAATACAATCCTGTGGAAAAAGTAAGTGGCGGGTCACCCTTATGCAATGCTGGAAGGCTGCAAAGTCGCAGACTTCCCGCATCGCATAAGTGTGACTCAACACTCAAGGTACTAGCAGTCCTAGGATTCAATATGGCATTGATATTGCCAGTAGCAATCAGTGTAGGGAGATCAGTGTAATCTATAGTGTATTGCTTGTTCGTTGCTCTAGTTCACTTTCCATTACCTATATATATATAACACTTTGAGATGAACAATGATCAAGTTTCACATAACACTGACATATCCTAACATTGGTGGGCAGTGAGAAGGATGTCATAAATGAACACAACATAACAGGTGTAGGTACTTTGTTAATACCCTAATGTATTATCTGAAATATATAGTATGGGCAACTTCTGGACAATGAACACCAATATAAGGTGACATTAGATGAACCTTGGGTGTGACCTAGTTCTCAATGTGACAGGGTTTGTGTACATTTTGTGGGGTGCAGAAGGCCCTTGTATTTACACCACTGGCTAAAAAATAACACATGGCCATCATCACTTTGGATCAGCTGGTGAGAGACTACAGTCAAGAAACACACTGATGAATGTATTAACCCTTCCAAAGTCACACATATATAACACATGATTAACCCAAATAATTGTGTTTGGCATATGTGCCCAAATGATTATAATCCACAATACAGAATCATTGCAATTTTTGTTTAATGTGTTGAAAAATAATATATCTCTGACATTTATCTTGTGTGTCCAATCTTTAACAAGATTAATGTGTTTGTGACAGTGATTGCTGCCAGGACACAGCTCCTCTCCCCACGAAATAGTCCAGATATTCCTGGCGGATCTGACGGGCCCTGTGTGATGCCAATGCTGACCGTCCAACTTCCATTGACGTCATGGACTCCACTTGGTTAGAAGGTTGGGCCTCTCCACTTGTACCTGGCATAGCAGGGTCAGTATCCAGTTGCTGCAAGACATAATTTTGTGCATTCCTGCGTAGGAAGTTGTGCAAAATGCAGCAACACAAGACCACATTATCCACTTTGTACAGTGCCAGGTTTATGGACGTCAGGAATATCCGGAACCGGTTGGCCATTATCCCGAAGGCATTCTCCACAACTCTGCGAGCTCTGGACAACCGGTAGTTGTAAATCCTTTGGTCTGGGGTGAGGTTCCTCTGAGGGTAGGGCTTCATGAGATGCTCCCCAAGCGCAAAAGCCTCATCTGCGATAAACACAAAGCTCATACCCTCAACAGTTTGCTCCCTGGATGGCAGGTTCAGAGTGCCGTTCTTTAGACGACGAGCGAACTCCGTCTGATCAATAACTCCCCCATCCGAATTGCGGCCATTTTTGCCAATATCCAAAAAAATAAACTCATAGTTTGCATTAACTATGGCTAGCATGACTATACTAAAAAAACCTTTATAATTATAATAAAATGTGCCGGAATTCGGAGGGGGGACAATGCGGACGTGCTTCCCATCAATAGCACCCCCACAATTGGGAAAATTCCACTTCTCCAGAAATTGATCAGAAATCTCCAGCCATTGCTCTGCGTTTGAAGGAAACTGTGGGGAAAAAATAAAAAAAAAAAAAAAAAAAAAAAATTAGTGCTTGAGCACATCACATTATTAATTACACACACAGTTGTCTGTTAAATGCTTATGCAACTTGCTAAAAAAATATACAACAGGAAGGCAAAGGTTTGGATATGGGGATGTAACATCTACATACATTTATTTTCAACCTCCTATTGTTCTTATATTGTAAAGGGCCATACACACTAGAAGATTCTCTGAAGACTTTTTCGTGCAGATTTAACTTTTCTATGTAGTGCAAGGGCCTACCAGATTGCATAGGATTTGAAAGTGTTTGTTGGACCTCATATTATTTGGTTTTGGTAAATCGGAAGGATAAATTGTTCTGACAATCTTCTAGTGTGTATGGCCCATTATACTCACCAGCTAGAGCTGAGATTTACAAACTACGGCCCTCCAGCTGTTGCAGAACTACACATCCCATGAGGCCTTGTAATTCTCTCACATTCACAGACATGACTAGGCATGATGGAAATTGAAGTTCGTGAACAACTGGTGGGCCATAGTTTGAAGACCTCTGAACTTGAGCTTTGGTATATGCTGACTTTGAGATTTAGCATGTGGGTGGGGGGATGGGTAAGTAAAACTGGGCATTTATACATCAATTAGGGCTTGTGGTCAGTGAAGGTTTTAACATCATTACATAAACATACAGAATCATAGGTGGGAATGGATGGACTGATGTATTTTAGATAAATCATTAACTAGGTACTAAAACATTGGCCAAGGAATAATTGTTTGAGGGAAAGCAATAAAATGACCCAAATTCAAAATACTGTTAACAGGCAATGCGTTTAGGGACACATAGGAGAGAATGGTGGGGTGATTAGTGGGTAATTTTACAAATGGTTAAAGATAATCTACATCTTTACTACTATGTGCATGCGGACAGAGGGTAGTTTACAAATAATGGCCTGTGTCAATTGCTGTACATCCAAAAACATCATAATTCAGGTGAAACTAGTAATACATGTAATGTAAAAAATAAAACATACCTTGATATAGTCCTTCTGCAAGACCTTGATGATGGCAGAGCAGGTCTCAGGGATGATGACTCCAAGTGCTTGGGGGGAGATGCCTGTGGTGAACTTCAGATCCTGCAGGCTTCTCCCTGTTGCAAGATACCTCAACGTCGCAATTAACCTTTGCTCAGGAGTAATTGCAAGCCGCATACAAGTATCCTGCTTCAGAATATAGGGGGACACCAGGGCAAGAAGACGGTAAAAGATGGGATCCGTCATCCTCAAATAATTCCTGAAGTCATCAGGATTATTTTCCTGGAGCTCCCTCAGCAAGGACATATGAGAAAATTGATCACGGTTAAGCAACCAATTTTTCGTCCAGGAGGTCCGCTTCTTCTTCCTATTGCTCGTACGTCGTCTCAGAGCCAAAACTCCAACACTAACGACAGCAACGGACGAATTCACGGTCGCCATAATAAATTCTCGAACGATGTCTCGGAAAATAGCGAAATGTCGTCAACCAAACAAATGCTACCGAAATCAGCGCGAGATGCCCAGAAGGGTCACGGCCAAACACTCACTTCCTCTTTTGTAGCGGCGAACGTGCGTGGAACGTACTGACGTCATTTTCTGTCGGAAGACAAATGTCCTGGGCAAGTTTGGAGCACTTTTCAACAGACAAACAACAAACACACCAGCCGCGAACATTTGTAGGACGTTCCGTCGGCCGACGATCGGTACGTGTGTACGGGGCTTTACTCTGGCTATTCCATCAACACACACCCATTCCAAATACTGGAGACTAGACCCATCCCTCCTAACCAAGGAGTCAGACATACAGCACATCAAAGCTAAATTAACTGAATTCTTTGAAACCAATAGTTCTCCTGAAGTGTCCCCAATCACATTGTGGGAAGCGCATAAATGTGTGCTGAGAGGATTTCTCATTTCTTTAAAATCCACCAAAAGGAAAAGTCTTCAAGCCAAAACACAAGCGTTAATAAATAAAATTAAAGTCCTGGAATCTGCTCACAAGCGCACTCTAGCACAAAGCACCTACCAAGATTTAGTAATGCACAGACAACTGCTCTTGGACGATCTAAATATTAAAACGAAACGCAAATTTTTTTTACAGCAAAAACTCTTTTACGAGTTCGGCAATAAGAGCAGCAAATTCTTAGCTAGAGCCCTCCAACAGAAGAGAGCATCTTCCTCGATACACACAATCAAAGACAACGCAGGGAACTCCCATTCCAAAACTCCAGATATTGCAGCCCAGTTTGAAGCATACTATGCATCATTATATAACCTGAAATCAAACACATCTGATGCCGAGAAACGCTTATTAATACAATCATTCCTAAATTCTCATTGCCCCAAACCCATCCCTAACACGAAATCCAAAGAATTAGACAGTCCAATTACTTCGGACGAACTGAAAATAGCAATTTCCCAATTAAAAGTGGGCAAGAGTCCAGGTCCCGATGGCTTCACCGCCCCATATTATAAGACCTTTATAGACAACATCTCCCCTCATTTAACGAATGTATTTAACTCCCTCTCTTCCTCCTCCCCATCGCAGCATAGGATGCTCGAAGCTCATATCACTGTTATTCACAAGGAAGGAAAAGATCCGACTTCAGTTGTAAACTATAGGCCCATTTCATTATTGAACGTTGACATTAAATTATTCGCAAAAATCATAGCCAACAGACTTCTCCCCATTATACCCCATATAATTCACAAAGACCAAGTGGGCTTTGTGCCTGGAAGGGAAGCCAGGGACAACACAATTAAGGCCATAAATATCCACCATTGGATAACCTCTAACAAACTTAAGGGTTTCATGCTGTCGTTAGATGCTGAGAAGGCATTCGACAGGCTTGACTGGACATACATGGAATGTGTCCTTCAACGTATAGGATTTGGTAATAAACTAGTCCACTCGATAATGTCTCTATACTCTGCACCTTCTGCCCAAGTTCGAGTGAACGGAAGCCTGTCGAGTGCCTTCTCTATAGGAAACGGAACGAGACAGGGATGCCCCCTCTCCCCGATTCTTTTTGTCCTTACATTGGAGCCCTTTCTGAGATCCCTAGCAAATAATCAAAACATTCAAGGCATAACAATTGGCCCCCGAACGTATAAAATCGCTGCCTTCGCAGACGACATACTCCTCTTTCTCACCAACCCACTCCTGACCATCCCTACCCTCCTGAAGGAATATAAGAACTTTCAAATAATCTCGAATTTCAAAATTAATTTTTCCAAATCTCATGCCCTCAATGTATCCCTCCCTCTTTCCCTAGTAGAACAATGCAAAACCGATTTTCCTTTTCTCTGGCAACAGAAATCAATCAAATATTTAGGCATCCATCTCCCATCATCACTATCTGATCTTTTCTCATCTAATTTCACCCCTGCCCTTCAAAATATTAAAGCAGATATCAAATTATGGAATAAACCCCACTTTTCTTGGTTTGGCCGCGCAGCAATTCTTAAAATGAATATTCTCCCACGTCTATTATACATTCTACAAACAATCCCCATTAAAATTCCCAAAGCATTTTTCCAATCCTTCCAATCCATGTGTAACACATTTCTCTGGGATCGCAAGACCCCCAGACTGTCATTCCACCTTCTTTCGAAATCAAAAATGAATGGGGGTATAGGTCTCCCAGACCTGCAAAAATACCATTGGGCATGCCATCTAACTAGACTATTGGATTGGCTTTTACACGAAGAAAATAAGGACTGGATAGCTCTCGAAAACGCCTTCTCATCAATCCCATTACATGCAGCACCTTGGATTTCTCCTGACTTACTTCCTTCCTCCACCAAAAATCACCCGCTTATAAGTCCCACATTAACTTCCTTCAAAATTGCTTCCCAGCTATATCGCATATCCTCAAACCCGGGACCTCTGACTCCCATCAAATTCAATCCATCTTTCACTCCAGGCCTATCAGGAAAATTTCTCTGTAAGCAATGGAAAGACAAACCGATACGTGCTTATCAGTTCTACAACCAGGGAAGCTTAATCGACCGTACTGACCTCAGACCAGACTCCTCTACTCCCCTTATCCCCAACTGGACTTACTTCCAAATTCGACATTTCCTAAACTCTATAAACCAATCCAATGCCATTTCCAGGGACCTTTCCTCATTTGAAAAACTCTGCTGTAGTGCTGTTCCCAGACGCCATCTTATATCCCAGACATACAACAATGTTTTTACAGAAACATCTACCTGCTCTAATAAAGCTCTCCTAGCATGGCAATCTGACTTAAATATTGCCTTTTCTGATCAGGACTGGCAGAATATCTGTTATATCACACATAAAAGCTCATTAAACGTGTCAACACAAGAAAACTGCTACAAGATCCAAACTAGGTGGTACAGAACCCCATCTCTCCTCCATAAATTTTATCCCAATATTTCCAACCTCTGCTGGAGATGTAATACCTAACCAGGTAACCTCCTACATGTGTTTTGGTCTTGTCCCAAAATCCAACCATTCTGGAAACAAATCCACAATATTATAGCAGATGTTGCGAATACCCAGATACTATTCACTCCAGCGCAATACCTGCTACATCATTCTAATACCCCTCCACATATTTACTGTAGGACGATCACCCCCCACCTACTCAATGCAGCCAAAGCATGCATTCCCCTGCATTGGAAATCCCAGACTCCACCATCAACCAAAGAATGGATACTTAAAGTAGACAAAATTGCAAAATTGGAAGAAATTATAGCTATTGCTAAAGACAGAACTGAAAAATATGCTCGCATTTGGACCCCCTGGCTGGAATTCACCAACTCATCCAGATACACCATCCTGATGAACGCGTCGTAGAATTTATCACTTCACACTACGTACTAAAATACCACTAACTTTCTTCTCCCAAACATACATGTTTCGGAGAATGCTAATGACATGGGGCAGTGTCATGTAAGTCCCATTAATTTCACTTTTTCAGCAATCATTCCTACCTCCCTCCCCTAAACAAGGGATGTTGCAGGGAGTGGGACGAGCTCCTCTCTGGCCTGACGCTGTCCCAGCTACAAGGGCTTTAAACTTATAAACTTATAAAAAATTAATTTTACCTTTGACTCACCACCCCCTGAGAGGGGGACAGAGGCTGGGGAAGACCCATATTGTACCCTTCACTCCTTCCCCTATTCACCCCTCCTCCCTCCAACCCCTTCCCCGACCCATCTATTTGTCCTGATTAACCTGCTCCCCGAGATAGGAGTAGGATACTAGCTCATCAGATGAGACATCATACAGTATCTAACAACAACAGGAATGATGAACATATACCGTCCTTAACTGTAAGTTGAAGGTGTTGACATGCCTGACTTTATATAGAGTTAGCTTAACTTTAACTTATGATCCTAGCTCTACACTATCAGGGAGCTGTAGTGTTATCGGTAACCGTTCAGAATTTCTACTTATGGAAGAAATCAAATAATGCTGCCAGGATACTCTATGTAACCACACTCCAATCTTAACAATTTCCGCTTCTTATCTCTGTTCTCAGATACTTATACATATTTGACTATGAGCTGTTTATACCGCAAGTTTGAATCGTTTTCTTGTTGTTCTGGTGAAAACTCATTGTCCCGATTGGCGGAAATTTACTTGTTCAATATGTTCATTCTTATGCCAAAAGTTTGTAAAAGTTTTCTTGTTATTTGTCTGTATGAACAAAATTTTCTTATCTCTCAATAAAAATCTTTTTGGAAAAAAAAAAAAAAAAAAGACTGGGATGCCATTAAAGTTCATGTGTGTGTAACAGCAGGTGTCCCAATACTTTTGACAATATAGTGTATGTAGATGCGTAACACTCTATTGTCAATGTTGTTCTCATTTGCGTGTTTGAAGTCCCCATGCATATGATGCTTGCTGGCTTTTACCTGATTTTGTGTTTGAATGACAACCATTTATTTATTGTCTTTTCTGATTCCGATTTCTTGTGAAAAATTGAATAAATATAGTGGAACAGAAAAATTAATACATGTTTTCATCTTCAGTATGTGTCTTTTCTATAATTCATATATTCAGCGATATTGTCTTAAACAGATCATTACTTGTATGGCCACCAAAAAGAAGATAGTTCAATCAGATTGCAAAGGGCTTCCAGCTTAAGGGCCATCTTACATGTATGCATTGCTGCAATATTTTTTACACGTGCTGATGCATTGTGGTGCCATTCATTTTAAATAGCACCTCAAAGCACTAAGGTAACACACATGCTTTGTGATGCATGTATTGTTGCCAAACATTGTGGCATGTCTGATGTTTGAAGTGAAGAAATGTCATTAGCACACCAAGGATTCCTCGAAAGGGTCCAAAGCTTTATTCCGTGGTCACATGATAAATATATGGCAACATTTCGGAGCCACGCAGGGCCCCTTCATCAGGCAAGTGACCATGTCTAATATTTGGGCTGTTCTAGAGCCCTTTGATTTCAATGAGTTGCCTCAATGCAAAGGATGATACTATGCGGCGTAACGCGCGTTAACGCACTGCACAAATGTAAATGAGACCAAAGTCTTACCACATAACAATAAGGATTACATGGCAATCTTCTGATGGCATGCTGTGAAGAAAAGCTCAGACTATTTATAGCAGAGAGCAGGCCTCAAAAACCCATAGGGTATACAGATCAAAATCAGAAATAAATCTATAGGAACACGTGATTAGTTCAGCCGAGGCTAAATATAGACTATTATTTCCTAGTGGCATTGCACGTGTTTAGAATTCATAACTGTAAATCTTGTTAGCGCCCCTGAGAGAAGACATTTCTGCTTGCATTTTAAATCCCCTTTCTCTCGTGATGTCTGTACCGAAGATGTAATATTATGCACTTTAATAAAATGTGCCTAGATAAAAAAAGTCTCATACGACTTCCTTCTGAGCGAGGGAGCTGCCATATTACGTGCTTTGGGTACTATTATGTCTAGCTAGCTATTTGTACTACAAAGGCCTCAGTCGTGACTTGGAGCTCACATAGGGCCTCTTCACCCTTCTTCTTCAGATCAACAAGAAAGTAGCAAGAAGTGGAAGAAAAGTCAGTGTATCTTCAAGGTGTGTCAGGTATCTGGTCCCTGACTATGCACTGTGGCTATCTTTGGCTTTCTCAAGATAAGTGCTGGCAAGAGTAATGCAGAGGGAGGGGGACATGTCAGCCCCCAGAAATGGACTGGCAGGGGACTGAGAAAATCACATGAATAGACACGGCCATTCCAGCAGAGAGATTAGGTGGAGGATGGAGATGGAATGCTGAGGAAAGGTTGTCGGTGGCCCTTGAGGGACCCCTGCTGGGGAGGGGTTTTACCCCAGGCAGGAGCTCGGGATAGTTGGCCTGGATGGATCTCACCATAGGAGGCAACTGGAAGGATTCATGCCAGAAGAGGCAGCGGGAGAGATCAAGCAGAGACAGTGAGTAATATCAGCACAGTACATGGACAACACAAGAATCCTAACTCAGCAGCTCCTACGTGGGATGTGCTACATACGTAACATACAACATAATGTATAGGTTGCAGGGGTCAGGAGTATGTATCATACAACATTGCATGTAAAGTCCACTATCTAGGCGTATGTAACATAGTACAGCTAACGTTATTACTGGTCTGTGAATGACTCAATGTTAGAAGTCAGTGGCAGTAAAAGGTCCTTGCATTGGTGTCATTGGGAAGAGATCACCAGTGTCAGTGGAGATAAAAATGTGCCCTTTTGTTGGTGTCAATAGTATAAAGAAAGTCAAGCTACGGTGTTCATTGGTTACATACCCTCCACTGTACTAATGCCACTACCAGAATTATAACTAAATAGAATATCTACGCCTATCCCTGATGCAGCAAAAAACAGGGGCGTAGTACAATATAAGACCATGTGCCACGTCCTGAATGTCAGTATTACAAAATGAGGAAAGAATAAATGGACTTTGAAGGCACCATAATAAAAAACAACGCTTTATTTTTGATAAGTATTAAAACCACAGAAATATATGTCGACCGACCAACATGGACGGAGACCATTGATCAGAGGATACAAGTGATGGGTGAATGGGGGAAAAACCTCACCACCTAGGACATACAATACAACAAACAATACAAAATATACATTTGGATGATAAACAAGGGAAAAAGGACGCTATACGCTGCAAACGAGCCGCACCACGGTGCAGGCAACGCAGAGCGTCCTGTACAATACAGTAACAGCTTCCAAAGGGAAGTAAACCAATATGTCCAATTGCTCTACATGTTTCGCCTGGTGTTCAGACTTCATCCGGAGCTGTTTGGAATATAGATTCCATAGGAAGATGTTGCTGGAGCCAACCAAAAGGCACCAGGGGGGTAGTAAGCCAATAGTATGATTAATAATCACGAGGGGTGACCTGCTGAGGCAGCTGGAGGAGCACGCACTGCTTATGGCCAATTAGAAAGATATCAGGTAATCACAATATAGAGTATGCCTGTCCCATACATAACCGGGCATAGAGCATAAGATAAGATAGCAGGCAATTCCTCCAAGGAGAGAGCAGCATGCAGCGCGTCCTCCAGATGCTCCTCAGAAGCGTAGATCAGTGACCCCTGGATGGGGAATGACCACCAATGTTGGTCGGTCGACATATATTTCTGTGGTTTTAATACTTATCAAAAATAAAGCGTTGTTTTTTATTATGGTGCCTTCAAAGTCCATTTATTCTTTCCTCATTTTGTAATACTACCAGAATTATGCTGGCTCCATCAGACAGGCCATCACTTTTCCATCATCATCATCATGTGGGCATCACTCTAGAGCTGGGTACTAAAACACGCATTCCATCACCCAGCACTGGGATATGAAGTTGGCCTGTGGAACCCAGGGATTATGTATAAATGTTGAGTGATATGGTAACGGTTTTGGTCCAAAATGTGGCATTTTTGTTGCAGAATATAGATTGTTATGGGCTTTGCTGTTCACTCCGATAGTTCTGCAAACAGTTGGAGTGCTCTTTTCATATAGTGTAGTAATAGGCACCCTCAAGGACAAGAAAAAAGTATTTTGACATTTGTATTTTTTTTACAATTGTATTTTTTTTACCCTTGGTTTTCAGTGGAAAAGTGTGAACAGCTGAAACAAATTGTAGACTATGTATTTTGTTCATTTTTCAGCAAGACATGCTGTAAAAGTAGGGAGTAGAGACACCCTAAAATAGGAAATGTGGTTTTGGCTAAATCACCAAGGGAAAATAAAGAATAGAAAGACTAAAAAAGAAAACAAATACAGCCACCATATTTAAAGTTTTACTAAACCCACAACAGTAAAATCAGTCTGTATATGCAGAAAAGCATGCTTGTTATACTTACTGTGGAACCTAAGGGGTTAATCCTTTGCATTGTGTAAAAAGGCTGCTTTATCCTGTATGCAAAAATCCTCCTCTCCTTGCATTGTCCCCATAACATGTCCAGATAAGACAGAGTTACTGGAGTCAGGCTGCACATGCTTTTTTTCTTTTTTTCTTGGGAACGTGCATGTGATCAGCACAGGGCCAATCAGCACTGTCCAGACAGAGGATCAGGGGTCCTGCATCCTGATAGGACAGCTGGAGGAGAATGAAATGTCCTCCTACAAACTTTAACCACTTCCATACCGAGTCATAGTAATATGACGTCGGCATAGTGGTTGTACGGATCCGGGCCGCCGTCATATGACGTTGGCCCGTTCTAGCTGCCAGTGCGCGCCCCCGGCGGCGCGCAGCGGCGCGATCAGGGATGAGGCTCGTCCCTCGGACATAGCCCATCCCTGATCAAGGTAAACAGCCAATAGAAATTGGCTGTTTACCATGTGATCGGCTGTGTCAATCACAGCCGATCACATGAGCGGCTCCAGCATGAGCCGCTCGTTCTCTCTGCAATGCGCGCCCCCGGGGGCGCGCAGAGCAGCGATCGGGGACGAGGCTCGTCCCTCGGACATAGCCCATCCCTGATCAAGGTAAACAGCCAATAGAAATTGGCTGTTTACCATGTGATCGGCTGTGTCAATCACAGCCGATCACATGAGCGGCTCCAGCACGAGCCGCTCGTTCTCTCTGCAATGCGCGCCCCCGGGGGCGCGCAGAGCAGCGATCGGGGACGAGGCTCGTCCCTCGGACAGAGTCGATCCCCAATCTAGGTAAAGAGCCAATGAAATTGGCTCTTTACCACGTGACCGGCTGTGTCCAATCACAGCCGGTCACAAATGTCAACAGAGAACACGGTAACTAGCTGTCACCGTGTTCTCCTCCTCACACACTGATCCTGTGTGAGGAAGAGAGTTAGAGCTAGTTACCGATTACAGTGCACGCTAAACACACTGATTGCCCCCCCCCAATAAATAGCACCTGTCACCAGCCCATCAAAGTACCCGAGTACCTGTCACCAGCCCATCAGGTACTCTGATGACAGGTACTCGGGTACTCTGATGGGCTGGTGACAGGTATTCGGGTACTCTGATGGGCTGGTGACAGGTATTCAGGTACTCTGATGACGGGTACTCTGATGACAGGTACTCGGGTACTCTGACGACAGGTACTCGGGTACTCTGATGACAGGTACTTGGGTACTCTGATGACAGGTACTCGGGTACTCTGATGACAGGTACGCAGGTACTCTGATGACGGGTACGCAGGTACTCTGATGACAGGTACTCGGGTACTCTGATGACGGGTACTCGGATACTCTGATGACGGGTACTCGGGTACTCTGATGACAGGTACTCGGGTACTCTGATGACAGGTACTCGGGTACTCTGATGATGGATACTCGGGTACTCTGATGGCGGATACTCGGGTACTCTGATGACAGGTACTCGGGTACTCTGATGACAGGTACTCGGGTACTTTGAGTACCTGTCAACGGAGTACCCGTCATCAGAGTACCTGAGTACCTGTCACCTACCCATCAGAGTACCCGAGTACCTGTCACCTACCCATCAGAGTACCCGAGTACCTTCCACCTGCTCATCAGAGTACCTGACGCCTGAAGTACCCGAGTACTTGCCGCCTGCTCATCAGTACCCATCACTACTCATCAGTACTCATCAGTACCTATCACGTATCAGTACTGATCATCAGTACCCATCAGTACAGTATCACCTATCAGTATCAGTACTACTCATCAGTACCTATCACCTGCCTGTCACCTGCCCATCAGAGTACCCGAGTACCTGTCACCTGCCTATCGAAGTACCCGAGTACCTGCCACCTGCTCATCAGTACCAGAGTACCTGTCACCTGCCTGTCACCTGCCCAACAAAGAACCCGAGTACCTGTCACCCTTCATACAGCCACCATGTCCAAGTCCAAAAAGGTTTATATGCGCCCTCACTTGACTCTATGGTCTTGGAGGACCGGAGCTACGGAAAATGTTGTTGCCTAGCAACCGGTTTAAAGGTCCTTTTTTTTTCATTTTATATAATAATTTTTTTTTTTCTCTATCTTTTAGTGTACTTGTGAGATCTGAGGACTTTTTGACCCCAGATCTCACAAAAAAGAGGTCCTGTCGTGCCTTTTTCTATTACAAGTAATGTTTACATTTCTTGTAATAGAAATAAAAATGATCCATTTTTTTTTTTTTGTTAAACGGTGTAAAAATAAAAAATAATAAATAAAATAAATAGTAAAAAAAAAAAAAAAATTAAAGCGCCCTGTCCCCGTTAGCTCGCGCGCAGAAGCGACACATACGGAAACCCCGCCCACATATGTAAACGGTGTTCAAACCACACATGTGAGGTATCGCCGCGATCATTAGAGCAAGGGGAATAATTTTAGCCCTAGACCTCCTCTGTAACTCAAAGATGGCAACCTGTAGAAATTTTTAAATTGTCGCCTATGGGGATTTTTAAGTACCAAAGTTTGTCGCCATTCCGTGAGCGTGCGCAATTTTGAAACATGACATGTTGGGTATCTATTTACTCGGCTTAACATTATCTTTCACATTATGGAAAAAAAATTGGGCTAACTTTACTGGTTTCTTATTTTTTAATTAAAAAAAGTAAATTTTTTCCAAAAAAAATGCGTTTGGAAGACCGCTGCGCAAATACGGTGTGATAAAAAATATTGCAATAATCTCCATTTTAATCTCTAGGGTCTCTGCTAAAAAAAATATATATAATGTTTGGGGGTTCTAAGCAGTTTTCTAGCAAAACAACTGATTTTAGCTTGTAAACACCAAATGTCAAAAATAGGCCTAGGCAAGTGGCTAGGATGCATGATGATGCTCCTCTATATGGCTAGGCTGTGAAAAAGTCTCACACATGTGGTATTGCCATACTCAGGAGGAGTGGCAGAATGTATTTTGGGGTGTCATTTTTGCTGTGTACATGCTATGTGTTAGAAATATCCTATAAATTGACAAATTTGTGTAAAAAAAAGAAAGTTTTTATTTTTTTCCCACATTTTCCAAAAACTTGTGGAAAAAAATGACATGTTTAAAGGACCCATAATGCCTCATAGAATATACGGTGGAGTGTTTGCTTTCCAAAATGGGGTCATTTTGTGGACTTTTTCATTGTATTGGTGCTCTAGGGCAGTGGTCCTCAACTCCGGTCCTCAGGGCCCACTAACAGGCCGGATTTTAAGTATTACCTTGGGGAGATGCAGACTAGAGTACTGCAATCACTGAGCAGCAAATGATATCACCTGGGATGTATTTCAGTTATCTTGTAAATCTCGCCTGTTAGTGGGCCCTGTAGGCCAGGGTTGAGGACCACTGCTCTAGGGCCTTGAAAAGTGTGATAGGTAGTAAGAAAGTTTTATGTGTATTTATGCTCCTAAAATGCCTTATGGTGCTACTTGGACGTGGAGTCTCTTTTTGTGGCCAGGCTGTGTAAAAGTCTCACACATGTGGTATCACCATACTCAGAAGGAGTAGCAGAATGAATTTTGGGGTGTCATTTTTGCTGTGTACATGCTATGTGTTAGAAATAGCTTATAAATTGACAACGTTTTGGGAAAAAAAAGAAAAAAACATTTTTTTCTTCATTTTCCCAAGAATTGTGGGAAAAAATTATAACTTCAAAAAACTCACCATGCCTCTTACTAAATACATTGGACTGTCTACTTTACAAAAAGGGGTCATTTGGGGGGTATTTGTACTGTCCTGACATTTCAGGGCCTCAAGAAAGGAGATAGGCCATCAGTACATCTGGTGTGATCAATTTTCAGTAATTGGTACCATAGCTTCTAGACTCAATAACTTTCACACAGACTAAATAATATACACTAATTTGGGTGAATTTTACCATAGATATGTAGCAGTATAAATTTTGGCCCAAATGTATGAAGAAAAATTAATTTTTTGCAAAATTGTATAATAGAAACTAAAAAAAAGTGTTTTTTTTTTTTCAAAAATTTTGCTCTTTTTTTGCTTATATCACTAAGAAAAAAAAACCCAGTTGTGATCAAATACCACCAAAAGAAAGCTCTATTTGTGTGAAAAAAATGATAAAAATTTTGTTTGGTTACAGTGTAGCATGACTGTGCAATTGTCATTCAAAGTGTGAGAGTGCTGAAAGCTGAAAATTGGTCTGGGAAGGAAGGGGGTCTAACTGCTCTGTATGGAAGTGGTTAACCAGACACTGATAGAAATCACAAGACTGCTATATACTGAGGTATTTAGCAGTTTATTAGGTAAAAGGTATTTAAGAGTTTATATTTACCAAAATAATTGCATTTCTATGTTCTGTGTACTGTGGGAGATCAGATATAGTGAATGAGGAATCCTGGGATTAGTAACACTTTAAGGTTTGCTAAGCTTCAACATATTACATTTTTTGTTTAGATATGCTTTAACTTTTAATTACTGTATATCTACTAGATATGGTCTGATTGATAAAACAATAGACTTTGCAGTTTCTAATGACATTGAACACAATAATTTTGGTGGCATGTGATCTTTTTGGCAAAGCTTTATACATGGGGGAAATTATGACAACATTTTTTCAACATTGTTTCAACATTGTTTTCACACATGTTAAAAATCAGCACGTTGACTATAAAATGTCTTAATCCTCCAGAATAATATATATTTTCTAAACTCAGGAGCTCTGTAGAATAAAATGATGTCAGTTACAATTTTTTATGTCTTACCTTGTTTGAACAACTATTTATAAAGTCTATATTTTCAGGAAAATATATTAAAGTGAATTTTAGTTTACACAAATACAATTTAATCCCCATTTCTTGTACAAAATTAAAGTGATATTAAAGGAATTTTGTTTTTATTTTTTAAATAACAAACATGTCATACTTACCTGCTCTGCACAGTGGTTTTGGACAGAGGAGCCCTGATCTTCCTCTTCTTGGGTCCCCTTCTGTCTAGTGCCCCCAGAGCAGGCATGTTGCAATGGGGGTACCCGCGCACTCCCAAGCTGCTGCTCTCCATGTCCATTCATATACAGAGCCGCAGCTCGGCCCTGCCCTCTCTTATTGGCTGTCTGGCTGTGATTAACAGCAGCAGGAGCCAATTGCTGCCTTTGCTGTCTCAGCCAATGAGGATGGAGAGTCCCTGAGAGCCGATGCTCTCGTGCACATTGCTAGATCGAGGGGGAGCTCAGGTAAGTATTAGGGGGTGCTGGGTGCTGAGGAAACTGCTGCACATAGAAGGTTTTTTACCTTCGTGCATAGAATGCACGAAGGTTAAAAAACTTTCTGCCTTTAGAACCGCTCTAAAGGGAAGTAATGTCAAGGAAATAGATACCAAATGTGCGCCCGTAAAAAATTGCGAAACATTATGGTACCCATATTTAATATAAAATGCCTTTAAATGCTATTAGAGCGCATCAGTTTAGAGTTAACAGTAAATGAGAGACCTAGAAGTATTTCTCTCATGGCGATGGTGATGCAGAATGTGTGGCAAAATCATTTATATATAGGTGTGCTCTATAAGTGTGTGATTGTGTATAAGCAGGGAACAACTGGGGGGCTTTTAAATATTTTGCAGGCACCCAGATTACTTTTATACCAAAGCCAGGAGCTGGCTGGTAAAAACAGAAACAAGCCATAAGCTTGTTTAACAATTTTGAATGTATCAGATACTTTGTCCTAAAGGAGCAAAGCGACAGATTTTCTTTAATGTCCACTTTAACGCATTTGCTGCTGAAACTGCATTGGGGATATGGTATGTGTCTTGGATATATAAAAAAAAAAATGCTTAGTGGTATTCTTCTGTAAGAAGCAACTCGAGAAATCGAGAAAAATAAATCAATGTACTGACAAAGCTGTCCGGGAAACAGTGCAACTTTTCTAAAGTCAGAAAGTCCAATCAATTCATTCTAAAATAAATTTGTGCTCCATATTAAACTTTTAAATGTAAACTCCATGCACTCTGAACAGACACTAAAAATTGTCTGATGTTACCTCTATTAGCCCATTCTGTGCCCATATCCAATATCGTGTCACATTGTTCCAATGGCTGTCATTAATGTAAGACTAAAGGCCCGTACACACGTACCGATCGTCGGCATACAAACGTCGGTGGACGAAGGATCTGCCGATTGTACGCGTGTTAGTATGGTGCCTCCGACAGATGTCTGCGCACAATCCGCGGACAAAAGTCTTTCTTGCAAACATGAAAATTTTTGTATGCCGACACCAGAACGGACGATTGTTCGCCTGTCAGTACACAATTCGGCCGACAGACCGCAGATTTGCAAGACTGGGCATGCTCAGAAAATAGAAACCACAGGGAAAGTTAACCATTACATGACATCACTTCTGCAGTCTGCGGACAAAATTCTTGTGCTGTCCTTGTGCTGTCTTTGCACTTTTCAGCAGACACCGACATCCCGGGGAGAAAAGAGGAACATTTGTATGCCGACCATCGGTACGTGTGTACGGGGCTTAAGCCACACCAACTGCTGTTCCCTTAGCCAAAAAGAATGTCCATATTGGATAGGGAAGGGTAGTTGGCAGGCCTAAGCTATGAAATCCAGCAAACTCATTCACAAGAACGAAAGTAAAGCTAAATCAGAGAGGGGCACTAAAGAGCTCCCGTTTATTAAAAGTTGTCAGTTCTAAGACACATCCTTTACTTTTAAAAGCCTAAAATTTAGTTCACTTTACTTCTAGTTTTTGAAATTCAAAAAAGCCAAATTAAAGAGGACCTATATTAACCTGATGAGAAAAAATGTATGTGGGCGCTTCCGTGGGATGGAGACCTGGATCTAGGCAGATGGCATGTGTATACCTACACCTGGGCAGCACTTGAGAGAAGAAACAGCTCTGCAGAAAGTTGAAAGAAAAACAAGGCGCCTCTAAGTTCAGTATCTTACCTTTTATTGAGGGATAAAAGATTAAAATCACTCACAAGATGTAAGCCATGACAGATAAAAGGAGGAGCTGGGGCAAATCTGTGATACCGTCCAGGATCAGGGTAGCCACTGTTCAGATGAGCGGATGTCCGGGACTCTGTTTTCCTATGCGGGTGTACACTACTGCGCCATCTACCTGCACTATCGGAGACCGGCTGCCTGCGTCTCTGCGTGGTTGGTAAAAGTCCTCAAGCCGTGTACTCCCGCACAGGAAGCAGAGTCCCGGACATCCGCTCATCTGAACAGTGGCTCCCCTGATCCCGGACAGTATCACGGATTCGCCCCAGCTACTCCTTTTATCTGTCATGGCTTACATCTTGTAAGTGATTTTAATCTTTTATCCCTCAATAAAACGTAAGATACTGCACTTAGAGGCACCTTGTTTTTCCTTCAACCTATATTAACCTCCCTGCCAATGATGTAACGTCTGCAGGCTCCCTTGCCGGCGCTGACATCCTTGCCCAGTCTTTTTCCAGGTTTGGGACTTTCGAGCCATCTTGATTGGCTATGTCAGAATGAAGAAACTCTAGCACATGCACAGTTCATTCATCCCAGCAGATGAAGACATTGTACACTGAGCTGTACAGGTGGAGCTCAGTTGAAATTGTCAATAGGAAAGCGAACAGGTAGGTAGGAATTCTTTATTGCGAAGGGTCATATTATGCCTTTCCTGAAATAAATACCCTGCTTAGTCATACTATTTTGATTTCCACATAATGTTTCACTTTAATTCCTAAGTAAACCCCAACAGAATACCAGTTAGCTGCTTGCAAAATGTGTATTTTATTTTTGTAAAGTTATTTTCACCTTTTTCTATCATTTGTTACATCCCAGTGCAGTGGATGTCCTTCAGCCTTTTAGGAGTCACTTCCTATCTACATGCAATATATTGATGGCTGCAAGGCATTTCTCAGGATTAGTTTCATGATTTTCACAACAATGGACCATTCCTGTATAATATAATATGTGGAAATGGTCACTTGAACTCTAAATTGGAAGTTTATGGGGTATATTTACTAAAACCGGTGCACTCAGAATATGGTGCAGCTGTGGATGGTAGCCAATCAGCTTCTAACTTGTTCAATTAAGCTTCGGCAAACTGATTGATTTCTATGCAGAGTTGTGGCAGATGTTTCACAAGGTCACAATGCAGGACCACAGTTAGGGATAAGGGATAGTATTTTCAACCTATACCAGTGTAGCACTACCCCTGAAGGAGTTGCTTTGACTCCAAGAACAACCTCAGCCCCTTTGACACACCTGGTTGAGTGATATTTACGGCAAGCACTTATAGGAACACAAATGCAGATACTTTTCACTTGGTTGTGAATTAGTACCAGGAAATAGACACAAGGCTTATTAGTGTTAAATTACCCAAATGTATTGGTACAGGTTAGATAGCTTGAGCATAAGTGAAGTCACAGAAGGTATGTTTAGACTCAGTCCACTAGACAGTATAATCACTATACTTAGAATATAGTGCAGTACTGGGACTGGGATTAACTCATCAAACAGCAAAGTCAACAATGAACAGTGCATATAAGCATAACTTTGATGTGAATAATAAAACTATAACTAGCCTAGAGGGCACTCTAGGTGGATGGCTATGATGTGGTGCAATTTTTCTTGAGATGTACATCTTGACAATTGCCTGCCTTCAGGCTTTGACGATTCCCCTGTACTCTCTTGAACTGAGGTCTTCACTTCCCTCCCCTACATTCCCACCTGGGCCCCCAGGGGTGGTTCGGGACTCTCTCCGGGCACCTGTTGTACCCTCCCCTCCTCGGCCCCTTCCACTCCTCCTGGTTTCCTCCTTACCCCCCTTTCCCCCCCACATTGCCTCCGGCATTCCTGTACCTATTATATTTACCTATTATGGCTGGGTCTCTTTCCTCAGTTATCCTTAAGACTCCATTACCACATTGCGACCTAGACCAATCCTGCACCTTGTGGTTGACCTCTATTTATGTTTGCGAGGCATCAAGACCACCCTTTTTTCCAAACTCAATGTTACTGGTTACATGGTTGTTATGTACTTCCTTTGTATTTTTTCTGTGACATGTTCAATCTCGATATGTACTTATTCTATATACTGGCATTATCTTGTTCATTTTGCTTCAATAAAATTATTTGAAAAGAGAGGTACCTCCTAGCATAAGCAGTGGGTAAAGGTCTCTGTTTAACAGTTGCAATGGGGCAGTCTTTAGTCCTAACTCTTCAGCCAGATAGCGTTGGAGCCCAGTTGTACCATTGGTGCTCATGAGAATAGTCCCATCCAAGCCTGCAGGTAGCAGTAAGGCTCCTAGATGGTTGTGTGGTCGGTTCCTAAAGGGTTCAGTCTCTCTCTCTCTAGCAACAGATAGTAAATCCCCACAGCAGCAGCTCACCAGTCCCAGTGATATTGCACCATCTGGTCACACACAGTGATTAGTCCACTCTCTACTCTGCAGCCACTTGCCGGAAATGTTACTTTTTTAAATGTTAAATGGATGGGTTAATTTCCGCTTTAAACACACCCTCCTGCTTACAGGCCTAACCTAAGAAAGGATCATTTCCATGAAGTAAATGCTACATAAATGATCTGCCCTTACTCAAGATGGCCACAGCTAGAAATGCTAGGGGGGAGTTCAAAGAGATGTTACAAGAAAATAAAGCACTGAGACATGGATAGATGGGTGAGTTTGCTTTGAATTTTAAAAAGGAATTCCATTTTGGTTTGTGGTGCTCAGATATAGTTTAGTTCTGCTTTAATGCACGATACACAAACAAAATCCTTAACATCATAGTTGCATTTTGCATTGTATCAGTCTCACCGCATTGATTTGACATATAATGGAAGTGTACCATAAACATGTCCTCAGACGCCATCAGGGGGCGGATCATACTGAGTATTAAAAGTGGAAGCCTTAGAACTGCACTATTCACAGACGGAATCTTGAAGATAATAGTCGCATTGTGTATTGTAGCAGTGACACTGCATTACTTTGACATATAGCTGTTGAGCTTACTCCCTCCACTCCTGGCCATGACAGCAGCACAGTCTGGAACAGGCTGCTTGTCCTTTTTGAGGTCTAATCAAAGTGAAAAGTCCACGCTTGTTCTGTCCAAGTGTGTCACTCTGATTCAGGCTCACGTTCCCTATCCCGAGGCAGCTGACAGATCTCTCCCGGGAACAGAAGTAAACAGTGTGTCACCTCCTGTAACCCATCACAAATATGTCACCGAGCCTCAGGGGAGCAGGAAAACTCAAGGGTACGAATGTTGCTACTGCTGAAGAAAACCTCTTTAGAGTCTGAAGGGTGTCAGCTCCTCTTGATAAAAATAACACCATAAACTATGTTCAGAGAGGTCATATACAGCCTGATGATTGCAAGTGGTGTGGATGATTCACGCATCAAGTCATGCAAATTTGTAAACTCCTTCTTGATAACATAACTTTCCAGCTTTGGAAATGTTCCTAATTGTGCAAAGAATTTCCAGTATGTTGAATAATATCTGAGAACATACAGCTGCCATGGCCTTTTTGCCAAAGAAATTGTTCCTTCTCTCCAAAGATATACGTAAAAGACTTGGAGCCCCGCACAGTCTAAAAAGGTGGCCTTTTTCCTATTTATCTTCCCAATATTCATTTTTTTCCTCTCTTCCTTCTTTTCATACACTATATTACCAAAAGTATTGGGACGCCTGCCTTTACATGCACATAACCTTAAATGGCATCCCAGTCTTAGTCCGTAGGGTTCAATATTGAGTTGGCCCACCCTTTGCAGCTATAACAGCTTCAACTCTTCTAGGAAGGCTGTCCACAAGATTTAGGAGTGTGTTTATGGGAATGTTTGACCATTCTTCCAGGAGCTCATTTGTGAGGTCAGGCACTGATGTTGGTTGAGAAGACCTGGCACGCAGTCCCTGCCCTAATTCAACCCAAAGGTGTTCTATCGAGTTGGGGTCAGGACTGTCAAGTTCCTCCACCCCATACTCGCTCATCTATGTCTTTATGGACCTTTTTGTGCGCTTGTGCGCAGTTATGTTGGAACAGGAAGGGACCATGCCCAAACTGTGCCCACAAATTTGGATGCATAAAATTGTCCAAAATGTCTTGGTATAATGACGCCCTAAAAGTCCCCTTTACTGGAACTAAGAGGCCAAGCCCAACCCCTGACAAAAAACAACCCCACACCTTAATCCCCCCTCCACCAAATGTTTTGGACCAGTGCATAAAGCAAGGTCTATAAAGACATGGGAGAGCGAGTTTGGGGTGGAGGAACTTAACTATTGAAGTCAAGGAACTTGACAGTTGAAGCTTTTATAGTTGCAAAGAGTGGGCCAACTCAATATTGAACCCTTCTGAGTAACACTGGGAAGCCATTAAAATTCATGTGCGTATAAAAGCAGGGTCCCAATACTTTTGGTAATATAATGTATCTCTTTCTTCTCTTTTTTTTTTCAACTCATATAATGCTCATGCCGGTGGGTCTTTGGTTATAATAGAACAACACAGATTTTGATTCTTTATCTCTTTAAATGCTGTCCTCCTATTGTGCAGTATTACCTTTTTTTAAGCTTTTTAGTAAAGTAGTAGTAGTGGGTAGTAAAGTCTGTAAGGAAAAAAAAAAAAAAAGTTTCCACCTGTAAGGCAATATCATAATGTGCTAGCACATTATGAAAGATTTACCTCAAAATTAAGCCCTCTAGTGGCATGGTGTCACTGCTGCAGAGACTTCCATCTTCATCAGGTCTTCCTTCTGGATTTGGGGACTATGGCTCCAAAGGAACGGCACGGGTATGCTGTTCCTTCTGAGTGCATGCACCGGTTTTGTCACCCGCTGCTCACTAGAATATCTCCTAAACAGTTCACGTTTAGGAGATATTCATTTTACTTCAGGTACGTTTTATTATAAGCTTACCTGTAAGTAAAAAAAACAAAAATGAGTTTACTACCACTTTAATTGTAAGGACATGTTGCAGGTCGTAGTAATAGTCCTGAGATCTAGAGCATGTGACAATAGACTTGGTGACAGTACCATCACACCCATCTTCTACCTCCTACAGAGGAGTCTCATTTCTTCTACTGAATTCTCTATAATCAAGACTGTATGAATAATTCAGAAGGGGTCATGAGCTGAGGACATCACAGGCAACTAAATCTCTTTGCTACTAAAATTACGTGTTAATGTAATTAAAAAGTTAGTTTCTATAATTTGAAATCTACAGTTTTCACTAAAATATTATGACGATCCCTCCATGAAGGTCCTCCATGACGGTCCTAGCTCAAGAACCATGCAAATGCCGCTTCCTCAGAGGTGGACATTAATGGGTCACAGTTTGAGGCACCATGCAGCACTTGTTGTCCTTGGTCTGCAGAGCTCAATGTAATTTCACAGCCTGAGATTAGCCAAAGGCTTCAAAGTTAGTATAAGCATCATTTGTAGTTAATAAGATGTTTTTGATATTGCACAGAGAGACCTCTACCCATGCCACATCCAAAGTTCTAATAGGAAAAAGGGGGTTGCAGGGAAACACACTGCCTGTACTGGACTTCATTGGCACCACACGAGACAAGGACAAATTCCATAAAATGATGATTTTTATTCACAGCATTTTAAAATTCAAGAAATTAGAAAGTAAGTAACACTAATAAAACATAAGAAAATGTGCTTAGATATGATACATATGACCATCTAACACCTTCTATGTAGCAATAAGCTTGAGGTATACAAGTTGTTCAATCCTCCAAGGGTCAACATGTTTCGCTAATAGCTTCTTCAAGACCCATAGGTTGACTATCGTATTCTGCTAGATATGTCATAAGTACATTTCAATGTTAGCATATTTACTTTTGCATGGCAATCAAAAAATATATTTTACTAGCTCAATATTCAATCATAATTTGCCCTATAACACTCACAGTGAAACATGTTTTTGATGCTCTAGAGGAGCCATTTTCAACCAGGGTTCCATGGAACCCTAGGGTTTACTCCAGATAAAACAGATAAGAAGGGCTGTTCTACAGGGTGATAAAAAGTACCCTGTGCTGTCAGAGGAGCTTACAGGGCTGTTACTTTACTCTTCTATGAAGAAGAATGATGGACGGGATGTACTGTGCAAATGTGGCAGCTCTTATCCATGGCAAGCCAACGAAGCCTGGGGTCTGTATTTGGTAAAGCAAAGTGCAGAGACCAGGTCACCCAACTATTATTTTTTATGGTTGTGACTACACTAATAGGGATTTAAAGTGTTACTAAATGCAGGACCCTGCATTCACTATATCTGGTCTCCCACAGTACACAGAACATGGAAATGCAATTATTTTAGTAAATATAAACTGATAAATATATTTTCTCATCGGCAAGATATAGCAGTCTTGTGACTTCTATCAGTGTCTGGTAAAGCTTGTAGGAGGAGTTTTCATTCTCCTCTGACTGTCCTATGAGGCTGCATGACCCCTGACTTTCTGTCTGGACTGTGCTGATTGGCCCTGTGCTGATTGCATGCACCCTTCCAAGAAAAAAAGAAACTCTCTAGCAAAACACATTAAACTTAGCATGAGCAGAGTGTCTCCTAGGACTCTGTTCTATCAGCAGATGGATTGGGGACAGTAAAAGAAGGAGAGGATCAAACAGCCTTTTTACACAATGCAGAGGATTTCCAAAGCAAGCAAAGTAATTTCTTGTATCAAGAGAGGCATGGACTCTATAGACAGAGAGAGATATAATTTTGCCCCTGTACAAATCATTAGTAAGACCTCATCTGGAATATGCAGTTCAGTTTTGGGCACCAGTTTATAAAAAGGATATTGGGGAACTGGAGAAAGTGCAGAGAAGGGCAACCAAACTGATAAGAGGCATGGAGGAGCTCAGCTGTGAGAAAAGATTAGAGAAACTGAATGTATTCTCTCTTGAGAAGAGGAGACTAAGGGGGGATATGATCAACATGTATAAATACATAAGGGGTCCATATAGTGAACTTGGTGTTGAGTTATTCACTTTAAGGTCATCAAAGAGGACAAGGGGGCACTCTTTATGTCTAGAGGAAGAGAGATTTCATCTCCAAATATGGAAAGGATTCTTCACAGTAAGAGCTGTGGAAATGTGGGATAGACTCCCCCCAGAGGTGGTTCTGGCCAGCTCAGTAGATTGCTTTTAAAAAAAAGCCTAGATTATTTCCTAAATGTACATAATATAAATGGGTACTAATATTTATAGGTAGAGTTGATCCAGGCAATATTTGATTGCCTCTCGGAGGATCAGGAAGGATTTTTTTCCCCTGCTGTAGCAAATGGTATCATACTTTGCTGAGTTTTTTTGTCTTCCTCTGGATCAACTGTGGGTATAGGATGGTATGGTTGTTGTTTTTTTTATTGGTTGAACTAGATGAACTTTTTCAACCTAACTAACTATGTAACCACTTAAGTTCCAGTGCTAGTGCATAGTGCGGCTAGTGCGTTGGAGGTGCAGGGGCGCCGCCCCCCCCATCCATGAGTCCCGCCCCCTAATCTACATGCAGGGCGCAGGACGCCTGGATTCCAATGGGTTTTTTTTTTTTAAGCACGTGATTAGAGCCAGAGGCTCTAATAGGCTTAAAAAAAAGGTGGGCTCGGGCGCAGAACCCACCCAGTTGTGTGTTAA
This sequence comes from Pelophylax lessonae, assembly GCF_965119305.1. Classification (NCBI taxonomy): domain Eukaryota; kingdom Metazoa; phylum Chordata; class Amphibia; order Anura; family Ranidae; genus Pelophylax; species Pelophylax lessonae. Next base: position 83,439,675 of record NC_138774.1, read on the forward strand.
AAGAGAATGATTATTCGCTATTGCCACACTGATTCTCCTCCTGGCCAATCAGGAAGTGGGTCCTGAGACCCTTTCCCGATTGCCTGAAAGGAAAAGCCATGCTATTGCCCAAGGAGCAGAGGAGGGAGAAGACTGAGGGGGAAGCCGCTGCTGCCGCTGCCTGCCCAGGGTGAGCCGGCGACCGGGGGGGGGACAGTGCGGGCTGGAGCTGGTGGTGGGTTAGTGCGGGCTGGAGCTGGTTGGGGACCGGCAACGGGGGGGGGGGGGACAATGCGGACTGGAGCTGGTGTGGTCCGGGGGGGGGTATGGTGTGGTCCGTCTGACGCCCCCCCCGGCCCATGGACCACCAGCCACCACTGGGTTCCACAGTGAGTATAACAGGCATGATTTACTGCATATACACACTGATTGTTGGTTTAGTAACACTTTTACTATGTGATGCAAGAGTCTGCCTAAACAGTTTCAGACTGGATTGCTTGGTTACATGATTTCATGGTAAATTGAAAGGAGATCGTACAGTGTAATACAATTAGATGGTAATGTGTATGGTCAGCTAAAGTCTAACTAGAAAAGGTTTCGGGAGGTGTGTAGAGATAGGAACTCAAGTGCAGGTACAATTCAGCTGGTGGCTCCCGCTTGCATGAACAGACTGCATACCTGCAGCACTTATAAGTGAAGAAAGTATCTGTTACAGTATGTGTTATTGCGGCAGGAAGAATGGCTATGAGCAAGCATTTTGCCATTCCAGCTGTGGCCGTAAGGGGTCGCATCGTAGTACATCCAAGCAAAGCCTTGACCATGTTTTCCTTCCTTCTACTGTGCTGATCTGCTTTTAACCTCAGCAGTCTAATCTCATTGATTTTCAGATAGTAAAAAGCTTCTTCCTTCCCCTACGGAATACATTTCCCGTTCAATGGTAACCTAAGAGATATATACATGAAGAGTGAACACAGAAAGAAGAGGAGGCAGGGAGGAGAGGCTGATGGAAACAATTTACAACACATACCAACATAACAAGACTGAAAAAAAATAGTCCACCTACTTCGCCCATATGGCCATGATGCAATTGTTTTTATTAATTTTGAAACTTTTAGTTCTGTAAAGATAAAAAAAAAAATTCATAAACATCTTAAAATAATCTTTATATACGATCAACGAATGGTTGTGTGTTAATAACTTGTATATAGTTCATCATTATATTTGTACATGGAGATCTGCCAAATTTGATTATGCCATAGCCAGGCTCTGCTTCCTACTTATTAATGATGAGCTCAGACAGATATAAAAGACAACATTTAAGCAGCTCTGTATTTGTATTGAACTGTATTTGTATTTTTTTTCTTAACCACTTGCCGACCGCACGCCGCAGATGTACGGCGGCAGTCTGGCACTCCCAGGCAAAGTCCCGTACATGTACGGCACTCGCCTGGGAGGAGCTAGGGGGCGATCGCGCGCCGCCGGAGGCACACTGCCGCCCCCACTCATCAGCGGGGAAGCTAGTGCGTGTGACAGTTGGCTCCGATGGCCGCTGGCCACTCGCTATCTCCCGACGCTGACAGAGAAGGACGGATGGCTGATGTAAACACAGCCGTCCGTACTTCTCCCTGAAGTGATCATAGATGTCATGTGATCCTGCTATATAGGATCACATGTCTCTGTGATGACTTCACAAGCCACACCCCCTACAGTTAGAATCACAGCCCTAGGGTCACATTTAACCCCTTGATCACCAATACTGTTAACCCCTTCCCTGCCAGTGTCATTTTTTACAGTAACAGTGCATATTTTTAGCACTGATTACTGTAGTAATGTCACTGGTACCCCCAAAAGTGTCAAAAATGTCAGTTAGGGGTCCAATCTGTCCGCCGCAATGTCGCAGTCCTGCAAAAAATCGCAGATCACCGCCAATACCAGTAAAAAAAAAAAAAAAAAACAATAAAAATGACGTAAATCTTTCCCGTAGTTAGTAAACGCAATAACTTTTGCGCAAACCAATCAAAATGCGCTTATTGCGATTTTTTACCAAAAATATGTAGCAGAAAACAAATTGGCCTAAAATGTTAAAAGATTTTGATTTTTTTTTTTTTTTTTGAGAATTTCATATAAAAGAATGTGAAAAAAATTGTTATTTTTTCAAAATTGTTGCTCTTTTTTTGTTTATAGCGCAAAAAATAAAAATCGCACAGGTGATCAAATACCACCAAAAGAAAGCTCTAGTTAATTTAGTTTGGGTACAGCGTCGCACGACCGCGCAATAGTCCGTTAAATTCATGCAGTGCCGAATTGAAAAATAGGGCCTGGTCATTGAGCAACCAAATCCTCCGGTCTGAAAGTGGTTAATGCAAGACAATGTGAGTATCCGAATTGGAGTTGGTATCAGCTTCCTGTAATACAATGTACATCAGAGTTCAGACTGGGAGAAGGAGAAGCAGCGCAAAATGCTATTCGATTGGACTGCAGTGTTCATGTGCCAACAACATAGGTTTGTGCAACCTATTTCATTAGGGTGTGCACCCCAAAGCTCAAACACACATGCATGTGTGAGTGTCTACATATATATGGCCCTGGCACATTGATCTCCCTGCGGGCAAAGTGAAAGAGAAGTGCATAAGCACATCTCTTATGGCAGAGCTGATAAGTGGGAGATCTTTCCCATCTCCCCGCTTGCACACAGCAAAAATGCTAATGCAAACAAGATGATTATGGTGTGCCCAGACACACCCTGTGTGCACACCTATGGCTAACAAGGAACAGAAGGAGAGAGCAAGGTAAAAAAAAGAGATCAGCTCATCAGTCTTCTGCTTTTCCTTTCACTGTCCAGTCACACACTTGCAGTGCTGTATTTTGGCCTAGGCCAACAAGGCCCAGGCCTAGGGCGGCGCTTTGCAGGGGGGCAGCAAAAAAGCCTCCCCCCTCCACCTGAGACTCTTTTGGCCACTGGTTGCTAGAGCCGCCTCTCCCATCTCTCTCACTCACCCCTCCTTTATTTCTCTCACCCCCTCTCTCTTTCTTTCTCACTCCCCTATCTCTCAACCCCTCCTCCCTCATCCCCTCTCTCTCTCTCTCACCCACTCTCTTTCTCTCATCCCCCCTCTCTCTCACCGCCCCCCCTCTCTCTCATCCTCTCTCTCTCTCCCTTTCATCCCCCCTCTCTCTCTCTCTCATCCCTCTCTCTCACCCCTCTCTCTCATCCCCCCCTCTCTCTCTCCCTCCCTCACCCACCCCCTCTCTCTCTCTCATCACCCCTCTCTTTCGCTCCCTCACCCACCCCCCTCTCTCTCATCCTCCCTCTCTCTCTCTCTCCCTCCCTCCCTCACCCACCCCCCCTCTCTCTCATCCCCCCTCTCTCTCTCCCTCCCTCCCTCCCTCACCCCCCCTTTCTCTCTCCCACCCCCTCTCTTGAGATCTCAGGGGTTCATGCTGGGACTTGGAGTCCTTCAATTGTGGAGGGAGTCACACCCGTTAAAAAGGAAGGAGTGAGGCAAATTTACATAAGAGGAAGAAGGGGGGGGGCGCCAATTTTAGTCTTGCCTAGGGCAGCACAAAACCAAAATACACTACTGCACACTTGGGGAGAAACAAGACCTGTGTACCCTAACTTTACCAAAGAAAGATCAGCTCTTTTTCCATTGCAGACAGGGTAGCGCTATAAAGTAGGGCTGTATACATTATAGGAATTGATGTACAGGCATGGAAATCTTTTGAACAAAATGGCCTCGCTTTTATGTATTTACTGTAATTTGTGTATTTATTTAGATAATAGCTGGTGTTCCGCTTTCATGCAGCATAGTGATTGTACTTTACTTCTGAGTTTTTACAGGTAAGTGTAGGCTTGCAGTAAGTTAAACATAGAGCAATAGGGTACAAGGTACAGTTAACTAAGCACATCTCTCTCCTGAGGCATGTTAAAGTAGAACTATAGGCCCAATTGTTTTCATTTTGGATAGAGCAAGGGAGAGTTATTACCCCTGTCAGATTTTTTTTTTTTTTTTACCATCTGTGTCCCATTACAGAGATTTCCCTTCACTTCCTGTCCCATAGCAAAACTGGAAGCAAGAGGAAATCCCTGGAAATTAGTGGAATTTTTTGGGGACCCCCAGGTCACCAGAACTGGAGTCCCCCCTTTGGAAGATTTCCCCCCTATTACTTTTCTAAGGACAACCAAAATTCTGGGTTTTTCTTTTACTTTCAATGATAATGTTAAACAGGACAAATAGAGAGGGGGAATCTCCCTAACGGGGGCACAGACAGAAATAAAGACTGACAGGGGTTCTATTACCTCTCCACTCTATCAAAAAAAAAAAAAAATTGCCTTTAGTTACACTTTAAGCTTCATTCACACCTTCATTTATTTCAATGGGCTACTCTACCCCCAAAAAACACACCAAAGAAGAGCACAACTCTTTTGAAAAATTGTGCGACAATGCAACGAATGGTAAGCTAGATACATAGTGGTGCCAGTTAGAATGATGGCACTGCCATGCATCTGCAAAAGGCCTGCATGTTTTTGTGAGTTTCCAGGAAGCGTGCAATTTTTGCTCAAATTCCTACAATGCACAAATGTGAACCTAGCCTTACAGGCAAGGGTGATCCTGATCCCTGGCAGAAGAAGGCCAAAATGGACAGATTGGGGTAGATTTACTAAACCTGGCGCACACAGAATCTGGCGCAGCTGTGCATGGTAACCAATCAGCTTCTAACTTCAACTTGTTCAGTTAAGATTTGACAATAAACCCCTGTTGACGACAGGTCAAAAACTACATGACAAATCGCAGCCCATTTCCGGCAATGGCAGCGTCCCAATCAGTGCAACTCCGACTTTGCAGGGCCGCACCGATTTCCAAAAGTAGTTCCTGCACTACTTTTGGTAACTTCGGGGGGGGGGGGGGGGACTTCAATACACATCTGTGCATGAACCCGTACAGATGTCTTTCAAGTCACCTCTGAAGTCGGACTGAAATGAGGCTTTGAAATTGTGCAAGTTCAGATGAAGTTGCACGATTTTAAAGCCACTTCAATGTGAACGAGGGCTAAAACCTAGAAGCTGATTATTATGCACAGCTGCACCAGGTTCTGGGTGCACCAGTTTTAGTAAATCCCCCCCCCCATTATGTCTTTTCTGGCTCTGATTAGTTGGCAGGATTAATCTCTTGAGAGCCAAATACATTCAATGATGACTCCCTCTTCCATACTGGTTGTTTAGTATCCAGCCTTCAAAAGTGGCCAGTAGTCCACACATGGAAGATTGAAATAGAAGGTCTAAAATTACCTCTCTCTGTTTATGATCTATACTTATGTAACACATTATGGGTCACCTTGACAGTATAATAATTTAGTGGATACAAAACCTTGTATAAGTGGCTTAACCTGTAATTCATTTCATGGCACCCTGTTGTTAGGTGCCACTTAATTCCCCCTGGCCTTTATGCAAAGAGGCTCTCTCAACCCTTCCTAGAGCAAGCTTGCTGCTGTTTTCTGCCTTTTATAACAATGTAACAATCAATATCTAGTCCAAGGAAAGATTCCAGCAACTGGTGTTAAAAGGTACTCTTTCAAACAACAGATAAAGAGCCTCAAATGACTCCAACCTTTAAGTCTAAAATACTGATATCCTGAGCTGTCAGCAATTTCAAGGCACCTTTGGTTGATGGACCTCATTTTGATTTGAAAACGCCAAAGATATGCAGATGTTTTTGTGGTTGATGGGTAGAGAGTGGCTCCACTCCCTCTCACCTTCTAAGTCTCATTATTGGCTAATTGGTGGTGTTGCTGGCAAAGAGTGATGGGCAAATCTGCCCAGGTTCGATTTGCCAGGGTTTTGGCATCTCTTACTCAAAATGCAGTTACATATAGTAGGTAAGGTTGAATAAAGACAATGGATCTTCCAGTTTAACCCGAACTTAAAGGTAAATTCCTTTTAAGTTTTTGGTGGGGCGCGGGGGGGGGGGGGATCCTGTTGTTAAATGATGCCTATTTCTAGAACTAATAGGCAAATTACTGTCAAAAAAGGGCTGGTGGGCATTGCCACCCAGGATATCTACCATTGTAAAAAAAAAAAAAAAATACTATACATTGGGGGGGGTCTTTTTATGTTGAATTTAGGGTAACATTGAAAATACACAAAACCTTTAAAAAAACACCTTAGGGAATGCCATAAAGCTGTACGCAGTGTTATAAATAGTATGATTTTCATGGACAGTCACTGGCAGTGTATATTTTGGCGTGGAATTGATTTTATTTCTTTTATATAAGTACATACAGCAGTAGCACTCCAGTTTAATTAATTTCAATTTGTAAAACTGTGTTTTTTAGATAGCTTTAGCGGTGACACATGATTTTTCATCTAACGGTAAAAGACACGCTTTGCCCAGCAGATAGAAACTGGCCAATAGTTCTCTGTGGCGGTTCCTGTTTTTGCTGATGCAAAACTGTCATGATGCTGTCCAATTTCTATCAAGCTCTCTATTTAAGAATTAGAATATGGCAGATGATAAAGCAGTGTTGAATTTGCCAGCAGCAGGACATTTTAATGAGGGATAAATGGCCAAAATGGACAAGAGAAAAACTAGGCTTTGCTACAAGAATTATAAGGCCACAGATGACACAGCAGTGTAAAACTGGTCAACAGTAGGTCAATTTTGAGTAGTAGAAGTAGGCCCACAGGCTGAGGTTTTAATAAAAGAATTGAGATACTGCCAAGGATACAGCAATGTAAGATTAGCCAGAAGCAGAACATTTTTAATCAGGGGTAATAGGCCTTACTGAAGTATGCCTAACTTTCATTTTATCTATGGGGATAGGGCGGTATGTTGAATGTGAGTGATATAGCGTGCACTTTGTTTCCTTATAGCTGTATTCTTTAAACAAAAGGCAGATAAAACTAAAGATAGACAGTGACAAGTGAATTATTTAAGCACTCCAAACATTAAAAAAAGGCCCTGTCAACATAAATAAAAAATAAAAAAACAAAAGAAATGAAAAATACAAAATGCCACCCTAAAACAAAAGCAAGCTTTTTAAAGGGATGATGTGCAGCAGCAAAAAAAAAAAAAAAGCAGATAAGCATAAAATAAAAGCCAAAATATCCTAAAAATAAATGAAAACCTCAAAATGGGGACAGCAGCTAAGAGTGTCAGCTGACCTCAAATCAGCCACAAAATAAAATGAAAGATGGAGACAGGACACACAGAGAGTGAATTGGCAAAGTGTATGGTCAGCTTTACAATGCAAATCAATGAGTCAGTTGAATAATAAAAGCAATGTACTCTCTGCGCGGCTGATTTTTTCTTTTCTCAGCACTATTAGGCCCCTTTCACGTGGGCGCGTTCCATTCCATCCCAGTATAAGAGATCCTAGACTGGTCTCCTGTTGAGTCAGATCAGCATAGAATTCATGTCACATTTTGATGGAGGGAAAGGGACCCATGTAACCCCAATTGGTGCAAGGATGTAAATGGACAAGCATCCACCTATAAGCAGCACTAATAAATTATGCTACCTTAAAATACACTATACTTTTCCTTTAAGAGAGCGTTCATCAAGCTGTTTACTGATTCATATATCTGGTCACCTCTTACTGATCACTTATGATTGGTGATTACTGAATTACTGTAAATAATCTATATGTGTAATGAGCTTTATTAGTTCTCTAATCAGTCTTTGTCTGTGCCTGGGGTCAGCTCTTGGAATACTGATACACTGAGATGGATGTGTGCTTGGCCAGTAAGTCCAAGTGTGACAGGTGATACGTTTTATCGCTGCCTAGCTGATCAATATCTGTCAATAGGCTTGAGCACAGCAAGAGGACAGCCATCTTGAATTCCCAATATTTTCACTTACACTAGAAATATGAGAACTAAGGAGAGCAAAAGGGATTCATTTAAAGAAAGAGAACTGTAAGCAAGCTTTGAAGTTTATTTTTATTTAAACAAAGCCATGACGTTTTGACCTACAATTTTGATACAAATATACTATATGAAAAAAATAAATAAATAAATTATATACATATATGTAAGTATACAGTATCTCACAAAAGTAAGCACCCCCCCCCCCCCCCCACACACACACACACACACACACACATTTTTGTAAATAATTTATTATATCTTTTCATGTTACAACACTGAAGAAATTACACTTTGCTACAATGTAAAGTAGTGAGTGTACAGCTTGTATAACAGTGTAAATGTTTCCCCTCAAAATAACTCAACACAAAAGTGAGTACACCCTTAAGTGAAAATGTCCAAATTGGGCCCAAAGTGTCAATATTTTGTGTGGCAACCATTATTTTCCAGCACTGCTTTAACCTTCTTGGGCATGGAGTTCACCAGAGCTTCACAGGTTGCCACTGGAGTCCTCTTCCACTCCTCCAAGACAACATCACGGAGCTGGTGGATGTTAGAGACCTTGCACTCCTCCATCTTCCGTTTAAGGGTGCCTCACAGATGTTCAATAGGGTTTTGGTCTGGAGACATGCTTGGCCAGTCCATCACTTTTACTCTCTGCTTCTTTAGCAAGGCAGTGGTTGTCTTGAAGGTGTGTTTGGGGTCGGTATCATGTTCCAATGCTGCCTTGCGGCCCAGTCCCAGACCATGACACTCCCACCACCATGCTTGACTGTAGCCAAGACACACTTGCCTTTGTACTCCTCACCTGGTTGCCGCCACACATGCTTGAAGTCATCTGAACCAAATGAGTTTATCTTAGTCTCATTAGACCACAGGACATGGTTCCAGTAATGCATGTCCTTAGTCTGCTTGTCTTCAGCAAACTGTTTGCAGGCTTTTTGTGCATCATCTTTAGAAGAGGCTTCCTTCTTTGACAACAGCCATGCAGACCAATTTGATGCAGTGTGCAGCGTATGGTCTGAGCACTGACAGGCTGACCCCCCACCCCTTCAACCTCTGCAGTAATGCTGACAGCACTTATACGTCTATTTCCCAAAGACAACCTCTGGATATGATGCTGAGCATGTGCACTCAACTTCTTTGGTCGACCATGGTGAGGCCTGTTCTGGGTGGAACCTGTCCTGTTAAACCGCTGTATGGTGTCGGCCACCATGCTGCAGATCACTTTCAGGGTCTTGGCAATCTTCTTATAGCCTAGGCCATCTTTATGTAGAGCAACAGTTCTTTTTTTAGATCCTCAGAGAGTTCTTTGCCATGGGGTGCCATGTTGAACTTCCAGTGACCAGTATGAGAGAGTGAGAGCGATAACACCACATTTAACACACCCGCTCCCCATTCACACCTGAGATCTTGTAACACTAACAAGTCACATGACCCTGGAGAGGGAAAATGTACTCACTTTTGTTGCCAACGGTTTAAACATTAATGGCTGTGTGTTGAGTTATTTTGAGGGGACAGCACATGTACATTGTTATACAAGCTGTACACTCACTACTTTACATTGTACCTAAGTGTCCTTTCTTTAGTGTTGTCACATGAAAAGGTATAATAAAATATTTACAAAAATGTGAGAGGTGTACTCACTTTTGTGAGATACTGTATCTAGGAGGGTGCTACATTCACCCCTGCCAAACTGAGCCATGTCCTCATTGGCTCTGGGAATCCACCCGTACAAAAATACCTGTACAAAACTTACAGGGATTATCCCACAAACTTGGAAAGGGGGAAAAGGGAAATAACATATGTACGGGTCCATGGGGCATACCCCATGTGTGGCCATTGAATACAATAAATTAAGTAAAAAAATATATGTCTCTGCTGTACAATATTTACACATAGGAAGGCACTGGGTGCATTAGAATCAATGCACCCTCCGCCAAACAAAAAGCTGTCTGACAAGCATCCTAACTGACTAAACTACAAGTAGCAATTTTACATATGTACAAATGTATACAGTGGACGGTCTTTCCAAGGCTAGAAGATCCTCTGCAAGCCTTCAAAGGAAAGGGTAAGTACATAGCAATTTAAACACCCTACATACCTATGGTAAGACTGCCCTCTCCGTAGATGCCACCTTCTCATCCACAGAATCTCTGACGCTAACATTCCCGTAGAGCTCTCCAACACTGCCGGCCCCCTAAGAGCACACTTGACTCGTCGCTCTGTTGTGCACCTGTAATAGACAAAACAGAACAACTCCTGCATCCATCTGGGAACCATTTTTGACTAGCAATAGGCATATAGTCCCTCTCAGATATCAGGGCACTGACTCTTTGCTATTTTAGCCAGACCCACAATTTAGGATGAAGAAATGTGGAGTCCACCCGACTGGTGTTCACAATGTCCTTTCCTTCTGTAACACTAAGGCAGCACATCTTCTACTGGTGGCAAGATTTTCTTGCTGTAGCCTGAGCAAAGCTTGCCTTACTTATGAGTCTCTGTAATAACTGTTCAAGGGATCCTTCACTCTGGCATCCCTCTCTCCGAAGAGGCAATGAGCCACTACCCTTCTCTTGCAAGGTAGCAACTTGCACAAAGTTTTCCTCAGTATTACTCTGGCCCACTGGCCCAAAGGATCTTTGAAAAGTGTCCTTTAAACAAAGTATTTTCACAAAGTGTCCTTTCTCTGTACTTGACTATTCTGACCCACTGATCACACGATGCAGTAACCTCTTCTCTGCTGCCATAACACTGCCCAGCCTGCACGAATAGTACTGAAATGCAGATTGTTTTCCCTGCCACAGATACACATACATCTGCCTCTTCTTTCTGTACTTGAGCTTCAGTTGCACTTTCCCATTCACAAGCCAACTGAACTCCCTTACTGCTGTTTGAAATTGTCCCGCTGTAACCAACTGCACAGTAGACATTTTCCTCCACAGCACATTTACAGACACAACCCCTGATACACTTATCCCTGCGTCCCTGGTCACTGCTTTCTTGACCATAACTTGAAACCACACTTGCACAGGTTACTGTAAACCAAACACGATTTTCTCCTACAATACAGCACACCCTTTCTCCAGTGACACTCCAGCACTTTACTTGAGAAGACATAATGTTTCCTAGGTAAATGTCCGGTCGATGCCGATAGCAACCACTGCTGTGACCATGACTTGGAAGCACACTTGCACCAATCACTGTAGAGCAGACATTACTTTCTCCACTGACACTCCAGCACTATGCTTGAGAAGATATAGCGTTACTCGGGCAAATACTCGGCCGTTGTCAGTAGCAACCAATCCTCTGATTACCAGCAAACAGTCACTTGGGGTACAGTTCACACATTCATCCTTACTTCCAATGGCTCATTGCTCAATAAGCAGGCCAGGGGTGTTGGTTTTTAGTATTTATTGTGGAACTTGGATGGGAGAAGGGAATAGTGAGATACTCCAACTGGAACTATGTACATTGGATAAGGAGAACTCTCACTTGGCTTAACCAGGTTGCTTGTGGAAGCAGTCACACCGCTTAAACTAGACTGTTAAATGTATGGAAAGGGTTAAGTCTCCTTGCTCTTTCTTCAGCAATAGACTTGGTGATCTACATTCACTTAAGGACACTCTCTAGCATCCCCTTTACTGACACTCTGTGCTCCTGGCATTTATACAGTATCCCAGCATGCACTAAGGCATTCTCCTCTGCCAAATCAGCAGGGCTGTACCAAACACCTGTGCACTCATTTGTCAGGTTTCCTCCCACTGTCGATTATGCCTCCCTTTTGGACCAGTGTGAAACACTCTGCAGACAGACTGAGTTGCACCTGAGCATGAAGAGCAGACCTCAATAGCAGATCCTGCACTCTGGTATATAGAGAACATTTTAGATTTAACTGAAATACCTCTGGTAAGCAGAAAGGATTCAAAACTATACTCTCTCTAGTACCTACCTAGGAGGGTGGTACACATGGATGAGCGAGTTTGGGGTGGAGGAACTTCACTGGCCTGCACAGAGTTCTGACCTCAACCTGATAGAACACCTTTAGGACATGGGTATCCACAGAACTTTTTTCAGGGGGGGCGTCATTTTAAGGTCACCCATGCTCCACCCTTTTTTGACAGTGTCATGAAGGGAAGTGATCTGGTGGCTACACTGCTAATGGATTGTTTCCATATGACAGGCAACACTTGGCTTGTCAGGTTTATATACAGTAAGTGAGATGCTTTCTTTTAGGCCTTGTTTTCATTTACGTTTTCAGGGCAGTAAAATCGCATGACTGAGCCACGTTTTTCACAACTCTCTTTTTTGCCACACCTCTCCACCTATTTACACCATTAGTGCTAATTAAATCCAGGCATGTGGGTAGATCCTGACTTTGTTGTTGCAATCTTGCCCGAGCCTGGACCAACTGAGTGATGTCAGCCAACAGCAGACTTTAGTCCACTGACAGCTGAAAACATGTCACAGAGTGCAGAACGAACTGCACTCTTGTGATCCACAGGAGAAGTAGGGCCATACTTCCATGGCTATACTTCCCCTTTTAAGAAAGGTTATCAATGGCAGCCCCCATGCTTTTTGTATGACTAGGCCGCTTTAGACTAGGTTCACACTATAGAAGCTTTAAGAGTCACATTTGCGCGGACATGGCAACCCATTCATTTGAATGGGCTGCCGTGCTTCCTGAAAATGCAGGAAAAGGAAAAGCTCAATTTTTGAACCACAATAGCAGTGCGGTTCCCAGTGCAGGAATCGTCTGCTGCGATTTCAACCACATGTGGATGGTTGCGGCTGCAGGAACCTAAGTAGGGATGCTTGCTGTTACAATGTGACAAGTAATAAGTGGTGGAGCTGCTAAGTTTGTTCAGTCATGAAGTGATAACTGATTATGGTGTGTGATCCCTGACCATGCACTCCAGAAGAAGTGTTCCCATTTCCATGTGATGCTGATCAGATTGGATGTCTTGTAGATTGAAGTGAGGGATAACCATGAGGAGGGCATCCCCATGCACAGAGAAAGCTGCTGGCAGTGTACTCTTTGTTGAGGAGGATGGTAATAAAGTTTGCCCTGTCAGAGCTCCTACCTGTCTATCATCAGAAATCCATGGCCAGTGTGTGGAGATAAAGGACAAGCCTCAGCAGCGAGAACAACGTGGTTAGCAGCATCCAGGGAGCAGCCATGTGCATCTCAGTCACTCTGCCGATCCTCCAATCACCACTCCCCCCACTGCTCCACCCCTCACCCTGCCCTCTCCAGCACTGTGTGCCCTGCTCCAGAGCCTCCGGTCACCTGTCATCTCAGTCTCTCCACTCCAACACACTGAGCACCTGGTAACAAGCAGGGAGCTGTCACTTTAGTTAGACAAGAGGCTAATCGCCTGGTGTATGTGGTGGGCCGTGTGGGGCACGGGACTGTTTTTTTTTCATTGATATGTGCTATTTTGTCCCTTCCTGTTGAAGACAGGACTTTACCGCCCACTCCACACTGCCACCCTAGGTGGCTGCCTGACTCACCTGCCCTGCCTCTGCCATTAGATCAAGTTCTTCTGACTGCCTTTTCTTTTCACCGCCACTGCTGGTGTCCCGATCCCCGCAGCCTCTCTCCTCTCCTCCGCAGGCCACAGCTCCGCCCCTCCTGACTAATGTCAGCACGGAATCCTTGGCCCGTCCGGCCCCTGCAGCTGTCAGAAGGGGAGAGGATGGAGACAGAGAGAGGAGGGAGCCGGTACGGGGGATCACTTGGTTGCAATTGGCGCACCAGCCACTGTATGGGCAAAAACACAGTGTGTGTGACAGTCTGACACAGTGTGGATTATTAAACATATACAGTATAATGGGGAAAGAGGCTGGAGGTTGAAGTTCCACCCCCCTTGCCCCCCCTTGTGGACGCCCATGCTTTAGGATGACTATGAGCCCCAGGCCTCCGCGTCTAGCATCAGTGCCTGAACTCACAAACGAGCTTCTGGAAGAATAGTCAAACATTCCCATAGTTACACTCCTAAAACCTTGTGGACAGCCTTCACAGAAGAGTTGAAGCTGTCATAGCTGCAAAGGGTGGGCCAACTCAATATTGAACCCTACAGACTAAGACTGGGACACCATTAAAGTTCATGTACGTGTAAAGGCAGGTGTCGCAATACTTTTGGTAATATAGTGTATGTATATATATATATATATATATACACACACACACACACACACAGAAATAATAACAGTAATCATGACTAGGGTTGAGCGGACACCTAGATGTCCGTGTTCGACGGGTTCGGCCGAACTTTAAAAAAAAGTCCGGGTCCGTGTCCCGGACTTTTACCGAACTTTTCCCGGACACCGAACCCCATTGAAGTCAATGGGGACCCGAACTTTAAGGCACTAAAATGGCTCTAAAACACCAAAGGAAAGGGCTAGAGTGCTGCAAATGGCAGCAAAACGTAATTAAGAGCATGGCAAGTGCTCTGCAAACAAATGTGGATAGGGAAATAACTTAAAACAACAAAAAAAAACAGAAAAATAAAACAATGTTCTTCTTCATCTCTGAAGGACGAGGCCCATATGGAGTAGGAGGGAGGTTGAGGTGGTGGTGGATGTGGCGGTGACATAGGCGTGCGCACAGGGTGTGCTGGGTGTGCCTGGGCACACCCTAATCACCTAGGGCACATAGCATTGCCAGTGAGGAGATGGGAAAGATCTCCCTGGGACCTGCTCTGCTCTATTTCTCCTTGCCTACAGGTACATGGCCCCGATACATTACTCTCCCTGCTGGCAAACACATGCATGTGTATTTCAACTTTGGGGTGCACACCTTAATGCAATAGGCTGCGCACACCTATGGGCGGTGTAGGTGGAAGCGGCGGTGGAGGAGGACCAGGGCCGGATTAACAGCATCATGGGCTTGGTGCTGAGGATTTTGAAGGGCCTTAAGGGCCGTGCCTTGCCATGCACCCAGAGGAGGAAGGGTGCAGCCATGCATGCCTAATTCAACATGGGATGCTGTCTCTGAAGCCCATAAACACATCCATGCATCGCCAACTGTCCCTCCTTGTCCGGCCTTCACGCTGTGTGGGGAGGTTCTGAGGGTGCTGCCTGGGGAAGCGAGCATAGAAGCCAGACTTCTGTGTTTACAAGTGACAGAAGAGCGGTAACAGTGAATATGGCCAACCCGGGGCCTATATAAAAGGTAGGGGCCTGGAGCTGCAGCTCCAATAGCCCCTACATTAATCTGGCCCTGAGGAGGAGGACGAGGTAGCCAACACTGCTTCTTTTCAAAAATTTTAAATGAGGGTACACCCCAAAAGAGTGAGAAAGAGCAAAAATGGAACAATGGGTGGGTAAGGTCGGTATCCATTGCTATTCTGCATAAGGTACGGAAAAGTCCCGTGGGATCCATGCCTGGTTCATTTTAATGAACGTGAGCTTGTCCACATTGTCTCTGGACAGGCGGCTGCGCTTGTCTGTTATAACGCCCCCAGCCGTGCTAAATACCCGTTCAGATAATACACTGGCTGCAGGGCACGCCAGCACCTCCAAGGCGTAAAGGGCAAGCTCAGGCCATGTGCCCAATTTGGAGACCCAGAAGTTGAAGGGGGCAGACCCGTCATTCACTACATGTAGGCGTGTGCACACATACTGCTCCACCATGTTGGTAAAATGCTGCCTCCTGCTAAGACGTTCCATCTGAGCTGCTGGTGCTGCTGTTTGTTGTGGCGTGCTGACAAAGCTTTTCCACATTTCGGCCATGCTAACCCTGCCTTCTGAGGTGCTGGCGGTGCCCTGGTTGCGTTGGCGACCTCCTCCTCCTCCTCCTCTGCCTTGTGCTTCCACTGTGGCCCCGCTGTCAGATGGGAATGCCAGCAGCATGGCGTCTACCAGCGTGCGCTTGTACTCGCGCATCTTGCGATCGCGCTCCAGTGAGTGAATTAAGGACGGTACGTTGTCCTTGTAACGGGGATCCAGCAGCGTGGCCACCCAGTAATCAGCACAAGTTAGAATGTGGGCAACTCGGCGGTCGTTGTGGAGACACTGCAGCATGTAATCGCTCATGTGTGCCAGGCTGCCCAGAGGCAACGAAAGGCTGTCCTCTGTGGGAGGTGTATCGTCCGTGTCCTCTGTATCCCCCCAGCCACGCACCAGTGATGGCCATGAGCTGGCCTGGGTGCCACCCTGCTGTGAACATGGTTCCATCTCCTCCTCCAGCTCCTCCTCCTCCTCCTCCTCCTCATCCTCCAGAACTGTGCCCCTGCTGGACAATTGCGTCCCTGGCGTTTGCGTGTGCAGGAACCCACCCTCGGAGCCCCTTGCGAATGACTGCCCTGAAAGCCTTGGAAATGTTACCTCTTCATCCTCCTCCTCCTCCTCATCCTGTGCCACATCCTCTTCCATCATCGCCCGAATTGTTTTTTCAAGGAGGCATAGAAGTGGGATAGTTAAGCTGAGAACGGCGTCATTGCCACTGGCCATGTTGGTGGAGTACTCAAAACAGCGCAACAAGGCACACAGGTCTCGCATGGAGGCCCAGTTATTGGTGGTGAAGTGGTGCTGTTCCGCAGAGCGACTCACGCGTGCGTGCTGCAGCTGAAACTCCACTATGGCCTGCTGCTGCTCGCACAGTCTTTCCAGCATGTGCAAGGTGGAGTTCCAGCTTGTGGGCACGTCACATATGAGGCGGTGAGCGGGAAGGCCGAAGTTACGCTGCAGCGCTGCCAGGCGAGCAGCAGCAGGGTGAGAACGCCGAAAGTGCGCACAAACGGCCCGCACTTTCTGCAGCAGCTCTGACATATCGGGGTAGTTTTTAAGGAACCTCTGCACCACCAAATTCAGCACATGCGCCAGGCAAGGGATGTGCGTCAAACCGGCTAGGCCCAGAGCTGCTATGAGATTTCGCCCGTTATCGCACACCACCAGGCCGGGCTTGAGGCTCGCTGGCAGCAACCACTCATTTGTCTGCTGTTCCATGCTCCTCCACAACTCCTGCGCGGTGTGTGGTTTGTCCCCCAAACAGGCAAGTTGTAAAACTGCCTGCTGTCGTTTACCCCTGGCCGTGCTGAAGTTGGTGGTGAAGGTGTTACGCTGTCCGGATGAGGAGGCGGTAGAGGATGAGGAAGCGGAGTAGGAGGAGTTAGGAACAGGAGGCAAACTGAAGCGCCCTGCAATCCTCGGTGGTGGAAGGACATGCGCCAAATTGCTATCCGCCTCAGGCCCATCCGCCACTGCATTTACCCAGTGTGCCGTTAGGGAGATATAACGCCCCTGACCGTGCTTACTGGTCCACGTATCCGTAGTTAGGTGGACCTTGGCACAGATGGCGTTGCGCAGTGCACACCTGATATTTTCCCCCACTTGGTTGTGCAGGGAAGGGATGGCTTGCCTGGAAAAGTAGTGGCGGCTGGGCACGACGTACTGTGGGACAGCCACCGACATAAGGTTTTTAAAACTGTGCGTCTCCACCAGACGGAATGACAGCATTTCAAAGGCCAATAATTTTGAAATGCTGGCATTCAGGGCCAGGGATCGCGGGTGGGTAGGGGGGTACTTCCTCTTCCTCTCAAGTGTTTGGGAGATGGAAAGCTGAACGCTTCCACGGGACATTGTGGAGATGGTTGTTGGTGACCCAGGTGGTGGTGTTGCTGACAGATCGTCTGTTTGCGGGGTGGCAGGTGCCGATATCACTACAGATGTGGCTGGAGCGGCCGAGACTGCAGCAGAAGAGGAAGCAGGATGAGCCAGAGACGTTTCTTGGTTTTGAAGGTGTGTACTCCACTGCAGCTCGTGCTTTGCACTTAGATGCCTGATCATGCAGGTTGTGCTCAGGTTGAGAAGGTTTATGCCTCGCTTCAAGCTCTGATTGCACAGGGTGCAAACCACTCGTGTCCTGTCATCAGCACATTTTCTAAAGAACTTCCACGCTAGAGAACTCCTTTGAGCTGACTTTGGTGCGCTCGTTCCCTTGCTGCGTTGGGCAGTAGCGGGCGTAGTGTCTAGGGCACGGCCGCTCCGCTTCTGCACCCTGCTCCCTCTTCTGCTGTGCTGGTGGCTCTGTGCGACCACCGCCTCTTCCTCCAAACTACTCAGGTCACCTGCATGACGTTCATTCCATGTGGGGTCGAGGACCTCATCGTCCTCCACATCATCTTCCACCCAGTCTTCACCCCTGCCCTCCTTGTCGGTCTCCACAATGCTGAACGCCGCAGCAGTTGGCACCTGCGTTTCGTCATCATCGGAGACGTGCTGCGATGATCCTTGCATGTACTCATCTTGAGAAATAAGTGGTTGGGCATCGCTGCACTCAATCTCTTCCACTTCTGGGGCAGGGCTAGGTGGATGGCCCTGGGAAACCCTGCTGACAGAGTCCTCAAAAAGAATAAGAGACTGCTGTATGGCTTGGGGCTCAGACTGCTGGCCTGATTTGCAAGGGGGTGAGGTGAAAGACGGTTGGACATTGGCTGCAGGTGCCAACTCTGACCTTTCTGCAGTAGACTGGGTGGGAGACAATGTGAAGGAACTGGAGGCACTGTCAGCAGCAAACCAATCTACTATCGCCTCAACTTGTTCTGGCCTCATCACTTCTAGGGGCGTTTGATGCCCTACCAAATACTGATGCAGGTTCTGTCGCCTACTCACACTTGAGGAAGGTGTTTCACTTGTGCGTGTAGCTGGCACAGATTGACCACGTCCTCTCCTTGCAACAGGAGCTCTACCAGCAGCACCACGACCCAGGCCACGGCCCTTATTTGACGGTCTCCTCATATTTCTGTAATTTAAGATCTTGCCCTAGAAAGGTTTTTATTGAATAGCGGAATAGGAAATATGATCCAAAAAAGTGTATGTATCTCGCACGTACAAAACCACACTAGGCCCCAATTACTATTGTTTCTACCCCTAAAAGGATGGATGAGGAGTAGGAGGAGTATGGAACAGACAGCACCCTCAAATCTTCAGAAGTATGAGATGAACCCCAAAAACTTGGAAAGGTGGATCTCACACGTACCGACACAGACTATCCCGCAATTCAATTGATCCTCAAAGGTTTTTATTGAATAGCGGAATAGGAAATATGATCAAAAAAAGTGTATGTATCTCGCACGTACACAACCACACTAGGCCCCAATTACTATTGTTTGTACCCCTAAAAGGATGGATGAGGAGTAGGAGGAGGAGTATGGAACAGGCAGCACCCTCAAATCTTCAGAAGTATGAGATGAACCCCAAAAACTTGGAAAGGTGGATCTCACACGTACCGACACAGACTATCCCGCAATTCAATTGATCCTCAAAGGTTTTTATTGAATAGCGGAATAGGAAATATGATCAAAAAAAGTGTATGTATCTCGCACGTACACAACCACACTAGGCACCAATTACTATTGTTTGTACCCCTAAAAGGATGGTTGAGCAGTAGGAGCAGGAGTATGGAACAGGCAGCACCCTCAAATCTTCAGAAGTATGAGATGAACCCCAACAACTTGGAAAGGTGGATCTCACACGTACCGACACAGACTATCTCGCAATTGAATTGATCCCCAAAGGTTTTAATTGAATAGCGGAATAGAAAATATGATCAAAAAGAAAGTGTATGTATCTCGCACGTACACCACCACACTAGGCCCCAACTACTATTGTTTGTACCCCTAAAAGGATGGTTGAGCAGTAGGAGGAGGAGTATGGAACAGGCAGCACCCTCAAATCTTCAGAAGTATGAGATGAACCCCAAAAACTTGGAAAGGTGGATCTCTCTCACACGTACCAACACAGACTATCCCCCAATTTAACTGATCCCCAAAGGTTTTTGATTAAATAGCGGAATAGAAAATATGATCCAAAAAAAGTGTATGTATATCACACGTACACAACCACACTAGGCCCCAATTACTATTGTTTGTACCCCTAAAAGGCTAGATGAGGAGTAGGGGGGGTATGGAACAGGCAGCACCCTCAAACCTTCAGAAGTATGAGATGAACCCCAACAACTTGGAAAGGTGGATCTCTCTCACACGTACCAACACAGACTATCCCCCAATTTAACTGATCCCCAAAGGTTTTTGATTAAATAGCGGAATAGAAAATATGATCCAAAAAAAGTGTATGTATATCACACGTACACAACCACACTGGGCCCCAATTACTATTGTTTGTACCCCTAAAAGGCTAGATGAGGAGTAGGGGGAGTATGGAACAGGCAGCACCCTCAAACCTTCAGAAGTATGAGATGAACCCCAACAACTTGGAAAGGTGGATCTCTCTCACACGTACCAACACAGACTATCCCCCAATTTAACTGATCCCCAAAGGTTTTTGATTAAATAGCGGAATAGAAAATATGATCCAAAAAAAGTGTATGTATATCACACGTACACAACCACACTAGGCCCCAATTACTATTGTTTGTACCCCTAAAAGGCTAGATGAGGAGTAGGGGGGGTATGGAACAGGCAGCACCCTCAAATCTTCAGAAGTATGAGATGAACCCCAAAAACTTGGAAAGGTGGATCTCTCTCACACGTACCAACACAGACTATCCCCCAATTTAACTGATCCCCAAAGGTTTTTGATTAAATAGCGGAATAGAAAATATGATCCAAAAAAAGTGTATGTATATCACACGTACACAACCACACTAGGCCCCAATTACTATTGTTTGTACCCCTAAAAGGCTAGATGAGGAGTAGGGGGAGTATGGAACAGGCAGCACCCTCAAACCTTCAGAAGTATGAGATGAACCCCAACAACTTGGAAAGGTGGATCTCTCTCACACGTACCAACACAGACTATCCCCCAATTTAACTGATCCCCAAAGGTTTTTGATTAAATAGCGGAATAGAAAATATGATCCAAAAAAAGTGTATGTATATCACACGTACACAACCACACTGGGCCCCAATTACTATTGTTTGTACCCCTAAAAGGCTAGATGAGGAGTAGGGGGAGTATGGAACAGGCAGCACCCTCAAACCTTCAGAAGTATGAGATGAACCCCAACAACTTGGAAAGGTGGATCTCTCTCACACGTACCAACACAGACTATCCCCCAATTTAACTGATCCCCAAAGGTTTTTGATTAAATAGCGGAATAGAAAATATGATCCAAAAAAAGTGTATGTATATCACACGTACACAACCACACTAGGCCCCAATTACTATTGTTTGTACCCCTAAAAGGCTAGATGAGGAGTAGGGGGGGTATGGAACAGGCAGCACCCTCAAACCTTCAGAAGTATGAGATGAACCCCAACAACTTGGAAAGGTGGATCTCTCTCACACGTACCAACACAGACTATCCCCCAATTTAACTGATCCCCAAAGGTTTTTGATTAAATAGCGGAATAGAAAATATGATCCAAAAAAAGTGTATGTATATCACACGTACACAACCACACTAGGCCCCAATTACTATTGTTTGTACCCCTAAAAGGCTAGATGAGGAGTAGGGGGAGTATGGAACAGGCAGCACCCTCAAACCTTCAGAAGTATGAGATGAACCCCAACAACTTGGAAAGGTGGATCTCTCTCACACGTACCAACACAGACTATCCCCCAATTTAACTGATCCCCAAAGGTTTTTGATTAAATAGCGGAATAGAAAATATGATCCAAAAAAAGTGTATGTATATCACACGTACACAACCACACTAGGCCCCAATTACTATTGTTTGTACCCCTAAAAGGCTAGATGAGGAGTAGGGGGAGTATGGAACAGGCAGCACCCTCAAACCTTCAGAAGTATGAGATGAACCCCAACAACTTGGAAAGGTGGATCTCTCTCACACGTACCAACACAGACTATCCCCCAATTTAACTGATCCCCAAAGGTTTTTGATTAAATAGCGGAATAGAAAATATGATCCAAAAAAAGTGTATGTATATCACACGTACACAACCACACTAGGCCCCAATTACTATTGTTTGTACCCCTAAAAGGCTAGATGAGGAGTAGGGGGGGTATGGAACAGGCAGCACCCTCAAACCTTCAGAAGTATGAGATGAACCCCAACAACTTGGAAAGGTGGATCTCTCTCACACGTACCAACACAGACTATCCCCCAATTTAACTGATCCCCAAAGGTTTTTGATTAAATAGCGGAATAGAAAATATGATCCAAAAAAAGTGTATGTATATCACACGTACACAACCACACTAGGCCCCAATTACTATTGTTTGTACCCCTAAAAGGCTAGATGAGGAGTAGGGGGGGTATGGAACAGGCAGCACCCTCAAATCTTCAGAAGTATGAGATGAACCCCAAAAACTTGGAAAGGTGGATCTCTCTCACACGTACCAACACAGACTATCCCCCAATTTAACTGATCCCCAAAGGTTTTTGATTAAATAGCGGAATAGAAAATATGATCCAAAAAAAGTGTATGTATATCACACGTACACAACCACACTAGGCCCCAATTACTATTGTTTGTACCCCTAAAAGGCTAGATGAGGAGTAGGGGGGGTATGGAACAGGCAGCACCCTCAAACCTTCAGAAGTATGAGATGAACCCCAACAACTTGGAAAGGTGGATCTCTCTCACACGTACCAACACAGACTATCCCCCAATTTAACTGATCCCCAAAGGTTTTTGATTAAATAGCGGAATAGAAAATATGATCCAAAAAAAGTGTATGTATATCACACGTACACAACCACACTAGGCCCCAATTACTATTGTTTGTACCCCTAAAAGGCTAGATGAGGAGTAGGGGGGGGTATGGAACAGGCAGCACCCTCAAACCTTCAGAAGTATGAGATGAACCCCAACAACTTGGAAAGGTGGATCTCTCTCACACGTACCAACACAGACTATCCCCCAATTTAACTGATCCCCAAAGGTTTTTGATTAAATAGCGGAATAGAAAATATGATCCAAAAAAAGTGTATGTATATCACACGTACACAACCACACTGGGCCCCAATTACTATTGTTTGTACCCCTAAAAGGCTAGATGAGGAGTAGGGGGAGTATGGAACAGGCAGCACCCTCAAACCTTCAGAAGTATGAGATGAACCCCAACAACTTGGAAAGGTGGATCTCTCTCACACGTACCAACACAGACTATCCCCCAATTTAACTGATCCCCAAAGGTTTTTGATTAAATAGCGGAATAGAAAATATGATCCAAAAAAAGTGTATGTATATCACACGTACACAACCACACTAGGCCCCAATTACTATTGTTTGTACCCCTAAAAGGCTAGATGAGGAGTAGGGGGGTATGGAACAGGCAGCACCCTCAAACCTTCAGAAGTATGAGATGAACCCCAACAACTTGGAAAGGTGGATCTCTCTCACACGTACCAACACAGACTATCCCCCAATTTAACTGATCCCCAAAGGTTTTTGATTAAATAGCGGAATAGAAAATATGATCCAAAAAAAGTGTATGTATATCACACGTACACAACCACACTAGGCCCCAATTACTATTGTTTGTACCCCTAAAAGGCTAGGAGTAGGGGGAGTATGGAACAGGCAGCACCCTCAAACCTTCAGAAGTATGAGATGAACCCCAACAACTTGGAAAGGTGGATCTCTCTCACACGTACCAACACAGACTATCCCCCAATTTAACTGATCCCCAAAGGTTTTTGATTAAATAGCGGAATAGAAAATATGATCCAAAAAAAGTGTATGTATATCACACGTACACAACCACACTAGGCCCCAATTACTATTGTTTGTACCCCTAAAAGGCTAGATGAGGAGTAGGGGGGGTATGGAACAGGCAGCACCCTCAAACCTTCAGAAGTATGAGATGAACCCCAACAACTTGGAAAGGTGGATCTCTCTCACACGTACCAACACAGACTATCCCCCAATTTAACTGATCCCCAAAGGTTTTTGATTAAATAGCGGAATAGAAAATATGATCCAAAAAAAGTGTATGTATATCACACGTACACAACCACACTAGGCCCCAATTACTATTGTTTGTACCCCTAAAAGGCTAGGAGTAGGGGGAGTATGGAACAGGCAGCACCCTCAAACCTTCAGAAGTATGAGATGAACCCCAACAACTTGGAAAGGTGGATCTCTCTCACACGTACCAACACAGACTATCCCCCAATTTAACTGATCCCCAAAGGTTTTTGATTAAATAGCGGAATAGAAAATATGATCCAAAAAAAGTGTATGTATATCACACGTACACAACCACACTAGGCCCCAATTACTATTGTTTGTACCCCTAAAAGGCTAGATGAGGAGTAGGGGGAGTATGGAACAGGCAGCACCCTCAAACCTTCAGAAGTATGAGATGAACCCCAACAACTTGGAAAGGTGGATCTCTCTCACACGTACCAACACAGACTATCCCCCAATTTAACTGATCCCCAAAGGTTTTTGATTAAATAGCGGAATAGAAAATATGATCCAAAAAAAGTGTATGTATATCACACGTACACAACCACACTAGGCCCCAATTACTATTGTTTGTACCCCTAAAAGGCTAGATGAGGAGTAGGGGGGGTATGGAACAGGCAGCACCCTCAAACCTTCAGAAGTATGAGATGAACCCCAACAACTTGGAAAGGTGGATCTCTCTCACACGTACCAACACAGACTATCCCCCAATTTAACTGATCCCCAAAGGTTTTTGATTAAATAGCGGAATAGAAAATATGATCCAAAAAAAGTGTATGTATATCACACGTACACAACCACACTAGGCCCCAATTACTATTGTTTGTACCCCTAAAAGGCTAGATGAGGAGTAGGGGGGGTATGGAACAGGCAGCACCCTCAAATCTTCAGAAGTATGAGATGAACCCCAAAAACTTGGAAAGGTGGATCTCTCTCACACGTACCAACACAGACTATCCCCCAATTTAACTGATCCCCAAAGGTTTTTGATTAAATAGCGGAATAGAAAATATGATCCAAAAAAAGTGTATGTATATCACACGTACACAACCACACTAGGCCCCAATTACTATTGTTTGTACCCCTAAAAGGCTAGATGAGGAGTAGGGGGGGTATGGAACAGGCAGCACCCTCAAACCTTCAGAAGTATGAGATGAACCCCAACAACTTGGAAAGGTGGATCTCTCTCACACGTACCAACACAGACTATCCCCCAATTTAACTGATCCCCAAAGGTTTTTGATTAAATAGCGGAATAGAAAATATGATCCAAAAAAAGTGTATGTATATCACACGTACACAACCACACTAGGCCCCAATTACTATTGTTTGTACCCCTAAAAGGCTAGATGAGGAGTAGGGGGGGTATGGAACAGGCAGCACCCTCAAACCTTCAGAAGTATGAGATGAACCCCAACAACTTGGAAAGGTGGATCTCTCTCACACGTACCAACACAGACTATCCCCCAATTTAACTGATCCCCAAAGGTTTTTGATTAAATAGCGGAATAGAAAATATGATCCAAAAAAAGTGTATGTATATCACACGTACACAACCACACTGGGCCCCAATTACTATTGTTTGTACCCCTAAAAGGCTAGATGAGGAGTAGGGGGAGTATGGAACAGGCAGCACCCTCAAACCTTCAGAAGTATGAGATGAACCCCAACAACTTGGAAAGGTGGATCTCTCTCACACGTACCAACACAGACTATCCCCCAATTTAACTGATCCCCAAAGGTTTTTTATTAAATAGCGGAATAGAAAATATGATCCAAAAAAAGTGTATGTATATCACACGTACACAACCACACTAGGCCCCAATTACTATTGTTTGTACCCCTAAAAGGCTAGATGAGGAGTAGGGGGGGTATGGAACAGGCAGCACCCTCAAACCTTCAGAAGTATGAGATGAACCCCAACAACTTGGAAAGGTGGATCTCTCTCACACGTACCAACACAGACTATCCCCCAATTTTACTGATCCCCAAAGGTTTTTGATTAAATAGCGGAATAGAAAATATGATCCAAAAAAAGTGTATGTATATCACACGTACACAACCACACTAGGCCCCAATTACTATTGTTTGTACCCCTAAAAGGCTAGATGAGGAGTAGGGGGGGTATGGAACAGGCAGCACCCTCAAATCTTCAGAAGTATGAGATGAACCCCAAAAACTTGGAAAGGTGGATCTCTCTCACACGTACCAACACAGACTATCCCCCAATTTAACTGATCCCCAAAGGTTTTTGATTAAATAGCGGAATAGAAAATATGATCCAAAAAAAGTGTATGTATATCACACGTACACAACCACACTAGGCCCCAATTACTATTGTTTGTACCCCTAAAAGGCTAGATGAGGAGTAGGGGGGGTATGGAACAGGCAGCACCCTCAAACCTTCAGAAGTATGAGATGAACCCCAACAACTTGGAAAGGTGGATCTCTCTCACACGTACCAACACAGACTATCCCCCAATTTAACTGATCCCCAAAGGTTTTTGATTAAATAGCGGAATAGAAAATATGATCCAAAAAAAGTGTATGTATATCACACGTACACAACCACACTAGGCCCCAATTACTATTGTTTGTACCCCTAAAAGGCTAGGAGTAGGGGGAGTATGGAACAGGCAGCACCCTCAAACCTTCAGAAGTATGAGATGAACCCCAACAACTTGGAAAGGTGGATCTCTCTCACACGTACCAACACAGACTATCCCCCAATTTAACTGATCCCCAAAGGTTTTTGATTAAATAGCGGAATAGAAAATATGATCCAAAAAAAGTGTATGTATATCACACGTACACAACCACACTAGGCCCCAATTACTATTGTTTGTACCCCTAAAAGGCTAGATGAGGAGTAGGGGGGGTATGGAACAGGCAGCACCCTCAAACCTTCAGAAGTATGAGATGAACCCCAACAACTTGGAAAGGTGGATCTCTCTCACACGTACCAACACAGACTATCCCCCAATTTAACTGATCCCCAAAGGTTTTTGATTAAATAGCGGAATAGAAAATATGATCCAAAAAAAGTGTATGTATATCACACGTACACAACCACACTAGGCCCCAATTACTATTGTTTGTACCCCTAAAAGGCTAGGAGTAGGGGGAGTATGGAACAGGCAGCACCCTCAAACCTTCAGAAGTATGAGATGAACCCCAACAACTTGGAAAGGTGGATCTCTCTCACACGTACCAACACAGACTATCCCCCAATTTAACTGATCCCCAAAGGTTTTTGATTAAATAGCGGAATAGAAAATATGATCCAAAAAAAGTGTATGTATATCACACGTACACAACCACACTAGGCCCCAATTACTATTGTTTGTACCCCTAAAAGGCTAGATGAGGAGTAGGGGGAGTATGGAACAGGCAGCACCCTCAAACCTTCAGAAGTATGAGATGAACCCCAACAACTTGGAAAGGTGGATCTCTCTCACACGTACCAACACAGACTATCCCCCAATTTAACTGATCCCCAAAGGTTTTTGATTAAATAGCGGAATAGAAAATATGATCCAAAAAAAGTGTATGTATATCACACGTACACAACCACACTAGGCCCCAATTACTATTGTTTGTACCCCTAAAAGGCTAGATGAGGAGTAGGGGGGGTATGGAACAGGCAGCACCCTCAAACCTTCAGAAGTATGAGATGAACCCCAACAACTTGGAAAGGTGGATCTCTCTCACACGTACCAACACAGACTATCCCCCAATTTAACTGATCCCCAAAGGTTTTTGATTAAATAGCGGAATAGAAAATATGATCCAAAAAAAGTGTATGTATATCACACGTACACAACCACACTAGGCCCCAATTACTATTGTTTGTACCCCTAAAAGGCTAGATGAGGAGTAGGGGGGGTATGGAACAGGCAGCACCCTCAAATCTTCAGAAGTATGAGATGAACCCCAAAAACTTGGAAAGGTGGATCTCTCTCACACGTACCAACACAGACTATCCCCCAATTTAACTGATCCCCAAAGGTTTTTGATTAAATAGCGGAATAGAAAATATGATCCAAAAAAAGTGTATGTATATCACACGTACACAACCACACTAGGCCCCAATTACTATTGTTTGTACCCCTAAAAGGCTAGATGAGGAGTAGGGGGGGTATGGAACAGGCAGCACCCTCAAACCTTCAGAAGTATGAGATGAACCCCAACAACTTGGAAAGGTGGATCTCTCTCACACGTACCAACACAGACTATCCCCCAATTTAACTGATCCCCAAAGGTTTTTGATTAAATAGCGGAATAGAAAATATGATCCAAAAAAAGTGTATGTATATCACACGTACACAACCACACTAGGCCCCAATTACTATTGTTTGTACCCCTAAAAGGCTAGATGAGGAGTAGGGGGGGTATGGAACAGGCAGCACCCTCAAACCTTCAGAAGTATGAGATGAACCCCAACAACTTGGAAAGGTGGATCTCTCTCACACGTACCAACACAGACTATCCCCCAATTTAACTGATCCCCAAAGGTTTTTGATTAAATAGCGGAATAGAAAATATGATCCAAAAAAAGTGTATGTATATCACACGTACACAACCACACTGGGCCCCAATTACTATTGTTTGTACCCCTAAAAGGCTAGATGAGGAGTAGGGGGAGTATGGAACAGGCAGCACCCTCAAACCTTCAGAAGTATGAGATGAACCCCAACAACTTGGAAAGGTGGATCTCTCTCACACGTACCAACACAGACTATCCCCCAATTTAACTGATCCCCAAAGGTTTTTTATTAAATAGCGGAATAGAAAATATGATCCAAAAAAAGTGTATGTATATCACACGTACACAACCACACTAGGCCCCAATTACTATTGTTTGTACCCCTAAAAGGCTAGATGAGGAGTAGGGGGGGTATGGAACAGGCAGCACCCTCAAACCTTCAGAAGTATGAGATGAACCCCAACAACTTGGAAAGGTGGATCTCTCTCACACGTACCAACACAGACTATCCCCCAATTTTACTGATCCCCAAAGGTTTTTGATTAAATAGCGGAATAGAAAATATGATCCAAAAAAAGTGTATGTATATCACACGTACACAACCACACTAGGCCCCAATTACTATTGTTTGTACCCCTAAAAGGCTAGATGAGGAGTAGGGGGGGTATGGAACAGGCAGCACCCTCAAATCTTCAGAAGTATGAGATGAACCCCAAAAACTTGGAAAGGTGGATCTCTCTCACACGTACCAACACAGACTATCCCCCAATTTAACTGATCCCCAAAGGTTTTTGATTAAATAGCGGAATAGAAAATATGATCCAAAAAAAGTGTATGTATATCACACGTACACAACCACACTAGGCCCCAATTACTATTGTTTGTACCCCTAAAAGGCTAGATGAGGAGTAGGGGGGGTATGGAACAGGCAGCACCCTCAAACCTTCAGAAGTATGAGATGAACCCCAACAACTTGGAAAGGTGGATCTCTCTCACACGTACCAACACAGACTATCCCCCAATTTAACTGATCCCCAAAGGTTTTTGATTAAATAGCGGAATAGAAAATATGATCCAAAAAAAGTGTATGTATATCACACGTACACAACCACACTAGGCCCCAATTACTATTGTTTGTACCCCTAAAAGGCTAGATGAGGAGTAGGGGGGGTATGGAACAGGCAGCACCCTCAAACCTTCAGAAGTATGAGATGAACCCCAACAACTTGGAAAGGTGGATCTCTCTCACACGTACCAACACAGACTATCCCCCAATTTAACTGATCCCCAAAGGTTTTTGATTAAATAGCGGAATAGAAAATATGATCCAAAAAAAGTGTATGTATATCACACGTACACAACCACACTGGGCCCCAATTACTATTGTTTGTACCCCTAAAAGGCTAGATGAGGAGTAGGGGGAGTATGGAACAGGCAGCACCCTCAAACCTTCAGAAGTATGAGATGAACCCCAACAACTTGGAAAGGTGGATCTCTCTCACACGTACCAACACAGACTATCCCCCAATTTAACTGATCCCCAAAGGTTTTTGATTAAATAGCGGAATAGAAAATATGATCCAAAAAAAGTGTATGTATATCACACGTACACAACCACACTGGGCCCCAATTACTATTGTTTGTACCCCTAAAAGGCTAGATGAGGAGTAGGGGGAGTATGGAACAGGCAGCACCCTCAAACCTTCAGAAGTATGAGATGAACCCCAACAACTTGGAAAGGTGGATCTCTCTCACACGTACCAACACAGACTATCCCCCAATTTAACTGATCCCCAAAGGTTTTTGATTAAATAGCGGAATAGAAAATATGATCCAAAAAAAGTGTATGTATATCACACGTACACAACCACACTAGGCCCCAATTACTATTGTTTGTACCCCTAAAAGGCTAGGAGTAGGGGGAGTATGGAACAGGCAGCACCCTCAAACCTTCAGAAGTATGAGATGAACCCCAACAACTTGGAAAGGTGGATCTCTCTCACACGTACCAACACAGACTATCCCCCAATTTAACTGATCCCCAAAGGTTTTTGATTAAATAGCGGAATAGAAAATATGATCCAAAAAAAGTGTATGTATATCACACGTACACAACCACACTAGGCCCCAATTACTATTGTTTGTACCCCTAAAAGGCTAGATGAGGAGTAGGGGGAGTATGGAACAGGCAGCACCCTCAAATCTTCAGAAGTATGAGATTGTGTTCACTGTACCCCACAAAGATTGAGTTCACTGCACCCCACAATGATTGTGTTCACTGCACCCCACAAAGATTGTGTTCACTGCACCTCACAAAGATTGTGTTCACTGTACCCCCCAAAGATTGTGTTCACTGCACCCCACAAAGATTCTGTTCACTGTACCCCACAAAGATTGTGTTCACTGCACCCTAAAAGGATGTTGTTCACTGCACCCCACAAAGATTGTGTTCACTGCACCCTAAAAGGATGTTGTTCACTGCACCCCAAAAAGATTGTGTTCACTGTACCCCCCCAAAGATTGTGTTCACTGCACCCCACAAAGATTGTGTTCACTGCACCCCAAAAAGATTGTGTTCACTGTACCCCCCAAAGATTGTGTTCACTGCACCCCAAAAAGATTGTGTTCACTGTACCCCCCAAAGATTGTGTTCACTGCACCCCACAAAGATTCTGTTCACTGTACCCCACAAAGATTGTGTTCACTGCACCCCAAAAAGATTGTGTTCACTGTACCCCCCCAAAGATTGTGTTCACTGCACCCCACAAAGATTCTGTTCACTGCACCCCACAAAGGATTTTGTTCACTGCACCCCAAAAAGATTGTGTTCACTGCACCCCAAAAAGGATTTTGATCACTGCACCCCAAAAAGGATGTTGTTCACTGCACCCCAAAAATGATTTTGTTCACTCCACCCCAAAAAGATTGTGTTCACTGCACCCCACAAAGATTGTGTTCACTGCACCCCAAAAAGATTGTGTTCACTGTACCCCCCAAAGATTGTGTTCACTGCACCCCACAAAGATTCTGTTCACTGTACCCCACAAAGATTGTGTTCACTGCACCCCAAAAAGATTGTGTTCACTGCACCCCAAAAAGGATGTTGTTCACTGCACCCCAAAAAGGATGTTGTTCACTCCACCCCAAAAAGATTGTGTTCACTGCACCCCACAAAGATTGTGTTCACTGCACCCCAAAAAGATTGTGTTCACTGCACCCCAAAAATGATTTTGTTCACTGCACCCCAAAAAGGATGTTGTTCACTCCACCCCAAAAAGATTGTGTTCACTGCACCCCAAAAAGATTGTGTTCACTGCACCCCACAAAGGATTTTGTTCACTGCACCCCAAAAAGATTGTGTTCACTGCACCCCAAAAAGGATGTTGTTCACTGCACCCCAAAAAGGATTTTGTTCACTGCACCCCAAAAAGATTGTGTTCACTGCACCCCACAAAGGATTTTGTTCACTGCACCCCACAAAGATTGTGTTCACTGCACACCAAAAAGGATTGTGTTCACTGCACCCCAAAAAGATTTTGTTCACTGCACCCCAAAAAGATTGTGTTCACTGCAGCCCAAAAAGATTGTGTTCACTGCAGCCCAAAAAGATTGTGTTCACTGCAGCCCAAAAAGATTGTGTTCACTGCAGCCCAAAAAGATTGTGTTCACTGCAGCTCACACACAGAAAAATGGATGTGGATCACTGACACCTGCCTATCTCCAATCCCACACCACACAGCAATATCGATTGTAGTTTGTAGAACACAGTTTCCCTAAAATTCAGCAGACTCTGTCCCTAACAGGATTGAGAAGAGATCGTAGATCAGGATTGAGTGCAGATTCACCCCACCCCCCACACAGCAATATCGATTGTAGTTTGTAGAAGACACTGACCCTATAATTCAGCAGACTCTATCCCTAAAATGCCTACAACTCGCCCTGCCTAAACACTCCGACCTGTCCCTCAATTCTATCCGGACACAAATGGTTTTTTCCTGCCTATCTTTCCCTAATCAGCAGCCAGCACATTGATGTGTGCTCTGTCCCTTAGCTAAGCAGCAGAATGACGCTGCTGCGGCGGCTGCCTCGAACTTATAAAGACTTGGTCACATGCTTCAGACGGCCAATCACAGCTACTAAGACATTTGCAGGCATGGCTGGGATGGCTTAAGGCACACCAGTTAAACGATTGTTGATTGGCTGTTGAAAGCCCGCCATGAAAAGAGCGCCAAAGCATGCAAAACCCGGAAATAAAACGACCGAACACGGATTTTTACCCGAACATACAGTAAAGTGTCCGTGTCCGTGTTCGGGTAAAAAAAATCCAATTATTCGGTACGAACACGAATAATACAGTCCGTGTTCGCTCAACACTAATCATGACACTATTTAATATTATGACTAAATTCATTAATCATACAGGATAATTTTTGTGCTGGCCAGTATGACCAGAAGCTCTGAAGGCAAAACATTTACACTACTAAGCCTGCATAGGGGAACAGAGACTAACGATATTCTGAAGTCTACAACTGCCCCCTTCCAATCCCAGGCACCATCGTAGCCATGTGGGCTGTTATACACCGATATATAGTGAGTGATTGGGTAATTGTATAAGTAGAGTATACATATACACAGTAGCCAGGATTTTGAATGAGAATGGAGCGTGAAGGAGCTAACAGGTTACTATAAAATGTAATGATATAGCTTCACCGACATCCTGTTAACAGTCTGATAGAGCAGGGGATTGGTTGAGATGCGTTTTCTGCTTGATGTGGATTTCTGCTTTATTAAATAAACTGAACAGAAGGATAAAACTGAGGTAGGAAAGAACATTTTTTATTACGAGTTCATCTATGCCATGATAGAAAAAAAAAAAGAAAAGAAAAGATTGTTACTTCAAAATGGAATGTCTGTCAATTTTAACGCTGATAGGGAACCTGTACTATAGTATCAAATGTTTTTAAAAAACAAACTTTAATAAATAAAAAAAAACCAGCAAAACACAATATACTGTATAACCCAATTTTTTGTAAAATGTGAAAGATGATGTTACGCTGAGTAAATAGAGGCCCAAAATGTCATGCTTTAAAAGTGTGCATGCTCGTGGAATGGCGCAAAAATAATGCTACCTAAAAATTTTCATAGGGGATGCTTTACAATTTTTAACAGGTTACCAGTTTAGAGTTACAGATACCGAAGAGGCCTAGTGCTAGAATTATTGCTCTCGTTAAAATGTTTGTGGCAATACCTCACATGTGTGTTGTAAACACTGTTTACATATCTTGGTTTGACCTATGTATGCATTCAGCAAAGCGCACAAGCTCGGGTGGGTAGGGGCGCTTTAACAAAAAATGTCATTTATTTTAGTATATTGTTTTTTATTTTTACACTGTCCCTTTATTTTATTTATTTACATTTTTTTTTATCATGTTGCCATTGCAAGAAATGTTAAAGCAGAGTTCCGGCCTCAAATACCTTTTTTAACTAAAAATATCCCTATAATACTAATCCATCGCCCTTTACAGAACTGCTATTCTCATACTTACAAGGTGTACGGTATTGGATTTTAGTCAATATCTTACTTTTAAAAACGCTGTCTGGGGGCGGCCATCTTGGATGTGGGCATCTGAAGCCGCAGTGTAATCTGCTGTATCCTTCTTCCTGATTCCAGGGAGTGTTCTGGGAGTTCTTCCTGATTCCAGCCTCCTGGGAGTGATGTCAAACAGCTCCCAGGATGCAATGCAAAGGTGGAAGTGATGTCGGTGGCCTCGGCCACAGAGGGGGGAGAAGGAGGAAGTACAATACTAAATGCCCTGAAAATAAGGTAAGGGACCCCTGAAAAAAATTGAAAATGCCCAATTGTTGATCAGCATAGCGAGCACTCCAGGAATCACTAACGTTGTGAAATAGGCCGGAACTCCACTTTAATGTTAAATAATAATGTAATTTTTTACCCTTACTCTTATCCTATATGCCTCTATACTGTTTTTCCTTTTTACTGATTGTTTAGTGGAGCTTGCAGGTTAGTCCATTAAACAGTAGGGAATGGTGTAGCCGGTGGATTTTTTAGAACCTCGGAGGCAGAACAGTGTCACATCCAGTTCTTTGTAACTTAGGGGGGGGGGATTTACTAAAACTGGTGCAGACAGAATCTGGTGCAGCCGTGCATGGTAGCCAATCAGCTTCTAACTTCAGCTTGTTCAAGTAAGCTTTGACAATAAAACCTGGAAGCTGATTGGCTACCATGCACAGCAGTACCAGATTTTGCACTCTCCAGTTTTAGTAAATCTCCCCCTTAATCTCCATATGCAAAGTGCACATACCCTAATGCCATAGAAAGCCTAAAAGGTGCAGAAAATTAAATTCAGTTGCTATGTGAGGAAGGCAAATCACCCTTCCAAAATACTTTTAAACCTTCAGAGTAAAAACATTGGGCCAATTTCTACTTTCCTTTCTTGTACAGTCTACAACATATATTCTTTATGTTATTTCTATATTAAACTTTCCTTTTTTCTCTTTTTTAGACTCTTTTGGCCAAGGGGCCATGGAGAAGCTGCTATGCCTGTTGCTGATGGGAGCTCTGGGGTACTTTGGGAGAGCACAACATTGCCCTGGCCGCTGCATCTGCCAGAGTAACTCTCCAACCCTTACGATGCTGTGTGCCAAGACAGGACTTCTATTTGTTCCACCAGCCATTGACCGTCGAACAGTGGAGCTACGACTGACGGACAATTTTATCACCATCATCCGGCGCAAAGACTTTGTCAATATGACCAACTTGGTGCACTTGACACTCTCACGGAACACTATTAGCCAGATTGTACCCCTGGCATTCTCTGATTTGCGTTCTTTGAGAGCCTTGCACATGAACAGTAACCGGCTTTCAAGTCTGAGATCTGAACACTTCCGTGGCTTGGGCAATTTGCGCCATCTGATTTTGGGCAACAATCAGATTAATACTATCCAGAATGGAGCCTTTATTGAGTTCCTTCCCACTGTGGAAGACCTTGACTTATCCTATAACAACTTAATAGAGCTGCCCTGGGAAGACATTGGGCAAATGGCCAACCTTAATACATTAACTCTGGATCACAACCTCATAGACTACATTGCTGAAGGGACATTTACTATGTTGCATAAGCTAGTAAGATTGGACATGACCTCTAACCGGCTGCACAAACTGCCTCCAGACAACCTATTCCTCAGGTCTCAAGTGTTGGCCAGTACAAGAGGCTCCAGTTCCTCCTTGTCCATTAGTTTTGGTGGAAACCCCTTACACTGTAACTGTGAGCTCTTATGGCTGAGACGGCTGACAAGAGAAGATGACCTGGAGACTTGTGCTTCTCCAGAACAGTTAACGGACAAGTATTTCTGGTCCATTCAAGAGGAGGAGTTTATCTGTGAACCTCCTCTTATTACCCGACACTATGCCAGCAAAACATTTGTCATGGAAGGACAGTCTGTAAACCTCAAGTGCAAAGCAGTAGGAGATCCTGAACCTTCCATCCACTGGATTGGTCCAGATGGAAAGCTTATCCACAATACATCAAGGATAGTGGCTCATGACAATGGAACCTTAGATATTTTCATAACAACACTGAAGGACAGTGGTTCTTTCACCTGTATAGCATCCAATGCAGCTGGGGAGGCCACTGCCCCAGTAGAAGTGGCAATAGTACCACTTCCATTGTTAGTTAATAACACGGCTCACATAAAAGAACCTGACCCTGGCTCTTCTGACATCACAACCTCCACCAAATCAGGCTTCAATGACACCAAAAGCCTCCAGGACAGAAGAATAGTGGTGGACAAGTTGAAATCCACCTCAGTTATCATTCAATGGCCATCAGAACGTCATATTCCTGGGATTCGCATGTATCAGATTCAGTACAACAGTTCTTTAGATGACTCTCTGGTGTACAGGTAAGATGTTATGATTTTGGGGTGGATCTGCATACATAGACTATTAAAACCATTTGCAGTATTTAGAAGATGCCATCTAATTGAATTATCCCACAGCTTCTGTTATCTGGAAATCCCTTGGTCAGATTCCCTGCCTGGGTTTTTTCATTTTTATTCTACTCACAATACTTTTGCTGCACATTGTAGGATCAAACATGGTAGTCATTTTTTAACATGGTTTCTTCCTCTTGTTGGGAATTTAGAAGGAGTAGTCTGACCATTTTAGTCTAAAGGCTACAGTCAAGTGGAACAAGAAATTTCAGTGCGCCATGTTGTCCCATAGAACAATTGCAGGTGGGCTTAGCTTTAAGTAAGCTCAGGTCTTTGAATATGAAAGTAACCTAAAGGACTACTGCACATAGTCACCCATATCACAGATTCAAGGCGAAAAAAGACCACTCTGTGACTAGAACCTTCATATTGCAATTCATAGGAACACTTTCCTTTTCTCATGGCTGTCTCATCTACACGTCACTAGCTATATGAAGTCAAAACTCTCTAAAGTTACCCATTGACATTGGATGATTGCTACCCAACCTGACGATTCTTTTGATAACAAAAGAAAGTTGTTTCTGAAAAATGTCAGTTGCCTTGATTGTATTTTTCCATTGATTATGGATTTGTCCCTCAATAAAGGGCTTGTGCAAACTGTGACTCAAGTATACATTAAAAAAAACACACATGTAGTGGGACTCTATATGTCTCAGTGATGCTCTTTGCACAATCTCATGACTATGTAATACAGTCAGGGGAATTTATAAAAACGGAAGCAGCCAGAATCTGGAGCAGTTGTACATGGCAAACAATCAGCGTCTATCTTTCATTTTCAAAGCTTAAAGAGGAAGTAAAGCTTCCTCTGTACCTTGCACCTATAGGTAAACCTTTTAATAAGTCTTACCTATAGGTACTGTAAATATCTCCTAAACATGCACCGTTTAGGAGATGTTTACTTTGCATGCAGCCAGTGACGTCACTGGCGCATGCGCTCTGAAGGAACGGCCGTCCGTGCTGTTCCTTCAGATTCTTGTGCCATGAATCGTCAGATGGCCGGAGGACACAAACCGTTGAAGGAAGACAGGTAAACATGTCGGCCGTGTCAGCGGTGAGCGGGCGGCGCTGCGGGCATTTCATTATAAGGTAAATATTTCATAATGAGCTAGTATGGGATGCATTCTAGCTCATTATGCCTTCGTCTTTCAGGTTTTTTTTTTATTTTATTTTTTCCCAGAGGCTTACAACCTCTTTAAGTCCCCATTCACACTAGCGCGACTTGTCAGGCGACTTGGTCACCTGACAAGTCGCGGTGGGTCGTCTGCCATTGATTAGCACAGGACCCGTTCTAATAGGAGCGACACAAGTCGCTCCGACTTAGAAAAAGGGTCCTGTACTACTTTGGGGCGACCTGGAGGCGACTTGCATTGACTTCAATGATATGAAGTCCGTACATGTCGCGCCGAGGTCGCGGTGCACTTCACAGGTCGCCCCGGTAAGTCGTGTCGCCCCTGTGTGAATGGGCTCTAAAGAGGTTGTAAACTCTTGGGGAAAAAAAAACAAACCCCACCCCCCCCTGTAAAACAAAGGCATAGTGAGCTTGTATGCATCGCATACAAGCTCATTATAAAATACTTACCTTAGACCGAAGCCCTCCAGTGGTGCCCGCACACCGCTGAGATGGCTGACATCTTCCCCGGTGTTTCTTCTGGGTTTGCGGGCTCCGGCGCTGTGAGTGGCAAGAGCCGCAATGACGTCACTCCTCACGCATGCACATGGGAGCTGCTGGTCACGGCACAGGGCTCTGAAGAAACGGCATAGGCAGCCGTTCCTTCAGAGCGCATGCACCAGTGATTTCACTGGCCGCATGTACAGTAAATATCTCCTAAACAGTGAATGTTAAGGAGATATTTACACTACCTATAGGTAAGCCTTATTATAGGCTTATCTATAGGTAAAAGGCACTAGTAGAGTTTACTTCCTCTTTAACTGGGCAAGCTGAAGATGGAAGCTGATTGGTTGCCTTGCACAGCTGCTTCAGATTCTGCATGCTCCAGGTTTGATAAATTCCCCCTCATGTTTCCTCAGATAGGATACCCTTTAGAATGTAATTCCAAGTTAAGGTACACTCTATGATTTATTTATTTTTTCATTCAACCCAAAAACTGTCATCTTTAGTCAGAGCCGATATACCAACAATGCAGAACACTCCTATTAACGCTCTCCGCCACTGGCTGAGATCAGGAGTCGGTTGGCTACTGGTTTTCCAGGATGCTCATCTGACAGAACCCGCCTAAATGGCCAGCTTCTGTCAGACAGGGTGGAATACACATAGGCCAAATGTCTCCCAACATTCGGCACGTGTGTACTGGGCTTTTGGTCACATCTAACTGGACTGACTGGCTCTGTAACATTGGAGATGTTTTGAAGCTTGTCCAAGCCAGTTCTTCAGTTCTAATGAGTGTCAGGCAAATATCCCAGCATTTATATCCAAATATATCACATAAAACGCCTTAATCTAATTATTATGTACAGACAGATGTTATTGACTGATACCAGGATGGAAGGTGTGAAAATTGTGGAACCACCTTGTACTAGTTACATATTCTAATCTTTTGTGTCAAGAAGGCTTCATAGATGTTAACCATTCCAACTACATGGCTGAAATTGTAAGTTGTTGTCAAAAAATGCTGGGGTAGATATAATAAAATGCCACTGTATGTGAAAGACAGTTGGTGTCGAATGCCCCCACCCCTGTTCAATGATGGTTCTCCAGCCCCTTCACTACTCTCAATAGAATGTCACTTTTTCTTTTGTTAAGAAAAAAAAAAAAAAAAAAAAAAAACAATCTCCTCTAGGCGGTCATTGTACATTTCAGGGATTTTAACAAACTTTTTTGCAGAGTCCTACCTTTTTTACTCTGAGTAAAAAGCTTTTTGAATACTGATTCTGAATCTGAGAGATTGGTTTGTTATACTCAGCTGGTGCATCCCCTTGTGTTCTGATGAGAAAAGCTACAGTATATGCAACCCTTTGGAAGTATTTAGCAGACTTTGGGAAAATCAGTGAGCTAATCACACAAGCAGGAAATGACAATTGCCATATTGCATTAAATTTTACAGATAATTACAGTGGCTGCAGATTAAATAGGAAAGGTAATTTTTAATCACATACTTAATCACAATCAAACTTAATCACATATACTTAATCTGGGTTTCCCAGTTAATTTTTCCTGTGGAACCCTTTGACATGGTATAGCAAAAATTTGGAACCCCAACAAAAAAATGTGTGCCGTAGCACGGCGCAAACCTTTCAATGAGCTGAGTGTAATGTTCTCTTTTGCTGGCAGATTATTTTTATATCTGGTTTTATATCTGGTAAGCACTGCCCCCTTCATACCCCCCCCCCTTCCGCAGCGTGATCAGTGGCAATACATTAAACTCCTCATGCTGCATAATACAAATAGCATTGGCAATTAACCACTTGCCGACCCGTTACAGTACTTATACTGCGACACGGTGGCAGCTACTGGTGTACGTCACTGCCTGTTTCTGGTGTATGCCCCTGTTCTGTCAGAATAGCGCTACCTATCAGATTCTGCAACCGGAAGTGACTTTCGGCCGAGAACAACTTACTGTGCATGCGCCATGCGTTATAACATGGCCGCTATGTGTTCCAATAGATTTCCTAATGTGACAGAACACGAAGCAGCGACGGACATCTTCCTACACCCACGCAAGTCTTGAATTGTAAATTGTATGGTTGCAGAATCTGATAGGTAGCGCTATTCTGATAAAACAGGGGCATACACCAGAAACAGGCAGTGACGTACACCTGTAGCTGCCACCCTGTCGCAGTATATGTACTGTGACAGGTCAACAGGTGGTTAATTGCCAATGGTATTTGTATTATGCAGCATGAGGGGGGGTTAATGTATTGCCATTGATCACTAATGCATTAGTGACTGACTAGTGGCAGTTAATTAACTCCTTTGAGCTGCATTAGTGCAACCAGTGTCAGTGTTAATTAAAACCTTTTTGCTGCATTAGTGGCACCAGTATCAGTGTTAATTAACACTGGGTTCACTAACACTGACACTGGTTGCACTAATGCAGCAAAAAGGGTTTAATTAACACGGACACTGGTTGCACTAATGCAGCTCAAAGGAGTTAATTAACTGCCACTGGTCGGTCACTAATGCATCAGTGACCAGTCGCAATACATTAAGCCCCTCACGCTGCATAATGCAACCATTACCATTGGTAATTAACCTCCCCTTAGCCTCCCCCCCAAAACAAAGAGTTAACGATGGCAATCTGCTTACCTGTGGGATTAACAGGGCTTGGTTCTTCCTTGGCACTGTGGCTCCTCCAGGTCACAGCTTTGGCAGGCGAACTCTCTGCTCCTCTCCTCTTGGTCCTTTCAAATCCCTCGGCCGGCCTCAGTGACATCACTATGTGACTACGAAGCCCCTGTCAGGCGGTTATCTAAGTGAAGGTTCCACCCCCCCCTGTACTCCCTTTGCTGTTTCCGACCTTCTGGAAACAGCAGGTAGCGGTGGCCATCTTTGATGTGGCAAAACGCCACAGAGCCCCAATTTTGTTTTTGTGGAACCCTAGGGATCCGCGGAACACCAATTGGGAAACGCTGTGCTAAATTATTATTTTTATTTTATTTGCTATATTTGTTTTTCCGTGAAAGTCGATTTACCCTTTAAGGTGTAGGAATACTTCTGAGATTTGACCCATAGAATTTGCTCTCCTTTGCTGGGCCATTTTTTTTGCATTTCTCACTACATTGCAGTACATATAACAAGTTACTTTTCTTGTGTTTGGGTGTTGGGTCTTTTGGATGTATACATTTCTGTTTCAGTGTATTGTTATTCATGAAGGACACCGTGTATTTTTCTTCTCTCCTCTGTTCCATTGTCCTAGGTTTTTGCTTGACCTTGTGGATGTTTTAACAAAAGCCCAGTCTGGGTAGCCACAAACTTTCAAAGCACTCCTGAGTGCGCTGTGTTTTTTGTCTATAGACACTTAGCCCAATGTTGTTGAGTTCTAATAAACTCCAGTTTGTTTCCAGTGGGTGGTGAAAGTCACAAAGTAGATACTGGTTTGTGTGGGTGGGTTTACAATAGACTTCAATGTCTAAGTCACCCCCTCCTGGAAATGTAACACACAGTTCAAAAAGGTTCATTGTTATTCTCTGCCTTTTTCTGTGTAAACTTGATGTTTATGCCCACTGAATTTATATATTCACTAAAGGCTTGTATTTGCACATAACTGAACCAATCACTCTGTTATTCCCCTAAAAAAAAAAAAAAAAAAAAAAAATTAAGGCTCTCTTCTCCACCTCCTAGCAACAGTTAGAGATGCAGGTGATCCCATAGCACAAATAAAGAAACATATTCAGCGCTGGACTCTTGTACACACCACTAATAAATGGACCAGCAGCTAAGCACTCAAGGGCAATATCTCCAAAACACCTTCTGAATACATAATAGAAAAATAGTGCAGCGCAATCCTAGTGGTAAATTAATAATTCATATAATCATGCAGAGTCCCAATGTTAATAGGTGTCCATATAAACAGATAAAAGTCTCCAGTGTAAAGTGGTCCTAGGGCAATTCCATAAGGTGCTTGTCTCCACGAGTGCTCATGCAATCCCACCACCTGTTCACACTGCCGCTCACCTTAACAAAGAGACCCTACAGGGTCAACCAGCATGTCATCTCAAAATCAAAGCATCCTCACACTTTCTTCCTTAAGCGTAGTAAATGATTACACCTCTTTTATGACAGGGGCAGATCATATTGTCATAAAAGACGGGTCCGCAGTATGGTACGTGACCCTCGCTGAAGAAGTCCCGCCTACTGTTACAGACGTAACACGTACGGGGGACGTCACGTGACCCGCAGCCGCCTCTCACTCTTCCGGGTTGGTGGACCTGATGCACGCCTGCTTGCAAACTCTGCAGATATGCGCTGTTATTTTCTTCAAAAATGTGAGTTGTTTACTTATATGGATTAAAGAGTGCTTGATTGAATACAGAGAGCATTAGATCGTTCTTTCTTTTCTCCTACACATATTGGTAACATTGTTTGAGGAGCTGACAGTGCATCGGAGGTGTAATCATTTACTACGCTTAAGGAAGAAAGTGTGAGGATGCTTTGATTTT
Organism: Pelophylax lessonae; assembly: GCF_965119305.1. NCBI lineage: Eukaryota > Metazoa > Chordata > Amphibia > Anura > Ranidae > Pelophylax > Pelophylax lessonae. Next base: position 83,481,980 of record NC_138774.1, read on the forward strand.
GAGATGACATGCTGGTTGTTGTTAAGGTGAGCGGCAGTGTGAACAGGTGGTGGGATTGCATGAGCACTCGTGGAGACAAGCACCTTATGGAATTTCCCTAGGACCACTTTACACTGGAGACTTTTATCTGTTTATATGGACACCTATTAACATTGGGACTCTGCATGATTATATGAATTATTAATTTACCACTAGGATTGCGCTGCACTATTTTTCTATTATGATCCCATAGCACAGCCATGTTTCTGTCTGTAGAAGTTGTCCTCCTACTTGAAATAGGTGGGGTTAAGTCAAATATCCAGCAAGAGCTCTACTGTAAATAAAAGGATTAACATTTATGAACTCTTACCAACAACAAGGGTGAGATTATGGCACTACTACAGGGTGGATTTACATTTTTCACATCTCCTATCCTATGCTTAGACAATACCATCTGCTTTCCTATTTTAAACAAATCAAGGCATTGGTGCAACCTGTTTTTGTATACTGTAAATGCTGAGGTATTTTCCTTATTTTCAGGCTGAATTGACCTGGACATGCTGCAAAACATCTTCAGCATTACAGAACACCTCAAAACATCCAGTTGCATGTGACTCACTACTACTAAAATATAAATAAAATTAAAAAAATTTCCGCGCTAATGTGACGAGTGAAAGAATGATAAATGTCAGCAGCCAACACAAAATCAACCAACAGTGACTCAAAATATTAATAAAACGTAAAAGTGTAGCGCTAGAAGTATTAATAATCACAACAATGATGAATAGTGTCCAAATGAATAAAGAACTAATAATCACAATAATGTGTATATAGGGAAAAAAGGAGAAAAAAGTTTACAAATGAATAAGTCCCAAAAAAAACTGATGTGAAATCAAATCATAAATCCGCATGCACAATATTCCAAGGGGGGATTCTTCCCGTGACACCAAGGGTATGTGGAGGAAAGGAACACCTCTGTGATGGGGTATGATAAGCAGCTTACCAGATTTCCATGGCTGCTCAACTTAATGAGTCAGCCACTCCCAGCTATTAATCAAGACCACTGAAGATCTGATGTTACGTGGATACTTATTCGATTCAAATGGACCACCTCTCAAGATGCATGAAGGGATCAGTACAGGATAAACACTCCTCAGTATTTTTCATCGGTCATAACTGTAAACGAATCTGCCCAAAACCACTGCAGATGATTATTCAACATGGCCACATGCAGACTGAATTTATTATTATGCTCCTGTAGGGGGCCCGGCTGGCAGCGTTTTACGTTTTATCACTACTACTAGACATACCGTGACCTGGATAAATGAGAACCTTTATAGACATATTCTTTAAATAAAATATCTATGGTAATTAACGATTTGGTATTGGAAATAGTGATATTTGAGAATGGGAAAGAGAAACCTGAAAACCTGGGTTACAGTATTTGGGATATTTGAAGTCCGAAGTTGAGAAGCACAGACCTACTCCCCTTATAAATATGTTGCAGAACACTGAGATGAGAGAGATGAGAGTTTATATTCACGTATTCTGTTGCCTATTTTTCTGATATTCTACCAGTCTCTTTACATCTTACATAATTTTTGGTGTGTCAGAGGCTTTCTCTCCCCCCCCCCCCCACTTCTTACCCTAGTTTCTTCCGCCAATCCCTGCATCACTACAGGATACATTAGTGAAGGTAAAGATCAGCTGAAGCAACCATAGTGTGTAGCACAGGGATCCTCAAACTACGGCCCTCCAGCTGTTGCAGAACTACAGGTCCCATGAGGCATTGTAAAACTCTGACATTCACAGACATGACTAGGCATGATGGGAATTGTAGTTCCCGAACAACTGGAGGGCCATAGTTTGAAGACCTCTGTAGCAGGGTACACAGGCATCCTAGACTCCTGAAAGTATCACATATGAAGATTCCTGAGGTGGCTGTATTTTCTAAAGAGGTTTTAACTCTGTAAAAACCTGGTTGATGCTGCCTGGGCCCGCTATGTGAACTGACCAGGGTAATCATGGCTGCTGATCCATGATACTGTAGTCAGTTTACGTGCATTTGTCATCCCGCAGTCTCTCCTCTCTCCCCCTCCCTCCCTTCCTTCTTGTCATCTCCTGTGTGTGAGTGATCTCCTCCCTGTCCCTCCACTCCTGCCGCTTTTAGTAGCTGGCAGCAAAGTCAGAGTAGGATTACTGCCAGCCCCTCTGGTATATCAAGGTATACTGCACAGTGTAAATGTGTGTTTAAAATTATCTCACTTAATTCTATCTTTCAGATTGCCTCTTTGTGATTACGTGACCTACCGCCACTCTCCTCTCCTGATCTAATGGCTACAGCGGGAGGGGCTGAGCAGACATCACAGCAGTCACATGACATCCTAGCTGAAGTCAGAGGAGGTCACGTGACCGCACAGAGGCAATTTGAAATAAGGTATTTATCGGCATTATGTAAACAAACATTTATGCTGTGTAGTATACCTTGGTATAACAGAGGGGTTGGCAGCAATCCCACTTTGACGTTACAACCACTTTAGCAAAACAAAGATCAAACAAATAGGTATTTGGACAGGTGAGAGGTGAGCATAAAGCCCCTTCTCTTGCAGGTAGTGCTTTGCTTTTTTTTTTTTAAAGCGGCAACAAAATTGTGTTGAACTGGAGTTATGTGGACACATCTTCCATGATTTGTGTGATCGATCCTAATTTTGCAAATTTATCAATTGACTGTCAAGCATACAATAGTTGCTTCATTGTTCTCCTTAAAGAATAGCTCCTAGATTTGATGCCAAGTAAAAAGTCACGAGCAGCTGCCAAATTACACATCTGGTATTTGATACAGCCCTCTGTTGGAGAAAGGAACACTGTACACATAGCCTCCCTCTAGAGCAGGGGGTCTTCAAACTTTATTTTTTTTTTAAATCAGATCAACTTTATTGAATTTTTCATATAGAACAAGAAAAAATCAAACAATTCAAAATACCTGGCCTATACATGCTTCAGACTTTCTAAACAAAGGCAGGTTTATTGTCCTACAGACTTTAGGGGGGGGATGGATTGTGGCCATTAGGAGTACAAAATGTCCTAGCATCAGTGGAAGTAAACAATCCCCCATCATTGGTGTCAGTTGGAGGAATTGTGCCCCATCAGTGGTATCATTAGGCCCCATTGATGGTGTCATGGGGGGAACTGGGCCCCATTGTTTGGGTCAATGGGGGGGGGAATTGTGCCCCTACATTGGGGTCATTGGGCCCCACTGTTGGTGTTATTGGTAGGAATTGTGCCCCATCATTGGTTCATTGGGTCCCGTTGTTGGTGTCATTGGGAAGAACTATGCCCCATTGTTGGTGTCATTGGAAGAAATGGTGTCATTGGTGTCAGTGAATAAAATAGCACTCCAAGGGCAGAACAAAATCAAGCAAATGGCCGCATATGGCCCCCAAGCCACTGTTTGGAGACCACTGTTCTAGAGTCATACAAGATTCTCACCAAAAATGAAAAGCCTTATGCAATTGATCAAAGGAAACTGCTGGAATTCAAGATTCCATGCACACAATGCATGTAATTTGGCATCCAGCTTTATGCATAGAGAGGCAGTGACATCAGTGACACGAGGGTGAGGATTCTGGGATATCTTGTCTACAGGTCAGCGACACCTAAAATGGTATTTCGGTTTTGGGTGGGATTGTATAGGTTATATTACCTGTTGGCTTCCTAAAAATTACACCCAGCCCCTAGTCCATAATCATTTTGTTGGGGACATTGACACCATTATCTGCATTATGAATGCGCAAGATAGATGAATGAAATTAGCATTTCACTAATGGAATCCCTGAATAATATAAAAAAAAAACAATTGTGTGATTTATTTTAGCAGCTGCCATGCAAAAATGAAATATTTGCTGTGGTGGGAGTTGACTTTCAAAGCAACCCTGTCACTTTGATCATTTTGAGGCTAAAGCACTCTGTAAAAGAAGCTGAAGACGGTAAATACTTACCTTTTCCAGCTAATAAAATCTTTGTTGTCTTCCAGAGCCAAAGGTACTGCTGCTATTCATCGCATTTAAATGTTTTAGATACCTGGGTGCTGTGGTTCCTCCCATGGTTGGTCACTAAGTCACTTCAGGAGAAAGTACTGAAGTATCGTCTGATGGGAGGAACCATAAAATTCAGCGGGGGACCAAATATTCAACACACCATGAAGTGTCAGAGAGCTGCAGCACCCATGGCTTTTCAAGACAGCAAAGATTCCAGTTGCCTATCCAAAAAGCAAGTATTCAACAACTTTCACATGATGCTTTGGGCTTAAAGTTTTTCATCATAACAACAGGTTTATTCCAAACTCTAAAACAAATTGCACAACTGATAAATATCTTGTTTTACTACACTAGAGTTTTCCTTTGGATATGTATTTGAAAACCATCACTGTACAGTTCTTTAAATTCTGCTTTCTTTATCTTCTTGTGACTGGTGGTCTCAGCTGCTCAATGATAGTAGCGGTGACAGACAGCTGAAAATCAAGGAAGTAGGTGACAATTGCACTACGGAATTGGTCTTCAAAGGGCAGCTTTCACCAATCTCAAGAGGCAATTTAGCTGGAAACAAGCGAAATGGTGTGGAACAGAGAAACCTTTTAGCTATGTCCCAATCAACCACCCCCATTTCACTAAAAGATCTCTTCCCTAGTATTATTTCTAAAACCTGTGGTCCATGGAGGCTTTTCCGTTATGGGAATCACTGAACTGACACGATCTGCACCTTATCCATCGCCTCCGTAATGAGATTCCTCGCTGTGTAAAGAAAGAGAATGTCAGACATGGCAAACACTTTAGAATGGGCCGATTCAGGCTTTCTGAGCAGAACGGAACTGAGAGGTAATATTTGCTGTAGATAAACATTACAGACAGGGAGAAAATCTGCTTAACACTTAGGGAAGAGTGTATAGTGTTTAAAGATGGATATTGTACACAAAGAAACAAGGGCTCTTGAAACTATGATATAAAGGGAAGTCACAGGTAATGCCATGTTGATTTCAAACAATGCAAAAGTACTAAAATTGTCTCTATATGCTGTAAAAGAATGAAGCTGTGGGAAGACATAGAATGAAGTACGTGCTAAGGGCCTATTTGTTAGCATTTTGTGCAGCCTTTAAGCCAGCCTATTTCACCCCAGAAGTATAAGATGCTCTAAAGTTGCTTGTGAGCAGCATACTGATTTATTGATGAGGTGTGAGAGATAGCAACATAATCATTAAAGTGTTTCTGTTGCTAACACATCAGAAACAAACACAAAAGCCTCAATGTTTGGGCAGTTCTCCAACCACCAAGCAGAATGAACATATAGATTGGATGGGGGAAGGGGGGTACGGTACAGTGATGGTTGATTGAAAACGTGCTGCCGTTGCATTTCTTTCGATTGTTAGGAGGTTCCAAAAGGGACCATGTAGGTCTGCAGGAAAAGAATGTCTCAAAGGATCAATAAATTTAAGCCAAAGGTCACTAATAAACATCTTTAATGATAGACTCTTGCTAATCCAGAACTGATTACTTTACTCTCACTACCTATCCAGTTCTCTGTCTTTGTCAGATGCTTTCTTATCTACACTTCTAACTTAAACTATGTGTGTGCCCTTCACACACTATCTAACCTTTTCAACATATACCAATTTCCACAGCTAGCCCATCTCTCTTTTGCAACCTTTATCACCAAATAACTGTAATTACAGTGTCTTGTATTTCACAATAACCATCCCAGTCTACCTATGTGTCCTTCTTTATATCATTCTACCTGCCCATCTCACTGCATTCTGATTAGATTTGTTCTCTCTGCTTATCTTACAATACTGTGACTGCTTGTATATTTCATTTTGGCCTTCTATCCCTCCATCGCAATTTTCTGCCCTTCTCACTTATGCCCTTCGAATGCCTGCTCTCCCAACTTCCCCTGCTCTTCTATAGTATGCTTTCCTCACTTCTACTACCTTCTAATGGCTGATTTTCTACAATATTATCTTCTCACTTCTCCTGCCCTTCTATTATCTGCCCTTCTAGTGTCTGCTCATCTCACTTCTACCTATTGTTGGCTCTTCTACAATATGCCCTTCCCACTTCTCCTGCCCTTCTCACTTATGCCCATCTACTGCCTGCTCTCCCAACTTCCCCTGCTTTTCTATAGTACAGTATGCTTTCCTCACTTCTACTACCTTCTAATGGCTGATTTTCTACAATATGCTCTTCTCACTTCTCCTGCCCTTCTATTATCTACCCTTCTAGCAGGGGCAGACTGGCAACTTTCAGCCCAGGGGGAAAGTACAAACCAAAGGCCCATGGTGCAACATCTCGCCCCCCCTCCCACTCTCCCTCTTTACATCCTCCTCCCTCCTCCTGCCCCCCCCCCCCATTCCAGGCTGAAGCCCTGCTCCAGGTACTCTCTACTCAATCCTTAATCCGAGTTCCCAACCTGGCCAGCAGAGGGTGGTTGGGGGAGGCTGGGACAGTTGAGTTGGGGCTGGCCAGGGGAGAAGAGTCTCCACTGGGGCATGGAACCGGCCTCTGCTCAGATAGTTTAAACCATCTAAAGGCCTGCGCTGTCCTTGTCTTCAACCCGCACTCAGTACGTCAGTGACGAGGACTATTTACTTCTCTTTACCAGGAATCCTTTGGACCTGTCTGTGGTAGAAGCGGTGCAGCCTTTTTACAGGACATCAGAGCGGCCCAGGGGGCAATTGCCCCCCTGCCCCCTGGCCCAGTCCTCCCCTGCCTTCTAGTGTCTGCTCATCTCACTTCTACCTATTGTTGGCTCTTCTACAATATGCCCTTCTCACTTCTCCTGTCCTTCTCACTTATGCCCTTCTACTGCCTGCTTTCCCAACTTCCCCTGCTCTTCTATAGTATGCTCTCCTCACTTCTCCTACCTTCTAATGGCTGATTTTCTACAATATGCTCTTCTCACTTCTCCTGCCCTTCTATTATCTGCGCTTCTACTGTCTACTTTTTTCATTTCCCCTACACTTCTTCTGTCTGCTCTTCTACTAAATGCTCTTCTCACTTCTCCTGACCATTAACTGCCCTTCTCTTTTTTGCTCTTCTAACTTCCCCTGCTGCTCTACTGACTGCTCTTCCCACTTTTCTACAATTTCCTGCTCATCTATTACCTGCCCTTCTACTGTCTGCTCCTCTCACTTCTACCTATTGTTGGCTCTTCTACAATATGCCCTTCTCACTTCTCCTGCCCTTCTGTTATCTGCCTTTCTAAGGTCTTCCCGGTTTTCCTAACCTTGGTCTGCCTGCTCTTCTACAAAATGCTTTTCTCCTGCCCTTCTATTGTCCGTTCTTCTCACTTCTCCTATCATTCTACTGTCTGCTCTTCTCACTTTTCCCACTCCTCTTCTACGTAATTTTCACCTTGTTCAGTCAGCCTCATTTCTCCTTAACCTCTTCAACTTTCTCTTATTATTTTTGCCTTTTTCACTATACCTAAACTTCACTCCTTGCTCTTATCACTTGCTGCTAATTCATCCACTTACCCTTTCTATCCCACTCATCCCAGTTCTTCTATCTGCCCCTCATCCCATCCCAGATGCTCTACCTGTCCATTTATTGAATCTTTTTACTATGCTCATTCTACCTGTTATTCTCATTCCAGACATCCTTCTCCCTTCACTTACCCATTTTACTCTTCCTCCCATCTCTACCTGTCCTTCTCACTCACCCTCTTTAGACACCTAATTCATTGACCTTCCTTTCTTCCCATGTCTTCTCTTTGCAATCGATCCTGTACTTGGCCTTTTTCATTTGGTTTGCCCCCTTTGAGCCACACATATTCCATAACCATACCTCTCATTCTACCTGTCCCTATCTTGGTTCCTCTGCATGCTCCCCTTACATTTCCCGCTGTATCATCTTTCTTTATTTCCTTTTCTTATCTGTCATTTAGCCAGTGGTTACCCCATCCCAGCTTAACTCATTTATATTTTGATTTTTGTCACACCCCCACATTTCTTACCAACACATTATTATATAACATATACGGAAAAAGAGATAACAAATTGTCTCCGGAAAAGAATAAATAAGTACAGAGACCTTTTCATGAGACACCCCATATTCTTTGTAGACCGTAAGTAGCCCCAGTCACACATCTCCTGCAGAGTACACCTTCCTATCTTTGCACTCACCTATCACATTCTTGTCTTTCTTCATCTTATGTCTCTCCATTCCACACTCTTTGTAATTTCCCAGCTGGTCACAAATATTTATCGCTTGAACTTAATGAGCCTTGAAAGATACTTAAAAAGCGATTCAATTCCACTTATTATGTTGGTGATATAAACAACACATATCTTGTAGTAAACACAAATCACTGAGATTTAAAATACATTTTATGGGGACTTAATGGATTCATAGTGCTGGGGTTTTTAGTTCAGTTCCCACCAGGGGCACTGTCTATGTGGAGTTTATATGGGTCTTCACCAGATGCTCCAGTTTCTGTCCATGATACCTAAACATACTGGTGGGTTAATAGGCTTCCTTTCAAATAGCCTTCAAAAAACATGTATGCCTGTGGGCATGTTAGACTGTAAACTTCTCTGGGACAGGAATGAACATGTGGAATATAAATGAATGCTCCATAAATAATTACATGAATAAACAAATTATTCCTTTTAAAACTCCAAAATGTACTTGTCCCGGAGAAAGAGACATGGAATATTTACGAAAATGGGATTACGGGTAAGTGGGGCCTCAAACTCCGAAATTGTGGAGGTACTCACTGGGAAAAAGGAAATGGGAAAGGGGGGTTGGCTGGATTTTTGGGTACCGATATCTTTGTAATTAATATAACTTGGATATCATTGTTAAAAAATAACTTTTATTAAATATAAAAAACAAATGACATATATTTAATTTACAACAATATACCATAAATGACATACAACTGACACGATTGGAGTCAGCTAAAAATAGCTTGTGATGTGAAGAAGAGTAGTCGGAATGTCTTCACAGTTTTCTCTACATGTTTCGCGGATTAGCCGCTTCTTCAGGAGAGTACAATATATAAGTTTCTACTAGAGTCTGAAGAGTAAGACAAAAAATAAATCAAAAGCAAGAACATAAATGACCAAAACATGGAAGGCCTTTGTACTGTGTATGGGTTATATTTAATAAAAGTTATTTTTTAACAATGATATCCAAGTTATATTAACCACTTCCATACCGAGTCATGTAAAATGACATCGGCAAAGTGGTTGTAAGGATCCGGGCCGCCGTCATATGACGTCGCCCGGATCTCCCCTCTACTGCGTGCCCCCGGGGGCGCGCAGCGCGGCGATCGGGGGTGAGGCTCGTCCCTCGGACATAGCCCATCCCTGATCAAGGTAAACAGCCAATAGAAATTGTCTGTTTACCATGTGATCGGCTGTGTCAATCACAGCCGATCACATGAGCGGCTCCAGCACGAGCCGCTCGTTCTCTCTGCAATGCGCGCCCCCGGGGGCGCGCAGAGCAGCGATCGGGGACGCGGACAGAGTCGATCCCCGATCTAGGTAAAGAGCCAATGAAATTGGCTCTTTACCACGTGACCGGCTGTGTCCAATCACAGCTGGTCACAAATGTCAACAGAGAACACGGTAACTAGCTGTCACTGTGTTCTCCTCCTCACACACTGATCCTGTGTGAGGAAGAGAGTGTGGTAACAGCTAGTTACCAAATTCAGTGCACCCCAACCACACTGATTGCCCCCCCCAATAAAGAGCACCTGTCACTAGCCCATCAAAGTACCTGAGTACCTGTCACCAGCCCATCGGGTACTCAGATGACAGGTACTCGGGTACTCTGATGGGCTGATGACAGGTACTCTGATGGGCTGGTGACAGGTATTCGGGTACTCTGATGACAGGTACTCGGGTACTCTGATGACGGGTACTCGGGTACTCTGATGGGCTGGTGACAGGTATTCGGGTACTCTGATGACAGGTACTCGGGTACTCTGATGACGGGTACTCGGGTACTCTGATGGGCTGGTGACAGGTATTCAGGTACTCTGATGACAGGTACTCGGGTACTCTGATGACGGGTACTCGGGTACTCTGATGACAGGTACTCGGGTACTCTGATGACAGGTACTCGGGTACTCTGATGACGGGTACTCGGGTACTCTGATGACAGGTACTCGGGTACTCTGATGGCAGGTACTCGGGTACTCTGATGACGGGTACTCGGGTACTCTGATGACAGGTACTCGGGTACTCTGATGACGGGTACGCAGGTACTCTGATGACGGGTACTCGGGTACTCTGACGACAGGTACTCTGGTACTCTGATGACAGGTACTCGGGTACTCTGATGACAGGTACTCGGGTACTTTGAGTACCTGTCAACGGAGTACCTGTCATCAGAGTACCTGAGTACCTGTCACCTACCCATCAGAGTACCTGAGTACCTTACACCCGATCATCAGAGTACCTGACGCCTGAAGTACCCGAGTACTTGCCGCCTGCTCATCAGTACCCATCACTACTCATCAGTACTCATCAGTACCTATCACTATCAGTACTGATCATCAGTACCCATCAGTACAGTATCACCTATCAGTATCAGTACTACTCATCAGTACCTATCACCTGCCTGTCACCTGCCCATCAGAGTACCCGAGTACCTGTCACCTGCCTATCGGAGTACCCGAGTACCTGCCACCTGCTCATCAGTACCAGAGTACCTGTCACCTGCCTGTCACCTGCCTAACAAAGTACCCGAGTACCTGTCACCCTTCATACAGCCACCATGTCCAAGTCCAAAAAGGTTTATATACGTCCTCCGTTTAAACCTAAATACCGGTGTTATGGCAGCAGATAGCTGCCATAACCCTGGTATTTTTTTAAACGGTGGACGGTTGGCTTTCCGATAAGGGTGGTCCCAGTGGCGGATTCACCGTGGGATCACCCTTCCGGGATGGCGGAAGAGGCGCCCCCCCCCCTCCCGCCGCGTTCCGGTCCTTTTCCCCGCTTACCGGACCCGCCGGCAGCGGGGAAAACGATCCGGTCCCAGATCCTCACAGACAGGATGGCACTTGACTCTATGGTCTTGGAGGACCGGAGCTACGGAAAATGTTGTTGCCTAGCAACCGGTTTAAAGGTCCTTTTTTTTTTTTTTTCATTTTATATAATAATTTTTTTTTTTTTTCTATCTTTTAGTGTACTTGTGAGATCTGAGGACTTTTTGACCCCAGATCTCTCAAAAAAGAGGTCCTGTCGTGCCTATTTCTATTACCAGTAATGTTTACATTCCTTTTAATAGAAATAAAAATGATCAATTTTTTTTTTTTTAAACGGTGTAAAAATAAAAAATAATAAATAAAATAAATAGTAAAAAAAAAAAAAAATTAAAGCGCCCTGTCCCCGTGAGCTCGCACGCAGAAGCGAACGCATACAGAAACCCCGCCCACATATGTAAACGGTGTTCAAACCACACATGTGAGGTATCGCCGCGATCGTTAGAGCAAGGGGAATAATTTGAGCCCTAGACCTCCTCTGTAACTCAAAGATGGCAACCTGTAGAAATTTTTAAATTGTCGCCTATGGGGATTTTTAAGTACCAAAGTTTGTCGCCATTCCGTGAGCGTGCGCAATTTTGAAACATGACATGTTGGGTATCTATTTACTCGGCGTAACATTATCTTTCAAATTATGGAAAAAATTGGGCTAACTTTACTAGTTTCTTATTTTTTAATTAAAAAAAGTGAATTTTTTCCAAAAAAATTGCGTTTGGAAGACCGCTGCGCAAATACGGTGTGATAAAAAATATTGCAATAATCTCCATTTTATTCTCTAGGGTCTCTGCTAAAAAAAATATATAATGTTTGGGGGTTCTAAGCAGTTTTCTAGCAAAACAACTGATTTTAGCTTGTAAACACCAAATGTCAAAAATAGGCCTAGGCAAGTGGCTAGGATGCATGATGATGCTCCTTGGATGTTAGGCCCCTCTATATGGCTAGGCTGTGAAAAAGTCTCACACATGTGGTATTGCCATACTCAGGAGGAGTGGCAGAATGTATTTTGGGGTGTCATTTTTGCTGTGTACATGCTATGTGTTAGGAATATCCTATAAATTGACAACTTTGTGTAAAAAAAAAAAAGTTTTCATTTTTTTCCCACATTTTCCAAAAACCTGTGGAAAAAAATGATATGTTCAAACGACCCATAATGCCTCATAGAATATACGTTGGAGTGTTTGCTTTCCAAAATGGGGTCATTTTGTGGACTTTTCCATTGTATTGGTGCTCTAGGGCCTTGAAAAGTGTGATAGGTAGTAAGAAAGTTTTATGTGTATTTATGCTCCTAAAACGCCTTATGGTGCTACTTGGACGTGGAGTCTCTTTTTGTGGCCAGGCTGTGTAAAAGTCTCACACATGTGGTATCGCCATACTCGGAAGGAGTAGCAGAATGTATTTTTGGGTGTAATTTTTGCTGTGTACATGCTATGTGTTAGAAATAGCTTATAAATTGACAACTTTGTGGGAAAAAAAAGAAAAAAAATTTTTTTCTTCATTTTCCCAAGAATTGTGGGAAAAAATTACAACTTCAAAAAACCCACCATGCCTCTTACTAAATACCTTGGACTGTCTACTTTACAAAAAGGGGTCATTTGGGCGGTATTTGTACTGTCCTGACATTTCAGGGCCTCAAGAAAGGAGATAGGCAGTCAGTACATCTGGTGTGATCAATTTTCAGTAATTGGTACCATAGCTTCTAGACTCAATAACTTTCACACAGACTAAATAATATACACTAATTTGGGTTAATTTTACCAGAGACATGTAGCAGTATACATTTTGGCCCAAATGTATGAAGAAAAATAATTTTTTTGCAAAATTTTATAATTGAAACTAAAAAAAAGTGTTTTTTTTTTCAAAATTTTTGCTCTTTTTTTTGCATATATCACGAAAAAAAAAACCTCAGTTGTGATCAAATACCACCAAAAGAAAGCTCTATTTGTGTGAAAAAAATGATAAAAATTTTGTTTGGTTACAGTGTAGCATGACTGAGCAATTGTCATTCAAAGTGTGAGAGTGCTGAAAGCTGAAAATTGGTCTGGGCAGGAAGGGTGTCTAACTGCTCTGTATGGAAGCTGTTAATTACAAAGATATCGGTACCCAAAAATCCAGCCAACCCCCCTTTCCCATTTCCCTTTTCCCAGTGAGTACCTCCACAATTGGGGAGTTTGAGGTCCCACTTACCCTTAATCCCATTTTCATATTGACATTTTTCTGGAAGTTGGTACCAATTTTTTTTTTATTTAATATTTTAGGCATCCAATATTCTATTCATAGGTGGATAACACACCATTTTTTCGTGTCTCTATGGATCATTTACATCAATGCTTGCCTGACTTTCATAATTTTGGTCCCCACCTATCCCACATATGAATATTTTGCTTCTATATAGCACCTACATTAAAGGGAGTCTCATGTGGTTTTTGATCAGTTTTTATTATTAAGTCTATGTTTGTATAAGGCCACACACACACACACCAGACATTTTTAATGCTGCTTTTAAGGGCATTTGGCATTATTTATTTTTCTGGCTCTTAAAGACCCTGCATGTTAGCCTATAAATCCATACACATATAGGCATTTAGAGGAGTTTAGAGGCAGGGGCATTTAAAGGCAGAAAAAATACCCACTGCCAACGCGTGCTGGAGCTGCAGCGTTTTGGAGGAAAGAACTCTAGGCGCGTTTAGTGATTGAGCATTAATTGATTTTGATGGCCAGAATAAATTATTATTCTGGCCAAAAAAATTTAATAATGCTCAAGCACTTGATGAGCCTAAATATGCCTACATGTGTTTACAAGAGTCAAGTGTTTTTGAGAATTCATCTTTACATTTTTGGTGTAAAAGTGGAATCACCCATTAAATGGATTGTCTATAAATAAAAATAAAAAAACTACCCCTTTTCTTTTCACCCATTTATCATATTCTCCTGCACACTAAGTCAACAAGGCCAATGCCCTTTTTCTGTTTTTGTTTAGAGTGCCAGGTCTGATACTTTGCAACTGATAATTAAAACTGGACAAAAGAAAACGAGTTGTGGGTCTTTAGCAACTAACTAGCGTCCATCTTTAATTTTATGGAGCATAAAACAAAAGGTTTGATCAGTTACTGCGGGCAAAAATACTTTTGTTGTCATTCTCCTTTCTCCAGTTTTATCCCATAGTACGCACAAGCCTTATGAACAGTTGTCTTTTAGTACCACGTTTCACTTACAGATGGCTCTGCTTGTGAATTTTGAAAACACAGCCCCTGCACTGATAAAAATGGTGGAGATATGGAGGGGACTCAGTTAAATATAGTTTCATTTGTGTTTTTTTTTTAAGCTTTCATTTCTAAAAATGTATTTTTGGACCCTCATAGTTATGCATTATCTCTTTTTTACAGAATGATCCCCCCAAGCAACAGGAGTTTTCTTGTGAATGACTTGGCTCCAGGCCGTGAGTATGACCTTTGCGTCTTAGCCGTCTATGATGATGGAATGACCTCCTTGACAGCCACACGAGTGGTGGGATGTGTCCAGTTCACCACTAAAGAAGAGAGCGGACAGTGCAGACCACTTCATACCCAGTTCCTAGGGGGTACTATGATTATCATAATTGGAGGGATCATTGTGGCATCTGTTCTGGTGTTTATTATCATCCTGATGATTCGATATAAAGTGTACAGTGGCCAGGAGGAAGGAGGCAAAGCTAGAGTCAGCAATGTTTATTCCCAAACCAACGGGCAGCAAGGCATGGCCTGCGCCAACTCCTGTGCCAAGCTGGGAGAAAATAACTATGAACCTTTGCCTCCATCTTCCAAAGAGTCCCCCCTGGAGGGCAAAGACCCTGGTAAAAGAGAGGGCCAACCACGTTCACCTCCTCTGGTCCCACTGACTGAAATGGACAAGCGGAGAACTAGGACCTCCAGTGATCTTCAGACAGTTGCTCTGTTATCTTCTCTGTCTGCAGAAGGAGACCACACAGAGACCAGTGCCCTTGGCTCCACCACCTCTCTCTGTCTGGTTACTGCTGACGGCCAGAATCGTGTGGGCCCCAAAGCACCTCCCAGGACTTATCAACATAGATTTTCCTTTGATGGGGACTACACCCTATTCCAGAGCCACAGTTACCCTCGCAGGGCACGGACAAAGAGACACATGTCCACCTCGGAGCTGCACAACCAAGATGCTGCCCTGGGACATCGGAGAGTCACGTTTAGCAGCACAGAATGGATGCTAGAGAGCACCGTGTGATTATCTTTCAGGGAATGGATTACCTGAGGGGTTAGGTGACATGGAAGGGCACTTCCTTTGAAACCTCATGGTCTCAGCGTTAATGCTTGGGGTTAATTCAACTCTGACGTGGGACTGAAGCATTGCGTAACTATGCTTAATGTTTCAGTACACTTCCTAAGAGGTAAAAAAAATAAATAAATTATTAATTATTTTTAACAAAATTGTTGCCATTTTTGATGTTGGGTTTTCTAATACACCCAAAACATTCATTCATATTGTGTGATTTACCCTGAGAGGGCACTTATTGATTCCCAGAAGTGTACAGATTTATTCTGCGTCGTTATGTAATGCTTTTGCATCGGAATGGCCGTTGGCACTGCTTTCTTGAAAGGTTTTAAAAGCTGTGTGTTTCTACAGATCCGGCACAGCAGTGCTGCTCTCACCTGCATAATGAGACAAACACCCAATCAATTCATTTTCTTGGTGTCCATGGTTACCAGGTTCTTTAAGCATATAAGAAATTCATGACAAGACCCTCCGCCTTGCCCCTATAAAAATGGATCCACCGTTTAGCCCTCCCCGTCTCTGGCTTGTGGATCTGGAGGGCTGTTGTTCTGCTTGGGTTATAGTAGAAATTTACTGAGCCCCTGAAGCAGTGCCTTAAAACAAGTGAGAGACCAGCACCCAGGCTTTCTGATACCCTCTGTGAACCTTGGTGTAATTTGAGGGGTGGACATGCTGGTTCATCTAGGAAACAGGACATATGCACAAACGACACGATACCTAAAACCTACTGTACAAAGCATTCCTGCACGGAGGAGACAGAAAGCGCAAGAGGATTTTATTGGTCGTGATCACAGGGGTCCTGGCACAACTTATACAATCTGTACATCTAGCTGGTCTGGATCCTTTCTGAGTCACTCGAGTCAGGAGCCTTTCTGGGACTTGAGCAGGAAGTGAGAGATCATCCACAATATTGTCTACACACAAGTTTTTACATTAAAAACGTGTGTCACCCTCTCTCTCCCCAGTACATATAGCATGGAGGAGAGAGAGAGAGATGCTGGTGGGTGCAGTGGGGAATTAAAGTCCTTTCTGTTACTGATCTTTGTGTCTGATCTGGTTATTTTTTTTATTTATTTTTTTTAATTGCATACTCATTCATTTACATGGTTATGATGTGCGCACTGTATGCAAGTGTCTGAAAGAAGTAAGAAGTGTGCTCATTGTTATAAATCAGATTCTTTGTCTCATGCTTCACACAGGTAGGAAATTCAAGGTTGAATTGAATGGTTTCTAAGGCAATGTAGACTGACTTCTGATTCTTCAAGCTAAAACAACATTTCTGGTGTGCTACTGTTAATAATAGCAGTTGAGGCAGGCTAAAACGTTGTTATAATAATGGAGACAATTTAGTATGCCTTAGGTGCATTTTATGAGGCCTTAAAGAGACCCTGTCACTGACTTAAAATTGCAGGTAAACACAGGATAATCAAGAATTGTATATGCTTACTTGCAGTGTTTTTTCTTTCTTTTTATTAACTTGCAATGTTCCCTTAAGCTTTCTAGAAAATGTTGGCCATGCCATAAAGAGTCATTTTTCTAGTACAGGAGGGATATAGATAATGGGAGGGATAGGGGGTCCAACCACCCCTTCCAGAGAGTCGGCAGCACAGCAGCTAGTGCTGACAGTGACACCCGGGAAAAGAGAAGCTCTTGCAGCCTGTCTGTGCACAGTGAGGGAGGCTGCTACTCTCTAGCTCCAATCACATGATGCAGTCAAGGGAGGACTTCCCTTATGCCTGGTACACACAGCAGGCTGAACGAAAAAAAAAAAAAAAAAACAGAGGACCTCGCTGTACTCACTATGTGATGTTTGTACATTGATCTCCCCACTGAGATATTGTGTTCAGACAGGTGGACTGCTCCCCCCCACCTATCAGATGTCGACCATCTGCTGGCTTTCTAGCATGCCCATTCGACAGATGTTAGGCTGCTGTACACAATGTCACCTGGTTTTTGTTGAACAGGCTGATACCATCTAATTTTCAGCCAGTGTGTTCCAGTCTTTACTCTAAACCAACTTGGTCAGGTAAGTGTGTGTAGCACAATTCCCAGCATAGGTGCTGGCTGTGGGTCCCCCTGGGTCACCAGGTGCAACAAAGGTATCTTTGTACATGTTTCTCCAAGTGTGATCACTGAGACAAAAACCAGTCCAGTATCTTTGGGTTTTTAGGTTTATTTAGGAACTTGGAGGGGGGAAGGGATGAGTGGGATAATCCAACAACTTAACTATGCACAATTAGACAGGGACTCTAGAAAATGCTGCTTCACGCTGGTTAACGCTGGCAGGATGCCTGTTAACGCTGACTTGACGCTGGTTAACGCTTGCTGAATGCCTGTTAACGCTGACTTGACACTATGGCTTTGCCTTTGACTAAGGAAGTCCTTTTTAGCTCCTTGAGGTACTCCTTCCTGAGGTAGCTGACTGTACACTTTGACTGTACCACTGAACGCTTCAGGGCCCACACTGGCGCCCCCTTTCACTTTCCTATCTTGAGGGCTTTAAGACTTGGCACCCCCTTTCACTGCCACAACTACTGGTTAGCTGGCTCCTGGATCCCCTTGACCTTCTAGAGTGGTCCCCTTTCCTGGGCAGACCCCTGGGAAGATCTTAAGTACTCACAATACTGTTTTTCCTGAAGACTTCTGCCCAGCAGCTCCACTCGGTCAGCAACACTCTGGATCCCTCTCTGCAGCACAGCTCAACCTCTGGTCCCCTTAAGCCGACTGCCTGGACCACCTTCACTCACACTGACAGGAGGAGAAACAGCTGTCACCTCCTCCTGGGACTTATGCTTCCGCCAAAAGACGCTCTGTCACATGCTCCCTCAGGATTTATTCCCAATCCTAGGGTGCATTGTGAAAAACCCAGCCCACTGGGACAGTCATAAACCCTGATGTGCTATTGGCTAGGGTTCCTCCACCATCCAACAAGATCCCTCATTGGATACAGTTGGGAGACTCCCCAGGCTCAACAGACACACCTGGAAACATGTGATAGCTAACTAACAATTCAGGCCCCCATGATAAGCAGACAGGGCCACATAGGTATTTACCTAGAACCTACCTGGGAGGGTGCTACATCTGTTATATGGAGTGGGACTGCTATAATGAGGAATCGGAACCATACTAAAGGTAAGTAAAGAGCTGTTTTAAGGGCAGAGGGGGTTGAGTGGTACTGGAAGGAACCAGGAATAGTATTGTAGAGTGTAATTTTGGTCTGATGGACTACTGACATCACATCCACTGACTGTGATGTCTACACAAGAGAAGATTTTACTGGTAAAGAACATGCATAAAATACCCTAAATGCACATAAAATCTTAAAGGAATAATTTTGCTGAAATTATTGGTCAAACAACTGGGTCTCTTTAAGTGCTGTTTAAATCTTTAGGAAAATTAATTTTAAAATATTCTTACATAATTAGAATTGGTCGCGATAGTCCAATTAAAAAATGCCCCAAAACGTTCCTAATAATATTCTTCCGACTTCTATTGATACAAATCTGTAATGTTGCCTTCTAGAGAATGGAAAGAACTAAAGCTGGTCATTGGCTATAGAGGAGAGACGCTCAGTCTGACCATTTTTAGCTCTTAATACAGTATGAGTACATTATACAACACAATGTGCTTGGTTAATGAGCTTTCCAGACACACCAATTTCACTGAGTAGCAAAAGTAGATGCAGCTGTTTTCCGGTATCTTATGTGAGGGGATATATTGCTATAAAATCTTAGTTCCCAAGTTTACTTTATGCTACCATCCCCCATTGAGCTATGAATAGAGGTCTCATTATTGCATAGCAAAATTCAACAAATTAATATTTTAGGAATGCCTACCTACCACATATCACCATTCTGTCATTAATTCCTCATTCACATTGAACGCGGCTTTGAAATCATGCAAGTTTATCTGAATTCGCGCAATTTCAAATTCGCATTTCAGCCCGACTTTGGGGGCGACTTTAAAGACATCTGTGCGGGTTTATGCACAGGTGTTCTTTTGAAATCACTCCTGAAGTCACCAAAAGTAGTGCAGCAACTACTTTTGGAAATCAGTGCGGTGCCACAAAGTCGGTACCGCATTGATTGTGACGCTCCTATTGCCGGCAATAGGATGCGATTTGACATGCGATTTGACCTGTCAAATTGTGCCGATGTGAACGGGGGGTTTAACAAAAGAAAAGAAAATATTGCAGCTGTAGGAGTGACCCCCGTTAGAAGCTGCTGGACTTTAAAAGACCCTCCTGCCTTCCTACTGGTGACCCATCCCATTGCTACACCCAACAACACACTGACCCCCCAGTAGCAATAACCAGGCATCAGGATTGTTCTAGGGTTTAAAGTGGAAATAAAGGGTAATTTAAGTAAAATGGCCCACCCCCCTGTACCCATGCTCCATAATTTTCACTGTAAATTCTTTTTTTTTTTTTTATCAGCTTAAATGTGGTCACGTGAAGTTCCATTGAAGGTGATTAAAAAGCAACGATTTTAACCTAAATTGTATCAGCCTTTCCTACCACTTTATTATCTCAATAACTTGGGAGGAGAGGGTTAGCGCACAGGATACCCCAAAAGAGACAAAAAAATATCCTAGGCCTTCACCTTCAAGTAACAGCAACTGAAAGTGGCCCTTTAGTGCACCATCCTGCACGTCTTCCATTAAAAGCAAAACTGACCCGGACATCTTAGTAACAGCCTCCAAAGATTACATTTGCCCTCCTGACTTCTATATACATGACAACTACTCCGAAAAGATCAACACCAGTCTCCTCCGAAAAAACCCACACAGCAGCTATCTTCCATTTTCTAAAGCCCCGTACACACGCGTCGATAATTGGCCGTGAATTTTTGGCCAACGTCCGATCGGCCGATTTTCGGCGTGTTAGTATGATGCTTCCGACAACCAACTCTGACTTTTCGGGCCGAAAAAAATCTGGTGTACATGCTATAAAATTTTTGTTGGCCGTCCACACAACGGCCGATTTTCCGTCAGTCAGTACAGATTTCGGCAGACAAAAATCTGATGAGCAAGACTGGGCATGCTCAGAGAAGAAAAAACACATGTAAAGTAAACCAGCACATGACATCACTTCTAAAGTAGATTTTTGTTGGCCGAGAAAATTCGTGTGCAGTCTAGGCACATTCCAACCAACAAAACACCACTCTGGACAAAAGTCGGATGATCGGTCGGCCCATAATCGTTGCGTGTGTACGAGGCATTAGCCTCTGTCACAGATTGGTTTGTGGATCTTTCTCAGATTGGCAAATACCCTTTAGTTTCTTAGACCTCTACCACATTCCAGTGTGGGACTCCTCAGGCCTCACAGGTCAGTCTGGAAACCCTGGGCCCAGAAGGGCAGCTAGGAAAAAAAATAAATAATTTTGCTTCGACCCTTCCCCAGTTGAAAGGCCTGGGAGGCGAGGACAGGGACCCCCAGGCTGACACACTTTCCGGGCAGCAGCCTGAGACTGAAGGGCCCTCCTTACCTGCCAGGAATCCAGCAGACAAGACTTTTCTAGAAGGGTCCTCGAAATACTTATTAACTTTTCCTGCCCATATCAATGGAATAAAACTTTCCAAGGCAGCATAAATATTCATAACCCAATACATTGTTATTTCTCACATTAACTGCTGGAAGCTCTCCACAGCAGCAGGCAGTAGCAGTCAATGCAGTGGACTTAGGAAAAAAAGCTCAACAAATAGAGAAAACATAAAAAAGCTCATGCTGGTTACAGCCTAGCTGCAACAAACAATGAATTTGTTTAGGGAAACTCCAACAGGGCCCCATACAGATATAAAGTCTAGACACCTAGTTCCTAGACATACCTGCAGAAGCCAATAAACATGTGTTTTGGGTAGCGTTGAGGCCTGCTGCTACCTCTGCTACCTCAAACCCCTAGAAGCATGCTGCAGAAAGGAGCAGATGAGCTCTGTCCCTATTATTAAATACTGAAGAAATTTGGAGCTGCTGCAGGCATTTGCAGGCACCTCTAGTCACTTGCATTTTATACCAGCATCAGTTTTTTTTTTTTTTAAGACAGAGAATTATTTTCCCCTTTTTTGGGACTGTGGGGTAGGGTTGAGGCAAAACAATGATAAATCACTAGAATCTAAAAATCTGGAGAATTTTAGAAATATGGTACAGCAATCAAGCAAAAATGTGAATTACATCAAAAACTGTTCTGAAAATGTGCTGTTTCTCTTATTCATTAACACGTAAGTTGTTATTATTTCAGCATACTGATACATAACTGAAGCAAGCAAAAAATATTGTTTTTATCTTCTATTATATGTGTTTATGTACTTCAGGTTAACTGCATTTAAGCGCCGGTTCACACTACCGCGACGCTACTTTAGGTGGCGACCTCCGAGGTCGCGGCGCGCTGCTCGCACCGCGACCTCGGAGGTCGCCACCTAAAGTAGCGTCGCGGTAGTGTGAACCGGCGCTTAAATGCATAACATTGAAGTCTATGGCGGTCGCCTCCTGGTCGCCGCCAAAGAAGCTCCGGACCCTTTTTCTAGGTCGGAGCGACTTGTGTCGCTCCTATTAGAACGGGTCCGTAGCTTCCCTATGGGAGGCGACCTGCGGCGACCTGTGAGGCGACCAGGTCGCCCTAGTGTGAACCGGCACTAAGAGTATTAACAAAAAAATTTGCATCAATGTATTTGGGATTAAATGCTTTTACAATTGTTAGTGTCGGTTCACACTAGTACGACTTGTCAGGCAGCGACTTGGTCAGCCTGACAAGTCATGCACCGTCGCGGTCCATTGTGTGGTACAGGAACGGTTCTAATAGGAGAGACACAAGTCGCTCCGACTTAGAAAAAGGGTCCTGTACTACTTCGGGGCGACCTGGAGCGACTTGCATAGACATTCATTTTATGAAGTCCGTGCAAGTCGCGCCGAAGTCGCCCCCGAAGTTGTGCTGCTTCAGTGTGAACCGCCACTTAATGTATTTTCTGCAAAACTATGGTATCAAAAATGCACTTTCTTGGTTCTATGGGTGAAACAGGCAAATAGAAGAAGCAGGTAAGCTGGTAAATATAGAAGCCAATTACTATGTAAATAACACAATTTCATGAGCAGATGTAAACAGGCCCGGGACAAGGGGTGGGCATAAGGGGTGGCTGTCCTTGTGAAATTATTTATTGCAGGGAAGGGGGCGCCCTGTGCCAGTTGCTTCTGTTACAAGGCTGACAGGAGTAGTGACAGCAACACCACTGCTAACCCTAAGGGAAGGGGACACAGTTTGGCATCTTTGCCCTTGGCACTGGACGACCTTCTCCCGGCACTGGAAGTGAATTATAGCTCAATGACATTTGGTTTGGTAATGGAAAACAGATATTTTGAGGGTCCACGCTTTACTATAATGAAGTTTGGATCATAGGCAGCTTATTTTTTTTTTGGAACAGACAAAAAGCACCCTGCCCCCTCCCCATTTGGTAGTAGATAGGAAGCTGGCGGTTCACATCGCCCTTGGTTGTTAGGACACTATAGGTGCACAGCATCTTTGGTTGCTAGGAGGCTGGTGGTGCACAGGAGGCCAGGCAGCACAGCGTCATTTGTTGCCAGGGAGCACAGTGCCATAGGATGTTATGGTGCAGGCATCCCTCTACACCAGTGATGGCAAACCTTGGCACCCAGATGTTTTGGAACTACATTACCCATGATGCTCAAGCACTCTGCAGTGTAGTTTAGGCTCATGGGAAATATAGTTCCAAAACATCTGGAATGCCAAGGTTCGCCATCACTGCTCTACACCATACCAACCAAAGACACCATGCAGCTAAAAGGCTGAGCATACACAGGGTTGAACATGCACTGAAGATGAAGTGTCCAATATGGACAACCTGGCCCATCCCACTATGCCTTCATGAGTATCACATGAGGCCACTGCCTCAGTTGTCCTCATGGGCAGCACAGCCCTGGAGAAAAAGTTTTATATCTCACATAATTCATACATGGGAGAAAGTAGGCCATGAGTGCTCCACTTTAACCAGAGGGCCAATTTGTATAGTTAAAGGATGCAGGGATTTAAGAGGACATCAATCTCTATAGCAATATTTATTAAAGATTGAAAAGGGAGGCCTTCTCCAGGCTTAATTGTTAAGGCAGATATGAGAACACGGAAGATGGAGATTACTGTAATGTTGTGGTTAAGCAATCCACGACCACAGAATAATGGCTGGTAGCCCTAATTAGTGTTGGTGTTGCATAAACAGGGATGAAAAGACACGGTAATCTTACACAGTATTTTTAAAAATTCTGCAGATTTAGAAATAATGAACGCAAATAACTTCAAAACATATACAAGCTGATATATAACATTTTAGTGATTTACAAACACTTAAACATTGCACTTCTTTTAATTACATTGTGTATTAATGCCAGCATATGTTTCTTATGGGAATGAAGTCTAAGTCCCGGCTCACACTTGTGCGATGCGGGAACGCTGCGAATTTGCAGCCTGTTCCCGCATCGCATCCGCACATCTGGCAGTTCACACTGCCATATGCGATACGCAGGGGGTGTCAATTAAATGTTAACGACACCCCCAGTTTGATCGCATATCGCAGTGCGATCTGACAGTTCGCACAGGATCGGATCGCTCAAGTGTGAACCACTGTGCGATCCGATCCTGATGCGGCTGGAAAAAAGGGTCCTGAGCGTCTTTTGTGCGGGTGCAGTGAGAATTTCAGCCATACAAAGTGCATGGCTGAATTCGCACCGCACATGAGATCGCATGTAATGAAGGAGCAGTGCGCTCCGATATTACATGCGATCGCCGCACTCGCAACAGTGTGAACCGGCCCTAATACTTTGCTGTCTTCTAATACGGTAAATGCCAGTGGTTGTATTCTACAGAGTGATGAAGGCAGTACTGTGCTTGACAAGCTCAAACATTGCAGATTAGCAGTAGAGGTTCCATGACAATTGTTTTACAATGTTGGCAACTGTAACCAGTTGGATAGGACTTGCAACAACACAAGAGTACAAAAGAATCAACTGGAGATGGGTTCTCTTTATATTCAGCATCACTATGTGTGATCATTCCTCCCCAAGTCCAGTAATTACAGCAAGAACTGGCAGCAAATCTTCTTTTCTATCCCATATGTCCCGAGCCCAGCAGAGTGCTTAATACTAATCACTTCTCCAACCAAACAGCTGTCTGATTGCCGCCAGGGACTTCATCTCCGCCCAGCTCTTTTCTGCATCTATCTTTGCTCCTTCCAACCTCATGTCCTGCCATTCCCGTTTTCCATCTTTCCAGCTTTATCCTGCTGCCTGAAGATTATTCAATATGTCAAATCTGCTCTCATGACAATCCAAAACCGATATCTGATCTGAGATCTCTGGGCTTGGTTTATGTATTACAATAGGACAAAGCAGCAGAATTGTTTGTACTGGGCCCTGCTAGCATATGCTGGTTTACTAAAGTAATAACAGTAATGTCATTAAAGTGTTACAAAACCCAGGAGCCTGCATTCACTATATCTGGTCTCCCACATTACACAGAAAATGGAAATGCAATAGTTTTAGTAAATATAAAATACCTTTTCTCATCAGCAGTATATAGCAGTTTTGTGACTTCTATTAGTGTCTGGATAAAGCTTGTAGGAGGAGTTTTCATACTACACTGGCTGTCCTATCAGGATGCAGGACCCCTGACCCTCTGTCTGGACAGTGCTGATTGGTCCTGTGCTGATCACATGCACTCTCCCAATAAATAAAACAAAAAACCTATCTAGCAATACACACCAAACTGAGCATGTGCAGCCCAACTCCAAAGGCTCTGTCTTATCCGGATATGTTATGGAGTCAGTGCACAAAGGGAAGGATCAGATGAGACAGGATCAAACAGCCCTTTTACCAAATGCAGAGGATTAACCCCTTAGGTTCTTGTGACTTCTGTCATTGTCTGGTTAACCTCCCTGGCGGTATGATTCTTTCCAATTTTAGGGGGTGAAAGCAGTATTATTTTGCATGTAATTCTTAAAAATGAGCAGTCCAAACCAAATATTTACATATGATTTTTATTTACTGTGCGTTCTTCTTTATAACATCTCGGGTATGATAAAGTTTGAGACACCAAATCATAATATAATAAATGACTATAAATAAGTTAAAGTATATATTATATTATATATACGTATATATATATATATATATATATATATATATATATATACATAAAAAGTACAGTAAACTGCAGGAAAGGGCACTGGGGGGCAATCTAATGTGAATTTATTTTATTTTACATTGTATCAGTGTGTTTGGTGTGTTTTACTTTTGAATTTGCTGCCGGTTCCACCCCCCTGCGAGCGTCACATCGCAGGAGACGGAAGCCGGGGCACAGAGAGCATCGGGAGGAAGATCCGCCGCCACACACCACCCGCATACATCGCTGGATCCCGGTGACCAGGTAAGTAACCCCTCTACCAGGATCCAGCGATCTTCCTGGCGGTACCCCGAATGTGGCTCGGGGTTACCGCTTTTGGCACTGAAATTTAACCCCGAGCCACACTCGGGAATACCGCTAGGAAGGTTAAAGTGTTACAGAACCCAGGAGCCTGCATTCACTTTATCTGGTCTCCCACAGTACATAGAACATGGAAATGCAATTGTTTTAGTAAATATAAACTGCTAAATAACTTTTCTCATCAGCAGTATATAGCAGTCTTGTGACTTATATTAGTGTCTGGTTAAAGCTTGTAGGAGGAGTTTTCCTACTGCATTGAGCTGTCCTATCAGGATGCAGGACCCCTGACCCTCTGTCTGGACAGTGCTGATTGGTCCTGTGCTGATCACATGCACTCTCCCAATAAATAAAACAAAAACCCTCTCTAGCAATACACACCAAACTGAGCATGTGCAGCCCAACTCCAAAGGCTCTGTCTTATCCGGACATGTTATGGAGTCAGTGGACAAAGGGGAGGATCAGAGGAGACAGAATCAAACAGCTTTTTTACACAATGCAGAGGATAAACCCCTTAGGTTCTTGTGACTTCTATCAGTGTCTGGTTAAAGCTTGTAGGAGGGTTTTCATTCTCCTCTGACTGTCCTATGAGGCTGCAGGACCCTTGACCCTCTTTCTGGTGGTAAAATTACCCTTTACACTTCCATGTTTGTATTTAGTCCCTGGTGGAGTTAAGTTGGGTACACACTTTAAGAGAATTGGGCAAATGATCGTCCGATTTTCCTCATTGTTTCACAGCAAATCGTAACTGATGAATGAAAATACATATGAAAATTCTTGTACAACAAAGGCTGTTTTTTGTTTCTGATCATGGGCAGTCTTTCTTTTCTGATTTTACTTGTACGAAAATCTTACTAAAACGGCACACATTAAACTCAAATCGTTCGTTCTGTTCCTGTAAAAGAAATATTTTGGAGTTTGGCCCTTCTGGAATTTTCATACAAAAAGTCAGAATCGGATGTCAAAAGTTGTGTACACACTATACGAAAATCGGATGAAAATTCTTTAGACGAAAATGTTCGCCTGATTTTCTTATAGTGAGTACGAGATTTAACTCTTTAAGTTTCTTTGTTCTGCTCTGTCTCTTTGTGTGTTTCCCAGCCTTTCTCTGTTCTGCTTGTCTCCTTGAACAATGTAATTCTGATAATAAAGCTGGACATAGCAGTGTGGGAATGCAACTAGCTTAAAGCGGTTGTAAACCTAAAAAAAAAAAAAAAAAAACCCTGCAAGACAAAGGCATAATTAGCTAGTATGCATCGCATACTAGCTCATTATGAATTACTTACCTTAGAACGAAGCCCTGACACTGACCCCCAGACACCGCTGTGGGAGCTGACATGATCCCTCGGCGTCTCTTCCGGGTTCAGCGGCTCCGGCGCTGTGATTGACCGAAGCCGCGATGACGGTCACTGCATGCGCGCGGGAGTCATTTTCCGGCAAGCTCCCGGCAAGGAAAGCTGAAGGTCCGCCGGACCTTCAGAGCGCATGCGCCGTTCTCGTGAGCGGCTGCATGCAGTGCAAATATCTCCTAAACCGGCACGGTTATTATAGGCTTACCTGTAGTTAAACGTGGAAAAAAGCGGTATGCTACCGCTTTAAGAGAATGGCATCATTTCTCACAGAAAAGTTAAAACAAAGAGTAGCGTTTTAGAAGATTTTAGTAACTTATGAATATGTATTATTTTTACTGGTTAACCACTTTAAGACCAGAAGGATTTGCCCCCTTAATGACCAGGCCACTTTTTTCAACTTGGCACTGCGTGACTTTAACTGACAATTGCGCAGTCGTGCGATGCTGTACCCAAACTAAATTTACATCCTTTTTTTCCCACAAATAGAGCTTTCTTTTGGTGGTATTTGATCACCTGTGCGATTTTTATTTTGTGTGCTATACACAAAAAAAGAGCGTCAATTCTAAAAAAAAAAAAAAAAAGAAAAACAATATTTTTTCACATTCTGCTATATAACATTCCCCCCCCCCCCCCCCCCCAAAAAAATGTAAAAATCAAAATGTTTTAACAATTTAGGCCCATTTGTTTTCTGCTACATATTTTTGGTAAAAAAAAAAAAAAAAAATCGCAATAATCGTATTTTGATTGGTTTGCTCAAAAGTTATTGCATCTACTAACTACGGGAAAGATTTATGTCATTTTTATTGTTTTTTTTTTTTTTTTTACTAGTAATGGCGGCGATCTGCGATTTTTTTTGCGGGACTGCGACATTGCAGCGGACAGATCGGACCCCTAACTGACATTTTTTACACTTTTGGGGGGACCAGTGACATTACTACAGTAATCAGTGCTAAAAATATGCACTGTTACTGTAATAATGACACTGGCAGGGAAGGGGTTAACATTGTGGGTGATCAAGGGGTTAATTGTGAGCCTAGGGGAGTGATTCTAACTGTGGGGGGGCGTGGCTTGTGGAATGACCATAGAGACCTGTAATCCTATATAAAAGGATCACAGGGGCTCTATGATCATTCCAGTGAGAAGAATGGTCAGCTGTGTTTACAACAGCTGCCCGTCTTTCTCTCTCAGCAGGGATCGATCGCGGGTGTCAGGCTCGCCCCTAGCCTCCTGCTCATGACTGCTGTACAGTTACAGCGATTCGCGCAGGAGTGGCTGCCTGCCGCAGCACATCTGCGGCGGGCGGTCGTAAAGAGGTTAAAGGGCCATACTTTCACATATACGTTTGTATGCCGGAAATAAAGCTCTGAATAGATCTGGAATATTACTTTAGTGTGTGTTTCAAATCTGTACCCGGATACCTGTGTAAGTGCCCAGGTTGGATGGGAGGGTGAATGGATACTGACTGAAAATAACCCTTACACCTGGACAAGTGCTGATTGGCCCTGTGCTGATCCCATGCACTCTTCCAAGAAAAAAAAAATGCTCTTTAGCAATACACAGCAATCTGAGCATGTGCAGCCTGTCCCCTGACCTCTATAATATTCAGAGATTAGTTGGAGTCATTGGAAGAAGATTTACTGCATACACAGACTGATTTTTTTAATTGTATTTAAAGGATATGCAACAGACGATAAGAAAGTACATGGCTCCATACATGAAACCAACCATTTTGTTCATAACATGAAGAAATATGGTTTCCAGGAATGTCCATTGTGACAAAGAAAACATCCTTAACCCCTTCATGCCCACGCTATGGCCAAAAGACTGCTACAGCGCGGGCCTAAATTACCAGGAGGGCGTCCATTTACTTCCTCCCGTGCATGAGCTGCATGAGACTCGACTGATCACAGATCGGAGTCCCGGCCCCTTACCACATGATCAGCTGTCAGCCAATGACAGCTGATCACGTGATGTAAAGAGAGCCGGTAACCAGCTTTCAGCGTGAGGAAAAAAAAAAAGCTGATCGCCAGCTGCTGTCAGAGGGACATCGGTCCCGAACAGTAAGAGCCACTGCTGCCACATGTGTGCCCACCAGTGCCACCTACCAGTGCCCACCAGTGCCGCCTACTATTGCCCATAAGTGCAGGTCAGTGCCACCTTCCAGTGCCGCCTATCAGTGCCTACCAGTGCCACCCATCAATGCCCACCCATGCCAGTGCCCCATCATCAGTGCTGCCTATCAGTGTCACCTATCAGTGCCACCTATTAGTGCTCATCAGTGCCACCTACCAGTGCCATTGATTAGTGCCCTTCAGTGCCCCCCTATCAGTACTCTTCAGTGCCGGCCATCAGTGCCACCTACCAGTGCCCACCAGTGCTACCTTATCAGTGCCCATCAGTGCCACCTTATCAGTGTTGCCTTATTAGTTTCCATCAGTGCAGCCTATCAGTGCCCATGAGTGCAGCCTATCAGTGCCCATCAGTACCGCCTCATCAGTGCACATCAATGAAGGTGAAAAATCACCTGTTTGCAAAATGTTATAACATACTATAAAAATGTTCTTCCTTTTTTTTTTTAAAACATTTTCTGTATTTTTTTGTTTATTCAGCAAAAAATAAAAACCCCAGTGGTGAAAAAATACCACCAAAAGAAAGCTCCATTTGTTTGAAAAAAATGAAAAAAAAAAAATTCACTTGGGTACAGCGTTGCATGACTGCGCAATTTTCATTCAAAGTGCGACAGTGCTGAAAGCTGGAAATTGGCCTGGGCAGGAAGGGGGTTTAAGTGCCCTATAGGCAAGTGGCTAATTATTGCTGAACAAGGTAAAGACATGCAATAAAAGTTAACAGTAAGATCTCTGAGAAAACAAGAAGTGTCTCAAAAATGGAAGCGATTCCCGGAAAGTCTCAGAGCATAGTACGTATAAAAAGTATGCTATTAAGATGCGGTAGTGAGAGCTTGGTTCCATGCACATCCAGAAACAGTTTAATTTTTATGTAGATAGAAGGAAAAGAAGACATAAATGGAAGGGAAAGTAGTAGAGAGAAGAAGAGAGAGGAAGAGGAGAAAAAAATGGGAGGGGAGGGTAGGGGGGACAAGGAAGGGAGGTCACCAATTGAGGAGCTGTTGGGAAAGTAGGTTCAGCCTGTGACCTATTAATAAAGCAGGTATCAAACCATTACATGGAACGAAAAGTAGTTAAGTTATGCGTCCGAGAAGCGAAAAAGATTCCAGTTGAACCACCTGGTCTTATGTTCCTCAGTTTTATGCCGAAGGGCCAAGGTCCTCTAGTGGCTCAATTTCCTTCACCCTGATATAGACTGATTCTACTTTTGAGGGTTTAGTAACACTTTAAATATTCTTTATAACTAGTAAACGCTCAGTTTTTTAATTTTAGCTTATTTAATATCCAAGTAAATCAAGCGCATTGCCTTCAACCTTTTTCCGTGCTCCTGCTGTCCCCTGAGATCTCTGTTTGGATGTTCAACAGTGCTATAAGCTTAGATTTCCTGACTGATGCCTCAGAAGGTTTCCTGCAGCTTCTTCAAACAGAGCAAAGAAAATCAAAAAGAGTCATCTACAGAGCTCCTGCTATTGTAGGCCCTGTGATGCAAACCCTGCATGCCTGTGCTGTTATTACGGAGTTCATACGGGGATAAAGATTGAGTTTTATCTGGAATTCCTGCAAGTTGTGGAGGGTCAGCATTTTCTCAGCCCGTGTCATTTTCATATCTCCCAACTTTTTGAGATGGGAACAAAGGACACCTATTAGCAAAAGTATGTAGGCATAGGACACACCCCCTGCCATGCCCCCTTAACCACTTAAGCCCCGGAAGATTTTACCCCCTTCCTGACCAGGGCCTATTCTGCGATTCGGCACTGCGTGACTTTAACGGACAATTGCGCGGTCGTGCGACGCTGTACCTAAACTAATTTGGCGTCCAAATTTTCCCACAAACAGAGCTTTCTTTTGGTGGTATTTGATCACCTGTGCAATTTTTTGATCATGCGCTATAAACAAAAAAAAGGGTGTCAATTTTGCAAAAATAACAATATTTTGCACATTTTTTTTATATGAAATTCCCCCAAAAAATGTAAAAATTAAAATTTAACATTTTAGGCCAATTTTTTTTTTTTACCATATGTTTGGTAAAAAACAAAATCGCAAATAGCGTATTTTGATTGGTTTGCGCAAAAGTTATTGTGTTTACTAACAAAGGGAAAGATTTTTGTCATTTTTGTTGTTTTTTTTTTTTTTAACGCGTAATGGTGGCGATCTGCGGTTTTTTTTTGCGGGACTGCGATATTGCGGCGGACAGATCGGACCCTTGACTGACATTTGACACTTTTGGGGTTACCAGTGACATTACTACAGTAATCAGTGCTATACATATGCACTGTTACTGTAAAAATGACACTGGCAGTGAAGGGGTTAACTTTTTTTGAGAGGGAGGGGTTAAGTGTGTCCCCAGGGGCGTGTTTCTAACTGCGATTGGCTGTGGCTTGATGTGTAAGAACAGTGATCAACGGTCCTACATAGTAGGATTTGATCACCATTCATACACAGGGGAGGCTGTGGCTTGATGTGTAAGAACAGTGATCAACGGTCCTACATAGTAGGTTTGATCACCATTCATACACAGGGGAGATTGACAGGCGGCTTTGTTTACACTAGCTGCCTGCCTTTCTCCCGCTGTCACGGACGATCGCGAGTGCGGGGGGGTCCGTGACCGCGCGGGAGCAGGAGCGCGCATCCGACGGCGCGTGCTCGCTCCCAAAACCCTTACAGGCTAGCGACGTAGCCCTACGTCGCTCTGCCTGTGAGGGGCTGACTGCCGACGTAAATAGTCGTGCGGCAGTCGGCAAGTGGTTAAAGGAGAATTATACAAATAAAAATGATTAGTTAAACCCACAAGCGCTTTATTTTACCACTACTGTTCCTTTATACTGGCATTTGAAATTTGCAAAAACAGCAATTTAGAAATGGGATGAAAGGTTTAGCACTGGGAAACAATTTTTGAAAGAAAAAGTGCATTTTCTTATACAACTATATAGATCAGACCAAAATGAGGGACAGAAGGGCTTTGTTCTACATCAGGGACAGTCCCTCAAAATCAGGGACAGGTAGGAGCTATGCACTTACGCCATGGTAAGGTAGAAGTAAAGACCGTTAAACATGAGAAAATGTTGCATAAAGAGCAAAGTACCCCTGTGGATTTGCTTTCATGTGCCATGATTCTTTACTTTGAGGTGCCATCTGTCCTGGTGCTTAGCTGAGATTTAGAGACCATGTGTTACACAGGTGGCGCATCTTTGCCCCCATCTTCTTCTTACATCCGCTACTTTGACTGAGATCTTGCTTTGCATGATTTCCTGACTTTTTATGCAATTATGCTTTTTATTCAAAATGACAGTTATTGTAAAGTCACACTATACAACACACAGTGCATTTATGACAGTCCCTCTTTAAAGTTCAATTGAATTTTCAGTTTAAATTAGCTAAATTCATTCCAGATGCAGCAAAACAAACAAACGTACACATATTTATACACATTCAATCACATCATTTTAATTTTAATTTTAATCTTATTAATTGGACTACCTAGGTGTGGAGTATATACCTCAGTATATTTCCTTTAAAACAGGGATCCCACTAGAATCTGTGTTTCAAATTCCTGTAGTAGAACTAAAAGTTTTCTTTAAAGCTCAACTGGAATTATTTGTATTGTGAACGTACATTGGTCTACCTTGGTACAATGTAAGTATGCATTTCTCTTCGGCGCTACTACAATGATATTTGAGACCTTCTGGGTCCTGCTTAGGTTTTATGCGAGTGTCTGCCCCACTGCACACTGACCACAGTGGACAGTTCACTTGGCACCACCACCATTCATAGAACACCTATTTTTTTTTTTCAATGAATACATGGCATTCTCTAAGGAGGAGTGGAACACAGAGTATTACAGTGATTTCCAGCTTTTCTAGAAGTTCATCGGGTGTAGTAGTAATGCATACTTGCATTGTGCCATGCTGGACCAAAGTAAGTATACAAATCAAATAATTCCTGTGGTTCAGCTTTAAGGCCTAGTCCACATGGGCTTCAGCTTGTATAAGAGCAGTGTGTAACAACAAGCTTTTACAAAACAATTGCATAGCATTCAACCAGCTTCAGGCAGCTTTATTGAAGCTTTGGGGCTCGTTCACACTAGAAGTTTAAGGGCTAGGGTTGCCACCTGTTCAGGATTCACCTGGGGTTTTGAATCATGTAGAAAAACCAAAACAGTGTTGCACCAAATCTATAATAACACTTAAATACAAAGTGGTAAGATGTGTTTCCAGGTGAAAAATAAAGAGTCCACAGAAATCAGTGAAAAAATCTTCAGTGCTTGACACCACTGCGCTCACCAACCCTTCACCAGTAAATGTGGCCTCTCACCTCACATTTAGACCCCCGCATCACTAAGGGTCTAAAATAGCTTGTTCCCTCTAATGGGGTATGCACGAGATGGTAACATCAATGGATATATGGAAGATTGCTCAGATCCAAAATCGGTCCAATACATGCATAGAGAGATAAAGGAACAAATCTAGTGCTCTCCGTATGATAAATAAATCCAGGTATTTATTAAAGTTGCACTTACATGAGTGAATGATAACATCAGCATAAAAGATTCAGTATCAAACAATCCAGGATGCTAGTCTTGAGAGGATATGATGTCAGGCATTCAGGCTCCGCCCCCTATACGCGTTACGTCAGCCCATAAGCATTGACTTCCTCGGTAGGGGATCATGTGTCCTGGTTTCACTCCACCTAAAACCAGGACACAGTATTTAGACAGGAATCTTGTTTGGAACAGGGCTTGATAGGAGGTTGAGGGGGCACTATGTGTGCCACATTACTATTCTCTTAGGAGTGCCCAACGTGTCCCAGGTCTATTACAATCCTATAGTGTATATTACAAAAAATGTGTGAGCTGCTAAAGTGTTCGGGTTTGGCTTGAAGAAATAGTGTCAACCCTTTTGAGGGCAGCACCTTTACTACCCACCAACTGTCCTCTTTAGCTGAAGAGGCAGTGGCCAGGGGTGTACAGTAGTACCCTCAGTGTACAGAGTAAGAAAATTTAGTTTGGCTTCACTGTAGGCAGAGGATCTGGGGTTAACTTGTTTGTGTTTGCTGGGCAGAGCTCTAAGGCTGGGTCTCTGTTACCTCCCCCTGGCTTCTAGAACTTGCTAGAGGGTGGAAGAACAGAAACTAAGTTTGAATATTTATGGAGTCTCCTCCAATCCCTGGGTAGGTAAGGCCCAGCAGGTGGGTAAATAGGCCATAAATGTTCTGGAGCCTGGCCATGTGGGAGCAGAGTCCAGGGTTCAGTTGCCTAGAAGAGACCCCTGTGCTGGAGTAGCTCTGCCCCTGGGCAGAAGGAAGAAGCTAGTAAGTGAGAGAGAGTGCTGAAGACTCGCATCTCATCCAGTCTCAGCTAGGCTTAGCTGGAGCACCCTGAAATTCAGGAGCTGGGCCTGTTTAGCAGGAAGCCTGTGCAGCAGCCACCTGGACTTCAGAATTAACTCAAGAGGAACTGAGTGAGTAACCTTCATTCTTCACACTCCAGGCTTGGACAGCAGAGGGGCAGCAAGGTGCAATACCCTAGCAGCCCGTAACCAGGAGACAGCTTAGAGACAATTCACAGTCATTAAAGCCATTCTACACTTCTAGCTTGGGTCCCAAGTCAGCCAGGTGCATTAGCATTTCCTTATGGGTCAGCACTGGCATTCACCAGTTGGGACTTTTTGTTATCGAGTCAGCTGATCTATCAATCCGACGGGGAGACAGCATACTGATGTGAATGCCTAGCCGCCAGAGACAGTAACAGGTGCTCAAAAATTTCGATCCAACTGAAGGGCTGAATACTTGCAGTGGCCAGGGAATAACTGGCACCAATACGTCAGTACAACAGCTAGGAAGCTAGCATGTTCAGAAGGTAAGCCAAAGGAGCCTCTTATTTCTGTCAAGACAGGTTTACTTTACTTGTCAATAAATTTAAAGAGACACTGTCACCTGACTATTCAGGACAAATTAACAATGCCCCCTGACAGACTTCCTGATCCTCTGCCGCCCTTTTCAAGTTATACTTACCCTCATATCTCCATTGACACCTTCCAAGCAAGACAGAAGACTGCCTTTCCTGGATTTCTGAGTCAGTTGTTTTTTCAGGATGAGAGACATCACTGAACCCCCCCTACAGTGTTTAAGTCTGGCCAGTGACACTGTACCGTGAGGATGATCACATGCCCCCCCATACCCATAGGTGTGCGCAGCCTATTTCATTAGGGTGTGCACCCCAAAGCTTAAACACACATGCCATTCTCTGCAGCCTCAGCTGCACTGGACAGTGAATGAATGGGAAGTGCTGTGTGCTGAGTGGCTTCCTGTTCATTCACAAACTGAAGCATAGTAAACAGATTATTAGGCTTCAGTTATGATTGAACACATTCAGTGAGAGTGTTCACTGTGTTCATTTAGAAAAGGATGTTCATTTAGAAAAGGAAGAGGCTGGTAAATGATCAGCCCCTTCCCCCACTCTCCATCCTGAACATCCCCTGCAGCAGCCGGGGGGAGAAGCGAGGGAAGCCAGCAGCATTGCAGTGAGGGGTGCAACGCAGGGGAAATCCCAGGCAGTAGGGGAGTAAATAGGGTGTGCCCAGGCACACCCCGCACCCCTATGCCCATACCAGAAAGCCCCACTCTATTAATGCAATAGAGCAAGAGCTCCAAAGGAGAAAGAAAACAGGAGCATGAATTGGTCAGTATAACTTTCTGGGAGGGTGGACTATTACCTAAGGTTCACACTTCTGCACTTTGTGCGGGCCACGCTTGCATGGGCATGGCAGCCTATTCAAATGAATTGGGCTGCTGTGCCTGTGTTTCCGGAAAAAGAAAAAAGGTGCCAACACCTTTTCAAAAATGAATCAGCAGGAAAATCCTATGGTCTTTTTGACCATGCAATTTCCATACGGTTCCCGCACCCGCAAATGCGCTGTGTGCTGGGATGGAGGTGCCATTCACAATGAATGGCCGCCCCACACATCTCCTAAAGGCAGTGTGATTTGGTTGAGGGTGCAGGAACAAATGTGATTTCGGTAACCACAGCCACACGTAGAGGTGTGAACCTAGTGTTAGGAAGCACTTTCACTCAGCTCAGTGTCTCCTTACATTAGAAAGGAAAAGAGAAGACCAGGAATGGAGTATTCTCTACTTTATAGAGGGGGTCTTGTTGAAGGGTCTGATAGTGGGTGGCAGCAAGGGGCAGTGAGCATTTATGCTCTCCCATTGCTGAACATTATTTGTCTCCCCCACCATCCTTTTTTTATCAGTGTACTGTGTACATCTATCTCTGCCACTTTTATATTTGTCTTTATGTAGCTCCTCATCCTCTACTTTGCTCTGTACAATGCAGGGATCTTGTATAGGGAAAGCAATCAAATGGCAAGCTCTGAATCTCGCATAGACATGTCAAGCTTTAATGGCATATTCTGCTTTACAATGCACGCCAGCCCTCAAAGAATAGATACAGCTGTGCTCATGCAGGATTCTGATGTTTTATTCCTGCTTTCATGTATGTTGTTTGGTTTTCCAGGAATTTCTGAATAAAAAGGGCTGGCAGCCAACGATCTATTTGGAATTTGCAATAAAACTTGAATTTGGCAATGTTCACTTCTGCATCTGTGCTTACTGAGATATAATTAGCTCTAAAACTCTATTTACACTAATGTATTAACTTAAACCAGGCGTTCATGTGTGACATTGCACGTTACATGGTGTTGTTATTTTTTAATTGGATTTCCCTTGCAGTGCAACACACAGCAACTCACTAATGTGCTTTGTGGTCAACATACTCTAAGGGTCCTTTCACATGAACTTTCCGCCCAACGGACTCCGTTTTGCTCAGTGCTGAGCAGGCGGGTGACAGGTCCGTCTCCGCTCACTGTGCTGACACAGACCTGTCAGAGCCCCGCTCTCCTCTATGGGAGATAGGATGAAAATGGACTTGCTGTCGGTTTTCATCTAATCCTATCAGATCCAATCCTCCAGACCAGTGTTTCTCAACCCTGGTCCTCAGGGCACACTAACAGGCTAGGTTTGCAAGAAAACTGAAATACATCACAGGTGATATCATTTGCTGCTCAGTGATTGCAGTATTGTAGTCTGCATCTCCCCAAGGCAATACTTAAAATCCGGCCTGTTAGTGTGCCCTGAGGACCGGAGTTGAGAAACACTGCTCCAGGACGAATGCAGACATCCCAACCAGCAAAAACGAATTTCAGGGAGGTGACAAAGTCATTTCAGTGAGGTGGCACTCCGCGCCACCGCGCCCCCCCCCCCACGTACACCGTCACCCCCCCCCCCCCCCACGCACGCCCCCTTCCCAATTTAACACAACCAGAGAATAATGAAATGTAATCAGTAGGCCTGGTCAGTGTAGTGCTGGCCCTGGTCACTGGTGCTGGCCTCTGGGTTAGGTCACAGTTATTTGGAGGAGGTAATAAATACAAACAGATGCCTGGCGAGGTCTCTTTGTGCAGTCAGTCAGTGTTGTGGCCGATCCGATGGTGCGCGCCAAACTGCCTGCTGGAGTGGAAGCAGCGGCTGAAATAGAGAGCAAAGCCGCTGCTTCCTCTCTGCCGCTCCTCCCACAGGCGGAGTGCATTTGATATCACTTCGCCTGTTAGCCAGACCTACAAAGGATGTAGCAACTCCCATTCTCACACACTGCAGGCTTGAGACTGAGATGACTCACACTCACTGACACTGACAGCCGGGACATTGCCCTGAGCTTACGGGTGTCCGTGACCTCAGGACGGAAAGTGGGAGACTCGCAGGAGACTTGAGATGTGTGCGTCTGGATTTCACATATCGGATCGGATAGCAGCGGGTGTCAGCGCTAACATCTGCTGTTCCATAGGAGTGCATGGAGAGTCCGATCAGGTCCGCCTGAAAAAGTGACAGGCGGACCTGATCAGCAAGCCCCTGTGAAAGGACCCCTTTGGATTGGAGAAAGTGAAATCCCAACAAGGTGCAAAAGTGCAAGAAGTGGCATCTAATGAAGGCTAATCGTCGAAACATGTAAGGCGGATCTTGTGAAGTGACTTGTATCAGTCCGTGGATGATCGCAGGCTTTGGATGTGGCTGGAGCCAGCGGTACTCGCTGTACTTTACTAGGGATGGGTGAACAGTTCGGCCCGAGCATGAGATGGTGGGTTATGTGTATACACTGTTCCCCTATTGCCTTCCAGCGCTTGGGATAATTGTGATGTGTATTTGTGAGTGTGGCGTCCCGTGCACAGTTTTGCACAGTTTAGACAACGTTTTCATTCTTTTATTGGCGATGGTGGAGAGTTCTAGTTTCTATATTTTTTTTCACTGATATTTTTGTATTTAATAAAGTCTGTAATATTTTTATATTTATTTGTGTTTTTGAATTTTGTAACCATTCCTCGGTGGCTCATAGCTATGGTCCTTAGGGTAGTTCTTTCTGTCTGCCAATTTTCTATATTATTTTGTCAGGGCAGGTTTACTGCAGTATAGTTCAGTGCATTAGTGCTCATTTAACAAAGTATATTTCAGTGCGTTATGTGCTGTTTAACGCAGTATAGTTCAGTGCGTCAGTACATATTTAACACAGTATAATTTAGTGCGTTACTGCAAGTTTAACACACTATATTTCAGTGCATTACTTCACGTTTAACGCCATATATTTCTGTGCATTACTGCATGTTTAAGGCATTTTACATTAAGATACTGTTCTCTAAAGGCTGAAATGCCTGAAGTTCAAACACTTTAATAAAATGCACATAAAAATGTGATCCTCATGTGGGAATACAGTAACAAATTCACACTGCTATTGCCGCTGTTGACAAATACCTAGAAGACACCAACAAAAAATGAGGCTGGAACACAGAAGAATGTTTCAAAAAATGTATAAAAAGTATCTATACACTGTGGTATAGTGGCTGCTGACACAGATAAGCAATATACCCAACTTATGCAATTATACACTGCTCAGAAAAATTAAAGGAACACTTTTTAATCAGAGTATAGCATCAAGTCAAGGAAACTCCTGGAATATTGATCTGGTCAATTAAGTAGCAGAGGCGGTTGTTAATCAGTTTTAGCTGCTTTGGTGTTAATGAAATTAGCAACAGGCCCATTAGATGGGTAACAGTGAGATGCCCTCCAAAACAGGAGTGACTTTAACAGGTGGAGGCCACAAATATTTTTTTCCCTACTCATCTTTTCTGACTGTTTTTCACTAGTTTTGCATTTGGCTAGGGTCAGTGTCACTACTGGTAGCATGAGACCATACCTGGACCCTATAGAGGTGGCACAGGCAGTCCAACTCCTCCAGGAGGGCACATCAATAGGTGACATTGCCAGAAGGTTGGATGTGTCTCCCAGCACAGTCTCAAGAGCATGGAGGAGATTCCAGCAGACAGGCAGTTACTCTAGGAGAGCTAGACAGGGCCATAGAAGGTCCTTAACCCATCAGCAGGACCGGTATCTGGTCCTTTGTGCAAGGAGGAACAGGATGAGCACTGCCAGAGCCCTAGAAAATGATCTCCAGCAGGCCACTGGTGTAAATGTCTTTGACCCAACATTCAGAAACAGACTTCATGAGGGTGGCCTGAGGGCCCAACATCCTTTAGTGGGCCCTGTGCTCGCTGCCCGGCACTGTGGAGCTCGATTGGCATTTGCCATTGAACACCAGAATTGCAGGTCCGCAACTGGCGCACTTTCACAGATGAGAGCATGTTCACCCTGAGCACATGTGCCAAATGTGAAAGGGTCTGGAGAAGCAGTGGAGAATGGTATGCTGCCTGTAACATTGTTCAGCATGACCAGTTTGGTGGTGGGTCATTGATTGACTGGGGAGGCATATCCATGGAAGGACACACAGATCTCTAGACAATGGCACCCTGACTGCCATTAGGTTTAGGAAAGAAATCCTTGGACCTATTGTCAGACCCTATGCTGGTGTAGTGGGTGTTAGGTTCCTCC
The DNA here is from genome assembly GCF_965119305.1 of Pelophylax lessonae. NCBI lineage: Eukaryota > Metazoa > Chordata > Amphibia > Anura > Ranidae > Pelophylax > Pelophylax lessonae. Next base: position 83,522,168 of record NC_138774.1, read on the forward strand.
TGGTGCACAACAATGCCCGGCCTCATGTGGCATGAGTATGCAGCAAGTTCCTGGAGGATAAAGGAATTGATACCTTTGAATGACCCCAACGCTCCCCTGACCTAATTCCAATAGAACACCTCTGGGACATTATGTTTTGGTGCATCCGACACCGCAAGGTTGCACCTCAATCTGTTCAGGAGCTCAGTGATGACCCGGTCCAGATCTGGGAGGAAATACCCCAGGACACCATCCGTCATCTCATTAGGAGCATGCCCGACGTTGTCAGGCAGGCATACAAGCATGTGGGGGCCATACAAACTACTGAGTACCATTTTGAGTTGCTGCAATGAAATTTTAGCAAAATGGACTAGCCTGCTGCATCATTTTTTCACTTTGATTTTTAGGCCCCTTTCACACATGGGAGTCTGTCGGCGGACTCCATTTTTCTCAGCGGGGGGGATCGATCCACCGATCCTCCGCTGAGCAGGCGGATGGCAGCTGTGTCTCCGCGCTGTATGCAGAGACAGAGCTGTCAGGTCCCGCTGTTCTCTATGGGGGAATCGGATGGGAACGGACCATCTGTCCGTTCTCATCCAATCCCATCTGATCCACTGGACGGATGGAAAATAGGGTTTACATCCGTCCAGATTTGACGGATCGGATCAGATGTCAGCGGACATGGCTCCACTGACATCCGATGCCCCATAGAGATGCATGGGGCATCCGTTCAGATCCGCTAAAAAAATGGACAGGCGGATCTGAACGGTCCGCCTGTGTGAAAGGGGCCTAAGGGTGTCTTTGAATTCAGCCCTCTGTAGGTTGATCATTTTAATCTCCATTAAATGATGTGGCATCCTTTCCTTCCTTACACATTACCCAATCCATATCAGTATAGATATCCAGCATGTTTTTTCCCCATTGAGATCGGATGTGTATTTAAGTGTTCCTTAAAATTCTTTTGAGCAGTGTATATAAAAGGTGTGTAGCGCCTAAACATAATTAGGTGACAATAAACAATGAGTGAAAAAAAACAAGTCTAAAAATAGTGAAAATCAAGTCCTCCCAACTAAAAATAAAGAAATATCATGCACAAAATCCCATAAAGCGATGATAGTAAAGAAAGTCTAGTGCATAAATGTAAAAAAAATATATACAGTGCCTTGCGAAAGTATTCGGCCCCCTTGAACTTTGCAACCTTTTGCCACATTTCAGGCTTCAAACATAAAGATATAAAACTGTAATTTTTTGTGAAGAATCAACAACAAGTGGGACACAATCATGAAGTGGAACGAAATGTATTGGATATTTCAAACTTTGTTAACAAATAAACTGAAAAATTGGGCGTGCAAAATTATACAGCCCCTTTACTTTCAGTGCAGCAAACTTCAGTTCAGTGAAGATCTCTGAATGATCCAATGTTTACCTAAATGACTACTGATGATAAATAGAATCCACGTGTGTGTGATCAAGTCTCCGTATAAATGCACCTGCACTGTGATAGTCTCAGAGGTCCGTTTAAAGCGCAGAGAGCATCATGAAGAACAAGGAACACACCAGGCAGGTCCGAGATACTGTTATGGAGAAGTTAAAGACGGATTTGGATACAAAAAGATTTCCCAAGCTTTAAACATCCCAAGGAGCACTGTGCAAGCGATAATATTGAAATGGAAGGAGTATCAGACCACTGCAAATCTACGAAGACCTGGCCGTCCCTCTAAACTTTCAGCTCATACAAGGAGAAGACTGATCAGAGATGCAGCCAAGAGGCCCATGATCACTCTGGATGAACTGCAGAGATCTACAGCTGAGGTGGGAGACTCTGTCCATAGGACAACAATCAGTCGTATACTGCACAAATCTGGCCTTTATGGAAGAGTGGCAAGAAGAAAGCCATTTCTTAAAGATATCCATAAAAAATGTCGTTTAAAGTTTGCCACAAGCCACCTGGGAGACACACCAAACATGTGGAAGAAGGTGCTCTGGTCAGATGAAACCAAAATCAAACTTTCTGGCAACAATGCAAAACGTTATGTTTGGCGTAAAAGCAACACAGCTCATCACTCTGAACACACCATCCCCACTGTCAAACATGGTGGTGGCAGCATCATGGTTTGGGCCTGCTTTTCTTCAGCAGGGACAGGGAAGATGGTTAAAATTGATGGGAAGATGGATGGAGCCAAATACAGGACCATTCTGGAAGAAAACCTGATGGAGTCTGCAAAAGACCTGAGACTGGGACGGAGATTTGTCTTCCAACAAGACAATGATCCAAAACATAAAGCAAAATCTACAATGGAATGGTTCACAAAAAAAAACATATCCAGGTGTTAGAATGACCAAGTCAAAGTCCAGACCTGAATCCAATCGAGAATCTGTGGAAAGAACTGAAAACTGCTGTTCACAAACGCTCTCCATCCAACCTCACTGAGCTCGAGCTGTTTTGCAAGGAGGAATGGGCAAAAATTTCAGTCTCTCCATGTGCAAAACTGATAGAGACATACCCCAAGAGACTTACAGCTGTAATCACAGCAAAAGGTGGCGTTACAAAGTATTAACTTAAGGGGGCTGAATAATTTTGCACGCCCAATTTTTCATTTTTTTATTTGTTAAAAAAGTTTGAAATATCCAATAAATTTCGTTCCACTTCATGATTGTGTCCCACTTGTTGCTGATTCTTCACAAAAAATTACAGTCTTATATCTGTATCTTCTAACTGTATTTTGAAGGGAGAAAAGGTGCTCCAACAAAGTGCTCCAAGGTCAGCCACCACACCCCAGCCAGAACTGATGGCTGCCAAAGTAAATATGCATTGAATGTGTATCTATCATCCAGTGTGGTGAAACCCTCCAGGGGCACTCCTTGTCAGTACATGGCTGTGATAAATAAAGCTCACCAGGAGCCGAAGATAATCCTCATAGTGTGTAGTGTATTTTATTGCGAATGCATATACACAAAAACCCCAAATAAAACGTAAAATCCTTACATTGGAAGATGCTGCTGACCCGATATCGGACAGCAGCATGACGTGTGTACTAGTATCTCCTCCCCAACGCTTTGGCTGGCTTCTGTCAGATGTGCATGCGGGAAAACCAGCAGGCGACCGACTCCCGATCAGCACTTCCAGCCAATGGCTAAGAGTGATGATCAGAGTGTTCTGGCGGGGGTGGGGGGGGGGCGCCCCCCTGTCAGGACACAACAGTTCAGAAGGTGAGATCGCTGTATTACAGTTGGATCGTTAGCTCCGATTGGAGACGCTGTACTGACAGTCTTATTTTTTTTGTTCAACCCACTGATTTGAACTGAAAAAAGCTCATAGTGTGTACCACGCTTAACCCTAATCTCTCCATATACAGTTTGTAAGCTGTTCTTATCCTCTCCCTATATCCACATTTTTAAATTCAAGATGAGGTTTGTGTTTACTACCATGGGTTTGAGGGGAATCCTGCAGGTTCAGAAATCATTGTCCCAGCAAATTAATGTACTTATCCAAGTAAGGTTTTTTTTTAACCATAATGCACTGCATGACCTTTGAACTATGGCCTGCAAGCTTAGTCCACATTCAGGAAGGAAGGGAAAGAGGCGCCAAACAGGCATTGTGTGGCACAATGTATTATAAGTAGAGTTGAGCGGACACCTGGATGTCCGTGTTCGGCGGGTTCGGCCTAACTTGACCCGGACTTTTTCCGAACTTTTCCCGGACACCGAACCCCATTGAAGTCAATGGGGACACGAACTTTCAGGCACTAAAATGGCTCTCAAACACCAATGGAAAGGGCTAGAGTGCTGCAAATGGCAGCAAAATGTAGTTAAGAGCATGGCAAGTGCTCTTAAAAAAATTCCCCTTTAAATTTGTAATTTTTAAATAGCAGATTAGAACAGCACTCTGTAGTAAAATATAGCTGAACGCTGCACACAACTGACTGATAAAAATATATTTTTTTCTCCCTCCTCCTCCTCCTCCTCAGTGGGCTCAAGTGAGGGCAAAAAGAACGTTCACTGCACCACCCCCCACACAGCAAAATCGATGTAGATCACTAACGGACGATTGTTCTGTCCTGTGTCTCCTAATCTCTCCCTGCCTACTCTCTCCAGCCTGTCCCTAAAATGCTCAAATATCTTTCCCTGCCTACACTCCGACCTGTTCCTGCATTCTTTTAAGGCACAATGTTGTTTTTTTCTGTCTGTCCCTAATCAGCAGCAGCCAGCACCGTTATGTGTGCTCTCTCCCTACACTACAGCAGACTGACGCACAGCGCGCTGTGTCTCAAGCTTATAAAGACCTGGGTCACATGCTTCAGCTGGCCAATCACAGCCATGCCATTAGTAGGCATGGCTGTGATGGCTTCTATGGCACACCAGTTAAACGCTTGTTGATTGGCTGTTGAAAGCCCGCCATTAAAACCGCGCCATTACATACAGGAAATAAAATTACCGAACACGGATTTTAAACCCGAACATACAGTAAAGTTTTCGGGTCCGTGTCCGGGTAACAAAAATCCAATTATCCGGTACGGACCCGAACAATACAGTCCATGTTCGCTCAACACTAATTATAAGTAAAAGTCAATATAAACAATGATGGCACTCATTAACAAAGGGGGCAGAGGATGACAGTTCACGGTAGATAGGATAATTCAAGGCTTTCTGATCAGGTCCACCTGTCAGTTTTTCGGGTGGACCTGATTGGATGCCCCATGCACCCGTTTGGAGCAGCAGATGTCAGCAGTGACATCTCCGCTGACACCCGCTGTTATCCGATCCTGTACGTGAAATCCGTCTGGAGGATCACCCTTGGGTTAACCTCTTCCCTGCCACTGTCATTATTACAGTAACAGTACAGTAACACCTGCGTTTTGTTTTTGGTATGTTTTTTTGAGTCACATATCTGTGTTTCACAGATACATACCTCCCAACTTTTTGAGATGGAAACGAGGGGCAATCTTTGAATGCACTTACATTGAGAGCGTCTCCTGAAGAAGCGCATGACACGAAACGAGCGTTGAGCAGAGATACATGCCTGAGGTCCAGCCACCATCCTAGTTTGGCGGCTCTCAAAATAAGTGCATTCAAAGATTGTTATTTGTTTTACTGCACTATATGGACCTTATCTTTGGATTTGCTACCTAGCTGTTTGTTTGTTTGTTTTATATTGACCACTAATATATAGCAGTGAGTCAATATTTTTATATATACTCTTTAGTTTAATAAATGATACACTATGAGAATGTTTTGTCTCATGTCTGGTCATTATCATATTGATCAGTCGGAACACCCTGTGGGAGGACATCAGTTCTGAGAGTACGGGGACGTATCCATTTTCATCACTAAGATCATGTCCAGAAAAGGATATTTATTCCAAAGCGCATTTGCTGTCCTATAATATAGACCGCATATGATTCCGGTGAGTTCGCATTTCTACTATTCGTGGAGGATATCACAGTGGTGACACTTAATTTGCACTGGAAATCATCACAATTTATTTCAACATGGACTTTATAATAATATGTACATTTTTCTATATTATGTTTTGATATTAATATTTATCACATCACTGTTGTGACATAATATTTTCTGTGCTGCAACCTTTTATTTTTATTACTGCCAGCCATGTGCACGTAGCAGATCTTGATCAGCTCAATGTATTGCCTCTCTCTTGAGCATTATGTGTGCAGTACTTTATAAAGGATAAGAGATGATATCAGGACAGATTCAGGTATTTCTGTTAGCAGTGTGTAAAAATATATCTAATTAGATTTATACATAAATGCATTAAATTGTTTTATATTTATATGCTTGGAGTTCAACTTTGACTCCCGGTATTGCTTGCATCTTCCCTGGGGCTGTATGGATGGTATTATTTTCAATTACTGTTGACACACAGGATTGGTTGGCTTCTTTAATGCCAGCACACTGTATTAATTCTCTTTGCATTTCCTTATTAAAGAAGCTTAGTTAGATACAAAGAGAAGTTTGCTGTATTAGAAGATTGTAGTACCCATTATTCACACAACTGAAGCATTTTGTGATTATGTACCATTTGCCGAAAGGTGCCATCTGTTTAGGGGTCAGTGGATACTCTCAGCCATTTTATTGCTAACGTTTTTAGTGCTTCTGGAAATTACCAGTGGAGCTCTAGTCCAAATCAACAGACTATTGATTTACTAAAACCGGAGAGTGTAATATCTGGTCCAGCTGCGCATGGTAGTCAATCAGCTTCTAACTTCAGCTTGTTCAATTAAAGAGGTTGTAAACCCTCTTGTAAACCCTCTTGAACTTGTACCTATAGTTAAGCCTTTAATAAGGCTTACCTATAGGTACTGTAAATATCTCCTAAACTTGAACCGTTTAGGAGATATTTACTTTTAATGCAGCCGATGACGTCATCAGCGCATGCGCTCTGAAGGAACGGCCACCTGTGCCATTCCTTCAGAGCCCTGTGCCATGAAAAGTGGCTCCCGAGCGCATGCACGTGATTGCGCCTCTAGCCAATCAGTTGGCTGGAGGATGCGAACCAGGAAGCAGGACGGCCGAACATGCCGGCCGTCCTGTCGCTGTGAGGGTGGCACTGCGGGGGCTTCGTTCTAAGGTAAGTATTTCATAATGAGCTAGTATATCAATATTTTGGCCGATACCGATATGCGATGGCCAAAATATTGGTATCGGCAACGAAAACACGATATCGGTCGATCCCTACTCGGTATCCCTGCTGCACTAGCCCACACCCTGACTTCCTGGTGGAGCCCTGAACTATTGCTCACACCTACCCTAAAAGGGCTGTGCACACTTGTACAATCCATGTGCTCGTTGCTGGCAAAATATGACCCAGAATTGGAGACATCTCTAAGAAGCCTAGGACCCATACCAGAATTTATTAATCAAAGGGAACACTAAGCAACCATTATTCTCTGTAACAAAGATACATTTTTAAACCCCTCAACCTGTATATATTGGAAAACTGGGTACCACGTAACCGTTCTCACACCATACAGGGTGTTGTACTGTCAAAATATACTGTACGTGCATAATATATATATATATATATATATATATATATATATATATATATATATATATATATATATATATATACACATACACATGCACACACTAGTATACAATTTTACATACATTATACTGAAACCTTCTTTTCTATTGTTCTTTTGTACATGTCTACATTCTTTGCACAGGGAGCAGTGCTGTGTTGTGTGTGGAGGATCATGTACAGGGGGCAGTGCTTTGTGTGTGGAGGATCATGTACAGGGGGGCAGTTCTGTGTTGTGTGTGGAGGATCATGTACAGGGGGGCAGTGCTCTGTGTGTGGAGGATCATGTACAGGGGGGCAGTGCGGTGTTGTGTGTGGAGGATCATGTACAGGGGGACAGTGCTCTGTGTGTGGAGGATCATGTACAGGGGGGCAGTGCTGTGTTGTGTGTGGTCATGTACAGGGGGGCAGTGCTGTATGTGTGTGGAGGATAATGTACAGGGGGGGCAGTGCTGTGTGTGTGTGGAGGATCATGTACAGGGGGGCAGTGCTGTGTGTGTGTGGAGGATCATGTACAGGGGGGCAGTGCTGTGTGTGAGGGGGGGGTCATGTACAGGGGGGCAGTGCTCTGTGTGTGGAGGATCATGTACAGGGGGGCAGTGCTGTGTTGTGTGTGGTCATGTACAGGGGGGCAGTGCTGTATGTGTGTGGAGGATAATGTACAGGGGGGGCAGTGCTGTGTGTGTGTGGAGGATCATGTACAGGGGGGCAGTGCTGTGTGTGTGTGGAGGATCATGTACAGGGGGGCAGTGCTGTGTGTGAGGGGGGGTCATGTACAGGGGGGCAGTGCTGTGTGTGTGGAGGATCATGTACAGGGGGGCAGTGCTGTGTGTGTGGAGGATCATGTACAGGGGGGCAGTGCTGCGTGTGTGGAGGATCATGTACAGGGGAGCAGTGCTGTGTGTGCGGAGGGTCATGTACAGGGGAGCAGTGCTGTGTGTGTGGAGGATCATGTACAGGGGGGCAGTGCTGTGTGTGTGGAGGATCATGTACAGGGGGGCAGTGCTGTGTGTGTGGAGGATCATGTACAGGGGGGCAGTGCTGTGTGTGTGGAGGATCATGTACAGGGGGGGGGGGGGGCAGTGCTGTATGTGTGTGGAGGATCATGTACAGGGGGGGGGCAGTGCTGTGTGTGTGTGGAGGATCATGTACAGGGGGGCAGTGCTGTGTGTGTGAAGGATCATGTACAGGGGGTCAGTGCTGTGTGTGCAGAGGATCATGTACAGGGGGCAGTGCTGTGTGTGCGGAGGATCATGTAAAGGGGGGCAGTGCTGTGTGTGTGGAGGATCATGTACAGGGGGGCAGTGCTGTGTGTGCGGAGGATCATGTACAGGGGGGCAGTGCTGAGCGTGTGGAGGATCATGTACAAGGGGGCAGTGCTGTATGTGTGTGGAGGATCATGTACAGGGGGGGCAGTGCTGTGTGTGTGTGTGGAGAATCATGTACAGGGGGGCAGTGCTGTGTGTGGGGGGGATCATGTACAGGGGGGCAGTGCTGTGTGTGTGGGGGAGATCATTTACAGGGGGGCAGTACTGTGTGTGAGAGGGGATCATGTACAGGGAGGCAGTGCTGTGTGTGTGTGTGTGTGGGGGGGGGTCGTGTACAGGGAGCAGTGCTGTGTGTAGGGTGCTTATGTAAAGAAGGACATTGCTGTGTGTGTAGGTGGCCATGTACAGGGGGCAGTGCTGTGTGTGTGGAGGATCATGTACAGGGGGGTAGTGCTGTGTGTGTGGAGGATCATGTACAGGGGGGCAGTGCTGTGTGTGTGGAGGATCATGTACAGGGGGGGGGGGCAATGCTGTGTTGTGTGTGGAGGATCATGTACAGGGGGGCAGTGCTCTGTGTGTGGAGGATCATGTACAGGGGACAGTGCTGTGTGTGAGGGGGGGTCATGTACAGGGGGGCAGTGCTGTGTGTGTGGAGGATCATGTACAGGGGGGCAGTGCTGTGTGTGTGGAGTATCATGTACAGGGGGGCAGTGCTGTGTGTGCGGAGGATCATGTACAGGGGGGCAGTGCTGTGTGTGTGGAGGATCATGTACAGGGGGCAGTGCTGTGTGTGTGGAGGATCATGTACAGGGGGGCAGTGCTGTGTGGGGGGGGTGGTCATGTACAGGGGGGCAGTGCTGTGTGTGTGGGGGAGATCATTTACAGGGGGGGCAGTGCTGTGTGTGAGAGGGGATCATGTACAGGGGGGCAGTGCTGTGTGTGTGTGGGGGGGGGGTCATGTACAGGGAGCAGTGCTGTGTGTAGGGTGCTTATGTAAAGAGGGACATTGCTGTGTGTGTAGGTGGCCATGTACAGGGGGCAGTGCTGTGTGTGTGGAGGATCATGTACAGGTGGGGGCAGTGCTGTGTGTGTGTGGAGAATCATGTACAGGGGGGCAGTGCTGTGTGTGGGGGGGATCATGTACAGGGGGGCAGTGCTGTGTGTGTGGGGGAGATCATTTACAGGGGGGCAGTACTGTGTGTGAGAGGGGATCATGTACAGGGGGGCAGTGCTGTGTGTGTGTGTGTGGGGGGGGGGGTCGTGTACAGGGAGCAGTGCTGTGTGTAGGGTGCTTATGTAAAGAGGGACATTGCTGTGTGTGTAGGTGGCCATGTACAGGGGGCAGTGCTGTGTGTGTGGAGGATCATGTACAGGGGGGCAGTGCTGTGTGTGTGGAGGATCATGTACAGGGGGGCAGTGCTGTATGTGTGTGGAGGATCATGTACAGGAGGGGGGGCAGTGCTGTGTTGTGTGTGGAGGATCATGTACAGGGGGGCAGTGCTCTGTGTGTGGAGGATCATGTACAGGGGGAAGTGCTGTGTGTGAGGGGGGGGGTCATGTACAGGGGGGCAGCGCTGTGTGTGTGGAGGATCATGTACAGGGGGGCAGTGCTGTGTGTGTGGAGTATCATGTACAGGGGGGCAGTGCTGTGTGTGCGGAGGATCATGTACAGGGGGGCAGTGCTGTGTGTGTGGAGGATCATGTACAGGGGGCAGTGCTGTGTGTGTGGAGGATCATGTACAGGGGGGCAGTGCTGTGTGGGGGGGGGGTTGTCATGTACAGGGGGGCAGTGCTGTGTGTGTGGGGGAGATCATTTACAGGGGGGCAGTACTGTGTGTGAGAGGGAATCATGTACAGGGGGGCAGTGCTGTGTGTGTGTGTGGGGGGGGGTCATGTACAGGGAGCAGTGCTGTGTGTAGGGTGCTTATGTAAAGAGGGACATTGCTGTGTGTGTGGGTGGCCATGTACAGGGGGCAGTGCTGTGTGTGTGGAGGATCATGTACAGGGGGGCAGTGCTGTGTGTGTGCGGAGGATCATGTACAGGGGGGCAGTGCTGTGTGTGTGGAGGATCATGTACAGAGGGGCAGTGCTGTGTGTGTGGAGGATCATGTACAGGGGGCAGTGCTGTGTGTGTGGAGGATCATGTACAGGGGGCAGTGCTGTATGTGTGTGGAGGATCATGTACAGGGGGGGGGGGCAGTGCTGTGTGTGTGTGGAGGATCATGTACAGGGGGGCAGTGCTGTATGTGAGGGAGAGATCATTTACAGGGGGGCAGTACTGTGTGTGAGAGGGGATCATGTACAGGGGGGCAGTGCTGTGTGTGTGTGTGGGGGGGGGGGAGGGTCATGTACAGGGAGCAGTGCTGTGTGTAGGGTGCTTATGTAAAGAGGGACAGTGCTGTGTGTGTAAGTGGCCATGTACAGGGGGCAGTGCTGTGTATGTGGAGGATCATGTACAGGGGGGCAGTGCTGTGCGTGTGGAGGATCATGTACAGGGAGGCAGTGCTGTATGTGTGTGGAGGATCATGTACAGGGGGGCAGTGCTGTGTGTGTGTGGAGGATCATGTACAGGGGGCAGTGCTGTGTGTGCGGAGGATCATGTACGGGGGCAGTGCTGTGTGTGCGGAGGATCATGTACGGGGGCAGTGCTGTGTGTGTGTGGAGGATCATGTACAGGGGGGCAGTGCTGTGTGTGTGGAGGATCATGTACAGGGAGCAGTGCTGTGTGTGTGTGGAGGATCATGTACAGGGGGGCAGTGCTGTGTGTGTGGAGGATCATGTACAGGGAGCAGTGCTGTGTGTGCGGAGGATCATGTACGGGGGCAGTGCTGTGTGTGTGTGGAGGATCATGTACAGGGGGGCAGTGCTGTGTGTGAGGGGGGGGGGGTCATGTACAGGGGGGCAGTGCTGTGTGTGTGGGGGAGATCATTTACAGGGGGGGCAGTACTGTGTGTGAGAGGGGATCATGTACAGGGGGGCAGTGCTGTGTGTGTGTGGGGGGGGGGGGGGTCATGTACAGGGAGCAGTGCTGTGTGTAGGGTGCTTATTTAAAGAGGGACAATGCTGTGTGTTTATGTGGCCATGTACAGGGGGCAGTGCTGTGTGGGTGGGGGGGAGATCATTTACAGGGGGGCAGTACTGTGGGTGAGAGGGGATCATGTACAGGGGGGCAGTGCTGTGTGTGTGTGGGGGGGGGGTCATGTACAGGGAGCAGTGCTGTATGTAGTGTGCTTATGTAAAGAGGGACAGTGCTGTGTGTGTAGGTGGCCATGTACAGGGGGCAGTGCTGTGTGTGTGTGGGGGGGTATGTTAAGGAGGCAGTGCTGTGTGTGGGGGGGGGGGGTGATGTAAAGGAGGACAGTGCTGTGGAGATGTGAAAGGGGCAGTGCTGTGTGTGGGGGGGTGGAGGTCATGTACAGGGAGCAGTGCTGTGTGTGTGGGCTCATATAAAGAGGGACAAAGTAGGTGGCCATGTACAGGGGGCTGTGTGTGTGTGGGGGGGGGGTGATATAAAGGGGGACAGTGCTGTGAAGATATGAAAGGGGCAGTGCTGTGTGTAGGGGAGATGTGAAGGGGGAAACAAAACGAGGGGCTCCACAGAAAATGGGTGGGGCTCGATTAACAGTTAACTGCACTGAAATATATGGTGTGGTTTCCCGCACATGGAAATTTCATGGTACAAATGCACCATGCTGTTTCCATGGGGCTGCATATTTAAAAAGGTGCCAGGACCTTTTCCCAGCAGAATACACAAGCACAGCAGCCCATTCAAATGAATGGGCTGTTGTGCCTTCAAACCTGGGCTGTGATGTAAATAATCTGAGTCATCGCACAAAAATGCGATTTGGATCTGAGCTGGAAGAAAACTTTACTAATTGGACCTCTACATATTTGATTCAATACCCCTGCTATATAATATCATTAAAAAGAAAGAATGTTTGTGTTATATGCTCCGTGTTGTGAGAGACACAGGACTCTGGTCTGGAACAACGGATGTTTATTCAGTACTCACTGTACATTACAACATGCATTACAAGACAGCTCTGTATATCAATGCATCTCTTACATGTCTCTAAGATGGCCACTCTGCCCCTTGACCCTTGTCATCACTCCTGGGTGGAGCCAGCCTTAAAAAAACAGTACATGTGAAACCCTTCAGGTATAACACCTTCCATCCATCCCTATTAAAAAAAAAAAAAAAAAAAACAACAACAACAAAAAAACACAACAAAACGAGAACAGGCATAAAACAGTAACTAATAATTGTCCCATGCAGTCCTCCAACTCAGGAGATTTACATGGCTTCTTCCGCGTCCGGATGTGAGAACAACTTCCAGGGACGCTACGGGGAGAACATGGCAGCGGATCACTTTCGGCGGGCCCGTCTATAGTCTCGTAACCGGTCTTGCAGCTAAAACCGGTCAGGAGGGCGACAGCATCGCTGAGGACGGGCACCCAGGGCCTCGGGGCCGGAGGAAGCAGGGCTGGCCGGAATGGACACCGGCGGGGCCAAGAGGGGATCCCCTAGCTCAGAGGGTAAACCGACCTCTGGACCAGGGCTGGAGGGCTCTGTTGAAGCTGAGTTCAAAAGTTCAGAGTCCCCCCAAGCATCAGAAACTTCAAAAGCACGTTGGCATGCAGCCGACCAGTTCCATCTGGACTGTTTCTCCAAAAGCTTGTTCAACGGAAACAAAGTGTGCTAGATCTGGCAGGAATTTGTGGTAATAGTTCAGCAAGCCCAGGTATGATCGCAGCTGTTGGACGTTGGTTGGGGCTTGAGCTTTTACTAAAGCATCAACTTTGGCTTCCATGGTGTGCATACCCTCTGCATCCACAAGGTGGCCACAAAACTCCAATTTAGGTACCATGAATTGCCATTTCGCCAAGTTCACTTTTAGACCCTGCTCTTGGAGTCTCGCCAACACAAGTTCCACGTTACACTTGTGTTCCTGGTCCGTCAGACCTGTGATGAGCATGTCATCTAACAGGCACTGTGTGAAAGGAATGTCCGCCAAAATATCATCCATTTTGCGTTGCCAAATGGCGGGGGGCGGAGGCTACACCAAACACCATTCGATTGTATTAATACAGTCCCTTGTGAGTTTTGATGGTTAGAAACTTGCGGGACGAAGGGTGGACCTCAAACTGTAAATAAGCTTGCCTGAGATCAAGCTTGGTGAAATTTTGACCTCCTGCAAGAGAGGCAAAAATGTCATCTACTCTGGGTAGGGGATACTGGTCTATCTCCAGTTGAGAATTTAGTGCCATGCGGAAATCGAGACAAATACGTAAGTCCCCATTCGCTTTCTTTACTGGTACAACTGGTGATGCCCACTCGCTGTGCTCTACCTTTGAGATGACACCTTGTTCTTCCAGCCGGCTTAGTTCAGCTTCCACACCTGCTCGGAGTGCGAAAGGTACTGTCCGAGCTTTGAAGAACCTAGGCTGGGCGTTGGGTTTCAGCCTGAGTCTCACAGAGTCATGCTTTATTTTCCCCAAATGGTTATCAAAGACTTGTGGGAATCGCTGTTTCAGGGATTCCACCCATCCCTCTTCATTCCCTGATGGGATGTCACGGTGTTGCAGGGGTTTATGGCGATGTCTGGCATGTCAAAGTGAGCAATCCAGTCTCTCCCAAAGAGAGGGGGTCCCCCATGTTCTAGGATATATAATGGCATTCTCTTCGTCTGACCCTTGTGGAGTATCTGCTTTGAGTATGTCTGCAGTTTGATTGGTGTTGGACGGACAGTTGTTCGGATCAGAAGTTTTCTCCATTGCTTCTGGGTGATAACTGAAACTGCTGCTCCTGTGTCTACATCCATCTTGAGTTTCTTTCCTTCCACGGTTACCTCTACCGTCATTGCTGAGGGTGCTGAATGCATATGATGTATGTCCAATCTGTGAAGCACTTCCTCATCCTCTGATTCCAATGATGATGTATATCTTCCCACCATATATGCCTTTGTCCTGGTGTTCAGAGGTTGTTTATTTCGCACCTTCTTACTACGGCAGACTCGTTTCAGATGGCCTGCCTTACCACAATTATGACAGAGCTGATCCTTAAACTGGCAGACTTTGTGATCATGGTGGTCTGTATTCCCACAACGGTAGCAAGCTGACTCCCGGCTTGGTGAGGGTCTATATTTACAGTTAGCTGCAGTTGGCTTGACTGCTGTTCTGAAAACTTCCTCTTTAACCTCTTCCATTCTGCTCTAGGGGTTCAAAGCCTCTGTATCTTTCACAGCCATTTCCATCACTGATGCTATCTCAATCGCCTTTGTAAGGGTAAGGTCTTTCTCTGTTAACAGTCTCTTTTGGATAGACTCACTATTTAGTCCCATGACAAACTTATCCCTCAGTGCAGTCGGTAAGTACTCCCCAAAAGAACAGGTTGAGGCTAGTCTGTGAAGGGCGAGCACATAAGCCTTAATATCTTCACCCGGCTGTTGCTGCCGCTGATAGAACCGGAATCTCTCTGCAATCTCTAGTGGTTTAGGCTGGAAGTGATTCCCTAACAGTGTCAGGAGCTCTGCCAAAGTCTTAGTTGCTGGTTTTTCAGGGAAAAGGAGATCCCTAAGAGTGTCATATATGTCCTAGCACAGACCACTGTCAGAAATACTGCTACTTGCCTGTCGCCTGGGATGGCATTTGCACAGAAATATTGTTCCAGTCTCAATCCAGGAAATCCAGGTTGTCTGTTCTCCATTAAATTCACTTAATGTCCCGATCAATGACATTTTCCTGCTGGGCTCTGTGGGTGTTTGTATCCAGCTGACAATCCAGAGTTTTTTTTTTCTTCTTTTCTTTTCTCACACGGATAGAAACCTTGTAAATCCCACCCTCGTCGCCACTGTTATATTCTCCGTGTTGTGAGAGACACAGGACTCTGGTCTGGAACAACAGATGTTTATTCAGTACTCACTGTACACTACAACATGCATTACAAGACAGCTCTGTATATCAATGCATCTCTTACATGTCTCTAAGATGGCCACTCTGCCCCTTGACCCTTGTCATCACTCCTGGGTGGAGCCATCCTTAAAGAAACAGTACATGTGAAACCCTTCAGGTATAACAGTTTGTAATCATGAACATTCTCATTCCAGAAGAAAATGTTCCTAGTGTGTGCACATTGCTATTAGTATTTTCTTTTTTTTGTTTTTTAATAATTTTTTTTTATTTATCTTATTTAATACATTTTGTCAATAAACTTTCAGTGGCCTGTTGACCTCTATTGCAGAAACAGATTTCCAAATATACACTCTATAGGGTGGACAGAGCCATACAATTTGTCAACATTGTACCAGGTTACACAAAAACTTCCACCCTCTCTAGGGTTCAAGAGAATAGCAAAGAGATTCAAATTCAGTAAGTTTGGAGCAAGCTCTCAATTTAGGGAGTCTTGCTAATGAAGTCAGAGAGCTACAGTATCAGTATCTCCAGTTGGAACAACCCATAAGTGCTTCTCAATATGTCCATGGGAAGGAGAAAGTCAGTGTCGGCCAGCTTAGCACAGGTGATATTTCCATCTGACTCCCATGTCCAGAAAAAGTGCATGTCCTCCCCATGCTTAAACCAGGGTAAACCCCCTAAAGGGACTAAGGGTGGGACTCTGGGGTTTATTTACTAAAGGCAAATACACTGTGCACTTCAAGTGCACTGCAGTCGCTGCTGTAGATCTGAGAGGGACATACAGGGCAGTTGTTAGAAATCACAGGGCCCCGTGCAGCCTACCTGGCAGGGCACTCCCCTCCCCCCAAATATATCAAGACAATATTTTCACTAAAAATACACTATAATCATTATTAGCGGACACAAACATAACCTGCGAACCTGTGTAAATTAGCCCTTTTTAGTTGTTGTTTACATTAAAAAAAAAAATATATATATATATATATAATTTTTTTTTTTTTGAATGTTGATAATGTTACAATTCTTTAAAATTATTTATTACAAGGTTTATTTATTATCATTATTTTTTTTACAATTTGTTATTTTTGTACAGGACAGGGAAGCCTGCAATGCTGTGGGAATGAGGGAGGGGTGCGGTACACAAGGAGAGGGGGAATCAGAAGCAGGCAGAACAAGATCTGTGTCGGAGAAGCAATTACAGGAACGATGCCCTGTGTCTGTGTCTCTCCCCGCAG
Organism: Pelophylax lessonae; assembly: GCF_965119305.1. Lineage (NCBI taxonomy): Eukaryota > Metazoa > Chordata > Amphibia > Anura > Ranidae > Pelophylax > Pelophylax lessonae. Next base: position 83,538,607 of record NC_138774.1, read on the forward strand.
CAGCTGAAATTTAGCAGGAGGGGAGGAAACTGGCGTTCAGCTGCTGCAGGGAGCCGCACAGGGCTTCCTTCTGTAATTGCCTCCTGCTCAACAGCACTGATTAATCATAGTGTTTGGACCCCCCTGTGTGCCCGGGCCCCCTACAGGAGGACTGGTGGTCCCCCTCTATCAGCGGCCCTGGGAACATGCAAGGAAAATAAAAACATAATTTTTGCTTGCACATAATTGGATGATAGAAATCAGCAGAGCTTCCCCTCATTTCAGATCTTCCCCTCAGATCTACAGAGACTGCACTTCCAAGTGAACTTGCAGTGCCCAGTGGATTTGCCTTTAGTAAATAAACCCCTATAAGAATGATATTGACTGAGGACCACATTGACAAGTTAGAATTTTGTATGTGCAGAAAAGAAACAGGAAAAAATTGTATCTTTCCCCCTTAGATTTTTCGCATCACTACAGTTGGAATTTGTTCCCATTAACCATTAAAAATCAAACACACATTTTGAAAATTAACATTTTCAAACCTTACTGTCTAGGGTTGTTTGTTATCATCCGCTGGCACATCAGAATCATCCCAACAACAATCATGACTGATGTTTATACCAACTATGAAATCTTTGACCACTTTCTAGTTTCAGCAAAACTGACCAAGGACTGGATAGTTCCTGGCCTCAAACTAGGAACCCTATTACCTCCCCTATGTTTGGCTAGCTTGGAAGCTCTCAGTTTGGATTTTCCTTTGATGTTACTGGCTTCAAGAATGTCATTGCAGTAGTAAGATCTGTAGGTACAGTTAAAGAACTTTAGACTGAACAAAACAGTAAGCTTACATTATTCATTTATACGCACTCCTCATTTTTTTGTTTTCTATGTGAACTTCTGCAGTGAAGCCCTTGTATTGACTGCAGTTTATGCTTCTGTCCTTGTACACTGTTGAATCAGCAATTATATTTCTGTGCTTTAGCCTAGTTGAAGATTCTGCCTGGCATTCATGGGGGGATCCATACTGTGTGCTTCCCAGCACTACCCAGCAATACCTTTCCAGACATCTCTATCAGCAAAATTCTATCAAATTTCTGAAATAAGATTTACTTCTTTCATTTATTTCACTGATTGCTATGAGCAATGTCTCTTGTACATGTCTCCCAAATGTATAACTAGAGAAAGAGGGAGACTTTGGGATGGAGAGGACAAGTAGAGTGCCTGAGCAGAAAATGGGCATAATTAGGTTGTGCTGAATATTAAAGAGGAAGTAAACCCTCTGAAAAAAAATGAGAAAAAAAACCTGTAAAGACAAAGGCATAATGAGCTAGTATGCATCGCATGCTAGCTCATTATAAAGTACTTTCCTAAAAACGAAGCCCCCGCAGCGCCGCTCGCTCAGCGATAGAACGGCTGACATGTTCGGCTGTCCTGCTTCCTGGATCGCGTGCTCCGGCCATCTGATTGGCGGAAGGGGCGAATACTTCACTCCCGCGCACGGCACAGGGCTCTGAAGGAATGGCACAGGTCGAAACAGTTGAGTTCCTTCCTTTTGTAAGATCTGCTAGACTGGCACAGTTGGGAATAAACCTCCTGTAATACCCCACAATGCCAAGGAGGGAACGCACCTGTTTTTTTGTGAGTGGGCGGGGCCACTTCTGGATGGCCTCTACCTCGATAATTGGAAGAAGTACCAACGGACTGCTAAAATGGGGTGTTGGTGCGGTTCTTTAACAGGTGGGGCAGGATTTACAGTATTCCTTAATTTCCCGATATACCCTGGACCAATAAAAATGCTGTAAAACCCGTTCCTGCGTTTTACCTGTGCCAAGGTGACCCCTTGTACGTGACCCCAAGTACATGACTATGAGCTAAATGTAGCACTTTAGACCTAAAAGTTTTGGGTACAACCAGTTGTTCCTACACTTCATCATTGACTTTGGTTACTCTATACAACAAGTCATGATTCACAGCAAAATGGGGGAACTGTGTATCCGCCCCAGGTTGCTGTGGCTCACGTTCAATACCGTGGTCTGTTCCCTGGCGAGGATCAAAGTAGGGTCCCTCAACTGAGCACTAAGGAAATCTTCCAGAGAGCCCCCGAGATCTGACAACTCTGGCTCAGAGGAAGTACCTTCCACTTCCAACCCCGCTAATCCCTCCAACACAGTATTATCCACAACCTCTGTGGGGTCTTGCTTTTGGGGGGAAACCCCCAAACCTTTGAGCTTTTGCTCATACAAGTCCCAAAATATGGGGCAGTCTCACCCGATTAGTAAGTCATGAGGCAATCCTGGGACCACCCCAACCTTTGGGTTTTCTGTAACCTGTCCGCACAGAGCAGGATGACAACACTCCCAGTGTCAATGAGCACTACCACCTCTTGTCCATTAACCTGCACGACAACCCATGTCGCACTCCATTGGTTCATCTCGTCTCGGGCACTGGGCCGCCAGATGACCCAGCTGATGGCAGGGCCAACAGCGAACCTCACGGGGTTCTCCCTGCCGGCTCTCCAGAAGCTTTGGTACTGGGGTGATCCTGGCAGTTGTGTTATGCACCTGAGTAGACACCCTGTGGTCAACGGGTGCCATCTTGGTGCAAGAAAGCACTTCGTTGGTTTGGCTCAGCTCTCTGGTGATAGAGGGATTCCCATGGAATCTTTCAGCACATCGGAGTGCTCAGCAGCAGCCATCTCATCCAGGGACTGAGGCTCGGACTGAGCCACCCATCGGTGGAGCTCCCTAGGCAGCCCATGCAGGAAACGGTCCAGTGCGACTCTTTCGATGAGTAGGTGTCTTCTCCTCAGGTTTCAGCCAGTCCTGGGACAAGTGCATCAAGTGGTATAGCTGCGCACCGGCAGGCTTTGCTCTGTCCAAGCACCAATCATGAACTTGGCTTGCCCTTAAAGCGACAGTCATTCCCAGCCTTGCTAGGATTTCTGCTTTCAGCAGCTTATAGTCCCGTGCTGATTCTGGGGCCAAGTCACAGTATGCCTGTTGGGCATCTGCAGTCAGGAATGGAGCCACCACATCAGCCCAGTCTTTCTCCAGCAGACCTTCCCTTGCTTAAATCCTCTCAAACATTACTAGGTATGATTTTTTTTTTTTAATTTATATCTTTATTGGTGATTTTTTATATATACATACATTTCAAACAAACATTGTCATGATCTGACCAAACCCCACCCCCTTACCTCCCCCTCCCTCCTCCCCCCAATTAAACAGAAAAAAAAAAAAAAAACAGACAGAAAATAAAAAAAAAAAAAAGAAAGTTTTTATACTTTTATACACTCATTACCAACATTTCTTCATATGAAGATGTATTCCATACTATATTACCGTACGCCAGAGGGGGTATGGGGACCGTCCCCCCGCGGCCTGGACCAGGCTCCACCCAGGATGACCCTCTCTTAAACTCCCTTTAAGAAGAATTGGCTTCCAAGTATTGCACCCAGGGTCTCCATCTCAACTTAATTTGATCCTCTGAATTTCCCAATATGGCGGACAGTTCTTCCATCTTAAAAATCTCGTTGACCTTCCCACACCACAACTCGTAAGTTGGGATCACTGTCTGTTTCCAGAAAATAGGTATGCATGCCCTTGCTGCATTCAACAGACGCAGAGTCAGGGACTTCCTATAGCTCCGCACTGAGCTTCCTGTCAAATGCAGCAAGCACAACGCGGGGTCCTCTAGTATATCCACGTTGGCTATATGTTTTATAGCCACTGCTATCTTATTCCAAAATGGCCGAAACTCTTTTACATCCCCAAAAAATATGTACCATATTTCCATCCTCCAATCCACACCGCCAGCATTTTCCTGAGAGCGCCTCTTTTATTCTGTGTAATAGTGATGGGACTCTATACCATCTGGTTAGAATTTTATACCCTGTCTCTTGGATCTTACAATCTAGTGACGATTGGTGAACTAATCTCAGGATCTTATTTATCTGCTCTTTTGACCACACGGTGTTTAACTCCTGCTCCCATTTTTGGATAAACGGCAATTGTTGGTCTCCCTCATCTTCTGACAATTGTGTATAGAACCTTGAGATCAAATGGCCCGTCGCGTTACCTGTTCTACACATATTTTCCAGATCTGTTAGCTCTCGTGGTGCATACCCTTTCTGCCGAACTGATCTAATATAATTATACAACTGATAGAGGCTGAAATAATCTAGCGATTCTCCTGCACCTGTCCTAAGTTCTTCTAGGGAGGGCATAGGCCCATTTTGCCATATATCACCTAGGCGCCTTTTACCATTCTGAGCCCACCTACGGAGTCTGGAATTTAGAAAACCCCGGGGGAAAATCCGGGTTCCCCAGGATCGGTGTCATCGGAGATATACCTGGGGCTACCCTCCAATGCGACTGAATTCTCTTAGTTTCTTTTATAGTCGCTCCCACTGTAGGATGTTTGAGAATAGCGTCTTTTGATTCGAACACCGACCATGGGACTGGGGGGGTTAGCTGACCTGATTTCTCATTCTCTAAATCCACCCATCGTTTGGTAAGTTTATTGCAGTGCCAGTCTACCACCCTTACTATATGGACCGCCCTGTAATATCTCAGGATATCTGGTAATCCCATCCCACCTCTTACTTTGGGTAAGGCCAACGTCTGATCTTAATTCTCGTGGATTTGTTTGCCCAAATATAGGCGCGGAGTATGCCCTTGATTGATTGATAGAATTCTTTTGGAACTGCTATTGGAATTGTCTGCATTAAATACAAAATACAGGGTAACACATTCATTTTAATAACGCTACAGCGCCCAAACCACGTCACTGCCAACAGCTGCCATATTCTAAGATCTGCTTTAATCTTTCCTACAAGCGGAAGGTAATTCTTTCTATAGAGATCCGCGGGATCTGCCGTTAACTGTATCCCTAAGTATTTCAGCGTATCTGAGGCCCACTAGGTATGATTTAACATTGTCTGTGACTGTCATCTTTTGCAGAGTCCACTGCACTGACTTCCGTGGGTCACCTTTCACCATTTCAGCCTGCTGGGTTACTGCTCTCTGTAGACTCGCTATCTGCTCCATCAGCAAGCGGTTTGTCTCCTGTTGAGCACTATTCATTTGATGCTGTGCAGCATTAGACACCATCAACTGCTTTAGGAATTCCTCCATTGCCTTTTCAGAAGTTTTCACAGGCTGTGCAGCTTTAATCCAGGACATAGGATTGGCCTGCACCCCTCAAACTGTCCGCATCCTCTAAAAATTGTATGGGATCAGAGGGGTGAACAGCCGGCTCGGAGACAGTCCAGTGAAATTAAATATGCTTTTATTCAGCAAAACAAACAGAAAACGACAGGCTTGTCTTGAAATAATATTCCACAGTCTTTGGAGCGCACAGGCTTATAGGCAACTTATTACATAGCTCTAGCCAGAGGTACAGTCTCTCATAAGGCTTGACTCCCCCAGGTCACAAACAGCAATGGAGCTTCCCTCTCAGCATGCTGGTGTCTCTTCCACTCCTAGCAAACAGCTCCAGACCAGCTGCCTAAAAAGCAGGTCTGAATGGGAAGTACCTGCCCTCTATAATGAACCCTCTCTTCAGCCTGACCCAGGCTGACTGACTCGCTACAATATATATATATATATATATATAAGTATTGGGACGCCTGCTTTTACACGCACTTGAACTTTAATGGCATCCCAGTCTTAGTCCTTTGGGTTCATTATTGATTTGGCCCACCCTTTGCAGCTCTTACAGCCTCAACTCTTCTGGGAAGACTGTTTACAAGGTTTAGGAGTGTGTCTATGGGATTGTTTGACCATTCCTCGAGAAGCGCATTTGTGAGGTCAGGCACTGATGTGGACAAAAAGGCCCTGCTCGCAGTCTGCGCTCTAATTTATCCCAATGTACGCAGTGGCCTGTGAAGACGTCCAATGACGAAAAGTACAACGGGTGTGAGCTGGAGAGATTGCTATCACATTCAGTCGGGTCAGCTCGTAGCAGCTGAGAAGTTGGAGCCCGCCCGCATATGATCAAATGTTGTTTGTACTTATGTCAGTAGAGACACTTTTAAATGTGAGTGTTAAATTGTTCTCTCTCATTGATTTCCTCATTGCCTGGGATATCCATCGAGAGTGAGAAAGAGGAGTTTTAAAAGATTGATCCAGGGGGCTGAAGACTGTCACTCCCCACAAAGGTAAATGCTTGCATGCTGGTTTATCACATTACCAGTTATTCCGTCTTATGAGTGAATTCATTATAAAAGGTGGTGGATCACATTTTTTCTTGATGTGGCATTAATATAAGTAGACAAAAGGAACACACATTTTTTTTTTTTCATTTTCACATTAATTTGGCACTATTTTTGGACACTTTATTCAAATTATTTCAAGAAATTATGTCAATGGTTTATGAACACTAATGATTGATGAATGCACTTGTGGGTATTTCTTTGAAACATTGTAACAAATTTTTGTTACATTTGTTATTGTTTGTTTAATCAGTTTGACACATTTATATGTGGGCATTTATGAAAGCACCAGAACACTTTTTTATGATATACTCAGATAAGCAAAACATTTTTTTAAACAATATTAGTTTAGTAAGAATGTTTCTTTCACACAATAGGATTTATGATTTAAGCACTTTTAGGATTGTAAAAGTATTTATTTGGGGACACCTATATACAGCACTGTCATTCTTTTGCCTGTATTTGTGAATGAGACATTCTCAATAAGATAGCAGCAGTACCAGGTAAGGAGCAAATATCACCTAGGTGTGGTCATTTGTTATACTTTTTTTAAAGCTGTCAATCAGCTGGAGCTCCCCCCAGGTTACCATTTTTCTCTTGGTGTCAGGAAATAGCAAATTTTTTGAAAACTTAAACACTTACATATAAATACTTAAAGTGGTTGTAAACCTTTACAGATACCAGTGAAGTGATTGGCCTCAGGTGATACACAGGGATGAAACAAAGGGAGCGGGAGATAAGGGAAATTAACAAGTGGCTGAGGAGCTTGTGAAGAAAGGAGGGGTTCCGGTTCCTGGAGAACTGGGCCGACTTCTCAGTCAGCTACTGACTCTTTAGCAGGCACGGACTGCACCTAAATGGGGAGGGTGCAGCTCTGCTGGGAAAGAGGAAGTTAGAGGGGCTTTTAAACTAGGTGATAGGGGGAGGGTCCAGATGTAAAGCTAGCCAGCAGGGAGCAAGGTTCAGCAGGCAAAATTGAGAGCATATATATGTATTTATATATATTGTGAGGGATTTGCTCGGTGGCGGGCGTGGATGACCCCTTGGGGGAGTTCGTTACACAAGGAGATAGCCGAGAAGTGGTTGCAAACAACAGTTTGGTTTATTCATGCAATTTTCTTCACCAGACTGCAAGCGTCAAAAACATCCAAAATAAAATAAAACACAAAATAAATCCTTGCCACTGTGGGCGGCTACCTTCTCACACACAGGAACCTATCTAAAGAAGTCTGTCCCCAACCTACTGTTGGGCAGACTTGGCTGATCATACAGCAGACACTCCATAGTCCATGTTTTTTCTTCACACAACAAATGTCCATTGAACATGTCCCTTTTCCTCTTCACATTGAACATGCCCCTTTGCTTGTCTCTTCACATAGCAAACAGTTCATTTATTTCTTCCACATAGAAATAGTTCATTTTCTCACCTTGAGAAGTCTTCACACTTTTTACCCTCCTCAGCGAACATCGCTCCAGGAGGTCTTCTCCCATGCCCACACAGCATCGGGAGGCACACATCTGACTGTCCTCCTCTCCCCAGCTTCACACAGCGTCAGGAGGCAGCAATCCTTCTCCCAGGCTTCACACAGCGTCGGGAGGCACACATCTGACTGTCCTCCGCTCCCCAGCTCACACAGCGTCAGGAGGCAGCAAACCTTAGACTTCCTTTGGACAAATTATAGAGGCCTTAACTTCCTCATTCCGAACAGCTGAAGGCCTTTCAACTTCCTTAAGCCGTCCTGGCTACCTTTTCTGCTGCCTTTGCAGCCGACACCCTATAGTAATTGGTGAATTTACTAAACCAGGTGGAAATGTATCTCCTGTCTGTGACTACATCCACAGATTTACCTGACTTCCTGTCACAATATACATATATTTATATATACGTATATATATATATATATATATTAATATATATATATATATATATATATATATATATATATATATATATATATATATACACACATAAAAAAGTACAGTAAAACTGCAGGAAAGGGCACTGGGGGGCAAACTAATGCGAATTTATTTTATTTTGTAATGTATCAGTGTGTTTGGTGTGTTTTACTATTTGAATTTACCGCCGGTTCCACCCCCCTGCGAGCGTCATGTCGCAGGAGACAGAAGCGGGGGCACACAGAATCGGGAGGAAGATCCGGCCGCCGCACACTGCCGGAATGCATTGCTGGATCCCGGGGACAAGGTGAGTACCCTCTCTTACGGGATCCAGCAATCTTCCTAGCGGTACCCCGAGTGTGGCTCGGGGTTTCTGCTTTTGGCACTGAAATTTAACCCCGAGCCACACTCGGGAATACCGCTAGGGAGGTTAATAGCTGTGTGTTGAGTTATTTTGAGGGGACAGCAAATTTACACTGTTATACAAGCTGTACACTCACTACTTTACATTGTAGCAAAATTTAATTTCTTCAGTGTTGTCACATGAAAAGATATAATAAAAAAATTACAAAAAATGTGAGGGGTGTACTCACTTTTGTGAGATACTGAAAATAAGTCAACAGGACCAGATGGCTTACACCGGAGGGTCCTTAAGGAACTCAGTCAGGTGATAGCCAGACCATTGTTCCTAATTTTATGGACAGCCTACTGACGGAAATGGTTCCAGCTGATTGGAGAAAAGCCAAGGTGGCACCAATATTTAAAAAAGGGCCGAGATACAGTATATCCCTGGAAACTAAAGGCCGGTTAGCCTAACATCAATAGTCTGCAAAAGTTATTTGAAGGGATGATAAGGGACTATATACAAGATTTTAGTAATGAAAAGGATATCATTAGTAGTAATCAGCATGGATTCATGAAGAATAATTCTTGCCAGACCAATCTATTGCCCTTCGATGAAGAAGTGAGCTGCCATCTAGATAAAGGTAAGCCCATAGATGTGGTGCATCTGGATTTTGCAAAGGCATTTGAAACAGTTCCCTTCCAACGTTTAATGTACAAACTAAGGTACCTAGGTATGGACCAAAGGGTGAGCACCCGGACTGAAAACTGGCTTCAGAGGCAAGTTCAAAGGGTGGTGATAAATGGCGAGTACTCAGAATGCTATTGTGTGGAAAGTGGGGTCCCCCAAGGATCTGTCCTGGGACCAATCCTGTTTATTTATCCATAAACTATCTAGAGGATGGGATAAATATCTCAATCTCAGTATTTGCAGACGATACTAATCTAAGCAGGGCTATAAGTTCTACGCAGGATGTGGAAACCTTACAAGAAGACCTGAACAAAATAATGAGGTGGACAACTACATCGTAAATGAGGTTTAATGTTGAAAAATGTAATGCATTTGGGTGCCAAAAATACAAACGCAAGTTACTCACTATAGGGAGAACCTCTGGGGGGATCTAGGATGGAAAAGGACCTGGGAGTAATAGTAGATGACAAGCTCAGCAATGGCATGCAATGCCATGCTGCTGCAATCAAAGCCAACAGAATACAGGCATGTATTAAAAAGGGGATTCATTCCAGAGATAAAACATTAATTCTTCCACTCTACAAGACTCTGGTAGACCACATCTTGAGTATGCCATCTAGTTCTGGACATCAGTCCTCAGGAAGGATGTGCTGGAACTGGAGAGAGTCCAGAGAAGGGCTACAAAGCTAATAAAGGGAATGGAGATCTTCAGCTATGAGGAAAGACTAGAAGCATTGAACTTATTCTCTCTGGAGAGGAGACCCTTGAGAGGGGATATGATATCAATGTACAAATACCGTACTGGTGACCCTAGCATAGGGAACAAACTTTTCAGCAAAAGGCAATTTAAAAAGACAGGCGGCCATTCACTAAAATTAGAAGAGAAGCGGTTTAACCTCAAACTGCATAAGGGGTTCTTTACCGTCAGATCGGTAAGGATGTGGAATTCTCTTCCACAAGCAGTGGTATCAGCAGGGAGCATTGATCTTTTTTTTTGGAGGGGGGGGGGGGGTTGGGTTTGCATACCTCCCTCCCAACTTTAACTTTTGAAATATCTGGGATCCCCTTATTTAATCGGTGTGGCATGTGGGGTTTGGCTACATTGGGCTAAATATTGGATGTGCCCTAAATGGGTATACACCAGCTTCATTGAAAAATACCCTAGTGTCAATGAGAAGTAAAAATGCATGAAATCCCTGGGAGATAAAATGCCCTGGAGGCAAAAGCACCCCAATATCCTTGTAAGGCAAAAACACCCTGGTGTCAATGGGAAGCAAAAACACCCCGGTGTCAGAGGGAGGCAAAAACACCCCGTGTCAGAGGGAGGCAATAACATCCCAATGTTATTAGAAGGCAAACACAGTCCAGTGTCAAGGAGAGGAAAAAATGCCTAAAACATGGAACCAAAACATAGTACCCCTACTCATTCACAAAAAAAAACTTTATAGTGTAAATATACACACAGACACAATTTTTTAAAAATCCTTTAATTAAAAACAAAAAGTCAAATGATATACATCCATCATATAGCAATGCTCCCTTAAGGACTGCTGGATTTTCACACTTGCGGGTCCTCCTTGGTTACCATTAGCAACATTGACATTACAGTCTATCACTTAACTTCTTGGCTCAGTCAAGGGGTATGTTGTTGTTGTTGTTGTTTTATTTAATAAATTTGGGATGGGAGAAAGGATTAGTGGGATACTCCAGTTTAACTATGCACAAAGTTTGGAGGACATCTATCTGTTGATACAGCCAGGCTGTTGATCCACCTTGCCACTTAGGTGGATTTAGGGATAAGTCTCTTTCCAGATGACTTGATGAATTAAAGTTATCTTTAGGACACTCTCCTAGTATCCTCTTTCTTGACCACTGACACCCATCCACTGACTATCCTACTCTGGGGTGGCCCCCCTTTGCCACGATCCCCTGTACTCACGTTACTGTTTTTCTATGGTCTCCAGTGTCTCCCCCACAGTGAGCTTTCCTTGACCGTTGGGTTCAGCTCCGTTCCTCTGGCACTCAGGATGACTTCCTGATGTCACGTGCCACTGCTACAGAGGAGGAGGCAACCGCTACCCTCCCTTCAGGACTCTGCTCACCAGCCAAAGACCCCGCAGCACATGTGCTCCTGGCTTTTATACAGTATCCCAGAATACACCGAGACCGCCTGTCTCTGCCAATCACCAGTACTGTATCAAAGCCTATGTATCCATTGGTCAGGTTTCCTCTCACTGTCCAACATGCCTCCCTATTGGACCAGTGTGAAACACTCTCTAGACCCAATGAATCACATACTAAGCACGCTGAGCAGACCTCACTCCCAGATCCTGCTCTCTGGTAGGCAGAAAGCAATATAGATTTGCCTGCTGTTCCTCTGATAGGCAAACAGAGCCAAAAACTATACTCTCTCATTAGCACCTACCTGGAAGGGTGCTACAATCATTAATCACTTAGTTTGCCCCTTTGTTTTATTTAGCTGTAATCCACAGGATCTGTCATTCAGTGAGATTGAAGCACTGGGACCAGGCCTGCATCAGTGGTTTGGTTGGCAGGTGTTCTTTCTTTTTGCAGGTCGGCAGGTGTCAGAATAACGATTGATGTGGACCTGCATCACTGAACATCATGAGTGACGATGGATGTAAATAGTGGGACATTTTTTTTTTTTTTTTTTTTTTTTAAAAGGACTTCTCAAAATTGTGTCTGTGTGTTTATTTAAACATTATTTACACTTTACCCAAGGGCTAACTTGGCATTTGGATGCCCCCTGACTGTAATTGTTCCAATCCTTACAGACCCTCGCTACCAACAGCCCAGGTTTGTGGGGAAAAGGCCCTTGTCCTCATCAACATGTAAGCAAGGTGCTTTGCCAGTGGTAGAATCCCCTATGTTAAGGGCATATGACCTGGTATGGTTCAGGAGGTGGGGGCTGCATGCCCACCCATCCACACTTTTCTGCATGCTCAGATAAGAGTCTAGTGTGGATTTTCATTGGGAACCTGGTGCTTTTCTTTTCTTTTTACACTTGAAGGGTCTGATATATTTCTTTTCTTTTTACACTTGAAGGGTCTGATATAGAATTTGTGGTGGAACCACATGTGTCAGGAACGTCTAGCGCTCCTGCTCTCATTCCAACACATGGGGTTTGGCTGCGGCATTCTCCTTGTCTATCTATCCACCTGCAAGGTGATTTTTGTGGCCAGTTTCTGGGTGGAGAGTAGAGACCAACCCTGATTTAAGCCAGCCAAGCCTGCAGTCTCATGCTTGTGATAGCATGTGAAATACATGTTCCAGGTTCCTTGTTTTTCTGCCCTGCTCTGCTAGATTGGATTCCCTTATTGACAACCTCAGATTGGATATTGACTATTCTCTGAACTCTGGATTGACCCCGACTATTCTGAACCTTGCCTGCCTTATACCTGGACTGTCATTGAACCCCTCTGTCTGTCTGCCAACCGCAGGGGAGGTGGAGTTGAAAGGATACTGCATGGACAAATGCAGGATCTGGTGGATGAGTTCTGTCCTCCTCTCTGCTGCTGATACAAGTTGGGTGCCACGGCTGTAGCAGAGGTGCGAGGGCCACGTTAAACGGCCCGATTTGCCACACGGGCCTTGTGTTTGACATATGTAGTGTAGACTGATGATACTTATTTTCCAGTGCATACCTCCCTCGCCCTGTTCAGTCGGGAACACCATTCAAATTTTCTATGAATATTTTGAGCAGCACTAGATTGAAGATTACACAGCACCAAATACCCTTCCCCTACCCGCTCAGCCAACCAATGGTGCATCAGAGGATACAGGAGAGAGTGCCATATGCCCCATACCTGAAAATACCCATGTATTTCATGGAGCACTAAAAGACAAACAGTGTTCTATGAGTAATTGGAGGGGGTGGGCTACCTAACTAACCTGTAGCTTTGCCTTAAACATGTAAAAATCTAGTTCTTTAATATTGATATGTGCTTAAAGTCTATTGTATAGATTGCTTATTTTCAAACACTGATATTAAGAGCAAACAGTGCTGTAAAAAAATAAATAAATAAAAACGCATCAGTAGCTGTACCATATATTTGCTGGTTTCATTGACCACTAAGGTATTTTAACAGACTTTCACTATGTCAAGGGTCACATGCATTTTTTGCATAAATATTTTTCTTGATTATGATATATTTCCTATTGACCTCCTCTGGACATGCATAGCTAAATACATCAAGAAGCCTGCAGGGATAAGAGGGTGAATAGTGGTATAAGAGGAGTCAGAAGACTCTTTATAGCTCCGGAATGATAAATCCATCTATCATTTTTGTTGTTTACCATTCTGTAGGGTTGCAATGTAGCTCTGCATATAAGGAAGATTTCAAGGAATGGTTGTCTCTAGCAATGCATTCTAGGAGATGACATTTTTAAAATAATCTCAATGAGTTTAGGTAAATTTAGTACTTACACAGCTGTATGTTGCCATGACAGTTCTGCTGGAAAGCGGGATTCAGAAAGGGGGCATGGCCAGTGCGCACACCGGATGGCAGCATAAGAGCCGAGCTCCAGAGACACCAGGACTTCTAATGGCACCAGGGGGACCGAACACAGCCCACATCGCCCGCACACCTGCCTGCTTTTCATAGGGACACATCAGCAATGTCCAGGAAATGCAAGGAAGACCGGCGCACTCAAAAGCTGACAGCGTTCTTCCTGTAGCCTGCACGAGGAGGCCGACAAGATGGCACCACTGAGGCGGCCCCTGCCTCCTCCTCTATGCTCTCTGAACACTTCACAGACCTCCGTGATGACCAGCCCAGGGCTGAGGGGAGACATGGAGAGGGCTCCACTCCCACATCACCCAGTCCACTCTGTGCCAGTCCAGCTAAAGCAAGGATGAGACTGGATGAAGGCCTGCAAGATCATGAGGTGATGATTTATTACAAGGTTTAATCGTTATTGATTTTTTTTACAGTTTTTTTTTTACAGGACAGGGAAGCCTGCAATGCAGTGGGATTGGGGGGTGTGGCACAGTGAAAGGGAGGCACAACAGGGACAGGGATCGGTGTCAGAGAAGCAATTACAGTAACGATACCCTGTGTCTGTTTCTCTCCGTGCAGAAGCTGAAATTTGGTAGGAGGGGAGAAACTGGCTTTCAGCTGCTGCAGAGAGCCGCACATGGCTTCCTTCTGTAGATGACCCCTGCCCAACAGCTGATTCCTCATGATCTTTGGGCCCCCCTGTGTGCCCGGGCCCCCTACAGGAGGACTGGGGGTCCCCACCTATCAGCGGCCCTACACCCAGATGATGAGTCTACATTGCATGCTTCCACCCACTCCTCCATAGCCTCTTTCCCTACATCCAATCAACTTGTGATGGATACATTATAAAAATATATGCTCCTGTCCCTACAAAACTCCCTGCACGCTGACTTTGCCACCCTAACTCACAAATTCTTCTCTGAGATACACTTCTTAGGAGAGAGGGTTAACCTCATTGCAAATTCCATGGTGGACATCACTACTACTGTAAGCAACCTAGTGGAAGCCCACGATGACAATAAAGACAGTGGATGAAAGTAAAAATAGCAGACCTTGAAGATAGATCACGCCAGGACAGCCTAAAATTAAGGGGGATTCCTGAATCTGTCCAACTTGGTGAACTAATGCGTTACGCCAAAGACATGTTTATCCTTCTACTACCTGAAGCAACTCCATTAGACCTGACCATCGATGGCATTCTTTGACTGTTCAAGCCTTCCCCCCTGCCAGATACCATACCGCGCAATGTTATTATGTGTATTTACTTTTTACAAACTAAAGAACAGCTCCTAGCAAAATCCAGATCCCTAGGTCAGCTCCCAGCTCCATACGCAAATATCCAGATGTTTGTTGACCAAATACACTCTGGAGATGAGGAGACAGCTCACCACTGTAACGAAGGCACGCTGAAAGCATAATATCCCCTACAAATGGGGCAACCCTGTTTTGTTCATTTCTCTCCAATCCACGACTAACTAGCCCTGAGCTCCAGCTGATGCCATGCAGTGTAATAGCTTTGGCCTTATGGAGTTGTTTCCCTCTGATTGCCGACAGTGGCATAGTTATATCGTATATAGCCACTGTCTGAGTTTTGTTTATTCAGTTTTTCTGCAGTTTCTCATATTTTTCCTTCAGTTATACTATGGAGTACCCCACCTACTGCACCTGCGCAACAAGTGAAAATATGTCCCCGATCGTTTACACCAGCGCTGGCCCCTCATCACGCTTCAAGAACAATCTCATCATCGAACTTCAGCAACGCATCCTACATATGAGTACAGCATACTCACACCAGCACACCACACACTACAATGGGACTTAAAATCATCTACCTGAATACTAAGGTTCTAAATCACCCAGCCAAACAGGCCTCGCAGTGGAAAACTGCATTAGAACAGGATTATTTTAAATATATTGCCAGAGATAAGAAATGTTAGAGGCACCACATCCCTAAACAGAAATAGATACAATTGGAGGGGCAAAGTGGGACTTTAAAGGTGCAAATGATGGAGAAAAATCACATTTTATTCCACATGAAGGACAGAAGACATAACAGACAATACTTTTAAAATGGTAAAAGCACAAGAAAGCACAAGAAAGCACTCGATTATGTCAACTCTACATGTTTCGCCATCTTCATAATAGCTTCTTCAGGAGTTTGATAGACATTTCTCGAGAGTGAACATTCTAAATTTACAAAAGGATCCAGATTTTTCTCCATCATTTGCACCTTTAAAGTCCCACTTTGCCCCTCCAATTGTATGCATTAGAACAGGGTTGTGATATTATTTGCGCCCAAGAGACCCACTTCCAAAATACCGCAGTCACACGATGCACGCATAAAGCCTTCCCGCACATTTTCATGGCAAACTGCTCAGAGAAAAAGAGAGGTGTGCTCATAGCCATTCGTGACACAGTTGCTTTTCAAATCCAGGAATGCAGTCTAGACCCGAACGGACATGATATCATTTTAGTCTGCACAACTGGCGACGTCACTTATACTCTGGTCTCACTTCACGCTTCAACTCCCGGCAAACACCTTTTCTGAATAAGCTCATAAAACAAATCAGACAAATTAAAAAAAGGCCACATCTTGCTCTGTGGAGATTTCAACATAGTTCTAAACCACCAACTTGACTCTTCCTCTCCACATGCAATCTCCCATATCCAAGTTTCTCCACACCAACGACCTGTTTGATGTCTGGCGATGTCACCATCCAACGTAACAAGACTACACCTTCTTCTCAGCAACGCACAACTCCTATTCATGCATAGATTATTTTCTTATAGACAAATGGCTTCTCCATAAAACGTCCAGCTCTGCCATCTCCTCCATCACTTGGTTAGACCATGCCCCAATCTTCATATCTTTTAACGCAGACCCCTGCTCCACCAACCCAAAAATTCGGAGAGCCAAGACACATGTACTGAAAGCATCCCCTTATGCTGAAAACATTAATAATAAACTGGAAGAATTTTTTCATCTTAAGGAGGGATCGGTCCAAGAATCTACTACCTTATGGAATGCACATAAGGCGTTTTTTAGAGGTGTACTTATACAAATGAGCTCTCAAGCTTAAAAAAAAAGAGGACACAGCATCTTGACCATCTACACCTACTGTCTCTCTGTCAGGAACTTAGGAATTTGTTGCTGGACTCTTATTAAAATTCACAATGCAAGTTGCGTGCCACTTATGACACTACCAGCAACAAAGCAGGAAAAGCTATGGCTGCACGCATACAAGGTGCAAAATAAAGCCAAAATCCCCTTTCTATCCACCCTGTGACCAAAACCAAACGTGTAAACCCCCAAAAAATAGCGGACGTCTTCGGTAGCTATTACAATTCCTTGTATAACATCAAGGAGGATGTAGACACGCCACAACCCAGTCTAGAACTCATCAAGACCTTTTTAGATATTAGCAAATTGCCTTCCCTATCGCCTGAACAACTTCTAACTTTAAATGAACCCTTCACCCTGGATGAAATCTATTCTGCCATAGAGTCTTTGCCAAACAATAATGCCCCTGGCCCTGGCGGACTGCCAGGGGAATACTATAAGCAATATAAAACTATCCTGGCCCCATATCTCTGTACCTTATTTAATGATGCTGCCTCCACTTCTGTTTTTCCTGAAAGTATGTTAAGAGCATTGATTATTATAACCCTACCAAAGCCAGGGAAGGACCCATCCACCCCTCAAAATTTCCATCCCATATCCCTCCTTAACTCTGATCTGAAGGTTTACGCTAAGAATATAGCTCTCAGACTTATGAAAATTCTCCCCAACTTAATCAACAGAGACCAGGCAGGCTGCATAGCTGGCAGGCAGACCACTGACACCACTAGACACCTCATGAATGTCATACACCTTGCAGAGCACACATAAACGCCTTCTCTGCTTCTATCCTTGGATGCAGAGAAGGCGTTCGATAGGGTTCACTGGGCTTACCTTCAAGCCGTTCTCCAGAAATTTGGATTTAAGGATAGGATACTTTTGGCTATTATGGCTCTTTATTCTACACCCTCAGCCCAGGTTTACATCTCTGAAATGCTCTCAACCCCCTTCTATATAACTAATGGTACCAGACAGGGATGTCCATTATCCCCCATCACTCGGTACCAAATCAACTAATGCGAACACAAGATCAGTCTATTTGCAGACAATGTTATCCTTATGCTTACTAATCCTTCTACTTCCCTGGCTGTGGTACTAGACATATTAGCTCAATTTGGTAATGTCTCATACTATAAGGTGAACTCAACTAAAAGTCAAATCCTTGACCTTAACATCGATGGCTCACTATGAAACTTGTTACAATTGACCCATCACTATACGTGGAACGACAGCGGCATAAATTACTTAGGCATATGTTGACTAAATCTACCAAGAAGCTATTCAAGGAAAACTACCTCCCCTTTAGATCAAAATTTACACAACATCTATATAAATTGGCAAGCTTCGAATTCTCCTGGGCAGGGGACCTAGCAACTTTCAAGATGACCATTCTCCCCCAGCTTTTGTATCTCTTCCGTTCCTTTTCAATCCTCGTTCCTGGCTACTATCCATCTTCCCTACAAAAACTCCTCAACCATTATTAGCATAGACTAGTCGGAGGCTCTGGGCTGGCTGACATTAAAGACTACTACTTAAGGATTCTAGCACAAATGAGAGGATGGTTTACGTTGCCAACTACCACGCACTGGTTCATCCTTGAACAAGCATTAATACCAGGGCACGACTTGGTGATGTGGTTGTATGGCACAGGCCCAAAAGGTAATATTCCCATCCACCTCTCTCCAACAATAA
Source organism: Pelophylax lessonae (assembly GCF_965119305.1). Taxonomy (NCBI): domain Eukaryota; kingdom Metazoa; phylum Chordata; class Amphibia; order Anura; family Ranidae; genus Pelophylax; species Pelophylax lessonae. Next base: position 83,557,062 of record NC_138774.1, read on the forward strand.
GAGCTGCCACCCTAGCCTAGTGGAAGTTCTTAGCTTACCGCTGGACACATACCTCCACATCTTCACTTAAAATACCCAAGGAAGTCATATGGCTGCTAATACCCAACATACGTATGCCTCCCACCCTACTGGCGTCTGACAAATCACTTGATGACTTCTATTTTGGGAACAAATTAAAATCATTCTCCAGCTCACAACAAGATCCCATACTTGTCCCTTCTGAGTTGTTCCAATACATACAAATCAGCAACTGCCTAGCTAAGCTGCCTCACCGTACAAAGGAGATCCCTAACACAGCGGGGCTGTACCTCACTTCCCTTACCCCTAACAAAAAAAGGGATTTCCCTTTTTTTAATCTACTACAGGAAAAACAGGCATTTGTGAAGTCCTTCCTATTAAACTAAATGGGAAGAGGATCTAGGCATTCAGTACACTCCTTCCCAATGGCAATAAGCATTTAAATCAATCTAACGCACCATGCACAGTTCTTCCCTCTGCTAAATTACCCAAAAAATCTTCCAACAATGGCACTTAATTCCATTGCAGATCTCCTCATTCAACCCACATCTTTCCCACCTATGTTGGAGAGGATTATGGAGCTGCCCTCTACTGAGTAGTTATTGGTAGTGATGTCGCGAACCTAAAATTCGCCGTTCGCGAACGGCGAACGCGAACATCGGCAAATGTTCGCGAACCGGCGAACCGGGCGAACCGCCATAGACTTCAATAGGCAGGCGAATTTTAAAACACACAGGGACTCTTTCTGGCCACAATAGTGATGGAAAAGTTGTTTCAAGGGGACTAACACCTGGACTGTGGCATGCCGGAGAGGGATCACGCAAAAAAAAGTTCTTAAAAATTATAATTTTTTGATAGAGAGCCAATTATTGGAAAAATTAAAAAAAAATAAAAATAAAAAATTTCTTTGGATTTAGCATCTGGGGGGTCTAAAAAGTGTACCTGTCAATTTTCAGCTCTGTAGCATGTCCAGAACCCCTAAAAAACAGCATTTTTCTTATATTTTCAGGAATATGGCTTCTCTGCGGCTGGCTTTTTCTCTTGCAGGCATTTATCGGGCATTTTTTTAGGCAGGCATGTCATTTTTTGTATTTAGTGTCTGGGGGGTCTAAAAAGTGTACCTGTCAATTTTCAGCTCTGTAGCATGTCCAGAACCCCTAAAAAACAGCATTTTTCTTATATTTTCAGGAATATGGCTTCTCTGCGGCTGGCTTTTTCTCTTGCAGGCATTTAGCGGGCATTTTTTTAGGCAGGCATGTCATTTTTTGTATTTAGTGTCTGGGGGGTCTAAAAAGTGTACCTGTCAAGTTTCAGCTCTGTAGCATGTCCAGAACCCCTAAAAAACAGCATTTTTCTTATATTTTCAGGAATATGGCTTCTCTGCGGCTGGCTTTTTCTCTTGCAGGCATTTAGCGGGCATTTTTTTAGGCAGGCATGTCATTTTTTGTATTTAGTGTCTGGGGGGTCTAAAAAGTGTACCTGTCAATTTTCAGCTCTGTAGCATGTCCAGAACCCCTAAAAAACAGCATTTTTCTTATATTTTCAGGAATACGGCTTCTCTGCGGCTGGCTTTTTCTCTTGCAGGCATTTAGCGGGCATTTTTTTAGGCAGGCATGTCATTTTTTGTATTTAGTGTCTGGGGGGTCTAAAAAGTGTACCTGTCAAGTTTCAGCTCTGTAGCATGTCCAGAACCCCTAAAAAACAGCATTTTTATTATATTTTCAGTAATACGGCTTCTCTGCGGCTGGCTTTTTCTCTTGCAGGCATTTATCAGGCATTTTTTTAGGCAGGCATGTCATTTTTTGTATTTAGTGTCTGGGGGGTCTAAAAAGTGTACCTGTCAAGTTTCAGCTCTGTAGCATGTCCAGAACCCCTAAAAAACAGCATTTTTCTTATATTTTCAGTAATACGGCTTCTCTGCGGCTGGCTTTTACTCTTGCAGGCATTTATCGGGCATTTTTTTAGGCAGGCATGTCATTTTTTGTATTTAGTGTCTGGGGGGTCTAAAAAGTGTACCTGTCAAGTTTCAGCTCTGTAGCATGTCCAGAACCCCTAAAAAACAGCATTTTTCTTATATTTTCAGTAATACGGCTTCTCTGCGGCTGGCTTTTTCTCTTGCAGGCATTTATCGGGCATTTTTTTAGGCAGGCATGTCATTTTTTGTATTTAGTGTCTGGGGGGTCTAAAAAGTGTACCTGTCAAGTTTCAGCTCTGTAGCATGTCCAGAACCCCTAAAAAACAGCATTTTTCTTATATTTTCAGGAATACGGCTTCTCTGCGGCTGGCTTTTTCTCTTGCAGGCATTTATCGGGCATTTTTTTTAGGCAGGCATGTCATTTTTTGTATTTAGTGTCTGGGGGGTCTAAAAAGTGTACCTGTCAAGTTTCAGCTCTGTAGCATGTCCAGAACCCCTAAAAAACAGCATTTTTCTTATATTTTCAGTAATACGGCTTCTCTGCGGCTGGCTTTTTCTCTTGCAGGCATTTATCAGGCATTTTTTTAGGCAGGCATGTCATTTTTTGTATTTAGTGTCTGGGGGGTCTAAAAAGTGTACCTGTCAAGTTTCAGCTCTGTAGTATGTCCACAACCCAAAAAAAACAGCATTTTTCTTATGATTTTTAGTAGAAAACTAATGCAGTGTCTTTCCAGCTGTCTTTTTTTCTTTCTGGCAAGCTGAAATATGATATGCCAAGGCAAACATGCCTATCAGTTGAGCTATGACACAGACAACACTGCACACATGGGGAAATATGTAAAACAAAAAACAGGAAAAGGAAATTAGGTGACGGTCACAAAACATGATATTGTGATTGGCCAAATAAAAAGTCACCTCGCGATGAGGTCGCGCCAAAGTCGCGCTAAGTCGCGCCAAAGTCGCACTGGAAGCGACGCTACTTTAGTGGTAGCGGCAGTGTAAACCAGCACTAAAACATCCAGTGTGTGAATACGATCAGGTATGATGTTTTATCGGTCAAGTAGTGTAAGGGTTACGCCCGTCGCCCGCTTCACAGTGACAGACCAAACTCTGACAGACCAAACTCCCCGTTTAACAGTCAGTCAGTCCATTTGCACAACCGCAAACTCCCAATTTGCACAAGGTTGGATACCAAGCTAGCCATGTCCCGTTCCTTGTCCTCACTGACATCATTGAAGGTCTCTTCCTCCACCCAGCCACATACAACACCAAGGGTCCCCGAAAGGTGAGAACAAGCCCCCTGGGACGCCTGCTGTGGCTGGTATTCCACCTCCTCAAAGCCACCTTCCTCCTCTGACTTCTCTTCTTCAGACTCCTCTCTCTGCGTTGCCACAGGTCCAGCAATTGACAACGACAAGGCTGCTTCTGGTGGTGATGAGGACCACAACTCTTCCTCTTCATGCTCATCTACAGCCTGATCCAGTACTCTTCGCAGGGCACGCTCCAGAAAAAACGCATATGGGATGAGGTCGATGATGTTGGGTTCGACTGACCACCAGGGTTGTCATCTCCGCAAAAGGACGCATGAGCCTACAGCCATTGTTCATGAGCATTCAGTAACGCGGCCAAAAAATACCCAGCTCCGCAGAAAGAATGAAAGAAAATGAATGTTTTTTTTTATGAAAAATTATCCTGCGGATCGCTTTTGGTCTGTACACAATGAAGCAACGACCTTATCATCTGGGGTGTGCCAACACAATCCTAGAGGTGATCGCTTCATTGTGATACGCAAGCCCCTTCACCACGACAAGGTAACGATCACGAAGGGGAATTGACACATGTATGTGCCTTTTTTTTTGTTTTTTGTTTTTTTGCAGCCACAGTGTAGCACCAGAGGCCAGAAAAATTAGGCATGTACACATGCATGAAAAAGTAGGTATTGTTGCAGCCGCTGCTGTAGCAGCGGCCTGAAAAATTGAGGTTTTAAGGCAGAAAGTGCACTAAAACATTGCGGCTTGAACCGTAGTTGGTGGCGGAGACGTCACGTAAGTCATCCGGCATGCAGAGAATGATTATATACAGCAGCGTGTGGACCATTTTTAGGCCAAGGCATCTCAGTCATCACCAGGCCTTTTTTAGTCAAATGCATCCCCCACTGTCAGTCCCTTCGGGATCCATGCCTCATTCATCTTAATAAACGTGAGGTAATCAAGACTTTTTTGACCTAGGCGACTTCTCTTCTCAGTGACAATACCTCCTGCTGCGCTGAAGGTCCTTTCTGACAGCACACTTGAAGCGGGGCAGGCCAGAAGTTCAATGGCAAACTGGGATAGCTCAGGCCACAGGTCAAGCCTGCACACCCAGTAGTCAAGGGGTTCATCGCTCCTCAGAGTGTCGATATCTGCAGTTAAGGCAAGGTAGTCTGCTACCTGTCGGTCGAGTCGTTCTCTGAGGGTGGACCCCGAAGGGCTGTGGCGATGCATAGGACTAAAAAAGCTCCGCATGTCCTCCATCAACAAGACGTCTGTAAAGCGTCCTGTCCTTGCCGGCGTGGTTGTGGTGGTAGGAGGAGGATTACTTTCACCTCTTCCCCTGTTGAATTCCCGTTGTGCTGTGACATCACCCTTATACGCTGTGTAAAGCATAGTTTTTAACTTATTTTGTAGCTGCTGCATCCTTTGCGACTGCCGGTAATTGGGTAACATATCACAGACTTTCTGCTTATACCGGGGGTCTAGTAGCGTGGCCACCCAGTACAGGTCGTTCTCCTTCAGCCTTTTTATACGAGGGTCTCTCAACAGGCATGACAGCATGAAAGACCCCATTTGCACAAGGTTGGATGCCGAGCTACTCATGTCCAATTCCTCGTCCTCACTGATGTCATTGAAGGTGTGTTCTTCCCCCCAGCCACGTACAACACCACGGGTACCAGATAGGTGACAACGAGCACCCTGGGATGCCTGCTGTGGTTGGTGTTCCTCCTCCTCAAAGCCACATTCCTCCTCTGACTCCTCTTCCTCACACTCCTCTTCCAGTGTTGCCGCAGGTCCAGCAATCGATGGTAAGGCTGTTTCTGGTGGTGGTGATGGTGACCACAACTCTTCCTCTTCACGCTCATCTACGGCCTGATCCAGCACTCTTCGCAGGGCACGCTCCAGGAAAAAAACATATGGGATGATGTCGCTGATGGTGCCTTCAGTGCGACTCACTAGGTTTGTCACCTCCTCAAAAGGACGCATGAGCCTACAGGCATTGCGCATGAGCGTCCAGTAGCGTGGCAAAAAAATACCCAGCTCCGCAGAGGCTGTCCTACCACCCCGGTCATACAAATACTCGTTGACCGCTTTTTCTTGTTGGAGCAGGCGGTCGAACATTAGCAGTGTTGAATTCCAACGTGTCGGGCTGTCGCAAATCAAGCGCCTCACTGGCATGTTGTTTCGCCGCTGAATATCTGCAAAGTGCGCCATGGCCGTGTAGGAACGCCTGAAATGGCCACACACCTTCCTGGCCTGCTTGAGGACGTCCTGTAAGCCTGGGTACTTCTGCACAAAACGTTGCACAATCAGATTCAACACATGTGCCATGCACGGCACATGTGTCAACTTGCCCAAATTCAATGCCGCCAACAAATTGCTCCCGTTGTCACACACCACTTTGCCGATCTCCAGTTGGTGCGGGGTCAGCCACTGATCCACCTGTGCATTCAGGGCGGACAGTAGTGCTGGTCCGGTGTGACTCTCTGCTTTCAGGCAAGTCAACCCCAAGACAGCGTGACACTGTCGTATCCGGCATGTGGAATAGCCCCTGGGGAGCTGGGGGGGTGCAGTTGGTGTGGAGCAAGACGCAACAGCAGAAGAGGACTCAGCCGAGGAGGTTAGCAAAGAGGATGGAGTAGGAGGAGTAGAGGAGGTGGCAGCAGGCCTGCCTGCAAGTCGTGGCGGTGTCACCAACTCCTCTGCAGCAGAGCCACGCACTCCATGCTTGGCAGCCGCCAGCAGGTTTACCCAATGCGCAGTGTACGTTATATACCTGCCCTGACCGTGCTTTGCAGACCAGCTATCAGTGGTCAGATGGACCCTTGCCCCAACACTGTGTGCCAGACGTGACATGATTTCCTTTTCCACAATAGAGTACAGGTTGGGGATTGCCTTTTGTGAAAAATAATTTCGGCCGCGTACCTTCCACTGCGGTGTCCCAATAGCGACAAATTTTTTGAAGGCCTCAGACTCCACCAGCTTGTATGGTAAAAGCTGGCGGGCTAAGAGTTCCGACAAGCCAGCTGTCAGACGCCGGGCAAGGGGGTGACTCTGCGAGATTGGCTTTTTACGCTCAAACATTTCCTTCACAGACACCTGACTGTGGGCAGGTGACGAGCAGGAACTGCTGAAGGTGAGAGGCGGAGGGGCGGGTTGTTGATAGGGGGCATGGAGGACAGCAGTGGTTGACGTGGCTGAAGATGCTGGACCAGGAGGAGGATGGTGGCTTTCAGTTTGTGTGCTGCTTTTACTCATGTGTTGATCCCATAGGCGTTTGTGATGTGAGATCATGTGCCTTCGCAAAGCAGTTGTACCTAGGTGGGTGTTGGACTTCCCACGACTCAGTTTCTTTTGGCACAGGTTACAAATGGCATCGCTGATATCAGAGGCAGACACACAAAAAAAATGCCACACTGCTGAGCTTTGCAAGGACGGCATTCTGGTGGTGGCAACAGCTTGCGTTGATTGGCGTGCTGTCTGGCTGACCCCGGGTGCCGAATCTACATGCTGTCTGACTGCGCCACTAGCTCCTTGCGATGACCTCCTCCCCCTGCTTCCAACTCGTCTCCTCCTCCTCTCTGTCTCCCCATCTGAACTTTCCCCCTCTTCTTCTGCTCTTCGAGCAGGCACCCAGGTGACATCCACAGACACATCGTCATCATCAGCCGCTTCACTTGACAACTCAGCAAAGGCAGCAGCAGCAGGTACAACATCATCATCATCACAATGTACGTCCATGTGTATAATGCTGCCTGACTGAGACATATCCCCGTTATCTACAAACTCTGGCACTAATAGTTGCGCATCACTTATTTCTTCAAACTGATGTGAAAATAACTCCTCTGACGGATCAAGTGAAGCGGCTGTGGTGCTAGTGTTGGTGGTGGTGCCGGCGGGCTGGCGAGTGGTAAATTGAGAGGTGCCCGAAGCTGAGCTGGAGGAGGATGGTGCATTAAGGTTCCGAGCGGAAGCTGTAGACGATTGGGTGTCCTGTGTAAGCCAGTCAACTATGGCCTCAGAATTTTTTGAGTTCAGGGTCTGTGGTGGCCTCTGAACACTGGGCATTATTCTAGGGCCTAAGGAAATCACAGCACCACGACCACGATGGCCCTTGCGGGGTGGCCTGCCTCTGCCTGTCATTTTTTTTGTAATGTGTTGTTACTGTTGTACTATGAGTGCAAGCTGCTGTGCCACCTTATATATCAGTGGTGGGTGGGCAGTGGCACAGTACACTCTCTGTGGACCTGACAGCAGTCACTGGCACCCAGGCAACTGCAATTTAAAATATATATATATTTTTTTTTACTTTGCAAGCTGCTGTGCCACCTTATATATCAGTGGTGGGTGGGCAGTGGCACAGTACACTCTCTGTGGACCTGACAGCAGTCACTGGCACCCAGACAACTGCAATTTAAAAAATATATATATATTTTTTTACTTTGCAAGCTGCTGTGCCACCTTATATATCAGTGGTGGGTGTGCAGTGGCACAGTACACTCTCTGTGGACCTGACAGCAGTCACTGGCACCCAGGCAACTGCAATTTAAAAAAATATATATATTTTTTTTACTTTGCAAGCTGCTGTGCCACCTTATATATCAGTGGTGGGTGTGCAGTGGCACAGTACACTCTCTGTGGACCTGACAGCAGTCACTGGCACCCAGGCAACTGCAATTTAAAAAAATATATATTTTTTTTTTACTTTGCAAGCTGCTGTGCCACCTTATATATCAGTGGTGGGTGGGCAGTGGCACAGTACACTCTCTGTGGACCTGACAGCAGTCACTGGCACCCAGGCAACTGCAATTTAAAAAAATATATATTTTTTTTTTACTTTGCAAGCTGCTGTGCCACCTTATATATAAGTGGTGGGTGGGCACACAGTGGCACTGCAGTGGGCACAGTACACTCTGTGGACCTGACAGTCACTGGCAGCCCAGGCAACTGCAATAATAAAAAATATTTTTTTTTTCAATTTATTGCAACAAGATGCTGTGCCAACGTATATATATCAGTGGTGGGCAGTGCACTGCAGTGGGTACAGTGCACTCTGTGGACCTGACACAGCACTCACTGCAATTATGACAGAGGAAAAAAAAATATTTTTTAAAATGCCAGGTACTGTGCCTGTGCCACCCGAAATGAGTGTGGTGTGCACACAGTACAGTCTGTGGTAGGTCTGTGGCCTCTCACACACAGCGGGCAGGCAACTGCAGTGTACAATATATATATATATAGATATATATATAAAGAAAAAAATCTATTACCTTACCAGCCCTTAAAAGGGCTTTTGGGGACACTATATATATATATATATATATATATATGTATATATATAAATAAAAAAATCCTCAATTACCAGCCCTTAAAAGAGCTTTTGGGGACACTAGATAGATATAGATATATATATATATGAAGAAACAACTCAATTACCAGCCCTTAGAAGGGCTTTTTGGGGTGCTGATATTACAGCGGTAGTGGACCAAGAACACTGCAAGACCAGGAACACTGACTAACTGTCCCTAGCTTAACAGCAGCAGCAGCAGCAGCAGCTCTCCCTACTCTCACTACACACACTGCTTCAGAATGATCTAAGATGGATGCTGCCCTTGCTTATTTATAGGAGGTGGGAGGGTGTGGGAGGGAGGTACGCTGATTGGCTGGAAATGTGTCTGCTGACTGTAAAGTTCAGGGTCAAAGTTTGCCTCAATGATGTCTTATGGGGGGCGGACCGAACATCGCATATGTTCGCCGGCAGCGGCGAACGCGAACATGCTAAGTTCGCCGGGAACTGTTCGCCGGCGAACAGTTCTATACATCTCTAGTTATTGGACGGTAACTTTTTATAATTATTTCTAATATCGCTCAATCCACTGTTCCCTCAACACTAAGTCTAGCCCTGCTCAACCTCACTATAGAATCTGTCCCCCCACAATTGCGTAGAGTAGTAAAACAGCAAGATTAGCCGCAAGATTATCAACTATCAGGCTTTGGAAATCTACTACTCAGTCTTCCATAGCAAACACAATTTAATTAATCCATAGGCATATGAGACAATACTGTCCCCTTCTAGGAAAGCATATATCCAATCCCTTAATGCATGGGCCCACTGGGTGAACTGGCACACACGCCATTTCCCCCCTCCTAAAAATAATTCCTCTACTTGAACCTAGCCAGGGCAATCTGTATCCTCCTGGTATGACCTCCTTCTCCTCATTCCCCCTTTCCTTTCCTGCAAACTGTTGTACTCCGGTTCCCCAGGGCAATCTCTGCGGTTCAACTCCTTAGTATGCTCATATATTTTGATTGCTATATGTTATCGTGAAACTCTTATGGTATATAAAGATCTTAATGATACAATGTATTGATTGCTCTATATGTGTTATGACATGCTGTTAATGATACTTATTCCTTCCTTAAAACTTCAATAAAAATGTATTGAAAAAATGGATTAAAATGAAAGCGGGGTTCAGGCCCAAAGCAGAGAACACTATAAGGCAGGGATATCACCAAGCCCCACTCTCCCCTATCTTCTCAGCAATTTCCATTCCTGATTCAGAGTATTCAGCTCGGCAGCCACTGTATAATTGCCTTGTGTTTAACTGTGGAAGAGGGTTTCATAATATCTCTGCGTTCAGAATGTGCACACACAGTAATAGGTAGGGCATGAGAGAATAGAGATGAGCCGGCAGATAGGTTGGTAAATAAAGAGAGGCTGTGGAGGGGATGGGAAGAGGAGAGCAGATGAAAGAGAGGAGGAATAGGAAGAACCTTCAATACTGCTCACCCCCATCGCCTAGTAGCTGCGCACTTCCTGACAGCTGCAGGGCTTATACATAAGGGAAAGTAAACACTTATGCAGGCAGATCTGAATCCTAAACAGATACATTTCTTGTTCATTGGCATCCTTTGATCCGGTAGTCACTGTGGATGTGATACAATGAATACGAATGTTCTCTGATGACCCACAATGACTTCCACTGAGATTAGACTGCTTCATGTGATGTCTCCAAGTCAGGAAATTCAGAAGACCAGGATAGATAGATAGATAGATAGATAGATAGATAGATAGATAGATAGATAGATAGATAGATAGATAGATAGATAGATAGATAGATAGATAGATAGATAGATAGATAGATAGATAGATAGATAGATAGATAGATAGATAGATAGATAGATAGATAGATAGATAGATAGATAGATAGATAGATAGATAGATAGATAGATAGATAGATAGATAGATCTAGAAGTATGTAATAAAGTATATATGTATGTATGTATATGTATGTATAAATAAAGCTAAAAATAAAAACAATAATAAATATATTTCTATAGCATTTTTCTCCCTGGGGACGCGATGGGGGAAAATAAAAGATAAATGATGATGTCTGTAAGAGTGAAAACTCTAAGGCCCCGTTCACACTGGGGCGATCCGACTTCCCGGGGCGACCTCATAGGTCACGGCGCGCTGCTCACACTGCGACCTCAGAGCGGCCGGCACGGACTTCATAACATTGAAGTCAATGCAGGTCGCTCCAGGTCGCCCCAAAGAAGCTGTGGACCCTTTTTCTAAGTCGGAGCGACTTGCGTCGCTCCTATTAGAACGGGTCCACAGCTTCTCTATGTCAGGCAACCTACGGCGACCTGTCAGGCGACCAGGTCGCCTAACAGGTCGCCCCAGTGTGAACGGGGGCTGAGACTAAGATAAATAGATATATTATAGAAGATAATAACAATGATGCACATACGGTTATCTCCCGTAACTGGCAACAATTGGGCCCCCCCTCTCTATTTGACTGGGCTTGTGAGATGGACGCCTTATGTCACTTAGAGCAGATGGTCACCTGGGAAAATGGAAAGTCAGAGGTCTATAATTTAACATGGACTGTATAAACTTATTTCAGGTACTCTTCCAACATTGCCTACTATTTTAATTGACAGGCTTTTTGGGGATCGGTATCCTGAACCCATGCCGTCGTTCCTTTTCTCCCTGTCCTTCTCCCATATTGTCAATTTCTATCTTCTCTCATGTACTCATATCTACAATATGTTTCCAAAGGCAAAAAAGAACAAAAAAGGGCGCACCGACCTAGCGCATTATCCTCAATAAAAGGCTTTATTTAAATAACATAAAAAATGGCTACTCACAGACGTAGATAAAGGTATAGCATATCAAGCTGAATTGCTCAAAAGTCCGTGTTTAGTCCATATAAGCGTCCATGATGAGATGACTGACGCTTATATGGACTAAACACGGACTTTTGAGCAATTCAGCTTGATATGCTATACCTTTATCTACGTCTGTGAGTAGCCATTTTTTATGTTATTTAAATAAAGCCTTTTATTGAGGATAATGCGCTAGGTCGGTGCGCCCTTTTTTGTTCTTTTTTGCCTTTAGTATCGGTGGACTACCCCAGTCCGTAAGGGCAGCAAGACCTTAGCCATCTGAGAAGCCAGTTGTCAGTCCCGTGAAGTGTGTGGTCAAGGGGTCTGGATACCAAGCGCAGGAGAAGGGTGGCTACACCTTATTGTTTTTTGGAGCTTACAATATGTTTCCTACTGATATTGATATAGCAATGCATCCAGATGGGATTGTCTCCCAGACCCCTGGGAAGGGTTCTGGGTCTACTAGAAAAACATATCTTTATCACTCCCTTCTAGGAGACTACTATACTGTCTACACAAATTGTATTTGGTTACACAAGATGTGGCTGTCATTACAACAAGTTTCTGTGCTTGGTGATCTCCCAAGATATGCTGTGATGACTCTTCATCTTTCCCTGTAGGTCGCGGTTTACTTTCTTTATTTCTTGAGTTTTTCAGCTTGTCTTTTTTGTACTAGAATTTTCCATATGTACCTCACTGTTCTGCTTTGCAAAACTAATTAAAATGGATTAAACATGATAATAATGATTATAACAATGATAATTTAAAATAATAAAAATATAATTTCTATAGTGTTTCTCCTCCTGGGGACTCAAAAAAAAAAAAAGAAGAGAATAAAATGGAGATCGTTGCAATACTTTGTCACACCATATTTGCGCAGCGGTCTTACAAATGCATTTTTTTTGGAAAAAATACATGTTTTTGAATTACAAAAATAAGAAAACAGTAAAGTTAGCCCATTTTTTTCTATGTGAAAGATAATGTTACGCCGAGTAAATTGATACCTAACATGTCATGCTTCAAAATTGCGCATGCTCATGGAATGGAGACAAACATTGGTACTTAAAAATCTCAATAGGTGATGCTTTAAAAAATTCTACAGGTTACCAGTTTAGAGTTACAGAGGAGGTCTAGTGCTAAAATTATTGCTCTCACTCAAGGACCGCGGTGATACCTCACATGTGTGGTTTGAACTCCGTTTACATATGTGGGCGTGACTTGGGTATGCATTCGCTTTTGGACGCGAGCTCGGTTGGACGGGGTGCTTTAATTTTTTTTTTTTCTTATTTATTTAACTTTGTTTTTACAGTGTCCCTTTAAAAAAACATTTTTTGATCAGTTTTATTCCTATTACAACTGAATGTAAACATCCCTTGTAATAGAAATAAGCAGAACAGATCATCTTTAATGTGAGACCTGGGGTTAAAAAGACTTCAGATCTCATATCTACTCTTAAAAGCAATAATTCAAAAAAAGGCATTTTTTTTTTTAAATAAAAAAAAAAATAGGACCTTTTTTTGGGTACTCCAAGTCCATAGAGTCAAGTGGGGGCCATCTTGCCCTCACTCGACTTCCTGCCCGTCACCACAGAGGACTGGATAGTTTTCCCTGCTACCAACGGCTCCGGTAATCGGGAAATCAACCGGGAAGCGGCGGAAGGGGGGGCCCATAAAAGTGATCTCGCAGCGAATGTGTTCCTGGGATCACTTTTATGTTAAAGCGGACCGCCGGCCATGTGGAAAAATACCTATCTGCTGCCAAAACTCTAGTATTTAACGTCAAATTAGCGATGTAAATACATGGGTGGTCTGGAAGTGGTTAATTCTTGCCACTGATGTGAGGTAAAGCATTACAGCTGTGACATGCATACACCACTAGCAATTGCCTTTGCAGCCTAAGGCTCGGTTCACTCTTCTATGTGGGGCTGTGGGTGCAGGAATCGCAGTGAAAATGAACTGCTCTGAGAAAACGCGTGGGGCTGCCATTCATTCTGAATGGCACCCCCATGCATGTAAAATTGCAGTGCGTGTGCGGGAACCTCAGGGAAAATTTTAAAAACATGCAATTTGGCATGTTTTTGAAAAGGTGTGTGCACTTTTTTTTTTTTTTTGCTGAAATTCAGGCACAGCAGCCCATTTATTTGCAAGGTCCATAAAGACATGGATGAGCGAGTTTGGGGTGGAGGAACTTGACTGGCCTTCACAGAGTCCTGACCTCGAACCGATAGAACACCTTTGGGATAAATTAGAGCGGAGACTGTGAGCCAGGCCTTCTCGTCCAACATCAGTGCCTGACCTCATAAATGCGCTTCTGGAAGAATGGTCAAACATTCCCATAGACACGCTCCTAAACCTTGTGGACAGTCTTACCATAAGTAAAAACGTTGGCGAAGGCGCCTAGCTCTTTCTAAAGATATTAAAACCTGCTGCCCCTTTAATTGTTTACAACAATAAATAGATATAAAAATGGGTAAAGAGGCGCTGGTGATCTTTTAGCTGGATATAAATATTAGTTGGTCACGTATTTTATAAAAATCATATATAAAAAATATATAGACAATATAGTATATGAGACACGTGCATTAAAAAGTATACTTATTAAATATCAAGGTGCTTATTAATATTTATGTCCCAAATATTTGATAGTGTATAAATTATATAAATATGGTATTAGTATTTAGGTGCAACAGACAAAAAAAGTGCTTATTAGTGCATATACCTAAATAGTGCATATAGTGCATAAACTTAATTAAAGTGCAAATGCTGACCTTGGTTTTCCAATAAATTATTAAGTATTATAAAAGTGCTTAATATCTCCACCAATAAGTTATATTCACATATAATAAATAAAGAAAAAAATTATTAGTGCTCAAAAATTTGTGAAGATGACGCACAATGAGCGAAATGCATTGTGGTTAATGCTAAACCCGGAACTAACAGAGGCATTCGAGGCAGTGGCTGGGACGCAAGCCAACCGGCATAAACGGAACAGGGAGAGAGATACATGAGGGAGCTGCAGATCCCCTGAGGATATCTTCCCAACACCCGTGACCCATACTGCTTAATTGCCCAGTGCCAGGAGGGCACAACAAAGAGTAAGAGGCAAATTGTTATCCTTAGTGTGTGTTTTTTACCAAATAAACAATATTTCACCATTGGAGGCTTTTTTCCTATCTTTATATGTACGGACTATATTGTCCACCTCGAGTAACGTAGGAGCAGGATATACAAAGTATCGAGGAGAGGTCTGATCCACCCAATTTAAAGGGATCACATGCGCTGGAGGTCCTTGTGACCTGTGGAAAGCTGGTAAGAGGCCACGTGTGACACACCCCAGCACTTGGAGAACTTTTTAAAGAAAGAATCAAAGATCACAAAAAACGCACAATTTGGTTGCATGAAAAATCCAGAATCTTAGAGACTTTCTTCACAAAATTTCGAGCACTAATAATTTTTTTCTTTATTTATTATATGTGAATATAACTTATTGGTGGAGATATTAAGCACTTTTATAATACTTAATAATTTATTGGAAAATCAAGGTCAGCATTTGCACTTTAATTAAGTTTATGCACTATATGCACTATTTAGGTATATGCACTAATAAGCACTTTTTTTGTCTGTTGCACCTAAATACTAATACCATATTTATATCATTTATACACTATCAAATATTTGGGACATAAATATTAATAAGCACCTTGATATTTAATAAGTATACTTTTTAATGCACGTGTCTCATATACTATATTGTCTATATATTTTTTATATATGATTTTTATAAAATACGTGACCAACTAATATTTATATCCAGCTAAAAGATCACCAGCGCCTCTTTACCCATTTTTATAAGTCTTACCAGAAGACTTGAAGCTGTTATAGCTGCAAAGGGTGGGCCAAATCAATATTGAACCCTACGGACTAAGACTGGGATGCCATTAGAGTTCATGTGTGTGTAAAGGCAGGTGTCCCAATACTTTTGACAATATAGTGTATGTTTGCACAGTGCAAACACACATTTGTATAAGAATACCTCTTTTAAAATACCTTCAGCAGCCAGATTATGGGAGATCCAACTGATAGATTATAAATATCTGAAGGTAGCTTAATGCTGGGTCTACACAGGATTTTTAACTACCTGACTGCGACTAATCTCTCCATCCATCCAATGCAATATTGCTTCAGATTGCTTTTTATGTGACCTGCAACACAACGGAATTGAAGTCACTTCACTGTGCAACTGATCTCCCACAACTGCGCAATCCTATAATTTCGTTTTGTAGCAGAAAGTATTACCGATTAAATTCCTACATGGATTTAACTGTGAGAAGGAGATCAATTGTCCATCAATAGCAGAGAGATGGTGTTTGTTGGGCAATACTCCCCATATTAACATGTGAAATTTAGTGAATTGATAGCAAAAGATTTAACCCCTTGTTAACAACTTCCTTAACCACTTCTGGACCAGAAGGATTTGCCCCTTAATGACCAGGCCATTTTTTGGGAATCAGCACTGCGTTACTTTAATGGACAATTGCGCGGTCGTGCGATGCTGTACCCAAATAAAATCGATGTCCTTTTTTCCCCACAGATAGAGATTTCTTTTGGTAGTATTTGATCACCTGTGTGATTTTTATTTTTTGCGCTATAAACAAAAAAAGAGCAACAATTCTGAAAAAAAAAAAAAACAATAATTTTCACTTTCTGCTGAATAACATTCCCAGAAAAAATTTAAAAATCAAAAATTTTTAACATTTTAGGCCAATTTGCTTTCTGCTACATATTGGTAAAAAAAATCGCAATAAGCGTATTTTGATTGGTTTGCACAAAGGTTATTGTGTCTACTAACTACAGGAAAGATTTATGTCATTTGTATTGTTTTTTTTTACTAGTAATGGCGGCGATCTGCGTTTTTTTACCGGACTGTGACATTGCGGCAGACAGATCAGACCCCCTATCTGACATTTTTGACACTTTTGGGCGGACCAGTGACATTACTACAGTAATCAGTGCTAAAAATATGCACTGTTACTGTAATAATGACACTGGCAGGGAAGGGGTTAACACTGTGGGTGATCAAGGGGTTAAATGTGAGCCTAGGGGAGTGATTCTAACTGTATGGGGGCCGGGCTTGTGAAATGATCACAGAGACATGTGATCCTACATAGAAGGATCACAGGCGCTCTGTGATCATTCCAGAGAGAAGAACGGTCAGCTGTGTTTACAACGATCGCGGGTTTTAGGCAGCAATTGGAGCCACCTTCCCCATGCATCAGAGTCCCCGCTGCTGAGTGGGGGCAGGAGCGCACCACCGGCGGTGCGCGCTCGCTCGCCCCCTAGCTGCAGGCGCACGACCATCGTAGAGCTACGTCAGTTCGCGCAGGAGGGGCTGCCTGCCGCAGTGTAACTGCGGCGGGCAGTCTGGAAGCGGTTAACCAAAAACATTTTATGGCAAATGGAGCACCTAACAAGAAGTTTGTCTGATTTACTGATAAGTGCTTCACATTCCATCTGTAGCCGCAAGGTTAAAGTGGAACTGTGGCCAGGCTATCGATATTAAAATAATGACAACAAGGATATTTAAATCAACAATATTCAAACCAAACTCCAAATATTTTCTAAAACATGCCCACACTTACCTCTGTAGCTGCGGGTACTGTAGAGTAATTCATCCCCAAAATTTATAGCAGAAGATGAATTGCTCCACAGTGTATACAGCTTCTTTTCAAGCCTATTTACCGCATGTAAAAAATATGTAAATATTTGAACACCAATAGACTGGCCCCTTTAAAATAGTTCTGTGCTTCCCCCCTACCATGTTTACCTTCCTTCACTCCCCTGCTGCTCTGCAAGTAAGAGAAATTCTTTGTAAGCTCTACGCCAGTCTGAGTGTACACAGGGCCTAGGAACTTCCCCTACATAACCGCAGTGGTGGCAGGTGGGAATCTCACTCTTTTCCATACCCAGAGGTACTGGGAATTATTATCCCCTCATGGCAGCCGACCAGAGCTGCAGGGGTGCAAATGGAAGGGAAGTATATGCGTGTGTGTGTGTTTGTCGGGGGGGGTTGGCGTTAAAATGAACAATGAAAGCTCACGTTCGCCTTAAACTGGCCACACAAGCATGGGCGTGATCGCTCGGTTTTCATTTGTTTCTGATATTAATTATTGCATCTAGAGAAATTTGAAAGACCCAGTTTATTTTCCGAGGCCTAGATATTCGCTCAAAGTTCAGTCGGGCATGTCGTAAGATGTCACCATTAGAACCTGTAGTCTGGTCTGTGGCCTGGGTACTGCAGCTTCTTTTTCTGTCTCCCAGTGGGGGATAATACTGTGCTATCCTTTATGTGATACTATGTTGGCATGGCAGGTTCTCTTCAAAGGAGACATCTGAATCTTTTAGAATGGGGGCAAATTATCGGGGTCAGGCAGCTGTACAGCACTTGGAATATTAGATTTACTATGTGTAACCCCCCACACACACACACACTCACACACACACTTCTGCTGACACATGCCATATATTAGTGGCAGTAAAAAGGTTAAATAACATGCTTAGGTGATGCCTTGAAGCTGTATGTGGAATTACAGAATGTTACGTTTCTCAGAGACAGTGTCAGCAACACCATACTCTGGCAGCACATAAATTACTTGTCTAATTAATCATTTATTTTACTTTTACATAATTACTTGGCTTATAAATACAGCAGCAGGAACCCAATATGATTGATTTATATCACAAAATAGTCAATGGTGTAGCAGTAACATACCTTAACCACTTAAGGACCGCCTCCCACAGTTATACTGCGGCAGGCTGGCCCTCCTGCGCAAACCGCCGTAGGTATATGTTGGTCAGGTGCCTGCAGCTAGGGGGCGAGTGCGCGCTGCCGGGGGTTCGCTCCCATCCCAACTCGGCAGCAGGGACTCCGATGCATGGGGCAGGCAGCTCCGATTGCCGCCTGCCACCCACAATCGCTCCCTGCTGAGAGAGAAGAACGGTCAGCTGTTGTAAACACAACTGACCGTTCTTCTCTCTGGAATGATCAGAGTGCCTGTGATCCTTCTATATAGGAACACAGATCTCTGTGATCATTTCACAAGCCACGCCCCCCACAGTTAGAATCACTCCCTTAGGCTTACATTTAACCCCTTGATCACCCACAGTGTTAACCCCTTCCCTGCCAGTGTCATTATTACAGTAACAGTGCATATTTTTAGCACTGATTACTGTAGTAATATCACTGGTCCCCCCAAAAGTGTCAAAAATGTCAGTTAGGAGTCCGATCTGTCCGCCACAATGTTGCAGTCCCGCTAAAAATCACAGATCGCCGCCATTACTAGTAAAAAAAAAAAAAATGACATTAATCTTTCCCGTAGTTAGTAGACGCGATAACTTTTGCGCAAACCAATCAAAAAACGCTTTTTGCGATTTTTTACCAAAAATATTTAGCAGAAAACAAATTGGCCTAAAATGTTAAAAAAATTAGATTTTTACATTTTTTTTGGAGAATGTTATATAGCAGAATGTGAAAAATATTGTTTTTTTTTTGTTTTTTTTTTTCAGAATTGTCGTTCTTTTTTTGTTTATAGTGCAAAAAAATAGAAATCGCACAGGAGATCAAATACCACCAAAAGAAAGCTCTATTTGTGGGGAAAAAAGGATGTACTTTATTTAGGTACAGCATCGCATGACCGCGCAATGGTCCGTTAAAGTAACACAGTGCTGAATCGCAAAAAATGGCCTGGTCATTAAGGGGGCAAATGCTTCCGGTCTAGAAGTGGTTAATTGAACATTGGAAGCTGCAGATTCAGTACAGCGAAAAACTATTGTAATTTATATACAAAATAATAATAATAATAAAAATAAAGATATCAACATCAAATTGCCAGACAAAGGCAAAACAAGTCACAGAGCACAGCTTGTATTGATCATCTATTCAGTAACACACTGATCTCTGTACAAAGTTAAACAAAATGTCAACAGAGAGTTCATCAAAACACCTCCAAACCGAAAACCCACATGGCAGAGCTGAGTCAGTTGCTATGCAAAACAAGAAAAACATCACAATGTGGTGTTTCAAAATCAAAAGCAAACAGTTTGATTGGGGCCCAAGGCAGCAATGTAAAGGGAAGACATGAGTCTCAGTTTATTACGTCACAGTTATGTGCCATAAATATTGCACGGACAAGCACAACACTATATAAGTGTTTTTACTAGGCCACAATGCAAAATAGAAAGTCTAGGTCATAATATTTAGTTTTTGTTTTTTCAATGCCACAAGAAAGAAAAAAAAAAATACTTAATTAGTATTCCTTAGAATCTTAGCGTTACTTGTTTTCTAAAATTCCATGTCAGAGGAAGATCTGGCTTCCTTGATCTGGGATATACAAATTACAATATATTTTTTCTGAGAAATAGACCTAAAAATGTAGAGATTGATGCTTTTTTGATATATTCCACTATTCCAGAGGGAGAGAACAGGCAGATTAAATGTAAATAAAAAAAAAAAAGAAAGAAAGAAAGTGTGACGGAATCCGGACACCCCGAATGGGAAATCTCCGCCAAGAACCTGCTTCCTAAGCTCTGGAACACGGGATCTGTCAATCTGGCTATAGTTACCCCAAGAACTAGACAGTAAAAGTTTTGGAGTGAAACCAGAATCAAACTTTTTTACTTTTTTGAAACACAAAGCAGAAGGAGATATACACTCTAACAACCCCCCCCCCCCTTAGCCAATCCACACAAACATACACATCCCATAATAAGCTTACTCAAGGCAGACATGAACAATAGAACAATGGAATGCAGGTATTTAACAATAACAAACCCCCACCCCACTAGCAAGGGTCTATGAAAACACTTTATGCAATATATCTTTCTATATTTCCTGAGAGAAACTGTTCAGAAATATTACAGTCCCAAGTGAAAGAGCCCCTCACTCCCCCAACACAAACCACACATATAGAATCCAGGATAACCGGGGTAACACGAAAGGCTGAGTCCAGTGTGGTTGTACAGCGAGTGTGATTAGTGCAGACCCGACTGGGGTTCTTGGTCACCCTGTGCCCCTAATAGACACAGGGTGACTTACACATAAGAGGGGCTGGGGAAGCTGGACAAGTAGTCTCTCAACCTCCCAGAAGCAATCTGAGTTCCACAAGCCCCCCAGCCAAAGTGACTCACGTCACAGAAAGATTGGAGCTATTTTATTAGTTTGAAGACTGAAAATATAAAAGGATATTTATCAAGCCTTTGTCAGATAGACCACCTCCACCCTCAGAGCAGGGCCGTTTGAAGGAATTTGGGGGCCCCAAGCAAAATGGACATGGAGGCCCCCCGACCCCCCGCGCACACGCAAAGCCTACAGGAACCACAGCATAGCCATACAGTTTAAGTATCTATCTATCTATCTATCTATCTATCTATCTATCTATCTATCTATCTATCTATCTATCTATCTATCTATCTATCTATCTATCTATCTATCTATCTATATCTATCTATCTATCTATCTATCTATCTATCTATCTATCTATCTATCTATCTATCTATCTATCTATCTATCTATCTATCTATCTATCTATCTATCTATCTATCTATCTATCTATCTATCTATCTATCTATCTATGTAGATATATATAGATATATATAGATATATATATATTTACATATATGAGATAGATAGATAGATAGATAGATAGATAGATAGATAGATAGATAGATAGATAGATAGATAGATAGATAGATAGATAGATAGATAGATAGATAGATAGATAGATAGATAGATAGATAGATAGATAGATAGATAGATAGATAGATAGATAGATAAGAAAGAAAGAAAGAAAGAAAGAAAGAAAGAAAGAAAGAAAGAAAGAAAGAAAGAAAGAAAGAAAGAAAGAAAGAAAGAAAGAAAGAAAGAAAGAAAGAAAGGAGAGAGAGAGAGGAGGGGGACAGATAAACAAAAAGAGACATAGGAAGACTAAGATTAGAAGGGAGATAGAAAAAAAGAAAGAAGTTTTCAGACCTGTCGGCACTCGGCAGATGTAGAAGCAGAGGGTCCTAGCAGCTACTCACCCTGATGCTATCTGCTCCTCACTCATCCACACCGGCTGCTGGAATTTTAATTGCATTTAGAGCCCTGCTATCTGTATACAGTAGGAGCTGTCAGTCTGCACTGTCCATGGGCTGGTCCATACTCTGCATAAAGTCTAGCTGGTAGGCCAGGGATCTCTCTTGTGTCTGCAGATCTTATCAGACTTTTTACAAACCTGTTGAGGCAGAGAGGGGCCCGCTTGAGGGAGATCCCGATAACAGTGTCATAGCACTTTACTGCATTGACGATCAAAGGGGCGCTCACAGCCTTACACTGTGTTGTTGCATTTATTCTTAACCAGTGGTTGTGTTGGGGCCCCAGGCCAGTTCGGGGCCCCAAGCAATTGCTTTGATTGCCTGCCTTGTAGCAACGGCCTGCCTCAGAGCCAAGTATTTCTGCACATCCTCCTGCAGAAAGTTGCTGATGCTCTGCTCAAATAACTCAGCTGACTCCTCCATGAAAGATGGCAGGCATTGGCAGGAGTAGCTAAGGAAGAGGAGGCAGAATGGGGGGCCCAACAGCTGCAGTGGACTGTAAGCTAGTCTGTGCCTGGGTGCTCAGCTGCAAAGAAATGACGGCTATTGTGGTGACACCAACATATTCACACTGCTGTTGCTACTGCTGATCTTCTAATAACATAAATAAATAAAAAATAAACAAAAGACCCTAACAAAAGGAAAACAAAATAAAATTAAGCTCAAACACAAAAAAGTCACATTTAAAAAAAAAAAATCCTAAACACACTTGAAAACAACACAAGCAAAAAATACCCTTTTTTTGTTAAGTAAATGAATAAAATAAAAGTAAAAGCTATTACAGCAAAGCAAAACATTAAAATTACATGAAAGCAAAACATTCCAAAATAACAAAAAGGGGGGGGGGGGGACAACAGTGCACAAAGAAAAAAAAAAAAACAAAGTAGTCATTAGCAGGACTGTTGGGTCTGTTTAAATTGCAGTGAATTCAGGTTGGCTTAAAGCGTTAGTATACTCCACTTTTTTACTTTTACCTACAGGTAAGCCTATAATAAGGCTTACCTGTAGGTAAAATTAATATCTCCTCACCTGCATGGCTTAGGAGATATTTCCCTGCATGCAGCCACTGACACCAGCGGCGCATGCGCTCTGAAGGTCCGGCGGATCTTCAGAACTCCTTACCGGAAAGTGAACTCCCGCGCGCATGCGTGGGAGTGATGTCATTGTGATCGGGCCACTCACAGCACCGGAGACGCCGAACCCGGAAGAGGGAACATGACAGCTCCCTTAGCGGTGTCCAGGCGACTGTGTGGTTCTAAGGTAAGTATTTCATAATGTGCTAGTATGCGATGCATACTAGCTCATTATACCATTGTCCTGCAGGGTTTTTTTTTATTTTGTTTTGTTTTGTTTTGTACTCAGGGGATACTACCGTTTTAAGCTGGTCACACATTATATCATTTTCTTATTCAATTTCCTTTTGATTTACCTTCAACTATGCAGCGCAAGGGCCTGCTTGACTGCATACAAATTGAAAGTGTTTAGGTTTGACCTCATATTATATGGCTTTGCTAAATCCAAAGGAAATTTGTTCTAGAAAGTTTTATAATATATGGCCAGCCTTACAATCCACTCTCCCTAGTCACACAAACTGCAGTTCACTGCAAAGTATCAATAGCAAATATACAGCACAACATAGAGTACTGTATATGGATCTCAGTACTGTACATAGCGCAAAGCAATAGTACTATATATAGAAAAAAGCTGTATTACTACACTACACTACCCAACTCCATAGCTCCCAACTGTCCCTGATTTTGGGGGACTGTCCCTAATTCGGAACAAAGTCCCTCTGCCCCTCTTTCCTTCTCATTTGTCCCTCATTTTAGTCTGATTTATGTAGTTGTATATAAAATGCACTTTTAATCTTTAAAAAAAAAAAATTCTAAATTGCTGCATTTGTAAATTCCAAAAGCCAATACAAAGAAATAGTAATCTTAAAAATGTTTATTTATCAGGGTGAAGGCGCCTAGTTTTCGTGTCTAGCCCTATGTAGGATGTGAGATACCTGCTGCTCTTTTTTATTTAATTTTTTTATTCATTTTTTTGTGATTTGAGGAAGAAACTAGCATACAGAGTAAACTCACACATGGGGAGACTGTTTTTTCTAAGGCAGATAGTGCCTTTAGTTTGGATTATTGAGAAGAACCCATCACTCCAAAGCAACAGAGTGAACTGCTAGGCTACCATCCTTTTCTATCCAATTAGTTGCATGGCTCTACCCCAGTATTTCTCAACCAGAATTCTGCAGCAGCCTGTCTGGTTTCCCCTGAAGTGCCGCAAGTATGATAACCAGCTTGCCCTGGATCAACATAGTGATGGGGGTCTTGGGCAGACTTGTATAAAGTACTCGAAATTTCTACTTGAGTAAAAGTACAAGTGCTCGATCAAAAAGTGACTTGAGTAGAAGTGGAAGTGCTCGCAGAAAAAGGTACTTAAGTAGAAGTACTAAAGTATTCAACATTTTTTTTACTTAAGTATTGCAAGTAGTTTTTTCAAAAAAATTGCTACTTAAGTACTAAAAGTAAAAAGTACCAGTAGTTTTGAAAAAAAATTTCTACTCAAGTACTGAAAGTAGAAGTACAAGTACTGTGTTATGTAGTTATTAAAGAAAGAAGTCAAAAGTTTGAACATCATATTGTTTTTTATTATTTCAAATTATTTATTCAAATGATTAACCTGTGTTTGTTAGTAGTTTCTTGATGCACTTTAAGCGCTGTAGCACCATTTATTTGTTTGTTTCATATTTTCTTTTTATTGGAAAGATTTGGTATAGCCGCTTTTATTATACACAGCCTTTATTTTCGTATGCGCTGATTTACAAATGACATTATACACATTTTTTTGAGCTTTATGTAACCTGCCATCTACTGTTCTGGCAGTGGTAATTTTTTTAAAAGTAACGAGTAACTATGCAGCACAAAAAAAAAATACTTGAGTAGAAGTATCGAAATCATCGAAAAAATGTAGTGAAGTAAAAGTAGAAGTAGGAGAAAAAAATTCTACTCTAGGAAAGTACAGATACCGCATTTCGGTACTTAAGTACAGTACTTAAGTAGTTCTACTTCGTTACTATACATCTCTGGTCTTGGGGAAACTTCAGGGTGACGGGGACTCTATGGGAATAAGGGGGCTCTGATGTGTTGGGGAGGTTGGTGTCTGTGGTGATGGAATATTCTGATGTGATGAGGGATTCCGATGAGATGGGGGGCTCATTGATAGGGGGCCTCTGATATATAGGTGGGACTCTGTCATGGGGGAACCTCACATGTGAAGGGGGGTTCTGATGTGAAGTTAATTTAATCAAAGATTAAATTAACAATTTTCTAGGCTTTGGTCTCTTTACATTTTCTATCTTTGAGAATGGGGTGCTTCAGGATTTTGTATACTTTTACTGTTCTACACAACTCACCAGCGCAAAGCTATGCTATTTAACAGATACATTGCCTTGAAAAAGTATTCACACCCCTTGACGTTTTCCCACATTTTGTCATGTTACAATCAAAAACCTAAATGAATTTTATTGGGATTTTATGTGGTAGACCAACACAAAGTAGCACATAATTGTGAAGTGGAAGGAAAGTGATAAATGGTTTTCAAATTTTTTTTACAAATAAATATCTGAAAAGTGTGGCATGCATTTGTGTTTAGCCTCCTTTACCCCTAACTAAAATCTAATGGAACCAATTGCCTTCAGAAGTCACAGAATTAGTAAATAAAGTCCACCTGTGTGTAATTTCATCTCAGTATAAATACAGCTGTTCAGGGAAGCCTTCATAGGTTTGTTAGAGAACCTTAGTGAACAAACAGCATCATGAAGGCCAAGGAATACACTAGACAGGTAAGGGATAAAGTTGTGGAGAAGTGTAAAGCAGGGTTAGAAAAAAAATATCCCAAGTTATGAACATCTCGCGGAGCACTGTTCAATTCATCATCCGAAAATAGAAATAGTATGAGACAACTGCAAACCTACCTACCTCAGACATGGCCGTCCACCTAAACTGACATCCCGGGCAAGGAGAGCATTACTCAGAGAAGCAGCCAAGAGGCCTATGGTGACTCTGGAGGATCTGCAGAGATCCACAGCTCAGGTGGGAGAATCTATCCACAAGACAACTATTACTCGTACACTCTACAAATCTGCCCTTTATGGAAGAGTGCAAGAAGAAAGCCATAAGAAGTCCTGTTTGAGGGAGTCCGTGTCCTGTTTGGGGAAAGCCATGTTGGGGATACAGTAAACATGTGTAAGAAAGTGCTCTGGTCAGATGAGACCATAATTGAACTTTTTGACCTAAAAGCAAAAACACTATGTGTGGTGGAAAACTAACACTGCGCATCACCCTGAACACACCATCCCAACTGTGAAACATGGTGGTGGCAGCATCATCTTGTGGGGATGCTTTTCATCAGTAGGGACAGGGAAGCTGGTCAGAGTTGATGGGAAGATGGATGGAGCCAGATACAGGGTAATCTTAGAAGAAACCCTGTTAGAGTCTACAAAAGACTTGAGACTGGGCATAGGTTCATCTTCCAGTAGGACAACGATCCTAAACACACAGCCAGAGCTACAATGGTATGGTTTAGATCAAAATATATACATATGCTAGAATGGCCCAGTCAAAGTCCAGACCTAAATCCAATTGAGAATCTGTTGCAAGACTTGAAAATTGCTGTTCACAGATGCTCTGACAGAGCTTGAGATATTCTGCAAAGAAGAATGGGCAAAAATGTCCCTCTCTAGATGCGCAAATGCTTTTTTGGCTCTCTGACACATTCAACTGACCCTCCAAGCTGCGTGTTATTCTCTAATGAATGTGTAGCACTGCCCCCGCAAGGACTGCCAGATTTACACTTTACGGGTCCCTCTGAGTTACCAGCACTCTATAGTGACAGAAACAAATGTTTACTTTCTCCTTCCTCGGCTCGTTACAATAATCAGTCCAGGGGTATTTAGTTGTTTTGTGTTTTTTATAAATTAGGGATAGGAGAAGGGAATAGTGGGATACTCCAGATTAACTATGCACAATGGTTGAGGACTCCTATCTTCAGGTACAGCCAGGCTGTTGAATCACCCTGCCACTATGGGTGAATTTGGATTAAGTCTCTTTTCATAAGATGACTTGGTGAACTAGCAATTATCTTCAGGATACTCTCCCTAATATCCTCTTTCTTTTCGCTGCCGACACCCATCCACTGACTATCCTACACGTGGGTGGCCCCCCCCCTCAGGTCAGGCCCCTTGACACGAGTCCCTGTACTCACGATACTGTGGCCCCAGGGTCCCCAGTGTCTCCCCTTCAGTCAGCTCTCCTGGACCTCTGGGTTCAGCTTCTCTCATCTGTTCCTTTGGCCCTCAGGACTACCTCCTGCAACCACATGCCACTGCTACAGAGAAGGAGGCAGCTGCCCCCTCCCTCCGGCACTCTGCTCTCCAGCCAAAGACCCCGCAGCACATGTGCTCCTGGCTTTTATACATTATTCCAGTATGCACCATGGCAACCTGCCCTCTGCCAATCACCAGGACTGTATCGAACTCTATGCACCCATTCATCAGGTTTCCTCCCACTGTCCAACATGCCTCCCTATTGGACCAGTGTGAAACACTTCTCTAGACTGAATGAATCGCATACTGAGTACAATGAGCAGACCTCACTAACAGATCCTGCTCTCTGGTAGGCAGAGAACAATATAGATTTACCTGCAGCCTCTCTGGTAAGCAGACAGAGCTCAAAATTATACTTCTCACTAGCACCTACCTAGGAGGGTGCTACAAATGGAATTATCATCAACCTAATTACACTGATCTTTAATGCAATGAAGATTTTCTCTAGATAGGATAGATAGATAGATAGATAGATAGATAGATAGATAGATAGATAGATAGATAGATAGATAGATAGATAGATAGATAGATAGATAGATAGATAGATAGATAGATAGATAGATAGATAGATAGATAGATAGATAGATAGATAGATAGATAGATAGATAGATAGATAGATAGATAGATAGATAGATAGATAACATCTCAACATCACTTTATGCAAAACACATATCGCCTGAAATCCAGTCTGTGTGATCAGTATTGAAACTTGCTGACTCAACACATTCCACAAACAATGTTAATTCACCATGAAGATTTAGAAGTGGAATTTAATGTAGTTTATTCCTTCTTGGCACATTACAAATTATATATATATATTTTAGGTAGGCATTTCTATCTAAAAGCCTCCTTACTCTGTGAGGACAAAACTCAAACCAACACTGACCATGGAGAGGATGATATCGTCTAACTAGGTGCTAGTACAAAACAGGAGGGGGTTCAGTGGAACATACAAAATACAATAAATACATTTTAGATTACTTAGTGTGGCAGTACCCTCATCTTGGGGTGGGGGTGGTATTTATACTATAACTAAAGGGCCTGCCTAGTATGAACTGGGGGAACCCTATGCTGTTTTTTTTAACTATCCCCCCCATGTGCTTACATGCCGGGGTATTCCTGGTAAATGACAGGGGCTGATGCCCGCACCTGTTGGTATCCTTAAAGTGGTTTTAAAGCCTCAAGGTTCTTTACCTTCATGCATTCTATGGAGATAAAAAACCTTCTGTGTGCAGGAGCCCTCCTAATACTTACTGAGTTCCATTGCGATCTAGCATCTGCATCAGAGCCTCGGCTCTCAGGGGACTCTCCCTCCTCACTGGTTGAGACAGCAGCGGGAGCCATTGACTCCACTTGCTGTCAATCACAGAAAGTGAGCCAATGAGAAGAGAGAGGGGGCAGGGCTGAGCCATGGCTCTGTGCCTGAATGGACATGCAGAGCAGCAGCTTGGGAGTGAGCCTGCTTGGGTGCCCCCATAGCAAGCTGTTTGCTCTGGAGGCACTTGGCAGGAGGGAGGGGCCAAGAGCACCGGTTGGGGACCCGAGAAGAGGAGGATCAGGGCTGCTTTGTGTAAAACAACTGCACAGAGCAGGCAAGTATAACATGTTTGCTTTAAAAAAAAACAAGAAAAACAAAAAAAAAAAAACCTTGCCTCTAACCACTTCTGGACCGGAAGGATTTTCCCCCTTCCTGACCAGGCCATATTTTGTGATTCCATACTGCGTTATTTTAATGGACGACAATCGTGCGATGCTGTACCTAAATAAATTTGATGTCCTTTTTTCCCACAAATTGAGCTTTCTTTTGGTGGTATTTGATCACCTGTGTAATTTTTATTTTTAATAAACAAAAAAAGAGCAACAATTCTGAAAAAAGAAAACAATATTTTTCACATTTTGCTATGTAGCAATATTTCCAGGCATTGGGTCTGAGGCGGGTCTGCCATTGTTACCGGTAATACTTCCAACACATTGAAGTTGAAAAGTGTGAGATTAGAGACAATGACCATTCCGGCATCTTTGGTTTGTGTTGTTTATTTTATAATGGGGATGGGAGAAGGGAATGAGTGGGATACTCCTCTGGCTCAACTGGGTTTAACTGGGACACTTTGTAGAAAAGATGCCTGTTAGTGCTGTCCTGACGCCAGCTGAATGCTGACCAACGCTTCCTGGTGCTTGAGATCCTGTTCTGCTGAAAGTGCTGAAACTTTGACTTTAACTCCTTGGTTAACTCAGAAGATCCAGGACTGTAATGATCCTTGACTCTTGACACTCTGTCTAGCTCAAAAGTCCTGTGTATGACTCCCTCCAGCCCTTCACTGACTGAGGTAGCTTCTTGTAACTGCTTGAGTTGCTGCAACTCCTAATACTGCACTCTTGACTCTTCAGGGCCCAACCGCTGGTGCCCCCTCTACACTTCCAGGGTCCTCTCACTAGGTAACCCCCTTGACACTTCAGGGTCCTTTCACTAGTCATCCCCCTTGACACTTGCAGGCTCCAGGATCCCTGGGATCTCCACCGGAGTGGTCCCCTCTACACCAGGCAGACCCAGGGGCAGTTCAAAGTACTCACGACCTTGGAAGGCTTTCCTGGAACTGAACCCCTCTTCCTCCGCTGGTCCTCGGCATACCGGATCCTCTCTGCAGCTCAGCTCAGCTCTCCCTTCTGGATTCTCAGGCAGCCACCTGAGACACCCGATCCTTCTGAGGAGGAGAGACAGCCGTACTCTCCCTCCTGGGACTCTGCTTCCTGCCAAAGATGCTGCGTCATGCGTTCCCCTCAAACTTATACCCACTCCCAGAATCCTCTGTGGCAGAATCTGCCTTCTGGGGTTGATACAGGCCTGAATAGGCCACTGATTGGGTTTCCTCCACTGCCCAATGAAAATCCTCTCATGGAGCCAGTGGGGAGACTCCCCTCTCAGCAGCCACACCTGGGAGACATGACAGTCCAGCTGAAAATCATGGCCCTGCTGTTAGGCAGCCAAAGTCCATTATGCTTTTACCTAGCACCTACCTTGTAGGGTGCTACATCTATGTAACATTCCCCCCCAAAAAAAAAACAATTTAAAAAATCAAAATGTTTCAACATTTTAGGCCAATTTCTTTTCTGCTACATATTTTTGGTAAAAAAAAAATGGCGTATTTTGATTGGTTTGTGCAAAAGTTATCGCGTCTACTAAATAGGGGAAAAATTTATATCATTTTCATCTGCGATTTTTTGCGGGACTGTGACATTGCGGTGGACAGATCGGACCCCTGACTGACATTTTTGGGGGGACCAGTGACATTACTACAGTAATCAGTGCTAAAAAAGTATGCACTGTTACTGTAATAATGACACTGGCAGGGAAGGGGTTAACAGTGTGGGTGATCAAGGGGTTAAATGTGAGCCTAGGGGAGTGATTCTAACTGTGGGGGGTGTGGCTTGTGAAATGACCATAGAGACCTGTGTTCCTATATAGAAGGATCACAGGGGCTCTATGATCATTCCAGGGAGAAAAATGGTCAGCTGTGTTTACAACAGCCGACCGTTCTTCTCTCTCAGCGGGGAGCGATTGCAGGTGTCAGGCGGAAATCGGAGTCGCCTGCCCGCTGCATCGGCTTCCCCGCTGACGAGCGGGAGCGCGCCGCCGTCGGCGCACGCTCGCCCCCCAGCCTCCTGCGTGCGACCGACATATGGCTACGTCGGTTTGCCCAGGAGCGGCTACCTGCCGCAGTATAACTGCGGCGGGCGGTCGTAAAGCGGTTAATATCACTTTAACCATTGACAACGGGAAGCTGTCATGCATAATAGCAGAATAAATACCACTATTGTATACTATCTTCCACTCCCACTGAACACGTAAATGTTCGAGTATTTGTCCGAATGCTGAGCAGCCAAACTTGTGTTCAGGCTAAACCCTGAGCTCATCCACTAATGCACAATAACCTAACATCCTAGTGCCACCATCACCCTTTAAAACCCAACTTTGGGAAGTATGGTGTAAAAATAAAATAGTCCCACAGTCAGGGCCGTCTTTAGTATTGATTGGACCCTGGGCAAATATTTTCTTGGGCCCTACCAAAGGCCCTTATCAACTATTTGTGGGCAGTGCGGGCTCAAGGGGCTGCTGCTTTGGGCCCCACAACCATGGCTTGGCCCGGGGCAGCTGCCCATTTTGCCCTGTGTTAAAGACGCCCCTGCCCACAGTAGATCCCTAATTAGGTGTGTTGCACTCAAATATTCTGGCCGACATGAGAAACGAGCAGAGAGTTGAACTCAGCAGTCAAATGCTATTCTTCACTGTCCAATCACAGACTGGGGGCAGAGAAGTGACCAGGCTATATTTCTGAACAGCAGTAGAGAACTGTCAGGTCACCAGACTGGCAGTGAAATGTTCCATGGCTGTGCAAATCCCAGAAATCAATATACAGAATTGCAAATAATTTAGCAGGCACAACATCTCCCATATATGTATTTTATCTGCGCATTTAAATATGTGCCTGGAGTGTGCTTTAAGAATAGAACCTTGTTGTTCTAAAGCATTAGGTTTATCTTTTCCTTCTCTCCCAACATGAAGCATTATACTTACAAGGGCATCAATTATGCATTACATGCCAGTCATGCTATCATATGTCTTTACTGAAACCATTCAAAATTAAATATTTGTCAGTGCAATATTTAAGGATTAAATGGCTTCCTTATAATGCCATCATACAGTTAGAAGTTATTTTATTTTTTAATAAGGCAAAAGGCTTCAAAAAATGCTTTCATCCTCTCCGTGGTTTGTGTGTTCCTCGCCTTCAAGCCATCCTTACACTGCCATCTGCTGAACAAAGGGCGGTAATGCTGGTAATTTTGTTCAAGTCTTCTGCCAGCAATACCTGCCAAGCCCTTCGTACAAGATGTTCTAGCAATTAAAAGGTTAACTCATTTGCATCCAGAATACAGCCATTGGAAAGACTTGGGCCCAGATGATAAGGGATGGGAAAATTTGTTTTTGAATGCTCTGAGTTTTGTAACCGGGCCCGGGGTAGGTTCCCATAGAGACTGCGGAGTCTTAGTTTGGCAAACGCCATCAAATTTAATTGCTTAAAATAATTAGAGTGGAGTGGTGCCCAATAAAGCAGTTGTGTAACCTATGGGTTAATTATGCCATTCTGTAGTGGCCTGACTTGTGGAAGGATAATGATGTATATAGTGTTTTGCTACTTCCTTCGCTAGAAAGCAAACGACTGCATGCACGATAAACTGGCCGGTACAAATTAAGGCTGGAGATGGCGGGCCTAAATAATCAGTGCATCTGTGAAAAGAACTGTCTGTACTTCTTGGAAAAACGAAACAAATTCAAGGCCTATTTTTGCCATTGGTCTCCTAGAACAAATTGTGCAACGATAGCGCCACAAATTAGGTCAAATGACATTTAGAATCAATTAAAAAAAAGCATGTGATATCAAGTGAAATAATGTTTCAGGGGCAGCACCCGAAGCAGTAAGTCTGCAGGTAAAGCAAGGAAGGCAAAGGAAATCTGGGAAGACATACAGTGCATCCGGAAAGTATTCACAGATCTTCACTTTTTCCACATTTTTGTATGTTACAGCCATATTCCAAAATGGATTAAATTATTTTTTTTTCTCAAATTTCTAAAATCAATACTCCATAATGACAACGTGTAAGAAATTTGTTGCAAAAATCCTAAAACCTTTGCAAATTTATTAAAAATAAAAAAGCAAAACAAATCACATGTACAGAAGTATTCACACCCTTTGGTCAATACTTTGTTGAAGCACCTTTGGCACCATTTACAGGCTCAAGTCTTTTTGAGTATGATGCTACAAGCTTGGCACACCTATTTTTGGGCAGTTTCTCCCATTCTTCTTTGCAGGACTTCTCAAACTCCATCAGGTTGGATTGGGAGCGTTGGTGCACAGCCATTTTCAGATCTCTCCAGAGATGTTCAATCTTGTTCAAGTCTGGGCTCTGGCTTGGCCACTCAAGGACATTCACAGAGTTGTCCCATAGCCATTCCTTTCTTATCTTGGCTGTGTTCTTAGGGTCCTTCACAGTCAAAGGGAAAAAATGACCGCACTCAGGAACATGATGAAAACATTGAAGCATTTATTTCTCACCATGAATAACCATGAATAAAGTGCAGACAGTACATCACAGGGACATGCAACAGGTTGACGCGTTTCACGATACTGGAGATCGCTTACTCATAAGCGACCTCCAGTATCGTGAAACGCGTCAACCTGTTGATTGTCCCTGTGATGTACTTTCTGCACTTTATTCATGGTGAGGAATAAATGCTTCAATGTTTTCATCAAGTTCCTGAGTGCGGTCATTTTTTCTTTTTGACTGTGAAGTATCTGGATGGCGGATCCGACTCGCACCGGAATGTTTTGTCTCACCTGAGCGGCTTTTCTTTGTCAGAATCAATGCTTAGGATCCTTGCCCTGTTGGAAGATGAACCTTCGCCCCAGTCTGAGGTACAGAGCGCTCTGGGGCAGGTTTTCATCAAGGATGTCTCTGTACTCTGTACATTGCTGCATTCATCTTTCTCTCAATCCTGACTAGTCTACATGGGATTATTTTCTTTTTTATTTTTAATAAATTTGCAAAGATTTCAAACAAACTTCTTTTGCGTTGTCTTTATGGGGTATTTTTTGTAGAATTTTGAGGATAATAATGAATTTAATCTATTTTGGAATAAGGCTGTAACAACAAAATGTGGAAAAAGTGAAGCGCTGTGAATACTTTCCGGATTCAATGTATGCCACTGAACTCGGGATGGTAAAGGCCCGTTCATTTTTCACTAAGCTAAGAAGAAACTCAGGGAGGAAGAAGAAAGTAATAGAAGAAAAAAAAAAAAAGAAGGACTGGTTATAATGTACCTTTTTGCAAAGTAGTACCTCCAGGCAGGGCCGTTGATAGAGGGGAACCACCAGTCCTCCTGTAGGGGGCCCAGGCACATAGGGGGGCCCAAACCCGCTGATCATTCGGGACACAATCAGAACGGCGGTCTGCCTATGTAAAGAAGGCAGACTGCCGTTCTGTCAGTAAGGAAGGTAGTGATCCTGTGTTTCTGCGAGACCGTAAAATGGAGCAATGCCTTCCCACGGTACAAGCACCTCCCACACAGTAACTAAGCACATTTTAGGCACACATTTAACCCTTTGATCGCCCCTGATGTTAACCCCTTCCCAGCCAGTGCCATTAGTACAGTGACAGTACATATTTTTTAGCACTGATTACTGTATTCGTGTCAGTGGTCCCCAAAAAAGTGTCAAAAGTTTCACTTAGAGTTCAATTTGTCCACCGCAATATTGGAGCTGGGAACAAGACAGGACATGGAGAGGGTAGCAGGAGACGGAGTAAGCAGGTAGGAAGAAATCAGGCTGCAGGGTCAGGATCAGGGTCCAGGATAAGGATGATGGGACACAGGAATGTAGGTCAGGGGCACATGGAGACAACACCAAGGCAGTGAAGAAGACCATGCACAGGGTTTAAATACACTTCCTGCAACCAGCATCAGGTGATGACTGATTGCATGAGATGTCAGCTTCTGGCTGCTGAAAGACGCCCGCTGGTGGACACCGGAACTGCAGCCTATGGATGTGGGAGCCACAGTGCCACCAGCAAGTGAGCCCTTTCCTGACAATATCAGTGTGATTCATAACATAATGTAATTCTATTTTTTTTTTTTTTACAAAACATCATTATGAAAACTTCACTGAAAAGACAAAACAAAATACTTTATACATCATTATGACAATACTATCCCTCAGAGATTGAGATGGAGGCGAGAAGAGAAGGAGGAAACATTTAAAAAGTTCTTAAATGAGGTGCCTGCATTACTTTTTTTTTAAAGATTATTTTTTCACCTGGCAGTCCTGTGAATAACATCATTTCTACATACCTCCCAACTTTTTGAGATGGGAATGAGGGACACCTATTAACAAATGTATATAGGCATAGGACACACCCTCTTCCACACCCCCTTAAAGGAGAATTATACAATAAAAAGTATTGGTTAAACCCACAAGTGATTTTTTTTTTTTTGTTACCCCTACTATTCCTTTATACTGGCTTTTGAAATGTACAAATGCCACCATTTAGAAATTGGATGAAAGGTTTAACACTGGGAAACACTTTTTGAAAGATAAATAGTGCATTTTATATACAACTCTATAGATCAGACCAAAATAAGGGACTAATGAGGAGGAATAAGGGACAGAGGGACTTTGTTCCGAATCAGAAACAGTTGTTCAAAATCAGGGACAGTTGGGAGCTATGCTTTCTGTCCTTGGCAATATGTACTCCTTTGCTGTATCATTGGAGGGAGTTATAGCTGCTACCCAGGGTGGACTTGAAACATGTCTGCATTTGTTGGTATTCTTTACTTTAGATAGAACTAGTTGTCTATAGAGGATTTATAACATTTTTTTGGGCTTTCTGTTTAAGTGATTGTAACGGAACTGTGACCTACACTGTGCTTGTGGACTTCCATCAGTATACGGCTTCCTTCAGTCTTGAACATAGATATAAAATATTCCAGCTGCCCAAATACAAAGCTAGCCAACAACTTTGCTTGTACTGGAACCTTCTCCTTTATTTAACAGTCAAATAGTTTATATACAGCATGGACATCCCCCTCCTGATCAGATTACCACACACAGATCAGGGTTGCCTGATTACATTATCATATGCAAATGAAATTGTATACAGAAATGGAATTAACCTGAGCGAATTATCTAGCCATCTGGACAGAAACAATATGTGAGTTCATTACCAAATTAACAATAGGACAGACAGGCTTAACAGAATACACATCACACCTCAATACACAGACAATAGGAAGCAACCACCAGTGACAGATTGTCTGTCTCTGACATTGAAGTAAAATACACATTATCATAAGTGTAAACACAGAACCCATTTGAAGCAATCCAAACCATATTCTCAGTGTCCATTAAGTATCTGTCTTTCACTCCCAGTGACGGTGAGTACCGCCACAGTGGTACTAAACACATGACACCAAATTTACAATATAAGGTCTCTCACGGCACACAAAACATGGTAATGCAAGCTAAACCGCTAAACACCTTTTTTCAGCAGAGGTATACAGCTATCATGTCACTGGTGTCTGTGTCCGGCCAAGTGCTGGTTCATCTTCTTGAAAAGGTTTTCATTTTCCTCTAACCATAGATGTGTGCAGCCTACTGCATTAGGGTGTGCACCCGAAAGCTCAAACACACATGCCATTCTCTGCAGCGTCAGCTGCACAGGGTATTGAATGAATGAGAAATGCTCTGTGCTGAGTGGCTTCCTGTTCATTCACAAACTGAAGCATAGTAAACATAGTTACAAATGAACACAGTGAATGAATGTGTTCATTTAGAAAAGGAAGGCAGGGGTAAAGTACATATTTACTAGCATAGTAAAGAGTTCCCCCACTCTCCATTCTGAAACATCCCACACAGCAGCTGGAGGAAGAGGAGAGGAGGGAAGCCAGCAGCACTGCGGGGAGGGGGGGGGGCAACACAGGGAGAAGCCCAGGCATAGGTGGAATCGGCACCACACGTAGTGATTAGGGTGTGCCCAAACACACCTGGCACACCACATGCACACACCTATGCCTCTAACATTTCCTCTGTATGTCAGCAGAGGCAGGCAGGCCCATGACCCTCTGTCTGAACAGTGCACCCTCTAGCAATATCCACAAAACAGAGCATGTGCAGACTTGCCACCGCTGCTCTGTACTATCCGCAGATGGATTAGGGACAGTATAAATAGGGGAGGATCAGAAAATGACAGAATCAAACAGCCTTTTTACACAATGTGGAGAATTAACCCTTTTTTTAGTATCGTGGGTTTAGTAATACTTTAAGGTCACAGGAAGTGACAAAGGCACTACATTTTTGGCAAAATCAATAGGAATTTTCTGTACTCACTAAAAATGTTCTTAGCCTAAAAAAATTGATTTAACACAAGTACTGTACCATCTAAGGACTGGTAGGCTGCAATAAAGTACACTTTTTGCTTTTAGCTTTAGTTGTCCTTTAGGGACAGGACAAGCGTTGGCTGGTACCATTTGCCAGCTAGGCAAAAACCAGAGCTGTAAGAGTGTACTGGGGCCTGGTTTGAAGTTAAAGGTGTTTGTGGAGAAAATGGTCCAGAACTGCACCACTTTGGGAGCCAGCTCCTTAGAGGAAGTGCCAGCATGGTCATTAACCTATGATTAGACAGAGAGGAAAAGGTTAAATATAGGGCCAATGTCTACAGGCCCCTATATAAGTCAATGGGAATACAAAAACAGCAGGTTGATGCACCTCAAAAGGAGCTTAACTGCAGGTCAAAGGCACCTGTTCATGAACTGGGAATGACCATTAAAGCACCCTAGCCAGTTCCTGTGCACGCTATAGCCCATAGACGGCTACAGTGTGGTCTTACTTTGCTTGGAGGGAGTCCTTGTATGTCCTCCCATGATCGCGCTTGCCTGCGCACCCCCTGCGGCACGCTCTGTGATCGCTGCGTCCATTAGACACAGCTGAGCACGAATTGGGGTAAAAAGCCAATCACAGAAGCCCTTTACCACATGATCAGCTGTGTCCAATGACAGGTGGTCAAGGTGTAAACACAAGCCGGTTATCGGCATTCCTTTCCTCATGCTGACTGCTTGAGGAGAGGAGAGCTGATAACCAGCTTGCGTTAAAGGGATACTACACTACACTGATAATCAGAGCACTGATTATGAATATCTTGATTATCAGTGTAGTCCCAACAGTGCCCACTGCTGCTGCCTATCAGTGTCCACCAGTGCTGCCAATTAGTGTCACCTATTAGTGCTGCCCACCAGTGCCTATCAGTGCCACCTATCAATGCCCATCAGTGCTGCCTATTTAGTGCAGCCTTATCAGTGCTGCCCCATCACTGCCCATCAGTGCAGCCTATCAGTGCCACCTTATCAGTGCCCATCAGTGCAGCCTCATCAGCGCACATCACTGAAGGAGAAAATTACACGTTTTGCAATATTTTATACCAACTTTGCAAAATGTTTTTTTTTTTTTTTGTTTTTTTGTTTTTTTATTTCCGATTGTTTAGCAAAAACCCAGTGGTGATTAAATACCACCAAAAGAAAGTTCTATTTGTGTGAAAAATGATAATTTCATATGGGTACAGTGTTGCATGACCACACAATTGTCATTCAAAGTGTGACAACGCTGAAAGCTAAAAATTGATCTGGGCAGGAGGGGGGTAAAAGTACCCAGCAGGCAAGTGGTTAAACTGATCTCAAATGCAATCAGAATGCAGAAGACACTTTTGACAAAAAAATGGGACTTTGCCAAAATCAAATCAATTTGATTAAGATTAACCGATTGCCGACCGCCGCAAGTACATATACTGCGGCGGTCAGCCCCGGCCAGGCAAAGTGACATACCGGTACGTCACTAGCCTTTGAGCCCATAGGGGGCAAGCGCGCGCCGCCGGAGGGGCGCTCCCGCCCAGGCTCGTTCACGGACACCTCCATGCGTGTGACCGGCGGACCCGATGTCTGCTGGTCACTCGCGATCGTCTGCTGTGAAGGGAGAAAGGCAGGCGGCTAATGTAAACAAAGCCGCCTGTCATTCTTCCCTGTGTAAAAGCACTGATCTAACGGTCCTGCTATGTAGGACCGTTGATCTGTGCTGTTACACACACAGCCACATCCCTGCACAGTTAGAAGCACGCCCCTAGGGACACACTTAACCCCTCCCTCTCTAATAAAGTTAACCCCTTCCCTGCCAGTGTCATTTTTACAGTAACAGTGCATGTGTATAGCACTGATTACTGCAGTAATGTCACTGGTACCCCCAAAAGTGTAAAAAATGTCAGTCAAGGGTCCGATCTGTCTGCCGCAATGCTGCAGTCCCGCAAAAAAAAAAATCGCAGATCGCCACCATTAGTCATTAAAAAAAAAAACAACAAAAATGACAAAAATCTTTCCCTTAGTTAGTAAACGCAATAACTTTTGCGCAAACCAAACAAAATACGCTTATTGTGATTTTTTTTACCAAACATATGTAGCAGAAAACAAATTAGCCAAGAATGTTAAAAAATTTTGATTTTTACATTTTTTTGGGGGAATTTCATATCAAAAATGTGAAAAATATTGTTATTTTTGCAAAATTTACGCTTTTTTTTGTTTATAGCGCATGATCAAAAAAATCGCACAGGTGATCAAATACCACCAAAAGAAAGCTCTGTTTGTGGGAAAAAAAGGACGTCAAATTTGTTTAGGTACAGTGTTGCACGACCGTGCAATTGTCCGTTAAACTCACGCAGTGCCGAA
Organism: Pelophylax lessonae; assembly: GCF_965119305.1. NCBI lineage: Eukaryota > Metazoa > Chordata > Amphibia > Anura > Ranidae > Pelophylax > Pelophylax lessonae. Next base: position 83,596,243 of record NC_138774.1, read on the forward strand.
TCACAAAATAGGCCCTGGTCAGGAAGGGGGTAAAATCTTCCGGGGCTTAAGTGGTTAAAAAATACTAAATTCCACCATATATCATGCACAAAATACATGACTGTAAAATAATTAAGATGTTGTCACCAATCAACACATCCTGTAAAGAATGCCATACCACAATGTACTTCAACTGTAGGAACACATCACATTACAATGAGAGGTTATGACACCTTCAGTAAACAAAATCATTAATCAATACAGTTAATTTGTAGTCCTTCAACCTGTTTAATGATGAGCTTCATGAGGAAGATGTACTACATACTACAGATGTGTTATAAGGGTTCCTATGAGACGTCACTGACTACACACCAGTGGGATCATAGGTGGACTGCAGGGTGAGGAATCAGGGTAGCATTCCATCTTTGAAATAGAGAGAAATTCTGTACATATATATATATATATAAATGGACAAATGCAGAAGAGGATAAAAAGAGCACCTATTCACAACACAGGGGTCATATATAAAGAAATTGCTGACTACACCATTGGCTAGAGGTTTTTGTAAGCAGCATGCAAGGGGTCCAAAGGGGATAATCCAGCATTTATGTAATGGTGACCACACACGTTAATTCTTGATTTGTTTTTGGGACCTTCACATTCTGTATATCTTCAGTTTCTAAAATGTGGGGATGTTTTGCCTAGGTAATCTCCCATCAATCTTAGCCTTTCATGCAATCAGATTCAGAATGCATCTAAAAGCAAGTTGCAATAGTCCATCAACATAGGCCCTAAGTGAGGCATATTAAAATGGTACTAAACCCAGGACCCTGCATTCACCATATCTGGTCTCCCACAGTACACAGAACATAGTAAATATAAACTGCTAAATACCTTTTCTCATCAGCAGTATATAGCAATATTGTGACTTCTATCAGTGTCTGGTTAAAGCTTGTAGGAGGAGTTTTGATTCTCCTCTCAATGTCTTATGAGGCTGCATGACTCCTGACCCTCTGATTGGACAGTGCTGATTGGCCCTGTGCCGATCACATGCACCCTCCCAAAAAAAAAAAACTCTCCAGCAATACACACAAAACGGAGCATGTGCAGAGTGCCTCCTAGTGCTCTGTTCTATCAGCAGATGGATTAGGGACAATAAAAGAAGGGGAGAATCAGATATGACAGGATCAAACAGCCTTTTTTACACAATGCAGATGATTAACCCCTTAGGTTCCACAGCGAGTACAACAAGCATGCTTTACTGCAAAGACTGATTTTACTGTTGTGGGTTTAAAGAGTAACTCCACTTTAGTTGAGAAAAAACATTCCACTCTGGGTGATCTCTGTACATTACAAGGATTTTCACCAATGTTGTTGCAGATTCCTACCTTTTGTTATTCTGAAGAAATCATTGTTTGTTCCTCTGTGCTGAGGGGGTCACCACGTTTCATAATAATCTATCAGCTGTGGCAGCTGCACGGCCCTAATGAGAAAAGCTGCTGGGCCTCCATCCCTTTAGACGTGTTCCTATTGGGAATATCTCACTATAAATGACATTTTTGTTGCAGGGAATGCCAGAAATCGGACTTGTATTTTAGGCAGACTTCTGGGAAAATTGGTGAGCCAATCATACAAGCAGGAAATGATGTTTCTGGGGTGTGGTCAGTACACATTCTGTGTACAGAACAGCTCCAGGTAGCCATATTGCATTACATTTTCAGAAAATTACAACAGCTGCAGATTGAAAAGGAAAGGTGATTTTTAATTACATTCAATTACAATATGATTTTTGTCGCAATTGTATACGCTATATCGTTTTTTCTTTATTTGCTATTTTTCCCCCACAAAAGTGGAGTTACTCTTTAACCACTTAAGCCCCGGAAGATTTTACCCCCTTCCTTACCAGGGCCTATTTTGCGATTCGGCACTGCGTGACTTTAACGGACAATTGCGCGGTCGTGCGACGCTGTACCTAAACGAATTTGGCGTCCTTTTTTTCCCACAAACAGAGCTTTCTTTTGGCGGTATTTGATCACCTGTGCGATTTTTTGATCACGCGCTATAAACAAAAAAAGAGCGTCAATTTTGCAAAAATAGCAATATTTTTCCCTTTTTTTTTATATGAAATTCCCCCCAAAAAAAATGTAAAAATCAAAATTTTTTAACATTTTCGGCCAATTTGTTTTATGCTACCTATGTTTGGTAAACAAAATTGCAAAAAGCGTATTTTGATTGGTTTGCGCAAAAGTTATTGCGTTTACTGACTAAGGGAAAGATTTTTGTCATTTTTGTTGTTTTTTTTTAACGCGTAATGGCGGCGATCTGCGATTTTTTTTGCGGTACTGCGACATTGCGGCGGACAGATCGGACCCTTGACTGACATTTTTGACACTTTTGGGGTTACCAGTGACATTTCTACAGTAATCAGTGCTATATATATGCACTGTTACTGTAAAAATACACTGGTAGTGAAGGGGTTAAATTTATTTGAGAGGGAGGGGCTGTGTGTGTCCCTAGGGGCGTGATTCTAACTGTGATTGGCTGTGGCTTCAGCTGTATGCAGAGTGATCAACGGATCTACATAGTAGATCCATATGATCAGCTCTCATACAGAGGGGAGAATGACAGGCAGCTTGTTTACACAAGCTGCCTGACTTTCTCCCTCTCCCCCGCCGATCGCAGAGTGGCCGGCGGACATCGGGTCCGCCGGTCACACGCGCGGGGGGGGGTCCGTGACCACGCGGGAGCGGGAGCGCGCCTCCGGCGGCACGCGCTCGCTCCCTAGACCCTCACAAGCTAGTGACGTAGCCCTACGTCACTTTGCCTGTGAGGGGCTGACCGCCGACGTAGATCGGCGTGCGGCGGTCGGCAAGTGGTTAACGAGTAATGGCGGCGATCTGCGATTTTTTTTGCAGGACTGCGACATTGCGGCGGACAGATCGGACCCTTGACTGATATTTTTGACACTTTTGGGGTTACCAGTGACATTACTACAGTAATCAGTGCTATATATATGCACTGTTACTCTAAAAATGACACTGGGAGGGAAGGGTTAACTTTATTGGAGAGGGAGGGGTTAAGTGTGTGCCTAGGGGCATGATTCTAACTGTGATTGGATGTGGCTTGAGGTGTAAGAACAGAGATCAACGGTCCTACATAGCAGAACCGTATGATCTCAATTCTTACACAGGGAAGAATGACAGGCAGCTTTGTTTACATTAGCCGCCTGCCTTTTTCCCGCTGTAACGGACAATCGCGAGTGCCCGGCGGACATCGGGTCCGCCGGGCACACGCGCGGGGGGGGGGGGGTCCGTGAGCGAGCGGGAGCGTGCCTCCAGCGGCGCGCGCTCGCTCCATAGAGCCTCACAGGCTAGCGACGTGAGGGGCTGACTGCCGACGTAAATCGTTGTTAGGCAGTCGGCAAGTGGCAAGTGGTTAAGGCAAGGATATTGTTATCTTTTAAGTTAATGATGTCATAAAGAGTGAAGATTCTTGCTTTAAAACCACCTGCTATGTTATGCTGTGTCCTACTGTACACTCTCCACCTAGTGAACTGGTAAGAGGTACACTTTTTGCTAGTTCCCCAAAACATCAGTTAAAGGAATATTATGATTGGGCTTCACTGCAAAGTGGTTTTCCCATTAGTTTTTCCTCTTATTTTACCAGGAGCTTCATTTCCAGATTTAGCCTGCAGCGCCACCTGCTGATAAAATGTAATACTGCACCCCAACCCCCCCTCCCACACAGGTATCAATTTTTATAAATGTTAATGATTGGGGGAAGGGCATTAGCCTGAGAATTGTGAAAACAACAGCAGTGTGAGAATCTTTCCCATCCCCTCCATACGCTACCAAGCAGAGAAGGTCAGAAACAAATTGAACGTTTCTATTTCAGCGTGGAAACCCCATTGAAATATCTGCATCCTTTCATTTCATTCTTCACGTGCAGAGCACGGGACGCCATCTAATGATTTTCTCCTGGACGCAGCATAAATGTGGATTAATTAGCCCCTGATGGCTGGACTAGGGTTTTGTTAGCTTTTTTCACATAAGTATTTCCAGCTGCTGTACATCTTGCTCTAATTAACTATTGATCTGATTACAATAAATGTTTCAATCAATGAAGATCTATGCGGGCCCTGGAAAAGTTCTCATATCTGCCTGAGATGCCAGTCAAGAAAATGACATTTGGCTTAAGGACAATGAGCAATGATGATTCGTAAAGTGCAGTAACCAATCACATTTTACCTGTCACCAAGGGGTTTATTTATTAAAACTGGAGAATGCAAAATTAGGTTCAGCTGCGCATGGTAGCCAATCAGCTTGTTCAATTAGGCTTTGACAAAAAAAAAAAAAAAAACTGGAAACTGATTGGTTTCTATGCAGAGCTGCACCAGATTTTGCACTGTCCAGTTTTAGCAAATCAAACTCCAAGGGTCAGAGCAAAAAATGGCTTCTGATTGGTTGTTAGGGTTAACTGCAATTTTCTCATTACTATTCATCTTATCAAATAAATCTTATAATGGAATGGACAAATGGAGATTATTATACAATTACACGTCACTGCAAATGTATAGCGCCCAGTTTATTAACCATAACAATTAAATAAACAACATTGTAAATAGAAATAGCAAAATATACATTTTAACAGCAACTTAGGTCTTCGATCTCAGGCTGTTTGAAGCTGAACAAAAACATTTATATACAGTGCATCCGAAAAATTCACAGCGCTATACGTTTTCCACAGTTTGTTATGTTACAGCCTTATTCCAAAATTGATTAAATTAATTATTGTTCTCAAAGTTCTACAAACAATACCCCATACTTGCAAGAAGAAAAACGTTAGTTTGAAATTTTTGCAGATTTATTAAAAATAAAAAAATTACATGTACTTAAGTATTCACAGCCCTTGCCTAACACTCAAAATTGAGCCCAGGTTCATTCTGTTTCCACTGATCATCCTTGAGATGTTTCTTTAACTTGACTGGAGTCCATCTGTGGTAAATTCAATTGATTGGACATGATTTGGAAAAGCACACATCTGTCTATATAAGGTCCCACAGTTTACAGTGCATGTCAGAGCACAAACCAAGCCATGAAGTCCAAGGAATTGTCTGTAGACCTCAGAGAGAGGATTGTATTGAGGCAAAGTTCTGGGGAAGGGTACAGAAAAATGTCTGCAGCATTGAAGGTCCCAAAGTCTATTATCCATATATTGAAGACGTTTGGAACCACCAGGACTCTTCCTAGAGATGGCCGCCTGGGAAAAATGAGTGATCAGGGAGAAGGGACTCAGTCAGGGAGGTGACCAAGAACCCGATGGTCACTCTGACAGAGCCCCAGCATTTCTCTGTGGAGAGAGGAGAACTTTCCAGAAGAACAACCACCTCTGCAGCACTCCACCAATCAGGCCTGTATGGTAGAGTGGCCAGACAGAAACCACTCCTCAGTAAAAGGCACATGACAGCCCACCTGGAGTTTGCCAAAAGGCAGCTGAAGGACTCTGACCATGAGAAACAAAATTCTCTGATGAAACAAAGATTGAACTCTTTGGTCTGAATGGCAAGCATCATGTCTGCCTCCAAAGACCCCCAAAAAATGCCCAAAAAAACGCCTGCGCCAAAAAAGACGCCCAGGTGTGTTGTTGCAGGCGTTTTTTTGGGCTTTTTTGGGGGGTCTTTGGAGGCAGGCATAACATCTGAACTTCTGTATAGGGGTATATATACACACACACATAGGTGTTATAGCAGAGAAGCCATATGGGTGTTAATTATTTCATTAGCGCAAGCATAGGTTTCTGCTACTTTCACACCTATATATGTGTATGTGTATATATACATACATGTGTGTGTGTATATATACCCCTACACAGAAGTACAGATGTTATTCCTGCCTCCAAAGACGCCCAAAAAATGCCAAAAAAAATGCCAGCTACAAAAACGCTCAGGTGTGTTTTTGCAGCAGGCGTTTTTTTGGGCATTTTTTGGGGGTCTTTGGAGGCAGGCAAAACATCTGAAATTCTGTATAGGGGTATATACACACACACACTTATATGTATTTATACACATACACATATATAGGTGTTATAGCAGAGAAGCCATATGGGTGTTAATTATTTCATTAGCGCAAGCATAGGTTTCTGCTACTTTCACACCTATATATGTGTATATATACATACATGTGTGTGTGTGTATATATACCCCTACACAGAAGTTCAGATGTCATGCCTGACTCCAAACACGTCCTCAAAAAAGCTCTATAAACGCAGGCAACAAAAAGCAGGGTGACAGGGGCGAAGCCACTATCCGGTTCTACAAGTGTTCTAAGAGAAACGATCTTTTCTCTATAGCGGTCACCCTGATATGGAAGGGTTTTGTCACCCTGCCATAGCAGTCAGAGTCAGTTAACCCTACACTACACTACGGTCCCCTTACACTTAACACTTTCCCTACAGAAACTAGATTATTAAATCTAACTATAGTGGAAAATAGTACCCTAACTACACTAGATATCCCTTTCCTCACACTAATAATTGCTAAATGACACTTTGAGAGCAGAAGTAACAGAACTGCTTCCACTCTCTTCCACAGCCCTGTATTAAAATGGTAGAGATTTGGAGGGGCTATCTTATATACTGGGGGGCGTATTCACTAATGATTGGCCTCTGGACCCCCTAGTCACTCCAATCACATTCCTAGCCTTCTCCTGCCCTCTCAATTGGCTTTTACTGATGGTTCTGGTCTAATCACAGGCTTTTAAAGCCCAGTTCCTGTCCCATTGCATTTTGGTCGGTTCTGGTTGCCAAATTCCGAACTTTTTCAGCAAAAAGTTCGGAATTCGGCCGAACCTCGAATAGTCAATGTTTGGGTCGAACCGATGGTCGACCCGAACCGTTCGATCGTCCCTAGTGGTGGCATCATCACTATTCTGCCCATTGCTCATGCAGAGAGCAGAGCTGTGAGACTTACCCAACAGGTCCACCCACAGCTGCCTGCAAAAACCTACAGGGGAAGCAGATACAAGACCAGTCACCATGCACATAGAGAAAGCTGCAGTGACCAGTCTTAATACAAGAAGCTCTAGCAACGAGGCAAGGACGCCAATATTCAAGTACAAATACCCATCTTTTTGCATTACAGAGTATTTGTTTAGCCTGGAGTTCAGCTTTAAAAGTAAACCATATCCATACTCTTCAGCGGCATGGTACTGGCTCGAGGATCTCGGATTGGAAAGTCAAAAATCCCATGGCGATGGAGCCTTGTAGGAACCACTACAACCACAAATCCCCATTGAGCTCCATAAAGGCAGATGTGCTCTCTTTAGTTAACCAAAACACTCAATTGCCAAAGATCACCTACCCACCTGGCTGTCGTGACAAATGACCTGCTCAAGTGACTAAAAAGGTGGGTGCATTGTTTGGGACAACTTTGTAGTTCTACAGAAATTTTTGGAATAGTAGTCCCTTTTCCAAACCTTGGAATCAGTCTTTGCAACTTCACCCTACCCTACCTCAGCTGACCACTAGACGTATGCCTCTCTTACTACATTACTTCTTTTTCTTGGGACAATTTTCTCTCAGCAAACATGTAGCCTCTTCATCAAGCCTTGCTTTCTCTAGCATAAACGTTATTGCATCATATCAGGATCTACATATAAACAAATTGCTGTGCAAATTTCTCAAGCATTCACACAGCCATCACAAATACTCCTCGTAATTTGCCTACAAGTTTTTTTTTTCCCATGATCATCAGCTCCACCTAGTGGCCCTAATGCAGAATTTTCATGAAATAACTCAGTCAGGAAAATGATGGCCACTATTGGGTCTATAAATAGTATAGACCCAATAGTGTGAATGGGTTCTTAGAATTAAGTGAATCAGCTTGCCCAGGACTGGATTATCAGCAAACTGATGTGATTTTATGATAAGTATAAAACACTGATTCACACTGCTGGGCAAACTGACTGAACAATAACGGCGTACCACCCAACTTTCTGAGATAAAACAAGGGACATCTTTAAGGCAAAGAGTAAATGAAAGTTTACATACCTGCCACGCTCCCCATTTATGCAAACCATAAAGACTTAAAATAAAATTAAATGATTCAAGTAAATCTTAATTACCAATATGAACGCTTACTGCATGCTAGGACAGCTACATCCATGAAACCCTTCGACACTCAATGGGCAGCGTGGATTTCATGGTTTCCTACACAACAGACCTAATGTCCAATGTAATATCTGATATTTTCGCTTGATACGATATCTGTGCTCTCTTTATGCAATGAAGCTTCTGTAAACCCTATTGAATACTCCTTACCCAATGTATTTTTTCCTTTTTGAGTGAGCAACTGTCAACGTTATACTGTTTGTATGTTCTTGTTATGTTTGCAAACTTCAATAAAAACTATTTGTAAAAAAAAAAAAAAAAAAAAATTGGATAAATTCACAAGTGATTTTTATCACCCCCTACCTTATCTTTTATACTGGATTTTCTAAATAACAAATTGATATTTCATTTTCATATACAGTATCTCACAAAAGTGAGTACACCCCTCACATTTTTGTAAATATTTTATTATATCTTTTCACGTGACAACACTGAAGAAATAACACTTTGCTACAATGTAAAGTAGTGAGTGTTCAGCTTGTATAACAGTGTAATTTTGCTGTCCCCTCAAAATAACTCAACACAAAGCCATTAATGTCTAAACTGCTGTCAACAAAAGTGTCCAAAATTGGGCAAAATTAGCCATTTTCCATCCCCGGCGTCATGTGAATCGTTAGTGTCACAATGTCTCAAGCATGAATGGGGAGCAGGTGTGTTGAATTTGGTGTTATCGCTCTCACTCTCATACTGGTCAAAGGAAGTTTAACATGGCATCTCATGGCAAAAAACTCTCTGAGTATCTGAAAAACATAATCTTTGCTCTACATGAAGATGGCCTAGGCTATAAGTAGATTGCCAAGACCCTGAAACTGAGCTACAGAACGGTGGCTAAGACCATACAGCGGTTTAACCGGACAGGTTCCACTCAGAACAGGCCTTGACATGGTTGACCAAAGAAGTTGAGTTCATATGCTCAGCATCATATCCAGAGGTTGTCTTTGGGAAATAGACATATGAGTGCTGCCAGCATTGCTGCAGAGGTTGAAGTGTGGGGGGGGGGGGGTGATCAGCCTGTAAGTGCTCAGATCATACGCCGCACACTGCATCAAATGGGTCTGCATAGCTGTGATCTCAGAAGGAAACCTCTTCTAAAGATAATGCACAAGAAAGCCTGAAAACAGTTTGCTGAAGACAAGTAGACTAAGGACACGGATTACTGGAACAATGTCCTGTGGTCTGATGAGACTAAGATAAATGTGTTTAGTTCAGATGGTGTCAAGCGTGTTAGCGGCAACCAGGAGTAGTAAGACAAATGTGTCTTGCCTTCAGTCAAGCATGGTGGTGGGAGCGTCATGGTCTGGGGCTGCATGAGTGCTGCAGCCACTAGTGAGCTACAGTTCATTGAAGGAACCCTGAATGGCAACATGTAACGTGACATACTGAAGCAGAGCATGATCCCCTCCCTTCGGAGACTGGGTCGTATTCCGACATGATAACGACCCCAAACACACCTCCAAGACTACTGCCTTGCTAAAGAAGCTAAGGGTAAAGGTGATGGACTGGTCAAGCATGTCTCCAGACCTATCCTCTAATGAGCATCTGTGGGGCATCCTCAAATGGAAGGTAGAGGAGCGCAAGGTCTCTAACATCTACCAGCTCCGTGATGTCGTCATGGAGAAGTGGAAGAGGACTCCAGTGGAAACCTGTGAAGCTCTGGTGAACTCCATGCCCAAGAGAGTTAAGGCAGTGCTAGAAAATAATGGTGGCCACACAAAATAATTTGATCCCAATTTGGACATTTTAACTTAGAGGTGTACTCACTTTTGTTGCCAGCGGTTTAGACATTAATGGCTGAGTGTTGAGTTATTTTGAGGGGACAGCAAATTTACACTGTTATACAAGCTGTACACTCACTACTTTACATTGTAGCAAAGTGTAATTTCTTCAGTGTTGTCACATGAAAAGATAGCATAAAATATTTACAAAATTGTGATGGGTGTACTCACTTTTGTGAGATGCTGTATATATAATTCATATTTATATTTAACCAATTTTCTAGGTAAATATATTTCTAAAGGTGCTATTGCCATGAAATTTTCATCACATGCTGGGAACAACCCATGCAATCTTTACATACAAAGAAACCAAAACAAATAAGTTCAGAAATTACTTTCCATCCCCGGAGTCATGTGAATCGTTAGTGTCACAATGTCTCAAGCATGAATGGGGAGCAGGTGTGTTGAATTTGGTGTTATCGCTCTCACTCTCATACTGGTCACAGGAAGTTTAACATGGCATCTCATGGCAAAAAACTCTCTGAGGATCTGAAAAACATAATCTTTGCTCTACATGAAGATGGCCTAGGCTATAAGTAGATTGCCAAGACCCTGAAACTGAGCTACAGAACGGTGGCTAAGACCATACAGCGGTTTAACCGGACAGGTTCCACTTAGAACAGGCCTTGACATGGTTGACCAAAGAAGTTGAGTTCATATGCTCAGCATCATATCCAGAGGTTGTCTTTGGGAAATAGACATATGAGTGCTGCCAGCATTGCTGCAGAGGTTGAAGTGGGGGGTGATCAGCCTGTAAGTGCTCAGATCATACGCCGCACACTGCATCAAATGGGTCTGCATAGCTGTGATCTCAGAAGGAAACCTCTTCTAAAGATAATGCACAAGAAAGCCTGAAAACAGTTTGCTGAAGACAAGCAGACTAAGGACACGGATTACTGGAACAATGTCCTGTGGTCTGATGAGACTAAGATAAATGTGTTTAGTTCAGATGGTGTCAAGCGTGTTAGCGGCAACCAGGAGTAGTAAGACAAATGTATCTTGCCTTCAGTCAAGCATGGTGGTGGGAGCATCATGGTCTGGGGCTGCATGAGTGCTGCAGGCACTAGTGAGCTACAGTTCATTGAAGGATCCCTGAATGGCAACATGTACTGTGACATACTGAAGCAGAGCATGATCCCCTCCCTTCGGAGACTGAGTCGTATTCCGACATGATAACGACCCCAAACACACCTCCAAGACTACTGCCTTGCTAAAGAAGCTAAGGGTAAAGGTGATGGACTGGTCAAGCATGTCTCCAGACCTATCCTCTAATGAGCATCTGTGGGGCATCCTCAAATGGAAGGTAGAGGAGCGCAAGGTCTCTAACATCCACCAGCTCCGTGATGTCATCATGGAGGAGTGGAAGAGGACTCCAGTGGAAACCTGTGAAGCTCTGGTGAACTCCATGCCCTAGAGGGTTAAGGCAGTGCTAGAAAATAATGGTGGCCACACAAAATAATTTGATCCCAATTTGGACATTTTAACTTAGAGGTGTACTCACTTTTGTTGCCAGCGGTTTAGACATTAATGGCTGAGTGTTGAGTTATTTTGAGGGGCCAGCAAATTTACACTGTTATACAAGCTGTACACTCACTACTTTACATTGTACCAAAGTGTAATTTCTTCAGTGTTGTCACATGAAAAAAGATAGCATAAAATATTTACAAAATTGTGATGGGTGTACTCACTTTTGTGAGATGCTGTATATATAATTCATATTTATATTTAACCAATTTTCTAGGTAAATATATTTCTAAAGGTGCTATTGCCATGAAATTTTCATCACATGCTGGGAACAACCCATGCAATCTATACATACAAAGAAACCAAAACAAATAAGTTCAGAAATTACTTTCTCTGGCATAACTAGCCCAGCATCTTGAAGGAGGCGCCTTGAAGCTTTCCTTACCAACAAAGGATATTGTTCTAAGTATTAAATACATTTCAGTTAGAGTGTTCAATACTTTTTTCCCTGTGTCATTCCGTTTTATTACACATAACTTAATTTCTGAACTTATTTGTTTTGGTTCGTTTGTATGTATGGATTGCATGAGTTGTTACTAACATATGGTGAAAATGTCACGTCAATAGCACCTTTAGAAATATATTTACCTAGGCAAACGGTGACGTGTTCACTACTTATTTTAATCACTTTGTTTTATAGAAATCTATTCAGACAAAAAAAGTAACAATGGAGGAGGAAAAAGAAAAAGAGGGATTTTGCTTCTGTCTGGAGCTACAGTAAAGAGGACCATTAGGCCACTCAACATTTAAAGTTCCTGTTGCAGAGCATGTTGGAACATTTCTGCAGTTGATTCAGGACTGTTGCCTTTTCTTCATAAATATTGCCTGAGTTGCTCTGAAATGCCACGGTTGGTTTAGCACTGAGACAGCTGTGATAAGGACAGGCAGATCTGTCACGGTATTCTCTATTAAATATCTAGAGGCAACTTTTGAAGGAATGCTCCAATCAGGATACAAATCACCATTTAATGTCCATAATCTCAAGTTGTGTGCACTTGCCCTTCATTTTTCAAAATAAAAAAATTTGAATAAACGTACTAATCTAAATCATTCTTAAGTAAATCTCTACAATTCTGAAATTAGGGAACCCAGAGCTTTGTCTATTTAGGGCAATGTAAGTTAATCTAAAGCCCCCCCCCCCCCCCTGCTGCTGATACATGCCTCATTCTTGCTCTCTTGCTTTTCTGATGGTGTGATGAACTTTGGTTTTATGCGCAGGTTGGTCCAAAGCTGGGTTCACACTGCCATGTGGAGCGGCTCACAGCAGGGGTCTGGTGCATCCCTGTTCTCCGTTTCAGGGACAAATCAGGTCCGAATTTTTGGCGGGATTCAGTCTTGAAAGACGCACAGGACTCTTCTGCAAACGTTTCTGACACCTTCCCGGATCTATGTGAACCGGCTCCATTGAGAGCTGGTCTTATTCTCCTGTCATGTGAATTGGATGCTGGGAAACCCCAGCTAATTTACGTTTTAGCCTCTTGTCAGCTAAGCTACAAATGGGTCACAGGAGTGCAGAGTGAACTGCACTCCTGTGATCCATAGGAGAAGGAGGATCAAAAAAGCTTTGGCCATACTTCTCCTTTTAAATGGCTTATAGACACCCAACACCCCCCCTCCCTTTCCTATATGAATAATTACTGATTACATAGTACCCCCCACTACTCATTCACAAAAATAAAATACTGACAAAGTAAATATACACACAGATGCTGTGGAAAAAGTATTTTGTATTAAAAAAAAGCCATGTCCCACATTGTAAATCTAATGTCACAATCACATTGTCCAATGATGATCAAAAATGAGTGATGGTCAACACAAACTGGTGATCCATGCCATGAAAATCTTCTTCCCTTGCAAATGACAGCTCCCCGGCTGGCTGCACAATATCAGTAAACTTGGTCATGACTATATTTGATCAATGACATCACCTGGGATCCTGAAACAGATGACTGCAAGCTGTCATTTAGTGACGGTAGCAATACCCCCAATAAATGAATGATTTCCTTGCTGCAGCCGGTGGAATTTTGGGTGGGCTAGCAAACTGGACAAATCTTGACATATATGTTAGTTTGCTGCTCAGTGAATTGCAAAAAGCTTGGATTTGGGTCCACATCATGGTCACCATAAACCAAAAGCTCATCCAAAGTAAGAAAGGATAAAAAAGTTGAAATCCATATTTTATTTAAAAAACAATAACTGTTCATGGTGCACAGTGCTTTAGCAAGCCAATTATCATTTAGTTATACATTACATCTACTTTTAGTTAAAGCATTTCAATTCTTGTCTTCCAGGCATAGCTGGTTCTCTTTAAAGGCTAAGTAAGTTCACTTTTTCGAGTGGAATTTCACTTTTCATAATAAATAGAAACCTTTTGTAATATGATGTCTGGCCCAGCAATGCCAATGTTCTCTCTTACTTATCTTATTAAAGTAAGTTTTGAAATGATATGTTTCTGTCTTCTGTTTTAAAACATTCTTTCTGGTTGCATCACTTCCTGTAGGTCAGTTTCCATCATTCTCTGTGTTTTGGCATCACATAAAGGGGTGTGATAAGGCTTGTATTACCAGTTTGGACCACACCTCCCTCATTATAATGCCACCACCTTCTTTTTCCCCTAAGGTGACCATGCACAATACAATCTGATTGTATAATCTCCTATAGAGCTACCATCAGCTATGAAGTGGAAAGGCCTGATTTGATACACATTGAATGGATTGTTCAGGTGGTTCCTTCTATTCTATAGTTCTAGTAAATCTAAAGGAAATTGTACAGAGATCGTACAATCAGACTGCATAGTGTATGTCCATCTTTGTACAAGTACATAGGAGGGAGTGGATGGAGACACTCAGCTGTTAGGCCACATTCAGATCTTCACATAGCATTCACTTGAATGGGCTGCTCTGCGCTCAACAATTGCCCCAAAAAAGCTCCAGAACTCTTTTTTAGAGCAGAGCATGGTGCTTTTTGTACAGTGCTTTTTGGTGCATTTGCAGCTCTTTTCTAAAATGCATGGCAAATCCACAACTTCTGTGCTGTTTGCCATGAGTTTGGAAACACACAGTTGTTAATGGAGCCTCGTTGCTCTTGTGTAAACACACCAATTTCACTTTCGGGGCCCATTCATGCCTAGTGTAGTGGGAGTGCCCATTTTTGGCTTGTTTTTCTCGTGATACACATAGGGAAGCCCGATGGGCTGTCCTACACATGGCAACGTAGCTCATGGGACATTTTGGTGTGATGCTAGTTGCAAGTTTTTTTACTGTGTGTTTTGCTGCGTTTATTACCCGTTTGTTCATGAGGAAAAATGTGACTTTGCTGTGCCATTAGCATTGAATGGCACTGAAAGGGCAACTAGTTCATTTTAGGTGTATAAAGGTGGCAATACACTATACAATCTTATTGTACAATCTCCTTTAGATTTACCAAAACTTTGGAATAGGAGGAGACACCATCTATCCAATTACTCTATAGGCAATCATGCAGGCCCTTGCACTACAACAGGGGTGTCCAACCCACGACTCTTGGTCCGCATGCTTCCCCAGAGAGTTTAGCATTCAGACATAGTGAACATAGCAGCTGTGGCAGCCTACAATGACAAGCCAGGCAAATTCACACGTGAAAGGATGCCGGGGATGCTGTGCAAACATAGTTGATGGGTGAAGGGTGTGAGTTTTAATGGGGTCGGTGCAGGATGTGTTTGCTAATGAGGTTAGCTGGTAAACCGCTTCCTGTGTCTTACTGGTTTCTCTGTTCCAAATCTATATACCTGTCATAATCAGGGGTCAGGCTCGAAGACCAGTTGCTATAGCAGTAGCTGAACTGCCACCAACCAGCAGGATAGGTACACAGGCGGTCACCCTGATGAATGACGCAGGCTCATCTGAGGTGCGGAGTCTAAGTACTAACCGATGTTTACCAAAGCTCCTGATGGTGGAGATGGATTTTACTGCATGTTAATACCAGGTCACAGTCCTCAGGATCGCCCCTCCAAAAGGTGAGCAAGCCGAGGTCCAGTATCAGATAAGCAGGTAGAAATCAAACAAAAGCATAGTCAGTAAACAAGCCAAAGATCAAAAATGAGTAGTTATAGGTTGGGATTAGGCAGAAGCGTAGTCGAGGGACAAACCAAGGGTCGATAACGAGTGGTAGCAACAGAAAAGACAGAAGCAATATACAGTTTATACTGGCTGGAGAGAGCACAATAATCTGGCAAACAGGAAATGTAGAGACATGGCTTAAATCAGGAAGTTCATGGGAGGAGCAAAGAGTTCATTCTCAATAAACATTTCATGGAAAAAAAAAAAGAGTTCAGGGTTCAAGTCAGGATCATTCAATAAATTGTCCAGGTAACTGTTCAGCATTCCAGGTAGCTCAGCAAGAAGAGACATTGCCTGGCAGCAGAGGTTCCAGGTTCAAATTCAGGCCCTGACAATACTAGAAAGTCTCTGAAGCTTTCTAAGAAACACAGCAAGGGCTAAGGTAAGGCCTTCTTCTAAAGATCAAAAAGGCACATTAATGGTATACTGGTACATACAGTAGGGGAGCGGGAATTTAGAATAAAAGGTGAACGTATCCTTTAAATCATGAGAACTCTACAGTCCTTTGTCAAAGTCAAGAAAAAAAATAAAACTTGGCACGTCTGGAACTTTCACAGTCACGCCAGAGGCAAGCAAATCTTTTGTCAATGGGTAGTCTTGGACTTTGAAAGGAGAGGGTGACATAAGAGGACTCTCTCCCATCTGCCACCCTCCTTCCTGCAGGACTAAACAAATGTAACTGCAATTTCCAACTCAATTGTCAGGAATTCACTTTAGATCTACTGGCTGCACGATCGCAGTGTGCTTTGCAGTAATCCCTTCTTCAATTGTCCTTCAGCTTTCATTAATGTGAGCCAGATAACAAAGGCGCAGTGGCGGTTTTAATGCCGCCCTAGTACAAATATTGTTCATTGCAGCACAAAGGCGAGAAAACATCTTGTTGATTGTACTTTTACAAAGCCATGAGCTGTCTTGAAGAAGGACTTTTTCATCTTAAAGTAGGCCAATATAGCTATACACTAAACTGATGTCAACAGACAGCAAACAAATTAACATTAGGCCTCAATTACCAAAGTATTTTAAAGGGACATTGTCATGAAATAAGAAAGTACAGCATTTATTATTAAAATTAATTTTTCATATACACATGTGAAGGTTCAAAATAATCCTGGTCATGGTACTGCTGTAGTACTTAAAGTGGAGTTCCACCCAAATGTGGAACTTCTGCTCATTTGCTCCCCCCCCCCCTCCGGTGCCACATTTGGCACCTTTCAGGGGGGAGGGGGGGACGGGTACCTGTTTTTGACAAGTACCCTTCCCCACTTCCGGGAAACGGCACTGTGGCGAAGTTTGGTCCCTCCTCCTACCACCGCTGCTGAGCCAATCCGAATGTGCAGCGCGCTTCATGCATTCGCAGTAGGGAACTGCCCGTGAAGCCGTACCGGCAATGGCGGCTGCAGCACCCGACAACCAATGGAAACATTGGCTGCGGTGCCGACATCGCTGGTCTCCGGAACAGGTAAGTGTCCTAATATTAAAAGTCAGCAGCTGCAGTTTGTGTAGCTGCTGACTTTTAATTTTTGGAGGGGGGGGGGGGGAACTCTGTAGTCAAATGTTTTTTTGAGAGAGTAAGGAAGAGTTAAATCCCCTGCCCGTTGGGGGAAAATTTCCTTTGCGTCTTGTCACAGAGACTTAACAGAAAGTTAGAAGAAATGTGCAATCTGTAGCGGAATTTCTCTTTTAGATAATTGTCCCCTTAACAAGTGTCTATATTGGCTTATTTACCTTAGTTTTTGTTTTGGTGATAGCTCTAACATTTTGGATTACTCATCACTTTCTTTCTCAGTGGCAAAAAACATCAGGCCACAAATAAAGAGGGTGGGGACACAGACAGCAATACAAACTTGACAGAGGATCTAAACCTTCTGCGCTTTACCCGTTATTTTTTTAACTACATTCAACTGGACATATTCTGAAATGTTGAAGATGGTTTTCCACATATCCAATCAGCTTTCTCATTTCTAAATAATGTAAGGAATATAGTGCAGCATTTGCTGTCGCCATCAAAAACTACTGGCAGTCAGACCAACAGCACAAGAGCGCAATAGCGAGTAAGTTGTGCTACCACCGCAGTAGCTGCTAGATTTAACTGATTCTTTTTCCAAGCAGTGCAGAGGCCAACACTAAAACAGGCAACAATCCATTTACTCTGACTTCATTAAACAGTCTACTGGATGCCTTTTTAAAGTGTATTGCTTGTAGAACTTGTAACAGGAGAGAGGTTAGGGAGGCATGGACAGGGCTGCTGTTAGAAATCGCGGGGCCCCATACAGACTACCTGGCAGGGCCCCCCCTCAAGAAAATATTAAAGATATATTTAGCTAAAATTACAACAAAATCACTATTATCAGACACAAATATAACATAACTCGCATAATTCCTGCTAAATCTAAAAAAAAAAAAAAAAAAAAAAACTATGTTAAATAAAAAACAAGATGAGATGAGAAAAATATACAGGCTGGGCAGTTGGAGCTCAGTGATCAGAGAGACAGAGAGGGAGAAACAAAGTTACAATTTACAAATAAACTCCTGAGCAGAGATAAGTGCTGGGAGGGGGGGGCACACAAGGGAGGGGGATTAGTGAGGGACAACTGTCTCTTTCTTAACAGATAAAAGCTGATAGCAGAGAGAGGGACAGATCAGATTCAGGTGCTGGAGGAAGATTTCTGTAATTGTTGTCCATCACTAATTCCCCTCTCTGTGTGGGCCCCCTACAAGAGAGCTGGTGGTCCCCCCCTATTAGCGGCCCTGGGCATGGGATATTCCAGAGATGCTGCCTTGAAGCAGGAGGACATACTTCACTAATTGCAACATCTTTGAACAGGCCTTCACTTGATAATCAAGAGGTTAACCAAAACTGAGACTCTATCAGGGAAGTCTCAGGGGAACAAATACTACCATTAGCCTCCAAAGTACATCACACAGTCACTGGATTCTTGGACTTGGGTCAGTGCCTACAGATCCCCATGGCAGCTGCACACCTCCCAGCTCCCACCAGGCACTTCTCCAGTAAGTTCTCTAGACCAAGTCAATAGCTACAATAGCGGGTAGAAGTAGACCCCCTAGCTCTGCTATGGCTGGGACCTCAATGAGTATCAGTAGACTCCAGCTGGACTGCTTCAGAGGGGCAGTAGCGCCTGAGGCTGGAAGCTTCTCCAGCAGGAGAGGGCTACTCCAGGTCTCAGACTCCCCTCCAGCTACCTACTGAGCTAAGGCACCATAAATATCCAAGCTGTCCATTTGAATTGCCAGCCCCCTATACTCTAAAAACCTCTAGATGCAGGGGGAAACAACCAAGCATGCAGCCTGTGACTTCCAGAACAGTCCAAAGAAATCAGGAACTGCTCCAAGGATTACAGAGGAGCCAAATATCCTATCAGCTCATCTAGGAGGCTGCTACATTTATTTCTACTTTTATAGTCACTGTATTTTAAAAAAAGATATTTCTTACTTTTTTGATGTTTCTGGAGAGAAGGTGCCATGGCTGATGGCAAGCATTTCTCAGCTAGCTCATTGTGATCTCTTTCAATAACTGGGCTCCAGTTCCCATTAAGATACAATGGAGAAGCCCAGCAACTAAACCTTTAACTGTTTGTTTAGATAATCACTGTTCAAATCCAGATATCTGCCCCCAGACAGGGTTAGTTATGGTAAACACAGCTTCCCAGCCCCACTTATAACAAAGAGCACTGAAGCCCGGTACACATATGTGACAAATGTTGGGTGCCATCGACTGGTGCAATTGAAACCATCCAACATTCGGCCTTTGTGTACGGCAGTCAGTCCGACAGAAGCTGAAAAGGCATGACCAAATAGGCCTGCTGATTGGCTCCTGGTCGGCACTCCCAGCCAATGGTTGAGAGCGCTGACCAGAGTGTTCTGGTGGGGGAGCCCTCCCCCTGTCAGAACACAATAGAACAGCAGGGGACATTGGTGTACTAACATTGGATTGTTAGTACAGTGGCTCTGACCTGAGCAGTCAGCTTTGTTTCATTCAGCCCCCTGGGTTAAACAGAAATAAAACTTGCAGTGTTTACTAGGCTAAAGTTGAATTCTTCCTTACTTAAAGTTCCAGAACAGAGTACCTAAAAAAGGTAAGCTAATTTTTTTTTTACATTTTTTTTTATAAGTTTTGCTATTTGAATAGGGACATGTAACAAATATATAGTAGGTATTATCCCAATTTGACAGCAAAAGTGAAAATATTATATAAACCTCCTCTAAGATTTAGAGTCCCTTCACAGTTTTCATTGTATTTCAATGTGTTGCTGAATGTGCAATCATTTATTTTGCCTATTGTCATGCATTGCATTAGGGCAGCCTATCAATATGCACCACAATGGATGAAAATCATACCTGGCCTTTTTTTATGGCATGGGCTTAATGGTGCGCTACAGTCAAGGTACGGTGCCAGCTGGTGTACTTTTGTGTTGGGGTGTTGTTCTAAATGTCATTCTACATGAATAGCACCACAATTCACTGTTCAAATTGCCATGAATTAACCTGCCATGTAGTAATGAGCAGTAAACAGCATGTTTTACAGTATGTTATTACGATGCATAGCTGTGATGCCAGCCTTGACATGTAAATGCAATTAATTGTAATGTAATGTAATTCATGCTGGGGTATGTTCCTGACACTCAGAAATGAGGATGCCACTTACTTGGACAGGTGGTGAAATGTCTTCAACATTCCAGAACAAATTCCATTTGTGGATTACTTTTTTTTTTTTTTCATATACTCTTTTTGGGATTAGGTTGCGGTTTTCCAATACCATGGATTCGAGGACAGTCCCACAGATGCAAGATTCTCATTTCCAGAGAATTTATGTGCAGATTTGCATAAAATAATATATATATATATATATATATATATATATATATATATATATATATATATATATATATAATGCACCACAAAACTTTATTATGTTCAGCAAGCTTACAAAGGCTCACAAGGGGGCTTTTGGTTAAGCTAGCCCCCTTACTATAAAAAGGGGGTGCCCAGGACAACTAACAATAAGTCAAATGTACCTGAGTTCAACAAACATTACTGCACTTCAGATTTAAAATATGAAGTCAATGGGAAGCAATTTTTTTTTTTTAACAATAATGTTTTATTGAGGTGCAGTAAACATGAAATACAAACAATAGAAGAGGTCATATCACATTAACTCATACCACAGCAAATAGAGCATAACATTTCAGTTATCTGGCAAAAATGGCATCACAGCAATAGTAGGCATTGTGTTGAAAAAAACAGGGGTCGTCAATGTAAGAATTCATGACCAGGGGAGGCCCTCCCACTTCGGGCACCCCTCTGGGAACATAATGTGATACAGAGCTGGAGAGCTTGATTACCCCTTCAGGCCAAGGCAAGACCAGGATTAACTGACGACTGCCCTACATTACTCCATTGAATTCGGGGGAATAACAACGTTATTATAACCAGCAAAGTATTAATGCTTAAAGTAAAACTGTAAACATGCAAAATTTTTCTAAATAACATGCCCGATGGGTACCCCACACTTGCCTGTCAAGTGGTGCATCTGTATGATGTATACAACCTTCCAGGGCCACGGCCGTGGATAAGGGGGTACCACCAGGCCTTCTGTAAGGGGCACAGGCCCTATCACTTTAACAGGGGGGCCCAGGCAGCATTTATCATTGTTATTTGAACTGTTCCTGTGCCCCTTTAATGTTAATTTCAATGAAATCATCCTCTGGCAGGAAGTGGAAGATTGAGATTGTGGGATATTTAGTTTCTAGCAGAGAGCTGATCATTGTTTGGATAACCGAGGAAACTATCTTCCCAGAAGGCTGAGGGGCGAGCAGAGCATCATGGGAGAATATATGAAACTATCTGCTCTACAGCTTGAAAGCTCTCTTGCTCTCGGGACCCATTGAGTCCAGATCAGCTTGCTGAGTGTGTGACTGACGGCAGCTGCGGCCAAGTGCACAAGGCCAGACTCGCTCACGGAACTCAGCCTCAGCGGAGCGGATGCTGGTCACTGTATTGTGGATGCTTTCACAGTGTTGCTGAAGGAAACAGAGTGGAGGTCGGTCGGACGCCGGAGCGTGGGAGATCACATCGCCTATGCTGTAGGACTCTCACGGACGAACATCTCAGAGTGGGAGAGGGTGTCTTTGCCTGGTTCAGACCGCAAGTATAGCATCTCATCTTTACACTGACTGCAGACACTACCACAAACATCAATTATCTTAGGATTACAACTTAACTTCTGATTCTCTTTGCTATACTATACCACAGTGGACACTGTTTAAGAGCTCCAACTGCCGGTGAAGAACATAGCAAGGCCTTGCTAAAGGAAGGACATTGATACACATAGTTCTTAAAGTGGACACATTCTAGTTTATGGTTATATTGCTAAGTAGTATACTGATAGCATAAATGAGCCTAGAGTTCTCGTTTACGCTTAAAAAAAATTCCTTTAATCTGATATTGCCGCATAATTTTAGGAAGTAGTTATACATGCTTAGAAGATAGAACGTTGTTTCTCTATTGTTTCTTAATATTATAACTTACTGTTTTTTTTTTCTGTTGTTTCTGTGTCAGTCTGGGTTGCTGTACCCTAATGGTTTAAGCAGGGATTTAGCTGACTGACATAATTTCACTTACTTGCTCACTGGGTAAAAATCAAAATGCACTGGTACTGTGTCAGTGTAATTCTTAATGGTGTACACACAATGTCTGAACCTAGAGTGTCAGGTGGGCTGGACGGTTTACAGGGTCACAGTGGTGTTGAAGAACACCCATTAACCAGCAACCCCCAAGGGGGCAATGCTACACGTGTTTGTGAAAAATGTCAAAATTGGCCCAGACAGCGAGTGGTAAAGGCTCAATGAATAGCTATTAGGCCTTAAAGTTGGCTGCAGCATTCTCATTAGCAGAGATGATTCCAGGCATGTTCGGATCCTAGTCTGTATGTATCTGAGCTATCCCGCCCACCATCAAGCTGTCACAGTGTCCCACCAATCATATGTGGCTGAGGCATTCTCCTCACCACAGCTAAACATCTGAACATATACATACCTCTTGTATATGTCTAGCCGCAGAGTGGGGAATGCCTCAACTGGGGCATTGTGACAGCTTCATGGTGGGTGGGATAGCTCAGGTGCATTCAGACTAGGACCTGAAAATGCCTGAAATCATCCCTACCTATTAGTTGTCAAAAAATGAGACATCTCTGCTGATTCAGAATACGTGTATGGTTTAGGATTAGAGTTGAGCAGCACACCCCCCCCCCCCCTGTTTGGTTCGCACCAGAACTCCCAAACATGTAAAAAGTTCCTTCCGACCCAAGCCACAAACTCAATTAATGTCTATGAGACCTGAACTTGAAAAATCAAAAGTCCCAATTTTGAAGGCTTATTTGCAAGTTATTGGCACTCCTACTCTTGACTCCTCTCCAGATCCCCTCATAGACTGCAGAAATCATAAAAAAGAAGAGATTGCCAGAGGCTGCGGACATGATACAAAAGATGGTTAGAGGCTGCAGATATAATACAAGAGATGGTTAGTGCCTGCGGATTTGATACGGGAGGTGGTTAGAGGATGCGGACATGATAAGGGAGGTTGTCAGCGGCTGCAGGCATGTCATGGGACGTGGTCAGAGGCTGCTTCATCCTCCCATGGGGACACTAGATCTGGTGATTTAAAGGAGGGGGGAGTTCCAAGGGATTCCCATAATTTTCAGGGATTCCCTCTCACTTACTATTTTAGTTATGGGATAGGAAGTGAAGGGAAATCCCTCCAATGGGACACAAATGGGGGTGGGGGGGGACCTTCCTTATTTTATCCAACAATGAAAAAAAAAAGTTGTTCCTTTAGTTCTACTTTAAATTGCTGGCAATTACCAGCTTCAGCCACCTTATTTCAGGTCTGGTTTGAATTTTAAAGAAGACCCCAAAAAAGAAAGTGAGCCCCCCCCCCCCCCACAATAACTCTTGCCAGGCACTTCAGATCTGGTATATACTGTATGATAATGGGAGACCCCACACAAAAAATTCAAATCAGGCCCTTTAGGTCTGATATGAATTTTAAAGGGGACCCCATGCAAAGGATAAAAATTACAGTGGGGGTTCCCTTCCTATAATTCATATCAGGCCCGTCAGATCTGGTATAGATGGTAATGAAAGACCTAATGCAAAAAAAAAAAAAAAAAAACAACAAAAAAGCAGTGTTTTGAATTTTAAGGGGCAAACCCCACCCAAAAGTCAAGATATAAAATCCACACCCAACTTCTTGGCATGCCAGGAAAATAGTGTGTGTGCGTGTGTGCGGGGGGGGGGGGGGATGAATGTACGTGTGCTCCCTGAACCATACCAGAATACAAAAAGCTAACAAATGGTATAAAGAGAGATTGGGGTCAGTTGTGTTTTAAGAAGAAGCCCACAGCCCCTGCTATTCCTGGTTGGAAAGCGCTCATCAACAAAGCCCTACCTTTTGACAAGGCTACATAAAATAGCAGAGGAGTGCCTAACAAGACTGACAAGGTATGGGGTTGATAGGTAAATAATGAGACTACTAGGGATTGGCTCTGTTTTTGAGTTGAACGTAAGTTCGACTCGAACAAATGGAGCGCTCGGCGGGAAGTCCGCCCACCGATGAGCGCCCATAATGCACTGCGTTGTTGCAGTGCATTGATTTCTGATGATTGGCCAAAGCATGCACCTGACCTGTATGCTTTGGCCAACCAAAGCATAATGTCCTGTCAGAGCCATGAATGGCCGAAAGGCAAGGTGCCTTTGGCCAATCAAGTCCACGCCCCACACTATATAAGGCTGCTGCTTACACGGCAGCCGTGTATAGTGTGTTACAATAGAGATTAGGCAGGTAGCTAGTGGATAGTGAGTTTAGTCAGTTTAGTGCAGTCAGTGTAGTGTACAGGCATACTCCACTTTTAAAATGTTTGAATATGTTGTAATCTTGGGTCCCCTCTCGGTGCACCCCAAGTTTTGTGTCCCTGTCACTTATAGTTCAGGAGCAGTACCTTCCCGTCTTCCCAAAAACCCTGGGCTGTGGCTGTGGGTGTCTTATTGGAATCTGGAAGCCCCCTTTAACAAGGGGGCCCCCAGATCCCACCCCCCTGTGTGAATGGGTGGCACCACCCTCTTCTGACGTCATGTGATGTCAGCAGGGGGGTAGTGCAACCGGGTGATGTAACCGGGTGTCCCAGCACCCCATAGCATCTTGTCCCTATGTTGATGGGGACAGGGGCCTCTTCCCGACAACCCTGGCCTGTGGTTGCGGGGGGTCTGCGGGTGGGGGGCCTATTGGAATCTGGAAGTCCCCTCTAACAAGGGGGCCCCAGATCCCGACCCCCATGTGAATGGGTGGCACTGCCCCTTCTGATGTCACGTGACATCATGCGACGTCAGGTGGCCCTGCCCCTTGCCTATAAAAGAACTGTCAAAGCTGAAGATCAGGCAAACGATGGGTAGCCTCTGAAGAGGAGAAGCGTTTTTGAGTTTTTTTCTATTTTTCAGGTACGGTGGGCATTTGATTGATGATGGATTTACATCGTCTTTCTTTTTAATAAAGGACTTGTCAAAAACTGTGTTATGTGATTTTTACTTTTTTACTCTTTTTTGGTGAATGGGTACTGGTATGATGTACCCGATACCCATTCACATGGGTGGGGGGGCAGGGTCTGGGGGCAGACCCAGACAACCACAGCCCAGGGTTGTCTGGAAGAGGCCCTTGTCCCCATCAACATAGGGACAAGGTGCTGTGGGGTGGTAGGGGGCAGAGCCCCCCCTGCCCCAAGGCACCCACCCCCCCCCCCATGTTGAGGGAATGTACCCTGGTATGGTTAAGGATGGGGGGCAGCTTGCTCGCCCCCCCCCCCCCCCTTTCCTGACCTGCCAGGCATGCAATACATTACAGAGGTGAGCAAGTTCAAATTACATTTTTTCCTTTAGAAATGTCAGTATTGCTGCAGCAGGCTCTATACAACACACAGATGCGCTACTTTAAAGGCAGACTAAGGGGACCCCCCAGGCTGGGATGCCCTAATATGGCCATTTTAGATCAAATGCCACAGCCACAGCTGAATGGGCTGCCACTGACAACTTCCTTCTAGGTTCAGCAGAAGATGAATTTGGGCTAAACCCAAGCTCATCCCTACTCTGGACCAGCCAAAATGAGAACTGGTATTATACTGAATGCAAAACAGGGCTGGGACAAGGGGTGGGCAGGAGGGGAGGCTGCCCTGAGCACTGTGAGGTGGGGGAGGGGTGCCATAAGGTGATTGGGGGAGGGCATTTGTGTTGGAAGGTGGAATTTGAGGGATGGCAGGGTGTAAGTATTGTTTTAGGAGGGGAAATTGGGGGGGGGGGAGGTTGCTAAGACTGGTGATTTAGGGAGGTTTCTGTTAGGAGGGAGGGAAGAAGAAGATTTGTGGTGGGGGGGGGTTTGGGGGGGAATTTGTTCTGGGAGCAGGAATTTTGAAGTGGGGGGGGGGGAGATGTGTACTAGGAGGAAATTTTAGGGCTAAAGGATTTGTGCTAGGAGGCGTAAATTGTTTTGGGGTGGGGGGCATTTGAGCCAGGGGAATTTTGGGGTCAAAGATTTGTGCTGAGAAGGGAGATTTTAGCAGGGGATGGATTTGTACTGGGAGTAGGCTGAGTTTATGCTTAGGGGGTAAGCATGCAAATTAGTGCTCAGTGGTTTTGTAGGGGGATATTTGCTAATGTTCATACATCAAGAGGAGGGGGCGCTGTTTGGCATGTTCGACTTGGGCTCTTGATGACCTTGTCCCTAGAATGTTCCTGGACAGGTTTGCTGGCTGCCGCCACAGCAGGATTCTCCATAAAATCTACCTAACACCTGGAACACGGTGTCCTTCATACCCATAAAAAAACAAGCTACCATGAGCATGGCCGGGACAAGGGGTGGACAGGTGGGGTGGCTGCCCAAGGCACTGTGAGGTGGGGAAGGGGCGCTATAAGGAGATTAGGAGGGAATTTGTGTTGGAAGGTGGAATGTGGGGGGCAGCAGGGGGTATTGTTTTAGAAGGTGAAATTTGGGGGAGGAGGTTGCTAAGAGTGGTGATTTAGGGGGATTTCTTTTAGGAGGAGGGGGGGGGGGGATTTGTGCTAGGAGTGGGGGATTTGGGGGGAATTTGTGCTGGGAACGGGAAATTTGAAGTTGGGGGAGAAGATGTGTACTAGAAAGGAAAATTTTAGGAGCCGAGGATTTGTGCTAGGAGGGGTGATTTGTTTTTTTTTTTGTGGGGGGGGGGGGGGAGGGGGTGCATTTGAGCCGGGGGAATTTGGGGGATGGGGGGCAAATATTTGTGCTGAGATGGGGGGTTTCAGCACGGTGGTTTTGTACTGGGAGGAAGGAGAATGTATGCTCAGGGGTAAGCATGCAGATTAGTGTTCAGTGTTTTTGTGGGGGGATTTTTGCTGTCACATAATGTTAATAAATCTGGGGGGGGGCGCAGCTTGGCATGTTCGACTTCGGCTCTAGATGACCTTGTCCCGGCACTGACCATGAGTGTAGAATCTGCGCTTTTCAGAGCTATAAGCACAAATAAAAAAAATAAAAAAAGAAAATGAGTTAGTACTTTCCACCACAAGATGGCAGCATTTCTCATGCTGATAGAAATGGTTCTGTATCTGCAATAAGCCAGCATAGTATTACCTCCCTCAAACCTATATAGACTATTAAAACCTCTGTATTGAGCTTGCACCTATTTTTAGCCAGTCTAGGCAACAAAGAACTAGGAGTTCAGCAAGATCACTAGAATAGACAGTCATCTACCAACCTGACTTGACTGGAAGCTGTATTTGACAGAAGGAACTGTTTGCAGTTTAACAGACTTGAGCAAAATTAGCTGAATTTTAGAATAAAACAGACCTCCCCCTCTTTTTCCTCCAGCTCCACAGAAAGCTCTTATCATATCTCTAATGACATATGCAGGACAGGAATGGATGCTGTCTATACGTTCATTTATTGCTGCACAACTGTGCCTGTGCCTGTGCCAGCCCAACACCCGGGCTCGTGTAAATGGAATTAATTGCAATACATTCCATCACCTCCCATTACAGCGAAGCGGAGATGAAACGATCCTGTTAGGCAGGATCAGTAATTAAAAACTCCGTACCGATTCTGCTCTAAGGCCAACTTACTTGCTGTGGAATTTCAAAGATGGGCGGATGTAAAGGGTAAAAGCATGCCTGGCCAATCTGGGGTTACTGGCTGTGTAGATTCTGCAGGGGGCTGCCATAAACAGGATAAAAATAGATGATAGATCCCCAAACACGGAGCCAGTGGCTTTAATATGACGCAGGAGAGGAACATCTGTCAACCCCCCCCAACAGCCTACACACGGTGGTGTACCCCTGTGTGAGCCTCATACAGATGGTCTAGAGAAGAAACCGTATCCTAATGTAAACCATGATAGAGGAGGAGGAGAGAGCCGGGGAAAGCGAGGAGAGGGGAGCGAAACACGCCAGAGGGGGAGACATAGCAGAAGACAGTAATACTCATAAAGGTGGAGGAAGAAGGACCAGAATTGACTGCAAAGATTAATTTGATTTTATTTTCATACAATGCGTTGGCGTGTTTTGCGGTGATTTACCCAAAACACAGCATTGCTCAAAACACTTCTAAATGAGCTTGCAATTAGAAATGAACAAATTGTCTGCAGTCTGCAGGTACTCTGCCAAATCCATCCACATTCTACGCTGTTGGACATTTGCATTCCAATTTTTTGTTTAAAGTGACCTTTTCCATTCTCCGAATGTTCAAACATCGTGGTACCTTCATAATCTGCTACAACAGCCATTTAAATCACATTTCTTCTACCGCAATGAGCAGTCCAAGCTACCCTGTACTGAAATACGAATGTTGACTTTAAAAAAAAAAAAACTCAGTGGTCTTCGTTTCCATGTCCTTGCATCGATATTAGTGAGGCAACACCATCATAGGAAGGACTGAGGTGGCTTTGATGTTGGGGCAATAATTGGCAGCCTGGCTTTACCTTTTCTTATGCTTTATAGGAGGCAACATGGCAGGGTCCCATGGTTGAATATAACACAGAGAATTATAAAGAATGGCGCAGGATATTGATACAGCTAAACGTCATTATAATATATGAATGTTCTGTGGAGGTGTAGGGTTATACTAAAAAGTACAAAGATATCTGTGAGAGCTCTGAGACTGAAGTCATTTCTGCAATATTTAAAGGAAACAGCAGAGGGTGCCAACTACAGTGAGGGAAAAAAAGTATTTGATCCCCTGCTGATTTTGTGCGTTTGCCCACTGACAAAAAAATAATCAGTCTATAATTTTAATGGTAGGTTTATTTTAACAGTGAGAGACAGAATAACAACACAAAAATCCAGAAAAAATGCATTTAAAAAAGTTATGCATTGATTTGCAGTTTAATGAGTGAAAAAAATATTTGATCCCCTATCAATCAGCAAGATTTCTGGCTCCCAGGTGTCTTCTATACAGGTAACGAGCTGAGATAGCAGCACTATCTTAAAGGGAGTGCTCCTAATCTCAGCTTGTTATCTGTATAAAAGAGACCTGTCTAGAGAAGCAATTGATTATTTAGATTCCAACCTCTCCACCATGGCCAAGACCAAAGAGCTGTCCAAGGATGTCAGGGACAAGATTGAAGACCTACACAAGGCTGGAATGGGCTACAAGACCATCGCCAAGCAGCTTGGTGAGAGGGTGAAAACAGTTGATGCAATTATTCGCAAATGGAAGAGACACAAAATTACTGTTAATCTTCCTCGGTCTGGGGCTCCATGTAAGATCTCACCTCGTGGAGTTTCAATGATCATGAGAACCATGAGGAATTAGCCCAGAACTACACGGCAGAATCTTGTCAATGATCTCAAGGCAACTGGGACCATAGTCACCAAGAAACAATTGGTAACACACTACGCCATGAAGGACTGAAATCCTGCAGCGCCCGCAAAGTCCCATTGCTCAAGAAAGCACATGTACAGACCCATCTGAAGTTTGCTAATGAACATCTGAATGCTTCAGAGGAGAACTGAGTGAAAGTTTTGTGGTCAGATAAGACCAAAATCAAGCTCCTTGGCATCAACCCAATGCACCATGTTTAGAGGAGGAGGAATGCTGCTTATGACCCCAAGAGCACCATCTCCACTGTAAAACATGGAGGTGAAAACATTATGCTTTGAGGGTGTTTTTCTGCTAACGGGACAGGACAACTTTACTGCATCAAAGAGATGATGGACGGGGCCATGCACCCTCAAATCTTGGGTGAGAACCTCCTTCTCTCAGCCAGGGCATTGAAAATGGGTCATGGATGGGTATTCCAGCATGACAATGACCCAAAACACACGGCCAAGGGGACAAAGGAGTGGTTAAAGAAGAAGCACATTAAGGTCCTGGAGTGGCCTAGCCAGTCTCCAGACCTTGATCCCACCAAATATGTGGAGGGAGTTGAAGGGTTGAGTTACCAAACGCAGCTTCAAAACCTTAAAGACTTGGAGAGTATTTGAAAAGAGGAGTGGGACAAAATCCCTTCTGAGATGTGTGCTAGCCTGGTGGCCAACTACAAGAATCGTCTGACCTCTGTGATTGCCAACAAGGGTTTTGCCACCAAGTAATAAATCATGTTTTGTGAAGGGTTCAAATATTATTTCATTCATTAAAATGTAAATCAATTCATAACTTTTTTGAAATGTGTTTTTCTGGAACTTTTTGTTGTTATTCTGTCTCTCACTGGTAAAATAAATCTACCATTAAAATTATAGACTGATCATTTCTTTTTCAGTGGGCAAACATACAAAATCAGCAGGGGATCAAATACTTTTTCCCTCACTGTAAGTGCAGTCTTTTCCTATATACTGCACTTAGTTGGCGTCATCTGCTGTTTCCCCGATGGGTGAAAAACTGAGTTCTGGGGCACAGGGAGTTTTTGTTCAATGAATACACACCAATAAATGACTCTGCCCTTTTTTTTTTTTTTTTTTTACTTGGATTGTAGGGTGTAGGTCTACTCTGAAGTCTAGGGAGGATATCTAGACTTAGGTTTCTTCTTTCCCTGCCTTGGAGGGTTTCCGTTCAGGAGAGCCCCTCACCTAGTACTCGTTGGTTGACTTTGGCTGATCATGAGGAATGAGGTTCGCTGGACCTATTGACTAGGAGGACCTAAGTGTGCCTTGCGCCATCTGGAGTCTTGCACCCCAGGTGGTGGTGGAAGGGTTCTTCCTCTTCAGGAGGAGGCCCTATGACAAATCCTAAGTGCTCTTTTTTTGCGGTTGTTCACATACATCCAGCAGGCTGGAAGAAAAAAAAATGAGTTGTTAATAAGCTGAAGAATTTAAACATGTCAGCAATTAGCATAGTAAAGGAATGTCTTTATAGGTTATGTAATCCCTAACAACAAACTTCTCTTATTTATTCCCTTTTGGTCTGTTAAGTACTGTATATCTTTAAAACTGTTTGGGTAAATCTGTTAAATAAGTGCAAAAACAACTTGTTGATCCTTCCAGAAATCTGGTCAGCTGACAACATCCTGAGCTGGACTCTTATTAGTGACATTGTTACCAGCTACTGTATCTCTGAGGACTACAAAACTCTTCCCTTCTATGTTACTAAAAAGAGAAAACTGGGAGTTTGTTGTAGTTCTGTCCTAGTGTGATAAAGCTGCTTCCCCACATATACAGTGTGCTAAGAGAACTTTGTCACTCTACTGGTAAGTTTACCTGCTTAAAAAGAAAATGAATGCAGCCACCTCATCTAAGGGCTGGTAAGCTTCCATATATTGAATTTTTCGTTTTGGGTTTGAATACGCTTTAGAGCAAATCTGTTCTATGCTTTAACCCACATCCTCGGCAGCACACACTTCCCTTTTCTTTAGTCTGCCCTTTTCCCATGTTCCGTTCAGCACCAGAAGCCCAACGAAATACAAAATACTTCTAGGTGTGGAGGAACATGTGGATCCCCATGTGAAAATACCAATGTATTTGGGACAGTTGGTGCTGCCATGCAGGACGTTCATAGTCCTGTGTGAGCTTCAGCCCTGACAACACATACCCGTAGCAGAGTGCCCATATACTCACCATGCTCAGGTGTAGATGCAGGTCCCTTTGACTATTTTTCCCACAATTCCTTGGATTCCTAGAAATGCCCTGGGAAGATACATTTCTCTGCTTCCATCCCTCAGCAGCTCACAGAGGCCAAACCTGATGAGGAAGGAATAGGCGAGTAAATAATCTGCAGCCAATTGAGAGACCCTCCACTGTCAGAACAGGCGTGCAGGCAGTCAGGCCAGAGCCTGATAGCACACAACTTCTCTGGTATATCTAGCTACTGTGGTGAGCCCCTTCCTAAATGCTACCAGAGTACGCTAGTTCCAGTGGGGCGGCCTCCCTGTGTCTTCAGGCCTTGGACCCCTCCAGCTGTTTGCTTGTGTTAGCGGAGCTACTTTGGACTTTGCTGAGAGGAATAATGTATAACAGGATAAGTGTATATAGCTGTGTTCTTAACTGTTTTATTGAAGTAGCAATTCTCATCTAGACTCTCTGTTGTTATACTGTACAATCTTTTAGAGACTGCAGCCACATGTTACCCTGACTGAGCCAAAGAGACAATGCTGTGAAGAGTTCATGTTCGTGCAGCTTTCGTAATCTGTTTTGCATTACCTCGCAGTGTGTGTATAATCTTTGTCATTCTGATCCTGATTTGCAATAATTATTCTAAATTTTCACCTGTTTAGTAAAACATCTGAAGTTACACTCTGCAGAGATCAGTGAGGAAAGCTCTGAGAGTTGATTGGAGGGGAGGGACACACCCCCTTCACACAGCACACAGGAACAGAGCTGAGGCTGTCAATCACAGGCTGTGTGCTGGAGCTCCCTCCCCTGTCACCTTTTTCTCTTGGTGTCAGAAAACTTACCAGAAGTGAAAGCAGAGGAACAAGGCAGCAGAGAGAAACAACACTTAAAGGATAAGTTTACCTTTTGTAACATATTACAAGTCATCCCCTTATTTAGGGTGTAAGGTGTAACACGTTACTGTTGCAATGGCCCCCCACACCCCCTGATCTCTCATTTTGACAGCAGCAGGGGATCTTCTCCCCCTGCTCGCTATCACAGTTTTTTTTTTTAAAAAGCAGCCATGCAGGGCTCTTTCCACCTGGCTGCATCATTCATTCAGAGTTCTGTAAAAAATAAAAAGAGAAGGCGCCACCATCTGAGTGTATCTGTTTAACCACTTCCCGACCAACTGCCCCCTTCTTACTGCGGCAGGGATGCCCTCACGCGCAAACCCGACTTAGACCTACGTCGGTCGCGTGCGGGAAGCTAGGGGGCGAGCGTGGGCCCACTCGGCAGCGGGGAAGCCGATGCATGGGTCAGGTGGCTCCGATTGTCGCCTAACACCTGCGATCGTTCCCCGCTGAGAGAGAAGGACGGCCGCCTGTTGTAAATACAGATGACCGTTCTTCTCCCTGGAATGATCATAGAGCCCATGTGATCCTTCTATATAGGATCACATGTATCTATGGTTATTTCACAAGCCACGCCCCCCACACAGTTAGAATCACTCCCCTAGGCTCACATTTAACCCCTTGATCACCCATAGGGTTAACCCCTTCCCTGCCAGTGTCATTACTACAGTAACAGTGAATAATTTTAGCACTGACAGTAGTAATGTCACTGGAAAGTGTCAAAAATGTCAGTTAGGGGTCTGATCTGTCCGCCGCAATGTCACATTCCCACAAAAAATTGCAGATTGCCGCCATCACTAGTAAAAAAAATGTGAAAAAAAAGAAGTGAATAGAAAAAAGAATAGAAATAACTAAGTTAAACTTTCTCCAAAATTCAAATTGAATCAAAGTCTAATTGAATTTGAAAAGGAAATCGGATTTGAAAACAAGAATAGAATAGAATAGAATAGAAAACCAAGGAACCGAATAAGAATAGAGTAAAACAGAACAAAATAAAATAAAAAATAAAAGAACAGAATAGAAAATAAAGGAACTGAATAGAATTAAACTAAATAGAATAGCATATCAAATAAAGGAATATAATAAATTATAATATAATTAAAAAGAATAGAAAAGAATAGAATAAAAATGAGAAGTCAATAGAAAAAAGAATAGAATAAAATAGAAAGAATATAACCGTCTTCTAAAATTTGAATTTCAAATAGAATACATTTTAATTTGAATAGATTAGAATAGAATAGAAAAGAACTGAATAAAATAGAATAGAAAAGAATTAAACAGAAAAAAAAGAATAGAATAAAATAGAATATAACCATCTTCTGAAATTCAAATTCTAAATAGAATAAATTTGAATGCCGATTCAAAATCAAATAGAATAATTTCAAATTTTCCAAATTCGGTCGATTTGAATTAAATGCGACTGAATTCGGAAAAATCAAATGAATTTGAAAAGGAATAAACAACATGAAGCTAACTAATTCTGAAACCAAATTAAACAAACTGAATGAATTTAAACAAAATTATTTAAATAACGCATTGAAACAAAACATTTTTTTTCTGCACATGTCTACAATGAACTACCAGGGCACTGCTGAGCTCTGTGGTTGTTTATTGAGTCTTCCTCCCAGTGTGTACCTGCCTGTATGAGGTGTGAGACAGATACACAGACAGTCTGCAAGAGCTCTGTTGCTGATCGCTGGTGCAATGCTATGTAAAAAAAGTAAAAAAAAAAACCAAAAAAAAACGTGCTTTTATAAATTTTTTTCACAAAGGTGAACTTATCCTTTAACCACTTTAAGACCGGAAGGTTTGACCCCCTTCCTGACCAGGCCCTATTTTTGCGATTCGGCAAAAGCTTTCTTTTGGTGGTATTTGATCACCTGTGTGATTTTTAATTTTTGCGCTATAAACAAAAAAAAGAGCGACAATTTTGAAAAAAAATATATATATTTTTCACATTCTGCTATATAACATTCCCAAAAAAATTAAAAAATCTAATATTTTTAACATTTTAGGCCAATTTGTTTTCCGCTACATATTTTTGGTAAAAAAATATCGCAATAAGCGTATTTTGATTGGTTTGCGCAAAAGTTTTTTTACTAGTATTGGTGGCCATCTGCGATTTTTTTTGCAGGACTGGGACATTGCGGTGGACAGATCGGACCCCTAACTGACATTTTTTACACTTTTGGGGGGACCAGTGACATTACTACAGTAATCAATGCTAACAATATGCACTGTTACTGTAATAATGACACTGGCAGGGAAGGGGTTAACCCTATAGGTGATCCAAGGGTTAAATGTATGCCTCATGCTTACTGACGTGTGTGGGGGGAGGGGGTTCTGTGACACAGACAGAGATCGCAGGTTCAGCTATGCTGAATCCTGTGATCTCTCCCTGTCTGTCAATGAAAAGATCCGCCTGCTCTGTTTACATAAGCAGGCGGGTCTTCTCACAGTTT
Organism: Pelophylax lessonae; assembly: GCF_965119305.1. NCBI lineage: Eukaryota > Metazoa > Chordata > Amphibia > Anura > Ranidae > Pelophylax > Pelophylax lessonae. Next base: position 83,631,215 of record NC_138774.1, read on the forward strand.
CCCCGATGATCAGGGAAGGGAGGCGGCGATCGGCGCCTCTCCTCCTCCGGCCCGACTGTGTTTAGACATAGCAGCGCGCGCGCGCGTGCTACCGAGACCACTAGGAGTCCATCGACGTAGATCTACGTCGCTGGACCCAGGGGAGCCGCACTGCCGCAGTAGGATTACTGTGAGCAGTCGGCAAATGTTTAATGCCCTGGATTGAGACAAGTTCACACTATAGAGGGGTATGCTTTGTTCATTTTCCATATCTGAAGTTTACAACCACTTTAAGCTGACCATACACAAAAAAAGATATTTTTTTTGTTCAGCTTCCAAAAAAATCCAACGATTTTCTTCATCCAAGCAGAACACAACAGGAATGGATAAATATCCCACTGTAGCTTTTGTGGTTTGACAGCTGCCCTGCCAGCTGTCCAAATACCCAAACAGCGGCTGCAACTGATTGGCCATCAATTTTCCACCTGGCTGCTTTGGTTTTGCAGTCCACGGAAAGGGCCACCCACTGGGTGAATTTCATCAGGTTCATCGGCAACCATCCGGTCTTATCCTTCCGCGATTACCATCCTTTTACATACCTTGGTCAGGGCTTTGCTTTCTATCAACAAAGGTAAGAACAATCGTACACTTGTATATAGAGTCTGCACTAAAATGAACCTGCTGTTTTTCCTACTTGGAGAAATTGCACATTCATTTTGAGTCTATTTGTAATAAATTTCACAAAAAAATAAATAAAATAAATATTTCCTCCCTTACTGTAAGAGGCCACATGCGGGTTCCCTGCCTCCTCAATCTCTAACTTCATGTCAGAGAACAATGAAATCTATGGAGATTCTTTTCTTACTTGTTTGTATGCTATATTATATTTCCTACTGGGGTAAAATAGAAGGCATAGTCTTTTCTGGCTTTTTTAACATGTTTTTTTATTTATTTAAGAGATCAGCGTGATGTAAATATTTTTTATAACTGTGTTAATGTTTTGAAATCCTTGTTTCATTGTATGAATTGTATTGATATTTGCACATGGCGGAGACAGCCGTATTTGTTATACCATATACTCAGGCTCGGTTTCCAGCTTTGAAAAGCTACAGAATAGTTGTGTAAAAATTCATATACAAAATTACTTTAATAAACACAACAATAGTCAGAAAGGAAAATTAATTAGCATGCTCAGGGCGGCAGCAACATTCCACATTTATTGAATAGTAGCAGAGTTCACCTTTGACATGTTTTACACTGATGTGTTGAATAAAAAAATAGTTTTTCAACTCAAAGCATGTCAGAGGTGACCCTTACTACTATTCAATTAAAAAGAAAAGTTGCTGCAGCCCGGATTGCGTTGATTCATTTTATTTTATGACTATTGCTGTGTTCAGTTGAAAGAACATTTTATGTGGCTTTTTACTTGTTTTTACCTATTTCCTTTTTTGACCAATTTGCCGGAGTACAACAAGGTCGACCAGCATCCGGGAGTTGTGAATAACCACTCACCTTAAGTGGTATACCTATCTTATGATGAATACAGCAGTGCTTACTAATGCAAAAAATAAGTTGCACAAAAAGTGTCACCAAATAATTAAAAATAATAATTTCTCACTGACAGCTGCACTCCCAGAATGTCCACATAAATTTTATACCTAATAATAATAATAATAATAATAATAATGAAAAACGTGTTGCGCTATCAATGTAAGCAGCATACATTCAATAAAGTAAGACATTCATATATACCGTATTTTACGGCGTATAAGACGACCCCCCTAATTTTCAAGTTAAAACATAGGTTTTGGGCTATACTCGCCGTATAAGACTACCCCCCTTCCGAAGCAAGGCAACACCATTGAAAACATCAGATTTCTCATAGATCTTCAAGGTACCCCAAGTACTGTAATACATGTAATCTCTCATAATATCTCCAAGGTACCCTAAGTATAAGTATTACCAGTAGATGTAATCTCAAGATGCTGGCTGTGTGGGAATCCTGTACCGGTATACCGTATGTACCGTAGCTTCGGCTACATACAGTATACCACGCTGAGCCAATCGCAGTGAGCGATGTATTCTATTATTGAATGCAAAGCCTGCTCGGATTGGCAGAGTCAGAGAGGCGGGCTGATGTTACTCCGCAATCCGAGCAGGCTTTGCATTCAATAATAGAATACATCGCTCTCCCTGATTGGCTCAGCGCGGTACACTGTATGTAGCCGAAGCTATGGTACATACGGTATACCGGTACAGGATTCCCACATAGCCAGCGTCTTGAGAGATTACATCTACCGGTAATACTTATACAGTAAAACCTTGGTTTGAGAGTAACTTGGTTTAAGAGCGCTTTGCAAGACAAGCAAATTTTTCAAATAAATTTTGACTTGGTTTACAAGCGATGTCTTGATATACAAGTAGCCTCAAGTCACAGCTGAGTAGAAAAGAGGAGAGGCGCCTCTAAGTGTAGCAATATGGTTAAATTTAATGAAGGTACAAACTTTAGCAACTCAGATGGTTGATGATTGGAACAGGCACATCTAAGGATGCAGGCATCCAGGCTAAAGCTGTCCACATAGACCATCCTCCGCACCGCCATCTACGTCATCCCTTCCATGCTGCCCCTCGCTTTCAGATCGCTTTACAGCAGGGTGGTCTTCCCGGTAAGGATTACAGACTGGCAGCCAGCGGTGCAGAAGATAGTCTATGTGGACAGCTTTACCCCGGATGCCTGCATACTAAGATGTGCCTGTTTTATTCATCAACCATGTGAGTTGCTAAATGTTGTACCTTCATTAAATGGAACCATATTGCTACACTTAGAGGCGCCTCTCTTCTCTTTCATACTCTGTAGCTCCTGCTGGATTTTGCTTCTAAATAAAATGTGGAAGCGGCTATTTGTGGATGGACATTTTATGGTTATATAACCTCTCGCAATGCTATAATCTTTTTATATGGACTATAAACTGAAGGACTTATGAATAAATGGTTGTGGAACGAATCATCTGAGTTTCCATTATTTCTTATGGGGAAATTTGCTTTGATATAAGAGTGCTTTGGATTACAAGCATGTTTCCGGAACGAATTATGCTCGCAATCCAAGGTTTTACTGTACTTAGGTTACCTTGGAGATATTATACTCGGCATATAAGACGACCCCCCATTTTTGGGGGATTTTTTTTAGGTTCAAAAGTAGTCTTATACGCCAGAAAATACAGTATCAAAAACTGTAACTAAGAATGTGTTAAAAAAAACCTTCATAAATAGTCCGGTAAAGTCCATCAGAAAAAAAAAAAAGAAGAATAGAAGTGCTCTTGTGCAAAAAGTAAATTTTTACAAAAATTCATATTTCAGCATGCATAGCAAAATCCTAACACCCAACTCTCAAGCTGCTTACCAGCTACTCTGACCCCAAGATGGGGGTCTGGCTGCACTTTATCCCAGTACCCCCATGGGATGGATGGATATCAAGAGACAAGAATCCAGGATGGGTTACCCTACAACCAGGATTTTCAACAGTGGTCTCAGCTACTCTGACCCCAAGATGGTGGGGGGGCTGCACTTTATTCCAGTATCCCCATGGGATGGATAGATATCAGGAGCCAAGATTCCAGGATTGGCTACCATACAAACAGGATATTCAACAGTGGGTTCAGCAAAAGGGAGAGACAAAGGGGGAACTCATAGTGTGGTAATTAAAATGAGAATGGAACTAGTCAGGAGGTGCTACAGCCGTGCTACAGCAGTGACTTTATTACACCCGTTGGGGTGTCTGCATGTGATTGTTTGTTTTATATGCAATTTTACTCCTGCCTTCTTGTAAGTAGTTTTAACCTTCATTATAAAGCCTGGATTTTTTATTACTACACTATGAGTTCCTACTTTGTCTTTCCTTTTTGCTGAGCCCACTGTTGAACATCCTGGTCATATGGTAACTAGTGATCGACCGATATAGTTTTTTCATTGCCGATACCGATACCGATATTTTGGCCATCGTGTATCGGTATCGGTATCTTTACATTTATAAAAATGTATTTAAAAATTATTTACATTAAAAAAAGTTTTATTTTTTTTTAAATTTACAGGTAGGGCCCTTTCACACGGGCGCTCCGTATGTCCGCAAATCATCCTATTTTTTTGCGGATGATTTACGGACATAATGTAAGTCAATGGCATTGCGGATGTCAGCGGAATACCATCCGCTGACATCCGATTTTCTTCCTTTCAGTTCTGTTCTGTTTTTTGGAACGGAACAGAACCCTATTTTTGTTCCGTTCAAAAAACGGAAAGGAAGGAAAATCGGATGTCAGCGGTGTCATCCGCTGACATCCGCAATGCATATAGACTTACATTATGTCCGTATATCATCCGCAAACGGATGGGATGATATGCGGACATACGGAGCGGATGACATAAATGTCATCCGCTCAGTGAAAAAAAAAAAGTGCCGGAGCGGATCGCAATGCGGTCCGCTCCGTGTGAAAGAGCCCGTACTCTTGTGGAGGGATATGTGGGTCTAAAAGACCCCAAACCCTCCTCTGCACTTAAAAGCATTCAAAACGCCAAGTTTGGCTGTTTTGAATTCTGTAATTTTTTTTATCTGGCGCCAGTACCCGGAACTTCCGGAAGTGATGTCACTTCCGGGTTTTTGTATGGAGACCTGATCAGAGCTGAATACGGCTTTGATCGGGTCTTCGGCGGCTATGCAGGCTGGTTGCCCGGTGGGAAGGGAGACCCGGGCGAGCCGCGGAAGGTGGCGGGAGGAGGGGACGTCCCCTCCCGCTTCTTGTAATGACAGCCGAGTGGCTTCTCAGCCGTATCGGTTGTCATTACAAGACAGCCGACCGTCAGCTATGGATGCCGGTACCAGGTTGATGTCCCTAGCTGCAGGCATCACTCCGGTACAAGCACTTTCCCAAAATATCGGCAATTTGGTAACCTCCGGGGCCGATTCCGATATATCGGGGAAAGTGCATATCGGCCCTCGATATATCGGCTTTGCAGATAATCGGTCGATACCTAATGGTAACCCATCCTGTAATCTTGGCTCCTGATATCCATCGATCCCATGGGGATAGTGGAATAAAGTGGAGTCAGACCCCCATCATGGTGTCAGAGTAGCTGGTAAGCAGCTTGAGAGTTGGGTGTGCATTTTTGGGTGTGAAGATTTTGCTATCCAAACTGAAATATGGATTTTTCTTGATACACAAGTATAAAATGAACTTTTTGCACAAGAGTACTTCTCTTCTCCTTTTTTTCTGATGGACTTTTCTGGATTATTTATGAGTAGGGTTGAGCAAATCCGAACTGTAAAGTTCGGGTTCGTACCGGACTTTAGGGTTTTTGGTACCCGGACCAGAACCTGAACATTTTACTGTATGATCGGTATAGAGTTCGGTGTTCTGTAATTTAATGGCGCGTTTAAAAAAGCTTGAGGGAAGCCAATCAACAGGTGTTTAACTCGTGTGCCCTTAGAAGCCATCACAGCCATGCCTACTAATGGCATGGCTGTGATAAGCCAGTGCAGCATGTGACCCAGCCTCTATATAAGCTGAAGTCACATAGTGACGCACGTCACTCTCCTCTATCTAGTGTAGGGAAAGGCTGCAGCTGCTGCTTTGAGGGTGAGAATAGGAGTGGGCAGAATTAGAGTTGAGCGGACACCGGGATGCTTTATTCTTTAATTAGAATTCAGTCAGCGTGCGATCTACATAGATTTTGTTGTGGGGCATTTTATGCAAGCTCAGTGCACCAACACTACATATGTGCTTTTGTGACATTTTTGACACCCTTTTTTGGCAATACCCTCTATCTGGGGCCTCTGCAGCATTATTCAGTGTGCATTTTAAGCTATATAGCTATAATTTTCTGGGTTTTAAAAAACACCCTTTTTGGGCTAAAATCCACAATTTTATAACCCTTGCTGCATCTGTACGTGTAGAATTCAAGCATTATAAACTGCTGTCATATTGTGTTAGTAAAAAAACACCCTTTTTGGGCAAAATACACAATTTTACAGCCCTTGCTTGGCGCATCTGTGATAAAAAAGCTTGAAACACTTCAAGAATTTTCAGGCTTTGAAAAAACACCCATTTTTGGCAATACCCTCCATCTGGGGCCTCTGCCGCATTATTCAGTGTGCATTTTAAGCAATATAGCTATAATTTTCGGAGTTTTTAAAAACACCCTTTTTGGGCTATAATCCACAATTTTATAGCCCTTGCTGCATCTGTCATTGTGAGATACACTTTTTGCATACTGTTGTTCTATTCTGCTATTCAAAAAACACCCATTTAGGGCAAAAAAAAAAATAATTTTGCAGTGTTTGCTGTATATGTTACTGTGAGATATACCCTATAGATACTGTTGTTCTATTTTGCTTTTCAAAAAACACCCATTTAGGGGAAAAATCTTAAATTGTGGCCTAGTCTGGATCTGTACGTGTGAGATACACCCTTTAGATACTGTTTTTCTATTCTGCTATTCAAAAAACACCCATTTAGGGCAAGATCGTAAATTTGAGAACTATGAGGAGAACGTCAAATAAGGGACGTGGCCCTGGTCCTGGTGCTGCTGGTGGAGCTCCTGTTACAAGGAGAGGACGTGGTCGATCTGTGCCAGCTACACGCACAAGTGAAACACCTGCGAGTGTGCGACAGAACCTGCAGCAGTATTTGGTCAGGCCTAATGCGGCTCTACGAATGAGGCCAGAACAAGTACAGGCGATAGTAGATTGGGCTGCTGACAGTGCCTCCAGTTCCGTCACATTGTCTCCCACCCAGTCTCCTGCTGAAAGATCAGAGTTGGCACCTGAAGCCGATGTCCATCAGTCTTTCACCTCACCCCCTTGCAAATCAGCCAAGCAGTCTGAGCCCCAAGTCATGCAGCAGTCTATTCTGCTTTTTGATGATTCTGTTTGCAGGGTTTCCAAGGGCCATCCACCTAACCCTGCCCCAGAAGTGGAAGAGATTGAGTGCACCGATGCCCAACCACTTATGTTTCAAGATGAGTACATGGGAGGACCATCGCAGTACGTCTTGGATAATGATGAAACACAGGTGCCAACTGCTGCGGCTTTCGGAATTGTGCAGACCGACAAGGAGGGCAGGGGTGAAGACTGAGTGGAAGATGATGTGGAGAACGATGAGGTCCTTGACCCCACATGGAATCAATGTCATGCAGGTGACCTGTGTAGTTTGGAGGAAGAGGCGGTGGTCTCACAGAGCCACCAGCACAGCAGAAGAGGGAGCAGGGTGCAAAAGCGGAGCAGCCGTCCCCTAGACAGTACGCTTGCTACTGCCCAATGCAGCATCCTCTAGACAGTACGCCTGCTACTGCCCAATGCAGCAAGGGACCTAGCACACCAAAACCAGCTCCAAGGAGTTCCCCAGCGTGGCATTTCTTCAGACAAAGTGCTGATGACAAGACACGAGTGGTTTGCACGCTGTGCAATCAGAGCCTGAAGCAAGGCATAAAACGTTCTCAACCTGAGCACAACCTGCATGACCAGGCATCTAAATGCAAAGCACGAGCTGCAGTGGAGTAGCCACCTCAAAAACCAAGAAAGGTCTCTGGCTCCTCCTGCTTCCTCTTCTGCTGCAGTCTCGGCCTCTTCATCCACCTCTGTAGTGACAGTGGCACCTGCCACCCCGCAAACACAGGATCTGCCAGCAACACCACCACCTGGGTCACCGACCATCTCAACAAATGTCCCACCCATGGAAGGGTTCAGCTCTCTATCTCCCAAACACTGGAGCGGAAGAGGAAGTGCCCACCCGTGATCCCTGGCCCTGAATGCCAGCATTTCAAAATTCCTGCCCTTTGAAATGTTGTAATTCAGTCTGGTGGAGACGCAGAGTTTTAAAGGCCTTATGGCGGTGGCTGTCCCACAATACGTTGTGCCCAGCCGCCACTACTTTTCCAAGCGAGCCATCCCTTCCCCGCACAACCAAGTGGGTGACAAAATCAGGTGTGCACTGTGCAACGCCATCTGTGGCAAGGTCCACCTAACTACGGATATGTGGACCAGTAAGCACGGTCAGGGACGTTATATCTCCCTAACAGCACACTGGGTAAATGCAGTGGCGGCTGGGCCTGAGGCGGATAGCAGTTTGGCGCATGTCCTTCCACCACCGAGGATTGCAGGGCGCTTCAGTTTGCCTCCTGTTGCTAACTCCTCCTACTCCACTTCCTCATCCTCTACCGCCTCCTCATCCGGTCAGGGTAACACCTTCACCACCAGGTTCAGAACAGCCAGGGGTAAATTACAGCAGGCAGTTTTAAAAATTGCCTGTTTGGGGGAAAAACCCCACACCGCGCAGGAGTTGTGGATGGGCAGTGAGCCTAAAGCCCGGCCTGGTGGTGTGCGATAATGGCCAAAATCTCGTAGCAGCTCTGGGCCTAGCCGGTTTGACACACATCCCTTGCCTGGCGCATGTGCTGAATTTGTGGTGCAGCGGTTCCTTAAAAATGACCCCGATATGTGAGAGCTGCTGCAGAAAGTGCGGGCCCTCTGTGTGCACTTTCGGTGTTCTCACCCTGCTACTGCTCGCCTGTCAGCGCTGAAGCGTAACTTCGGCCTTCCCGCTCACCGCCTCATATGTGACGTGCCCATAAGGTGGAACTCCACCTTGCACATGCTGGCCAGACTGTGCGAGCAGCAGCAGGCGATAGTGAAGTTTCAGCTGCAGCACGCACGCGTGAGTCACTCTGCGGAACAGCACCACTTCACCACCAATAACTAGGCCTCCATGCGAGACCTGTGTGCCTTGTTGCACTGTTTCGAGTACTCCACCAACATGGCCAGTGCCGATGAGGCCATTCTCAGCATTACTATCCCACTTCTATGCCTCCGTGAAAAAACGATTTGGGTGATGATGGAAGAGGATGTGGCACAGGAGGAGGTGAAGGAGGAAGAGGGATAATTTCCAAGGGTTTTAGGGAAGTCCTTCACAAGTGGCTCCGAGGGTGGGTTCCTGCACCCACAAACGCCAGGTACACAATTGTCCAGCAAGGGCACAGTTATGGAGGATGACGAGATGGAGGATGACGAGGTGGAGGATGACGAGGTGGAGATGGAGGAGGAGGAACCATGTTCACAGCAGGATGGCACCCAGACCATCTCATGGCCATCACTGGTGCGTGGCTGGGGGGATACAGAGGACACAGACGATACACCTCCCACAGAGGACAGCTTTTTGTTGCCTCTGGGCAGCCTGGCACACATAAGCGATTACATGCTGCAGTGTCTCCGCAACGACCGCCGAGTTTCCCACATTATAACTTGTGCTGGTTACTGGGTGGCCACGCTGCTGGATCCCCGTTACAAGGACAATTTACTGTCCTTAATTCTCTCACTTGAGCGTGATCGTAAGATGCGCGAGTACAAGCGCACGCTGGTAGACGCGCTGCTGGTGGCATTCCCACCTGACTGGAACAGTGGAAGCACAAGGCGAAGGCAGAGGAGGAGGAAGAAGTAGCCAATGCAGCCAAGGCACCGCCAGCACCTCAGAAGGCAGGGTTAGCATGGCCGAAATGTGGAAAAGCTTTGTCAACACGCCACAACATCCAGCACCACCAGCTAATATGGAACGTCTTAGCAGGAGGAAGTATTTCACCAACATGGTGGAGCAGTATGTGTGCCTAGACGTACTGAATGACGGGTCTGTCCCCTTCAACTTCTGGCTCTCCAAAGTGGGCACATGGCCTGAGCTTGCCCTTTACGCATTGGAGGTGCTGGCCTGCCCTGCAGCCAGTGTATTATCAGAATGTGTATTTAGCACGGCAGGGGGCGTTATCACAGACAAGCGCAGCCGCCTGTCCAGAGCCAATGTGGACAAGCTCATGTTCATTAAAATGAACCAGGCATAGATCCCACAGGACTTGTCCGTACCTTGTGCAGAATAGACATGTATACCGGTCTTGCCCAGCCATTGTTGTATTTTTGATCTTTCTCACTCTTTTGGGGTATACCCTAATGGGATAGTAGACAGGACTCCCTAGATTATTAATAAATAACAGATAATACATTTACAATAATGAGACACCACACAACATCTGGTTGGAAAATTTTTAAGGCCGCGGCCGTTTATTTTTTGTTTATTTAATCAAACAAAATAAAAGATTTTCAACAATATTATAAAACACTGAAAACAACCCGGTCACTATGACCCAGGTTGTAAGAATAAACAAATTCAACTTAATAAAATTATCCAGAACAATAATAATACATTGTCCCCCTTTACATAACACAAAGGTGACCCTACAAATAATAATACTGGCTGCGACAAAACAAGGGAGGGAGGGAGAGAACACCACAGCTCCATTCCAGTGAGGTGGCTGCGGGGGTCCCTCTTAAATAGCCCTAAACCAGAGGTTTAGGCAGGATTTTTCAGCGGGAAAAGGGGAAAACTCAACTAATCTCCCCAGATACAAGGGAATTTGAGCGGGAAGAGGGGGAACCGGCCCAATCTCCCCAGATACAGGGACGAATTTGAGCGGGAACAGCGGTTGAATAACCCCAGGTCATAAAACTAAACTTTCCCCAGCAACAATTTTACCTCACCCTGTGACTGCTAATAACTTGCCTACACCAAATTATAATCCCTGTCCCCATCCCATAAGGAAAAGGGGGCACAAAATGATGCCCCTTTTCCTTTCATTTAAAAAAAAAAAAAAAAAAATAAAATTAAAAACAAAAACCAGTGTTGGCTACCTCGTCCGCCGCTTCCACCTACACCGCCACATCCACCGCCACCTCAATCTCCTACTCCAGATGGACCTCGTCCTCCTAGATCAAGATTATAATTTTTTTTTATGTATTTTATGTTATTTTAAGTTATTTCCCTATCCACATTTGTTTGCAGAGCATTTGCCATGCTCTTAACAGCATTTTGCTGCCATTTGCAGCCCTCTAGCCCTTTCCATGACTTTTTTAGAGTGCACACAAGTTCGGGTCCCCATTGACTCCAATGGGGTTTGGGGTAAAGTTTGGGTTAAGTTTGGGTCCCGAACTCAAACTTTTTTGCGAAGGTTGGCCGAACCCGTGGAACCCGAATATCCAGGTGTCCGCTCAACTCTATTTATGGGTGTTTTTTTTTAACACATTCTTATTTAAAGTTTTTGATACATATGAATTCCTTACTTGATTGAGTTTATGCACCCTATATTGATAGCGCAACACGTTTTTCATTATTATTAAAGCGGTTGTAAACCCTATAAAAAAAATAAATAAAAAAAAACAAACCTGCAAGACAAAGGCATAATGAGCTAGTATGCATCGCATACTAGCCCATTATGTGTAACTTACCTTAGAACGAAGCCCCGACACGGACCCCCGGACATCGCTGCGGGCGCTGCCATGATCCCTCGTCGTCTCTTCCGGGTTCGGCGGCTCCGGCGCGCTGATTGGCCGGAAGAGACGGCTCCGGCACGATGATTGGCCAGAGTCGCGATGACGTCACTCCCGCGCATGCGCGCGGGAGTGATTTTTCCGGCAAGCTCAAGGCAACTTAATTGAAGGTCCCCCCGGACCTTCAGAGCGCATGCACCGTGCCGGTTTAGGAGATATTATTTGTACCTACAGGTAAGCCTTATTATAGGCTTACCTGTAGGTAAAAGTGTCAAAAAGCGGGATACTACCGCTTTAATATGTATAATGCTTACTAATGGCCAATTCACACTAAAATAATTTAGTGTGGTGCTTTAATACATGCATGTTAACATGCAATTTTATACATGTGCGTTGTGTTAAGGAAGCCCATTCATTATGAATATGTAGTTTGATCCGTTTACCTTTTAATATGAGGTCCACTGTACACATTCATTTATGGATTGGTCCTCTTTTACATCTTTTTATTTTCATCATTAAGGTCCACCAGACTGTCCTAAAGGAAGAACAAGTCTCATAACACATTGGGCATATGGGCATGATATATCATGTATAAGCAATATTGACACGGGGGTGTCTAATTGGTGTTTGCACACATGTATAGAAGAAGCTATAATACTTTTGATGGTCCTGCAAATGTGTGAGATGTGATACTGCAAGGCCTGTGTTTATGTATTTTAACATTGATACAATAATCCCTTTTGTGTTTTAAACGCACTCACCCTCTAATAAACCCCCTTAAATCTATAATATATATGTAAATTAAATCAACAAACCTACTGTATGTGCAAAATAAAGTGCTGGTGCATGAAACGAATTAGCAGTATCAAAATTCATATATCTACAATACAAGAAAAAAAAGAAGAGAAGTGCTCTTGTGCAAAAAGTTAATGTATACTTGTGTATCAGAAAAAAATCATATTTCAGCATGGATAGCAAAATCTTAACACCCAAAAGTGCACAACCAACTCTCAAGCTGCTTACCAGCTATTCTGACCCCAAGATGGGGGTCTGGCTGCACTTTATCTCAGTATCCTCATGGGATGGAGGGGAAAAGGGTCCTTGAAGGTCCTTAGATGGGTAAAGGTTGGACCTCTAGCTTGTGTCAGGGTCCTGCGGTGGGATAGGCAAGTAGCTCCATATTTCGTTCTGTCTGGCTGTCGATTTAAAAAAAAAAAAGAATAACTGTACCTTTCCTCTTCAGCCACTAGAGGGTGTTGGGGGAATTTAGAGGTTCCAACAGCCAAGAGGGGTACGGGATTCTACTCAAACCTGTTCACAGTTCCAAAACCGAATGGGAACATAAGGCCTATTTTGGACCTAAAGGCTTTGAACAGTTATTGTTCAGTTTGGTCCTTCTGAATAGGATCAATCCGCTCGGTGGTGGCCTTACTCCAGGTAGGAGACTTTTTGGCGTCCACCGACATCAAGAGATGCATATAAACCAGGGATCCTCAAACTACGGCCCTCCAGCTGTTGCAGAACTACACATCCCATGAGGCATTGTGAAACTGATATTCACAGACACGACTAAGCATGATGGGAATTGTAGTTCCTGAACAACTGGAGGGCCATAGTTTGAAGACCCCTGATATAAACAATTAAATCTGAGCCAGTGTGAAACATGTCTCTATAAAGTCTTCATCAATTGGATGCATGCCAGCATAGCCAAACCATAAATACAAAAAGTGCCCTGCATAGACATGGGTAAATAGAAGCTATAAAGTTGGCAATCTTAATTTAGGCAAAGGGATGTAGCGAAAGGAACAATGCTTTATTGATAGATGACAGTTTACAAATACCAATGACAGATGCTAGGGCTGCACCTAAGTAAATTGATGGATATCCAGTACACAAACGTAAGACAAGACATTTACACATACAAAAAATATAATAACAAACCGGCCGCTTGCACAGGGACGGGTACCCACAGCAAAGGCTTCTATTTACCCGTATCAGGGACGTATACCTGCGTGTGCCAATCTTCCAACCTCATCAGAGGTTTTTGCGATATGAGATCGTCATTTTCAGTTTGTAGCACTGCCCTTCAGGCTTGCAACAGCTCCCCGAGTCTTCACAAAGATCCAGGCACCAGTTTTAGGCAGTCAGAGTCTATCTGAAAAGATCTGCAGGTATCAGGAGTTCTGATGCTTTTCTTGTTCTGCCAGAAGGACTCAAAAAAGGTCAAGTAGCTTCCAAAGCATCCATTTCCCATTGGATTCCACAATTGATCATTTAGGCCTATGGCCTGAAGTGTAAAGCTCCTCTCTTCAGGGTAAGAGCTCATTCCACCAGGGGTTTCAGAGCCTCCTGGGTATTTTGCCATCAGGTGTCTGTGATTTAGATTTGTAAGGCTGCTACCTGGTCTTCAGTTACAAAATTTTATCAAGTTAATGTTAGAGCAGCAAAGGATTCTGCTTTTGGCTGTAGTGTGTTACAGCCTGCTGTATAATAGTTTAATGGTGTTTTTTTCTTGTGGTGTGTCTCCGTCCCTCTCAAAAGGATTGCTCTGGGACGTCCCAGATAGTAATGTATATAGCCTACTCTGTGTCCCGTGATGTACGATAAAGAAAAAAAATTTTTCTACATACTTCCCTGTAAAATTCTTTTCTTGGAGTACATCATGGGACACAGAGGTCCCTTCCGTCTTTTTTGGGAGTTCATTGCCTGCTACAAAATGGAGGTACTTCCTGTATTGGAGGGATTATATAGAGGGGGACTTCTTGGCAATTTTTCTGGTCTGCCAGTATCCATTCACCTATAGGTGGCGCATAACCCAGATAGTAATGTATATAGCCTGCTCTGTGTCTGGTGATGTACTCCAAGAAAAGGATTTTACAGGTACAGTAAGTATATAGAAAAAATCCAAGCGTTGGTGTGGTCTATTTCAACTTTAACTATATATTTGGATGCTTCTAGGAAGGATCCCCATTTTTCTTGAAGCAAATATAGATTTGGAGTATCTCATATTTTGAGTCTCCTAATAATATTCATTTTATAATGTACATTTCAAAGAAGTCTTTTACTTATTATGATTTGCTTATATCCTAGAAATATAGTCCACTTTGGCCTTGCGTGAAACTACAAATACTCAGTCAAGCGTATATGCCTCATGTAGCATGCCCCCTGGTCATTTCTTAAACTTTTGTTGTGGTGGTAGGTATTTTATTGAGTAATATATACCATCCCCAGATATTATCTCTACTATTCTATATATATTTTTTATTCTGGTGATTGGTAATGGGTCTTCACATCTAGGTTATTCCATTTTTTCTATGGTTTATTGATTCTAACTCCACCTTTTTTCCTAACTATTTGATACACCAACTCCCGCACTCGTCCGGATGGATAGCTTTATGGGGCCTGACCTCTATTCTAACCCTCTTGGCTATTGGTGCTGGTTTTCCAAGTGAGTATGCATGTGGCATATGGGGCCCTCCCTGCGGATTGTTAATATGCATATTGATAATTTGTTTATATCTTAATGTAGATTACTCAAGATCATCTCCTTAAAATTCACATGCCCCTAAAGAAGCGATTGCGAAACATGTCGGGCTTGTCCTTGGTATAGCCTAGCGGCTTCCCAAATGTGATGCTTATACTGAGAAGATCCTTCCTATGTATATTCAGTGTGTGATACACTATGTTATATTGTCTGTTTTTTTTATATGTCCTTTGCTTTAATTTTTATACATTAATAAAAATGTTGTATGTTTTATACTTCCTTTGTATGAGTCTCTAATACAGTACAATTAAGATCCCCCCAGCCCTCACTTTCCTGTTCTCTATTTGCTTTATTTCCATTCAATTCTATTTTTTTTTCTTGTGTTTCTGGCCTGTCTGGTTTCTCTCTATGCATTGGTATCACTGCGATCCCTTTTCTATCTTCCTGGGACTTTTTTTAGTCCAAACACAGTACCTAGAAAAAAAATCAAATTATTGTTTAATGTGTAAACAGTGAGAAAATGCAGCTACCCACAGGCACGGCTTTTTAGACTGTTGCACAGATAATATGAACTAATCATTGATACAATAACATTTTGTTAAAAATGTTTAAAAGAAATTTGTTTTTGAGATAGTTGCATAAAAATCCCTGCCACCCATTATGTTCCCTTTTGGTACATTATGAATATGCTGCCAATGCACCACAACAGACAAAACAAAACAGACATGACCCTTATTTTAACGACGTAATGCTCCATAACGCACGATATGCGAGTTTTGCTGCTGTGCCTTCTGGTGCATCATGCATTGCGCTCTACTGTACAGTATATTGGGACACCATTCACAATACATGGCATCGCAACACTCCTGAAGGCATAAGTGTGAATAATATCGCTTCTGACAAAATGTGTAGGGCGTGGCCTAAACGTGACATCATCATACATAAGTGCTGATTAAAGTCTGGTGTCCAATAAAGCTATCAGCTTGATATTGCTATTCTAAGCAAGTGATGAGCCGCAATGGTGTATTTGTGACACAGTGAACCTATTGGATCTAAATAAGGGCACTTTCACTGTGATCCAAAGCAAAAATGTGGTAAAAGTGCATTTGTGCTTTTGACAGAGTTTTACCGCATTTGCAGTGCATTTTTCACAGGATATGGGACTCAAAAACTCCAACAAAAACACAACAGGGGATGCGATTTTGCCGCAATATCAATGCATTTCAATAGGGAGGTGCTTTTTTGGTGGGATTTTTTTTCTAATTGACCAAATGTGCACCAAAAATGGGGCAAGCAGGATTTGTAACACTGCAACGGAAGCAAAATAACCCAGTGTGAAGACATACAGTACATATAATTAAAAGGGATGCATTTTTCTTCAGCTTTTCTTTTGCTTTTTTTAACGCAAAAGCGCTTCAAGAACCGTTCAGTGTGAAAGCAGCTTAAAAATTCAAGTCGCAACAAACTTCGCCATGGAAGTGAATTCTTCCTCTAATTATATCACTCGATGTCTACCAGGAAGCCATTGGATGATCACACAACTAGTGTATGTTTGACCATTTATAATTTTATGGTCCATCTTATTTTGGTAAGAGGCTTCTGTTAATGGTGGTACATGGTAAAAGCACATCCAGCTAACAGATGAACTGTGTGGCTATTTGTATGCGCCTTATTGATTAATGGTGCACATCCACTTAAGGCAAAACATTTGGAATAGATGAATTGTTCACACGCAGACTATTATGGACTTTGATATATTGTCTTTAGAGTTGAGCGAACACCTGGATTTTCGGGTTCGGCCGGTTCGACCGAACTTGAAAAAAAAGTCCGGGTTCGTGACCCGGACTTAACCCGAACTTTGTCCCGATCCCAAACCCCATTGAATTCAATGAAGACCTGAACTTTTGAGCACTAAAATGCCTCTAAAACAAACATGGAAAGGGCTAGAGGGCTGCAAATTGCATAAAAATCATCTTAAGAGCATGGCAAGGGCTCTGCAAACAAATGTGGATAGGGAAATAACTTAAAAGAGCATAAAAACAGAAAAATAAAAAATAATCATCTTGAATGATGTAGGAGGAGGACGAGGCCCATATGGAGTAGGAGGTTGAGGTGGCGGAGGATATGGCGGTGTAGGTGGAAGCGGCGGCGGCGGTGGAGGAGGAGGACGAGGCCCATATGGAGTAGGAGGTTGAGGTGGCGGTGGATGTGGCGGTGTAGGTGGAAGCGGCGGTGGAGGAGGACGAGGTAGCCAACACTGTTTTTTGTTTTTAATTTTATTTCTTTTTAAATTAGGGTACATCCCAAAAAAGAGTGAGAAAGATCAAAAATACAACAATGGCTGGGTAAGGCCGGTATACATGTCTATTCTGCACAAGGTACGGACAAGTCCCGTGGGATCCATGCCTGGTTCATTGTAATGAACTTGAGCTTGTCCACATTGGCTATGGACAGGCGGCTGCGCTTGTCTGTGATAACGCCCCCAGCCGTGCTAAATACATGTTCAGATAATACACTGGCTGCAGGGCAGGCCAGCACCTCCAAGGCATAAAGGGCAAGCTCAGGCCATGTGCCCAATTTGGAGAGCAAGAAGTTGAAGGGGGCAGACCCGTCATTCAGTACGTCTAGGCGTGTGCACACATACTGCTCCACCATGTTAGTGCTGGGTCGTTGTGCTGCTGGTGGAGCTCCTGTTGCAAGGAGAGGACGTGGTCGATCTGTGCCAGCTACATGCACAAGTGAAACACCTTTCTCAGCTGCGAGTAAGTGACAGAACCTTACAGCAGTATTTGGCAGGGCCCAATGCGCCTCTACAAATGTTGAGGCCAGAACAAGTACAGGCGATAGATTGGGTTGCTGACAGTGCCTCCAGTTCCTTCACATTGTCTCCCACCCAGTCTTCTGCTGAAAGGTCAGAGTTGGCACCTGAAGCCGATGTCCATCAATCTTTCACCTCACCCCCTTGCAAATCAACCAAGCAGTCTGAGCCCCAAGTCATGCAGCAGTCTCTTCTTCTTTTTGACGACTCTATTAGCATGGTTTCCCAGGGCCATCCATCTAGCCCTGCCCCAGAAGTGGAAGAGATTGAGTTCACCGATACCCAACCACTTATGTCTCAAGAAAGAGGAGTACATGGGAGGACCATCAGAGCACGTCTCGGATGATGACGAAACACAGGTGCCAACTGCTGCGGAATTTCGAATTGTGGAGACCAACAAGGGTTGCAGGGGTGAAGACTGGGTGGAAGATGATGTGGAGGACGATGAGGTCCTCGACCCCACATGGAATGAACGTCATGCAGGTGACCTGAGTAGTTTGGAGGAAGAGGCGGTGGTCGCACAGAGCCACCAGGACAGCAGAAGAGGGAGGAGGGTGCAAAAGCAAAGCGTCCGTGCCCTAGACACTACGCCTGCTACTGCCCAATGCAGCAAGGGATCGAGCACACCAAAGTCAGCTCAAAGGAGTTCCCTAGCGTGGCAGTTCTTCAGACAATGTGATGATGACAGGACACGAGTGGTTTGAACGCTGTGCAATCAGAGCCTGAAGCAAGGCATAAACCTTCTCAACCTGAGCAAACCTGCATGATCAGGCATCTAAGTGCAAAGCACGAGCTGCAGTGGAGTGCACACCTCAAAAACCAAGAAAGGTCTCTGGCTCCTCCTGCTTCCTCTTCTGCTGCTGCAGTCTCGGCTTCTTCATCCACCTCTGTAGTGAGACCGGCACCTGCCACCCCACAAACAGAGGATCTGCCAGCAACACCACCACCTGGGTCACCAACAACCATCTCCACAATGTCCCGTGGAAGCGTTCAGCTTTCTATCTCCAAAACACTGGAGCGGAAGAGGAAGTACCCCCCCCCCTACCCACCGGCGATCCCTGGCCCTGAATGCCAGCATTTCGAAATTCCTGGCCTTTGAAATGCTGTCATTCTGTGTGGTGGAGATGCAGAGTTTTAAAATCCTTGTTGCAGTGGCTGTCCCACAGTACGTCGTGCCCAGCCGCCACTACTTTTCCAGGCATGCCATCCCTTCCCTGCACAACCAAGTGAGTGACAAAATCAGGTATGCACTGCGCAACGCCATCTGTGGCAAGTTCCACCTAACTACAGATACGTGGACCAGTAAGCACGGTCAGGGACGTAATATCTCCTTAACAGCACACTGAGTAAATGCAGCGGCGGCTGGGCCTGAGGCGGATAGCAGTTTGGCGCATGTCCTTCCACCACGAGGATTGCAGTGCGCTTCAGTTTGTCTCCTGTTCCTAACTCCTCCTACTCTGCTTCCTCATCCTCTACCACCTCCTCATCCAGTCAGCGTAACACCTTCAGCCTAACAGACTGATAAAAAAAATAAAAAATTCTACTTTCTCCTCCTCACTTGGCTCAGGTCAGGGCATAAAGATCGTGCACTGCACCCCCACACAATCAAATCAATGTAGATCGCTGGCTGATTAAAGCAGATTGTTCCTATCCTATGCTTTCCCTATAAGCAATCTCTCCAGCCTGGCCCTACAGTAAACTCCTATCTCTCCCTCCAGGGAAAAAGATTGTGCACTGCACCCCACACAATCAAAACAATGTAGATCGCTGTATGATAAAGCAGATTGTTCCTATGCTTTCCCTACAAGCAATCTCTCCAGCCTCGCCCTACAGTAAACTCCTATCTCTCCCTCAGCAGCAGCAGTCAGGAACCTCTCCCTAGTATAGTTATAGCAGAGTGACGCGCTGTGTGACTCCAGCTTATATAGAGTCTGGGTCACTTGCTGCACTGGCCAATCACAGCCATGCCATTAGTAAACATGGCTGTGATGGCTTCTAGGTCACACTAGTTAAACGCTTGTTGATTGGCTGCCTTGCACCTGTTGAAAGCGCGCCATTAAAGAAGCGCCAAAACATCAAATAACGTTACCCAACAACAGACAGTACTCGAAAATACAGTGAAATGTTCGGGTCCGGGTACCGAATACCCAAAAGTCCGGTACGAACACGAACAATACAGTCCGGGTTCGCTCAACCCTAACAGGGATTTGATCTGAAGAGTGTTTTTTTTTCTCGATAGGATAAGAAAACTCAAATGAAGACTTTGGGCCCTACTGACAGTTGCTGTCAGCTATTTACCGCTGAAAAGTTAGGGCTGATAAGGAGGGAGTGTGTTTTTTTAGCCCCTGTAGGTTTCAGGGTCTGTGGCAGTGTCGTATTACAAAAGTTTTGGCAGAGAACACCACTGATTTCCAGGCTCTGAACCTTTGCTATTTTTAATAGTCTGCATAGTTTTTAGGCACTGGATGAACATATTGACTTTTCCAAGTAACAGGATTCAGTATAGTTTTTGAATTTCTAAGCTCAAATGTGAACAAACAGCACATATGATGATATGACTGTAAGCAGAGGGTGTGACTTCCTAATGGAACAAGAAGCATTTGTGTGTTTACCAGGAGTGGGGTTTGAACCCACATGGATATTCATCCATGGGATATTAAGTCCAATGCCTTAACCACTTGGCCATCCTGGTCCCTATGTGAGTGCCAGGTATTGAGAAAGAGTGCTGATTTTCACGCTTGAAAAAAACAGTTCAGATGGGCCTTTATCTGTCTCAGGTAAGTTTACCATTTAACAATAAGGATTTGCTCTGATGAGTGTTTTTCTTTTTCTCGATAGGATTACAAAACTCTAACATAGACTTTGAGTCCCAACGATGACTTAACCACTCGTTCATTTTGCTCTCTATGTGGCAAAGGACATCTGAGAAAAAAATGCTGATTTTTTTCAATGAAAGGGGTCGGTGCAGGTAAGCTGTTATCCTTTCCATGATGATTCTACCGTTAAGCACAGGGATTCGATCTGAAAAGCGTTTTTATTTCTCGATGGGATAAGAAAACTCAAATGAAGACTTTGGGCCCTACTGACAGTTGCTGTCAGCTATTTACCACTGAAAAGTTAGGGATGATAAGGAGGGAGTATATTTTTTTTAGCCCCTGTAGGTTTCAGGGTCTGTGGCAGTGTCATATTACTAAATTGTTGGCAGAGAACACCACTGATTTCCGGGCTCTGAACCTTTGCTATTTTTAAAGTTTGTATAGTTTTTAGGCACTGGATGATTATATTGACTTTTCCAAGCAACAGGATTTAGTATAGTTTTTGAACTTCTAAGCTCAAATGTGAACAAACGGCACATATGATGATATGACTGTAAGCAGAGGGTGTGACTTCTTAATGGGACCTGGAGTATTTGTGTGTTGCCAACAGAAGCCTAGATTTTATTGTCATGTGGTGTTTTTTAAACCTTTTTGAACATGTTGAATGAGAGCATTCAGTGTCCACCACCACTATAAATTTTTACCAGGAGTGGGGTTCGACCCCACGCAGATATTCATCCATTGGAACTTAAGTCCAACGCCTTAACCACTCGGCCATCCTGGTCCCTATGTGAGTGACAGATATTGAGAAAGAGCGCTGATTTTCACGCTTGAGAAAACCAGTTCAGATGGGCCTTTATCTGTGTCAGGTAAGTTTACCATTTAACAATAAGGATTTGCTCTGATGAGTGTTTTTCTTTTTCTCGATAGGATTACGAAACTCTAACATAGACTTTGAGTCCCAATGATGACTTAACCACTTGCTCATTTTTCTCTGTATGTGGCAAAGGACATCTGAGAAAAAAATGCAGATTTTTTCAACGAAAGGGGTCAGTGCATGTGGGCTGTTATCCTTTCCATGATGATTCTACCGTTAAGCACAGGGATTTGATCTGAAAAGCGTTTTTATTTCTCGATGGGATAAGAAAACTCAAATGAAAACTTTGGGCCCTACTGACAGTTGCTGTCAGCTATTTACCACTGAAAAGTTAGGGATGATAAGGAGGGAGTGTATTTTTTTAGCCCCTGTAGGTTTCAGGGTCTGTGGCAGTGTCAGATTACTAAATTTTTGGCAGAGAACACCACTGATTTCCGGGCTCTGAACTTTTGCCATTTTTAAAGTTTGTATAGTTTTTAGGCACTGGATGATTATATTGACTTTTCCAAGCAACAGGATTTAGTATAGTTTTTTGAACTTCTAAGCTCAAATGTGAACAAACGGCACATATGATGATATGACTGTAAGCAGAGGGTGTGAGTTCTTAATGGGACCTGGAGCATTTGTGTGTTGCCAACAGAAGCCTAGATTTTATTGTCATGTGGTGTTTTTTAAACCTTTTTGAACATGTTGAATGAGAGCATTCAGTGTCCACCACCACTATAAATTTTTACCAGGAGTGGGGTTCGAACCCACGCAGATATTCATCCATTGGATCTTAAGTCCAACGCCTTAACCACTCGGCCATCCTGGTCCCTATGTGAGTGACAGATATTGAGAAAGAGCACTGATTTTCACGCTTGAGAAAACCAGTTCAGATGGGCCTTTATCTGTCTCAGGTAAGTTTACCATTTAACAATAAGGATTTGCTCTGATGAGTGTTTTTCTTTTTCTCGATAGGATTACGAAACTCTAACATAGACTTTGAGTCCCAACGATGACTTAACCACTTGTTCATTTTTCTCTCTATGTGGCAAAGGACATTTAAAAAAAAAATGCTGATTTTTTCAACGAAAGGGGTCGGTGCAGGTGGGCTGTTATCCTTTCCATGATGATTCTACCGTTAAGCACAGAGATTTGATCTGAAGAGCGTTTTTATTTCTCAAAGGGATAAGAAAACTCAAATGAAAACTTTGGGCCCTACTGACAGTTGCTGTCAGCTATTTACCACTGAAAAGTTAGGGGTGATAAGGAGAGAGTGTATTTGTTTAGCCCCTGTAGGTTTCAGGGTCTGTGGCAGTGTCATATTACTACATTTTTGGCAGATAACACCACTGATTTCCAGGCTCTGAACTTTTGCTATTTTTAAAGTTTGTATAGTTTTTGGGCACTGGATGATTATATTGACTTTCCCAAGCAACAGGATCTAGTATAGTTTTTGAACTTCTAAGCTCAAATGTGAACAAACGGCACATATGATGATATGACTGTAAGCAGAGGGTGTGACTTCTTAATGGGACCTGGAGCATTTGTGTGTTGCCAACAGAAGCCTAGATTTTATCGTCATGTGGTGTTTTTTAAACCTTTTTGAACATGTTGAATGAGAGCATTCAGTGTCCACCACCACTATAAATTTTTACCAGGAGTGGGGTTCGAACCCACGCAGATATTCATCCATTGGATCTTAAGTCCAACGCCTTAACCACTCGGCCATCCTGGTCCCTATGTGAGTGACAGGTATTGAGAAAGAGTGCTGATTTTCACGCTTGAGAAAACCAGTTCAGATGGGCCTTTATCTTTCTCAGGTAAGTTTACCATTTAACAATAAGGATTTGCTCTGATGAGTGTTTTTCTTTTTCTCGATAGGATTATGAAACTCTACCATAGACTTTGAGTCCCAACGATGACTTAACCACATGTTCATTTTGCTCTCTATGTGGCAAAGGACATCAATGGATGAATATCCATTGGATTATGAAACTCTAACATAGACTTTGAGTCCCAACGATGACTTAACCACTCGTTCATTTTGCTCTCTATGTGGCAAAGGACATCTGAGAAAAAAATGCTGATTTTTTCAACGAAAGGGGTCGGTGCAGGTGGGCTGTTATCCTTTCCATGATGATTCTACCGTTAAGCACAGGGATTTGATCTGAAGAGCGTTTTTATTTCTCAAAGGGATAAGAAAACTCAAATGAAAACTTTGGGCCCTACTGACAGTTGCTGTCAGCTATTTACCACTGAAAAGTTAGGGGTGATAAGGAGGGAGTGTTTTTTTTTTAGCCCCTGTAGGTTTCAGGGTCTGTGGCAGTGTCAGATTACTAAATTTTTGGCAGAGAACACCACTGATTTCCGGGCTCTGAACTTTTGCTATTTTCAAATTTTTTATAGTTTTTAGGCACTGGATGATTATATTGACTTTCCCAAGCAACAGGATTTAGTATAGTTTTTGAACTTCTAAGCTCAAATGTGAACAAACGGCACATATGATGATATGACTGTAAGCAGAGGGTGTGACTTCTTAATGGGACCTGGAGCATTTGTGTGTTGCCAACAGAAGCCTAGATTTTATTGTCATGTGGTGTTTTTTAAACCTTTTTGAACATGTTGACTGAGAGCATTCAGTGTCTACCACCACTATAAATTTTTACCAGGAGTGGGGTTCAAACCCACGCGGATATTCATCCATTGAATAGATATTCATGCATTGGATCTTAAGTCCAACGCCTTAACCACTCGGCCATCCTGGTCCCTATGTGAGCAGCAGATATTGAGAAAGAGTGCTGATTTTCACGCTTGAGAAAACCAGTTCAGATGGGCCTTTATCTGTCTCAGGTAAGTTTACCATTTAACAATAAGGATTTGCTCTGATGAGTGTTTTTCTTTTTCTCGATAGGATTATGAAACTCTACCATAGACTTTGAGTCCCAACGATGACTTAACCACATGTTCATTTTGCTCTCTATGTGGCAAAGGACATCAATGGATGAATATCCATTGGATTATGAAACTCTAACATAGACTTTGAGTCCCAACGATGACTTAACCACTCGTTCATTTTGCTCTCTATGTGGCAAAGGACATCTGAGAAAAAAATGCTGATTTTTTCAACGAAAGGGGTCGGTGCAGGTGGGCTGTTATCCTTTCCATGATGATTCTACCGTTAAGCACAGGGATTTGATCTGAAGAGCGTTTTTATTTCTCAAAGGGATAAGAAAACTCAAATGAAAACTTTGGGCCCTACTGACAGTTGCTGTCAGCTATTTACCACTGAAAAGTTAGGGGTGATAAGGAGGGAGTGTTTTTTTTTTTAGCCCCTGTAGGTTTCAGGGTCTGTGGCAGTGTCAGATTACTAAATTTTTGGCAGAGAACACCACTGATTTCCGGGCTCTGAACTTTTGCTATTTTCAAATTTTTTATAGTTTTTAGGCACTGGATGATTATATTGACTTTCCCAAGCAACAGGATTTAGTATAGTTTTTGAACTTCTAAGCTCAAATGTGAACAAACGGCACATATGATGATATGACTGTAAGCAGAGGGTGTGACTTCTTAATGGGACCTGGAGCATTTGTGTGTTGCCAACAGAAGCCTAGATTTTATTCTCGTGTGGTGTTTTTTTAAACCTTTTTGAACATGTTGATTGAGAGCATTCAGTGTCCACCACCACTATAAATTTTTACCAGGAGTGGGGTTCAAACCCACGCAGATATTCATCCATTGGATCTTAAGTCCAACGCCTTAACCACTCGGCCATCCTGGTCCCTATGTGAGTGACAGGTATTGAGAAAGAGTGCTGAATTTCACGCTTGAGAAAACCAGTTCAGATGGGCCTTTATCTGTCTCAGGTAAGTTTACCATTTAACAATAGGGATTTGCTCTGATGAGTGTTTTTCTTTTTCTCGATAGGATTACGAAACTCTAACATAGACATTGAGTCCCAACAATGATTTAACCACTCGTTCATTTTTCTCTCTATATGGCAATGGACATCTGAGAAAAAAATGCTGATTTTTTTCATTGAAAGGAGTCGGTGCAGGTGGGCTGTTATCCTTTCCATGATGATTCTACCATTAAGCACAGGGATTTGATCTGAAGAGTGTTTTTTTTTCTCGATGGGATAAGAAAACTCAAATGAAGACTTTGGGCCCTACTGACAGTTGCTGTCAGCTATTTACCACTGAAAAGTTAGGGGTGATGAGGAGGGAGTGTATTTTTTTTAGCCCCTGTAGGTTTAAGGGTCTGTGGCAGTGTCATATTACTAAATTTTTGGCAGGGAACACCACTGATCTCCAGGGTCTGAACTTTTGCTATTTTTAAAGTTTGCATAGTTTTTAGGCACTGGATGAACATATTGACTTTTCCAAGCAACAGGATTCAGTATAGTTTTTGAGCTTCTAAGCTCAAATGTGAACAAACGGCACATATGATGATATGACTAAGCAGAGGGTGTGACTTCCTAATGGGACCTGGAGCATTTGTGTGTTGCCAACAGAAGCCTAGATTTTATTCTCATGTGGTGTTTTTTTAAACCTTTTTGAACATGTTACTAAAGAGCCTTCAGTGTCCACTATAAAGTTTTACCAGGAGTGGGGTTCAAACCCATGTTGATATTCATCCATTGGATCTTAAGTCCAACGCCTTAACCACTCGGCCATCCTGGTCCCAGGTATTGAGAAAGAGTGCTGATTTTCACGCTTGAGAAAACCAGTTCAGATGGCCCTTTATCTGTCTCAGGTAAGTTTACCATTTAACAACCATTTTCGTGCGACGCTGTACCTAAACGAATTTGACGTCCTTTTTTTCCCACAAACAGAGCTTTCTTTTGGTGGTATTTGATCACCTGTGCGATTTTTTGATCACGCGCTATAAACAAAAAAAGAGCGTAAATTTTGCAAAAATAACAATATTTTTCACATTTTTTTATATGAAATTCCCCAAAAAAAAAAGTAAAAATCAAAATTTTTTAACATTTTTCGGCCAATTTGTTTTATGCTACCTATGTTTGGTAAAAAAAATCGCAAAAAGCGTATTTTGATTGGTTTGCGCAAAAGTTATCGCGTTTACTAACAAAGGGAAAGATTTTTGTCATTTTTGGTGTTTTTTTTTTAACGCGTAATAGTGGCGATCTGCGATTTTTTTTTCGGTACTGCGACATTGCGGCGGACAGATCGGACCCTTGACTGACATTTTTGACACTTTTGGGGTTACCAGTGACATTACTGCAGTAATCAGTGCTATACATATGCACTGTTACTGCAAAAATGACACTGGCAGGGAAGGGGTTAACTTTATTGGACAGGGAGGGGTTAAGTGTGTCCTAGGGGCGTGATTCTAACTGTGTAGGGACATTCCTATTGGTGTAAAAGCAAAGATCAACCGTTCTACATAGTAGAACGGACAGATCTTCACTTTTACACAGGGAGAACTGACAGGCAGCTTGTTTACACAAGCTGCTCTGTCTTTCTCCCTTCACAGGAGCGATCGCAGTGTGACTGGCGGACATCGAGTCCGCCGGTCACACGCACTGACTTGCCTGTGAACGAGCCGCGGCGGGCGCGCGCCTCGGCGGGCGCGCGCCCGCCCGCGATAGGCTCGCAAGTCAGTGACAGGCGAGTGACGTACCGATACGTCACTCTGTCTGGCCGGGGCTGACCGCCGCAGTATATAGTCGTGCGGCGGTCGGCAACCGGTTAACAATAGGGATTTGCTCTGATGAGTGTTTTTCTTTTTCTCGATAGGATTACGAAACTCTAACATAGACATTGAGTCCCAACGGTGACTTAACCACTCGTTCATTTTTCTCTCTATGTTGCAATGGACATCTGAGAAAAAAAATGGAAAATTGTATCATACTTACCGTAATTTTCCTTTCCTGGTGCCTATCCATGGCAGCATACCTGTGATAGAGCTCCGCCTCTACTCCGTCTTCAGGACTAGTGAATAGCATAAAAGAAAGATGCCCCCTATTCCCAGGATTCTCCTGTAATATAGAATACCGAGGGATGGAGCGTATGCTGCCATGGATAGGCACCAGGAAAGGAAAATTACGGTAAGTATGATACAATTTTCCATTTTCCTGGTGCCTCCATGGCAGCATACCTGTGATAAATAACTAGCATAACAAGGGTGGGTAATGCCAAATAAGTAAATTTTAATTGGAAAAAGACATCGCTGATTGAATTGCTCTTCTTCCAAACTCAACGGTTGTGAGTGACCCAGAGTCGATACGGTAGTGTCTGAAGAACGTGTGTTGAGAAGACCATGAGGCGGCCCTGCAAACCGTCTCCAAAGACACATTAGCCCTTACCGCCCAAGAAGCTGAAACTGCCCTGGTAGAATGAGCCCTCACTCGAGAAGGAGGATCCAAGCCCTTGATTTTGTAGACCTTTTGGATTAGCTTGATTATCCAAGATGACAGAGTCCTGCTGGTAGCTTCCTTGCCTCTGTTCTTTCTTTGATTCTGTTGCTCCTAAGTAGGCCCGAATAACTCTGGAGATGTCCAGGTTATGATGCGTGTTTGACTCTGGATGCAACAGAACAGGTAGTGTCCATGGTTCGAGAAGATGGCTTGAGGATGATACCTTAGAGATGAAGCTTCGTAATGGACGAAGCTCAACTCTATCAGGGAAAAAGGTGATATGCTCTTCACCTATCCCTAAGGCATGCAGTTCAGAAACTCGTTTTCCAGAGGTGATGGCTACAAGAAATACTGTTTGTAGAGTCACATTCCACAAGGTTGCTTGCTCCACAGGGGCAAAAGGGGTTCCGGATAGAACTTCCAAAATTAAAGAAAGATCCCACTGAGGAAAAGGGTGTCTAGTGGGAGGGCGAATTCTTCGTACCCCTTTAAAGAAAGTGATCACCAAAGGATCTAACGCCCATCTTATATTGGTTGCTGCTGAGATCGCTGCGACCTGTACTTTTAGAGAGTTTAGACCTAACCCCAAATCCAATCCTGATTGAAGAAACGATAGTAAATTGGAGGGTGAGGGACTGTTTGGGTTGAAATCTTGTTCTGTCGCAAATGCCAGAAATGTATTCCAAATCCTGGAATAGATTGCATTTGTAGAGGGTTTTTTAGCCTTCAAGAGCGTAGAAATGACTCCAGGAGTACATCCTAAAGATTGAAACCTCCTCCTTTCAGCCTCCACACACGAAGGTCCAGCCTCTGCGGGTCCGGGTGGCATAGACCCCTCTGAGAGAGCAGATCTGGAAAGGGAGGAATCTTGACAGGAGGTCCCAGACTGAGTCGTACTGCCAGAGGGAACCATGGTCTCTTCGGCCAGAACGGAAGAACTGCTAAGATTTGAACTGGTTCTCTGAGGAGTCTCCTGAGGAATTTCAGAATTAACGGACATGGAGGAAAGGCATAAGCCATGGAAAAGTTCCAAGGGCACGTCAGGGCATCTACTGCCTCCGCCTGAGGGTGGGGGAGACGAGAGAAGAACCTGGGAAGTCTTGAGTTCTAAGGGGTAGCGAACATATCCAGTTGTGGGGGAAACCAGAGGTTGGAGATCTGCAGGAAAATGTGTGGGTGTAGACACCATTCGTTGTTGTCCAAAAAACTCCTGGACAGGTATTCTGCTATGGTGTTGAGCTTGCCTGGAAGGTAGACCGCTCTCAGATCTAGCAGGTTCCTTTCCGCCCAGAGCATTTTGGTTTGACTTCCAACAGGAGGGATCTGCTGCATGTTCCCCCCTGTTTCTGTAGGTAGGATACTGCTGCTTTGTTGTCCATCCTGAGGAGAACTCTGTGTCCTTGGAGGAGTGGTGTTAAGGATGTTAGGGCTAAGAAAGCCGCTCTCAACTCCAGCACATTGGATACTATTCCCCTGGTTGAACAGGACCATCTTCCTTGAAGATTTGTATATCCGCAATGGGCGCCCCAACCGTATCCGCTCGCGTCTGACGTAACAATGGTCCATGAAAACGAACCTAGATAGTGAGGTTTCTTGAGGTTCTTCCTCTGTGTCCACCAGTGTAAGCTCCTGCGCATTACTGAGGTTATTCTGATCCTCTGGCAAAGATGTTCCTTCTTCCACTGCGCTAGGAAGCCTGTTTGGAAGAAACGTAGATGCCAATGGGCCCATGGCACCATGGGGATGCAGGATGACATCGTACCCACTAGGCTCAGGCACTGGGAAGCCGTCAGATGAGTACTCTCGATGACCTTGTACACTCTCTGGATGACAATGTCTCTCTTCTCGGAGGGTAAGGACACCGTTCCTTGTCGAGTATTGAAGAATGCCCCTAGATAAACCATCTGTTGTGTTGGTGAAAGATGACCCTTCTTCAGATTTACCAGCCACCCGAAATCTTCCAGGGACTGAAGAAGAATCTCCTTGTGGGACATTAGCTGTACTGGATTGTCTGCAAGGAGAAGGATGTCGTCCAAATAATGGAACACTCCTAAACTCTTAAAGGGGAGCGAGAACAGCTATCAGAACCTTGGTAAATACCCGAGGTGAGGTACAGAGGCCGAAGGGAAGGGCCTTGATTTGTAAATATATTCCCCCTACTGTAAACCTCAGAAACTTCTGGAAGGATGGAAGGATGGGAATGTGTAGATAGGCATCCTGGAGGTCGAGTGATATCATCCAGTCTCCTGGCTGGATTACCTGGATGATTGTATTTAGTGATTCCATCTTGAAGCTTTCGAGTGTTATATAACGATTTAGCTTCTTGAGATCTATCACAGGTCTCCATCCTCCTGTCTTTTTTCTGACCAGAAAGAGCGGGGAATAGAAGCCTGTATAGTGTTCCTCCGATGGGACTGGAACAACTGCTCCCTGGAGCTGAAGTTCTGTCAGAAATTGTAGTAGTGCCGAAGATTTTTTCCGAGAAGCTGGGATTCTTGTTTTCTGAAAGACTTGAGGTGGTGAATGGGAGAACTCACAATAATGCCCTAACTTGATCGTGGACAAGACCCAAGGGTCCTGGCAGCGGGCAGCCCAAACCGGGTAGAAAAGTTGCAGTCTTGCTCCGACTGGGAGGGACTGCAGACCCCTGGCGTCAAAAAGACTTTGTGGATTCTTGGGGAGCTGTAAGGGTCTTATTTTTGCATGCCCTCAAAAAAAAGGCCTGCGTACCCCTCCAGGGTCTTCTGTTCTCCCCCTGTTGTCTTGGCTGCCTGTAGTCTCTGTATCTTGATGGGTGAAATCTTGAAGAAACCACTCTGGATCTCTTGGGTTTCCTGTCCTGGGCCAGACTTCCCTCCTGAGACTCTGGAAATAGCTTCATCCAATCTTTTCCCAAAGAGAGCCTTTCCATCAAAGGGTATTCTACACCAATTTTGTTTGGATGATAGATCCGCCATCCAAGATTTTAACCAAAGGGCCCTTTTCGCCATCACTGCGTGAAGCATTGACCTTGCTGAACAGCGGATTGTATCGATTGCGGCTTCTCCGACAAAGTCCGCTGATATCTTGAGTTCTTCAAGAGCCTTGATGATGTCTTTTCGGGGAACATCCTGGCGCAAGGCTGTCTCTACATTATCTGTCCAGACTCTGATGGCGTTAGACACCGATGTGAGCGCAATGGCCGATTTGCAGGCAGCGCCTGAGGCCAAGTAGCTTCTCTTTAGGTCAAAATCGATCTTGCGGTCTAGAGGATCCCTAAAGGAAGTTGAATCCTCCATGGGAAGAGTCACATTCTTGGCAAGGCGTGCCACTGCTGCATCAACTACCGGCATAGAGTTTAAGGATTGTGCATCCGATTCGGCCAGTGGGTAAAGCTTATTGAGGCGGCCCAGAGAAAATTTCTTATCGGTTTTCTTCCATTCTTCCTCTATAATCTCTCTGATCTCACCCATTAGTGGGAAAAAAAACCTGCTTTCCTTTTAAGGAAGGGGAAGTAAGTCTTGGATTTTGCCGGGGGATCCTCTGTGTCTTCCCAGGCAATGGCTGTCTTCACTGCCTGGATGAATGGCTGCACCAAGGTATAACTGAAGCCTGATGGATCTGCTTCGTCTGAGGACTCCTCTGAGAGTGAATCCGCGGAATCGTCTCTGGCCGGTGGGTCTGAGGACGGCCGAGATGTGTTGAGGCCTGAAGGACCTGGTGCATCAGGATCTGTGCCTTGCGCTAATGCCCTAGAAGGGGCTGTCTGCGCGGGAACCAGGGTTGTCAACTCTGCGAGGGAGTCTTTCATAGTTTGTTTGAGCAGATCTACCACTTGGATATTTTCTGCTTCCCGGTTGGAGGCATACTCGCGGAAGCAGTCTCTGCAAACCAGCTTGCGTGGCAGGGGTATTGCTCCACAGGCCCAACATTTCTTGGGGGAGCGAGGAGGTGCAGAGGGCGAGCGACGTTGCCTTGATCTTTCTGAAGATCTATGGCGGGATCTGCGATCCGGGCTGTCATCTTCGCGGTGTCCTGAAGATCTTCCTGATCTTCTAGAATGAGTAGGGCTGAAACAAAGTACCCTTGTCAGCCAATTATGCACTCTTTTTTGGTACCTAAACATACTCACGATAAGGTGGTCCTATACCTATTGTGAGGATCTTGTGCACGGGATGAGTGGCTCATTGCAGGGCGTTACGGGAGGACCGACTAAAAAGAAAAAAGTAGAATAGATCAAAAGGATGGCAAGACGATGGGAACAAAAGGTGATTAGAAATAGAGTGGGCATAGGGGTCTTCAATAAAGGGGCCGGGGAAAACTGAAGAAAAAAACGTAAAGAAAAAGCGATACCTCCATTTTTTTTTTAAACATATATATATATATATACATATATATATATATATACACATAAACACACACACATATATATATATATATATATATATATATATATATATTTTTTTTACCAATTTTAAGACAAATTTTTTTTTTTTCTACTATATAAATAAAGTTTTTTTTTTTTTTTTTTTACCATATAAATAAAGTTTTTATTTTATTTTATTTTTTTTACCATATAAATAAAGTCCTATATTGCCCTGCAGAGAGCAATAGCTTACCTAGGGCTTTGTGCATAGAATAATGCAGGAACCATCAGCCTGGATAACTACCAGGCTAATGATTCCTTTAATACTAATAGGAGGAGGCAGGGAACTCAAAATCCCTCCTCCTCCATTAATTGGAATGTTAAGGGAAACTGTGGGCAAAAGCCCTACCTGTTTCCCTTAACCGAGATGGCCACCCGCGCCTCGGTCACACTGCGCATGCGCCCGCGCATGCACACACGTCCTAGCTGGAACGCCAGCGAATAGGATAAGGAGGGGAGGAGCGGAGCGGCCGAAGGCCATAGAACACCGCACGCTGATGAGGCAGGAGCCCGGAGCGGAACAATCGGGCCCAAACAAGCCGAACAACAGGTATTTAAAAGGCGGTTACAACATATAAGGGGTTTTATCATTATATGAACCTAATAGAAAAGAGGATATGAGAGCAAATATAAGAAGGGGAGAGCAAAGACATGACCTATCTTTGACAGGAAAGGGGGAAGGAAAAAAAATATAAGAGAAAAGGAACTACTTTAAGGTAGTGGGTCCTCCTGCAAAACCCTGCAGTCAAATCATCATAAATCTGTTCCATTGCAGGCAGAATGCGTTCCTATGAGGAAACTCTGCGCCTTACCCCAAGATCCACAGAAGGGGTTCCCAGTCTTATCAGTGCTTTGAGCGACCCAAGAAGCAGGGACTGCGCACGGGAGAGGCTTAACCCGGCGGAAGCTGCCAGATGGTCAGCAGGTAGGGACATACTGCTACTCTTCACCAGTCAAGAAGGTATGAGGAAAAAAAGGAGAATGCTGGGAATAGGGGGCATCTTTCTAAAGACGGAGTAGAGGCGGAGCTCTATCACAGGTATGCTGCCATGGAGGCACCAGGAAATGCTGATTTTTTCAATGAAAGGGGTCAGTGCAGGTGGGCTGTTATCCTTTCCATGATGATTCTACCATTAAGCACAGGGATTTGATCTGAAGAGCGTTTTTATTTCTCGATGGGAATAAGAAAACTCAGCCCTACTGACAGTTGCTGTCAGCTATTTACCACTGAAAAGTTAGGGGTGATAAGGAGGGAGTGTATTTTTTTAGCCCCTGTAGGTTTCAGGGTCTTTGGCAGTGTCGTATTACAAAAATTTTGGCAGAGAACACCACTGATTTCCAGGCTCTGAACTTTTGCTATTTTTAAAGTTTGCATAATTTTTAGGCACTGGATGAACATATTGACTTTTCCAAGCAACTGGATTTCAGTATAGTTTTTGAGTTTCTTAGGCTCAAATGTGAACAAACGGCACATATGATGATAGGACTGTAAGCAGAGGATGTGACTTCCTAATGTGACCCGGAGCATTCTCATGTGGTGTTTTTTTAAACCTTTTTGAACATGTTACTAAAGATCCTTCAGTGTCCACCACCACTATAAATTTTTACCAGGAGTGGGGTTTGAACCGATGTGGATATTCATCCATTGTATCTTAAGTCCAACGCCATAACCACTCGGCCATCCTGGTCCCTATTTGAGTGACAGGTATTGAGAAAGAGTGCTGATTTTCACGCTTGAGAAAACCAGTTCAGATGGGCCTTTATCTATCTCAGGTAAGTTTACCATTTAACAATAGGGATTTTCTCTGATGAGTGTTTTTCTTTTTCTCGATAGGATTACGAAACTCTAACATAGACATTGAGTCCCAACGATGACTTAACCACTTGTCCATTTTTCTCTCTACGTGGCAATGGAAATCTGAGAAAAAAATGCTGATTTTTTTCAATGAAAGGGGTCGGTGCAGGTGGGCTGTTATCCTTTCCATGATGATTCTACCATTAAGCACAGGGATTCGATCAGAAAAGTGTTTTTATTTCTCGATGGGATAAGAAAACTCAAATGAAGACTTTGGGCCCTACAGACAGTTGCTGTCAGCTATTTACCACTGAAAAGTTAGGGGTGATAAGGAGGGAGTGTGTTTTTTGTAGCCCCTGTAGGTTTCAGGGTCTGTGGCAGTGTCGTATTACAAAAATTTTGGCAGAGAACACCACTGATTTCCAGGCTCTGAACTTTTGCTATCTTTAAAGTTTGCATAATTTTTAGGCACTGGATGAACATATTGACTTTTCCAAGTAACAGGATTCAGTATAGTTTTTGAACTTCTAATCTAAAATGTGAACAAACGGCACATATGATGATAGGACTGTAAGCAGAGGATGTGACTTCCTAATGGGACCTGGAGCATTTGTGTGTTGCCAACAGAAGCCTAGATTTTATTCTCATGTGGTGTTTTTTTAAACCTTTTTGAACATGTTACTAAAGAGCCTTCAGTGTCCCCCACCACTATAAATTTTTACCAGGAGTGGGGTTCGAACCCACGCAGATATTCATCCATTGGATCTTAAGTCCAACGCCTTAACCACTCGGCCATCCTGGTCCCTATGTGAGTGACAGGTATTGAGAAAGAGTGTTGATTTTCACGCTTGAGAAAACCAGTTCAGATGGGCCTTTATCTGTCTCAGGTAAGTTTACCATTTAACAATAGGGATTTGCTCTGATGAGTGTTTTTCTTTTTCTCAATAGGATTATGAAACTCTAACATAGACATTGAGTCCCAACGATGACTTAACCACTCGTTCATTTTTCTCTCTATGTGGCAATGGACATCTGAGAAAAAAATGCTGATTTTTTCAATGAAAGGGGTCGGTGCAGGTGGGCTGTTATCCTTTCCATGATGATTCTACCGTTAAGCACAGGGATTTGATCTGAAGAGTGTTTTTATTTCTCGATGGGATAAGAAAACTCAAATGAAGACTTTGGGCCCTACTGACAGTTGCTGTCAGCTATTTACCGCTGAAAGGTTGTTGTTGATAAGGAGGGAGTGTGTTTTTTTTTTAGCCCCTGTAGGTTTCAGGGTCTTTGGCAGTGTCGTATTACAAAATATTTGGCACAGAACACCACTGATTTCCAGGCTCTTAACTTTTGCTATGTTTAATGTTTGCATAGTTTTTAGCCACTGGATGAACATATTGACTTCTCCAAGCAACAGGATTTAGTATAGTTTTTGAACTTCTAAGCTCAAATGTGAACAAACGGCACATATGATGTTAGGACTGTAAGCAGAGGATGTGACTTCCTAATGGGCACAAGGGCGCACCGGCCTAGTGCATTATCATTTAGATGGTTTATTTAAAAAAAGTATTAAAAATACTCACAAACGAGTTCTTGTTAAAAGCATGTCACAAAAGGAACGCAGTCCTCAGTAAAGGTATCCAAGGATGAGTAGTCCCTTAGATTCTTGAAGGCTAACGCGTTTCGAGGCCTAGCCTCTTCCTCTGAGGAAGAGGCTAGGCCTCGAAACGCGTTAGCCTTTTGTGACATGCTTTTAGCAAGAACTCGTTTGTGAGTATTTTTAATCCTTTTTTTAAATAAACCATCTAAATGATAATGCACTAGGCCGGTGCGCCCTTGTGTTTGTTTGTTGTTGCAGTGTTTCCAGACTTCCCTGGTCGTGTAAGGGGCAGCAAGGCCGTAGCATTTTTCCTGGGTTGACGTGTCCACAGCTACAGAAATATCTTTAATACCTTAATAAGGTGGACTAAAGTTCACACCACTCCGAGCGCAGGTCACGGGTGATTTGCACCAAAAAACTGTATGTACCGACTTCCTAATGGGACCTGGAGCATTTGTGTGTTTTTTTTTTTTTAATGAAATTTTTTATTGTTTTTCAAAACAATGCATATAACAAGTCAAACAAAATAGGCGTACTTACAGGGAAATCAGAATACACATACGCAAATATCCAAAACCATAAGTAGCACCTTTAAAGGGTCTCACAAAACTCAAAGGGAACATCGGGGGGGGGGAGGGGGTGAGATAGTCTTGCGGGTACGCCAGACTATCTCAGATAACAGATAACACAGCACCCCTCTCGGTGGTGAGGGGATAGAGGCAAGGGAGGAAGCCCCATGGTAAAGTAACGGAAGACTATGGTAGAAATCCCATAAGAGAACAATCTGGGCAAGTAAAGGGAATGGGGAAGGAGGGGGGGGGGAGATACCGAGTGACCTAGAACACACAACACTAGACGTTAGCAAGCAGCATATACTAAGTACAAAATAACTCAGAGAATGCAATATTCCGTGAACAGAGACAGGGAGGATGAAATCCGGGGATGTGAAGAGAGTCCTTGGTTGGAGGGTTGAGGAGCAGAGCTGTTCGGGCTGCGAGGAAGGTGGGTCATGGCGTGAGTATCATCGTATGCTGACCAAACCTGAGTGGGTCAGTTTTGTGGCGAAGCATGTCCAGGTGTTCCCTGTGGAGTAGAGTATTAAGATCAGCTTTCACTTCCCGTATGGACGGGACGGAGGAGGAGAGCCAATGGCGCAGGATAACCCTCCTGGCGATCATGTAACAAGTGGCAATCCAGGGTTTGTGCTTCCTAATGATACACGCCCGACTGGCTGTGTGTGCCCCCGAGATCAAGGAAGATGAACTGTCCAGATAACCAAATAGCAAGGGTAACGGATCCATATTGGGTGGCAGTCCCGTGACTCTGTAGACAAGGCGTTCAACCTGATTCCAGAAGTCCGTTACCTGGGGGCAGGTCCAAAGTCTATGAACTAAGGTGGGGCGATGGGCAAGGCACCAGGAACATCCTTGGTATGGAGTATGTTGGGGAGAGGAAGAAAAAGAAGCATAGGCATGATGAAGAATTTTGAATTGCTGCTCCCTCCAGAATGCGTTACAGATAAAAGTACAGGTGGTATTAAAGCCGGCTAACAGGAGAGGTTTCGAGGTTCTTAGAGATAAAGCTGCATCCCAGGAGGAGTAATGGCAGTCTTTGGAGTGAGTATGGAGGTAGAGTTGCAGCGGTTTATACAGTTGCGCCAACCTCGGTGGGGGTTGGTGTGGGAGAGAGTCCAAAGGGCTGGAATCGAAGTGCGCCTGTGGTTTCGAACAAAGTCCATTGGTAAAGGCATGCATTTGGTGGACATAAAGAAAATGGGATTGAGGGAGTCCATATTGCGATTTCAGTGCCGCAATAGAGAGAGGTAGTCCAGAGGGCTGGTCATAGAGTTGGGAGACTGTGCGAAGGCCCAAGGATGACCAATGAGAATAGATCCGCTCCAGTTGCAGATGAGCCCTAGCGGGATGCCCGCTAATGGGGAGGTGAGGGGAGATAAATTGTGGTAGTCCCAGTTTTTTACGTAGTTCCTTCCAAGCAGCCCGCGTGTCTCTCAGAAGAACGTGTTGACGAAGTGCAATTGGCATGTCAGACATGGAGCAGTGCAAGATAGCTGCTGGTTATAAGTAGTGTTGAGCGAACACGGACTGTATTATTCGTGTTCGTACCGAATATTTGGATTTTTTGTACCCGAACACGGACACGGACACTTTACTGTATGTTCGGGTAAAAATCCGTGTTCGGTCGTTTTATTTCCGGGTTTTGCATGCTTTGGCGCTCTTTTCATGGCGGGCTTTCAACAGCCAATCAACAATCGTTTAACTGGTGTGCCTTAAGCCATCCCAGCCATGCCTGCAAATGTCTCAGTAGCTGTGATTGGCCGTCTGAAGCATGTGACCAAGTCTTTATAAGTTCCAGGCAGCCGCAGCGTCTTCATTCTGCTGCTTAGATCAGGGACAGAGCACACATCAACGTGCTGGCTGCTGATTAGGGAAAGACAGGCAGGAAAAAAACATTTGTGTCCGGATAGAATTGAGGGACAGGTCGGAGTGTTTAGGCAGGGCGAGTTGTAGGCATTTTAGGGATAGAGTCTGCTGAATTATAGGGTCAGTGTCTTCTACAAACTACAATCGATATTGCTGTGTGGGGGGTGGGGTCTGCACTCAATCCTGATCTACAATCTCTTCTCAATCCTGTTAGGGAGAGGCTGCTGCTGAATTTTAGGGTCAGAGTGTTCTACAAACTACAATCGATATTGCTGTGTGGGGTCTGCACTTAGTCCCGATCTACGATCTTTTCTCAATCCTGTTAGGGAGAGGCTGCTGCTGAATTTTAGGGAAACTGTGTTCTACAAACTACAATCGATATTGCTGTGTGGTGTGGGATAGGAGATAGGCAGGTGTCAGTGATCCACATCCATTTTTCTGTGTGTGAGCTGCAGTGAACACAATCTTTTTGGGCTGCAGTGAACACAATCTTTTTGGGGTGCAGTGAACAACGTCCTTTTTGGGGTGCAGTGAACAAAATCTTTTTGGGGTGCAGTGAACAAAATCCTTTTTGGGGTGCAGTGAACAACATCCTTTTTGGGGTGCAGTGAACACAATCTTTTTGGGGTGCAGTGAACAAAATCCTTTGTGGGGTGCAGTGAACACAATCTTTGTGGGGTGCAGTGAACACAATCTTTTTGGGGTGCAGTGAACAACATCCTTTTTGGGGTGCAGTGAACACAATCTTTTTGGGGTGCAGTGAACAAAATCCTTTTTGGGGTGCAGTGAACAAAATCCTTTTTGGGGTGCAGTGAACACAATCTTTGTGGGGTGCAGTGAACACAATCTTTTTGGGGTGGAGTGAACAAAATCCTTTTTGGGGTGCAGTGAACAACATCCTTTTTGGGGTGCAGTGAACAAAATCCTTTTTGGGGTGCAGTGAACACAATCTTTTTGGGGTGCAGTGAACAAAATCCTTTGTGGGGTGCAGTGAACACAATCTTTGTGGGGTGCAGTGAACACAATCTTTTTGGGGTGGAGTGAACAAAATCCTTTTTGGGGTGCAGTGAACAACATCCTTTTTGGGGTGCAGTGAACAAAATCCTTTTTGGGGTGCAGTGAACACAATCTTTTTGGGGTGCAGTGAACAAAATCCTTTGTGGGATGCAGTGAACACAATCTTTGTGGGGTGCAGTGAACACAATCTTTTTGGGGTGCAGTGAACAAAATCCTTTTTGGGGTGCAGTGAACAACATCCTTTTTGGGGTGCAGTGAACAAAATTCTTTTTGGGGTGCAGTGAACACAATCTTTTTGGGGTGCAGTGAACAAAATCCTTTGTGGGGTGCAGTGAACACAATCTTTGTGGGGTACAGTGAACAGAATCTTTGTGGGGTGCAGTGAACACAATCTTTTTGGGGTGCAGTGAACAAAATCCTTTTTGGGGTGCAGTGAACACAATCTTTGTGGGGTGCAGTGAACACAATCTTTTTGGGGTGGAGTGAACAAAATCCTTTTTGGGGTGCAGTGAACAACATCCTTTTTGGGGTGCAGTGAACAAAATCCTTTTTGGGGTGCAGTGAACACAATCTTTTTGGGGTGCAGTGAACACAATCTTTGTGGGGTACAGTGAACAGAATCTTTGTGGGGTGCAGTGAACACAATCTTTGGGGGGTACAGTGAACACAATCTTTTTGGGGTGCAGTGAACAAAATCCTTTGTGGGGTGCAGTGAACACAATCTTTGGGGGGTACAGTGAACACAATCTTTTTGGGGTGCAGTGAACAAAATCCTTTGTGGGGTGCAGTGAACACAATCTTTGTGGGGTGCAGTGAACACAATCTTTTTGGGGTGCAGTGAACAAAATCCTTTTTGGGGTGCAGTGAACAACATCCTTTTTGGGGTGCAGTGAACACAATCTTTTTGGGGTGCAGTGAACAAAATCCTTTGTGGGGTGCAGTAAACACAATCTTTGTGGGGTACAGTGAACAGAATCTTTGTGGGGTGCAGTGAACACAATCTTTGGGGGGTACAGTGAACACAATCTTTTTGGGGTGCAGTGAACAAAATCCTTTGTGGGGTGCAGTGAACACAATCTTTGCGGGGTACAGTGAACACAATCTTTTTGGGGTGCAGTGAACAAAATCCTTTGTGGGGTGCAGTGAACACAATCTTTGGGGGGTACAGTGAACACAATCTTTTTGGGTTGCAGTGAACAAAATCCTTTGTGGGGTGCAGTGAACACAATCTTTGTGGGGTGCAGTGAACACAATCTTTTTGGGGTGCAGTGAACAAAATCCTTTTTGGGGTGCAGTGAACAACATCCTTTTTGGAGTGCAGTGAACACAATCTTTTTGGGGTGCAGTGAACAAAATCCTTTGTGGGGTGCAGTGAACACAATCTGTGTGGGGTACAGGGAACAGAATCTTTGTGGGATGCAGTGAACACAATCTTTGGGGGGTACAGTGAACACAATCTTTTTGGGGTGCAGTGAACAAAATCCTTTTAGGGTGCAGTGAACACAATCTTTGTGGGGTGCAGTGAACAAAATCCTTTTTGAGGTGCAGTGAACACAATCTTTGTGGGGTGCAGTGAACACAATCTTTGTGGGGTACAGTGAACACAATCTCATACTTCTGAAGATTTGAGGGTGCTGCCTGTTCCATACTCCTCCTCCTACTGCTCAAGCATCCTTTTAGGGGTACAAACAATAGTAATTGGGGCCTAGTGTGGTGGTGTACGTGTGAGATACATACACTTTCTTTTTGATCATATTTTCTATTCCGCTATTCAATTAAAACCTTTGGGGATCAATTAAATTGCGTGATAGTCTGTGTCGGTACGTGTGAGATCCACCTTTCCAAGTTTTTGGGGTTCATCTCATACTTCTGAAGATTTGAGGGTGCTGCCTGTTCCATACTCCTCCTCCTACTCCTCAACCATCCTTTTAGGGGTACAAACAATAGTAATTGGGGCCTAGTGTGGTGGTGTACGTGTGAGATACATACACTTTCTTTTTGATCATATTTTCTATTCCGCTATTCAATTAAAACCTTTGGGGATCAATTAAATTGCGTGATAGTCTGTGTCGGTACGTGTGAGATCCACCTTTCCAAGTTTTTGGGGTTCATCTCATACTTCTGAAGATTTGAGGGTGCTGCCTGTTCCATACTCCTCCTCCTACTGCTCAACCATCCTTTTAGGGGTACAAACAATAGTAATTGGGGCCTAGTGTGGTGGTGTACGTGTGAGATACATACACTTTCTTTTTGATCATATTTTCTATTCGGCTATTCAATTAAAACCTTTGGGGATCAATTAAATTGCGTGATAGTCTGTGTCGGTACGTGTGAGATCCACCTTTCCAAGTTTTTGAGGTTCATCTCATACTTCTGAAGATTTGAGGGTGCTGTCTGTTCCATACTCCTCCTACTCCTCATCCATCCTTTTAGGGGTAGAAACAATAGTAATTGGGGCCTAGTGTGGTTTTGTACGTGCGAGATACATACACTTTTTTGGATCATATTTCCTATTCCGCTATTCAATAAAAACCTTTCTAGGGCAAGATCTTAAATTACAGAAATATGAGGAGACCGTCAAATAAGGGCCGTGGCCTGGGTCGTGGTGCTGCTGGTAGAGCTCCTGTTGCAAGGAGAGGACGTGGTCGATCTGTGCCAGCTACACGCACAAGTGAAACACCTTCCTCAAGTGTGAGTAGGCGACAGAACCTGCATCAGTATTTGGTAGGGCATCATACGCCCCTAGAAGTGATGAGACCAGAACAAGTGGAGGCGATAGTAGATTGGTTTGCTGCTGACAGTGCCTCCAGTTCCTTCACATTGTCTCCCACCCAGTCTACTGCAGAAAGGTCAGAGTTGGCACCTGCAGCCGATGTCCAACCGTCTTTCACCTCACCCCCTTGCAAATCAGGCAAGCAGTCTGAGCCCCAAGCCATACAGCAGTCTCTTCTTCTTTTTGATGACTCTGTCAGCAGGGTTTCCCAGGGCCATCCACCTAGCCCTGCCCCAGAAGTGGAAGAAATTGAGTGCAGCGATGCCCAACCACTTATTTCTCAAGATGAGTACATGCAAGGATCATCGCAGCACGTCTCCGATGATGACGAAACGCAGGTGCCAACTGCTGCGGCGTTCAGCATTGTGGAGACCGACAAGGAGGGCAGGGGTGAAGACTGGGTGGAAGATGATGTGGAGGACGATGAGGTCCTCGACCCCACATGGAATGAACGTCATGCAGGTGACCTGAGTAGTTTGGAGGAAGAGGCGGTGGTCGCACAGAGCCACCAGCACAGCAGAAGAGGGAGCAGGGTGCAGAACCGGAGCGGCCGTGCCCTAGACACTACGCCCGCTACTGCCCAACGCAGCAAGGGAACGAGCGCACCAAAGTCAGCTCAAAGGAGTTCTCTAGCGTGGAAGTTCTTTAGAAAATGTGCTGATGACAGGACACGAGTGGTTTGCACCCTGTGCAATCAGAGCTTGAAGCGAGGCATAAACCTTCTCAACCTGAGCACAACCTGCATGATCAGGCATCTAAGTGCAAAGCACGAGCTGCAGTGGAGTACACACCTTCAAAACCAAGAAACGTCTCTGGCTCATCCTGCTTCCTCTTCTGCTGCAGTCTCGGCCGCTCCAGCCACATCTGTAGTGATACCGGCACCTGCCACCCCGCAAACAGACGATCTGTCAGCAACACCACCACCTGGGTCACCAACAACCATCTCCACAATGTCCCGTGGAAGCGTTCAGCTTTCCATCTCCCAAACACTTGAGAGGAAGAGGAAGTACCCCCCTACCCACCCGCGATCCCTGGCCCTGAATGCCAGCATTTCAAAATTATTGGCCTTTGAAATGCTGTCATTCCGTCTGGTGGAGACGCACAGTTTTAAAAACCTTATGTCGGTGGCTGTCCCACAGTACGTCGTGCCCAGCCGCCACTACTTTTCCAGGCAAGCCATCCCTTCCCTGCACAACCAAGTGGGGGAAAAAATCAGGTGTGCACTGCGCAACGCCATCTGTGCCAAGGTCCACCTAACTACCGATACGTGGACCAGTAAGCACGGTCAGGGGCGTTATATCTCCCTAACGGCACACTGGGTAAATGCAGTGGCGGATGGGCCTGAGGCGGATAGCAATTTGGCGCATGTCCTTCCACCACCGAGGATTGCAGGGCGCTTCAGTTTGCCTCCTGTTCCTAACTCCTCCTACTCCGCTTCCTCATCCTCTACCGCCTCCTCATCCGGACAGCGTAACACCTTCACCACCAACTTCAACACGGCCAGGGGTAAACGACAGCAGGCAGTTTTACAACTTGCCTGTTTGGGGGACAAACCACACACCGCGCAGGAGTTGTGGAGGAGCATGGAACAGCAGACAAATGAGTGGTTGCTGCCAGCGAGCCTCAAGCCCGGCCTGGTGGTGTGCGATAACGGGAGAAATCTCATAGCAGCTCTGGGCCTAGCCGGTTTGACGCACATCCCTTGCCTGGCGCATGTGCTGAATTTGGTGGTGCAGAGGTTCCTTAAAAACTACCCCGATATTTCAGAGCTGCTGCAGAAAGTGCGGGCCGTTTGTGCGCACTTTCGGCGTTCTCACCCTGCTGCTGCTCGCCTGGCAGCGCTGCAGCGTAACTTCGGCCTTCCCGCTCACCGCCTCATATGTGACGTGCCCACAAGGTGGAACTCCACCTTGCACATGCTGGAAAGACTGTGCGAGCAGCAGCAGGCCATAGTGGAGTTTCAGCTGCAGCACGCACGCGTGAGTCGCTCTGCGGAACAGCACCACTTCACCACCAATAACTGGGCCTCCATGCGAGACCTGTGTGCCTTGTTGCGCTGTTTTGAGTACTCCACCAACATGGCCAGTGGCAATGACGCCGTTCTCAGCTTAACTATCCCACTTCTATGCCTCCTTGAAAAAACAATTCGGGCGATGATGGAAGAGGATGTGGCACAGGATGAGGAGGAGGAGGAGGATGAAGAGGTAATATTTCCAAGGCTTTCAGGGCAGTCATTCGCAAGGGGCTCCGAGGGTGGGTTCCTGCACACACAAACGCCAGGGACACAATTGTCCAGCAGGGGCACAGTTCTGGAGGATGAGGAGGATGAGGAGGAGGAGGAGCTGG
Organism: Pelophylax lessonae; assembly: GCF_965119305.1. Taxonomy (NCBI): domain Eukaryota; kingdom Metazoa; phylum Chordata; class Amphibia; order Anura; family Ranidae; genus Pelophylax; species Pelophylax lessonae. The sequence continues at coordinate 83,675,277 of NC_138774.1, forward strand.
AGGAGGAGATGGAACCATGTTCACAGCAGGGTGGCACCCAGGCCAGCTCATGGCCATCACTGGTGCGTGGCTGGGGGGATACAGAGGACACGGACGATACACCTCCCACAGAGGACAGCCTTTCGTTGCCTCTGGGCAGCCTGGCACACATGAGCGATTACATGCTGCAGTGTCTCCACAACGACCGCCGAGTTGCCCACATTCTAACTTGTGCTGATTACTGGGTGGCCACGCTGCTGGATCCCCGTTACAAGGACAACGTACCGTCCTTAATTCACTCACTGGAGCGCGATCGCAAGATGCGCGAGTACAAGCGCACGCTGGTAGACGCCATGCTGCTGGCATTCCCATCTGACAGCGGGGCCGCAGTGGAAGCACAAGGCAGAGGAGGAGGAGGAGGAGGTCGCCAATGCAGCCAGGGCACCGCCAGCACCTCAGAAGGCAGGGTTAGCATGGCCGAAATGTGGAAAAGCTTTGTCAGCACGCCACAACAAACAGCAGCACCAGCAGCTCAGATGGAACGTCTTAGCAGGAGGCAGCATTTTACCAACATGGTGGAGCAGTATGTGTGCACACGCCTACATGTAGTGAATGAGGGGTCTGCCCCCTTCAACTTCTGGGTCTCCAAATTGGGCACATGGCCTGAGCTTGCCCTTTACGCCTTGGAGGTGCTGGCGTGCCCTGCAGCCAGTGTATTATCTGAACGGGTATTTAGCACGGCTGGGGGCGTTATAACAGACAAGCGCAGCCGCCTGTCCAGAGACAATGTGGACAAGCTCACGTTCATTAAAATGAACCAGGCATGGATCCCACGGGACTTTTCCGTACCTTGTGCAGAATAGCAATGGATACCGACCTTACCCACCCATTGTTCCATTTTTGCTCTTTCTCACTCTTTTGGGGTGTACCCTCATTTAAAATTTGTGAAAAGAAGCAGTGTTGGCTACCTCGTCCTCCTCCTCAGGGCCAGATTAACGTAGGGGCTATTGGAGCTGCAGCTCCAGGCCCCTACCTTTTATATAGGCCCCGGGTTGGCCATATTCACTGTTACCGCTCTTCTGTCACTTGTAAACACAGAAGTCTGGCTTCTATGCTCGCTTCCCCAGGCAGCACCCTCAGAACCTCCCCACACAGCGCGAAGGCCGGACAAGGAGGGACAGTTGCCGATGCATGGATGTGTTTATGGGCTTCAGAGACAGCATCCCATGTTGAATTAGGCATGCATGGCTGCACCCTTCCTCCTCTGGGTGCATGGCAAGGCACGGCCCTTAAGGCCCTTCAAAATCCTCAGCACCAAGCCCATGATGCTCTTAATCCGGCCCTGGTCCTCCTCCACCGCCGCTTCCACTTACACCACCCATAGGTGTGCGCAGCCTATTGCATTAAGGTGTGCACCCCAAAGTTGAAATACACATGCATGTGTTTGCCAGCAGGGAGAGTAATGTATCGGGGCCATGTACCTGTAGGCAAAGAGAAATAGAGCAGAGCAGGTCCGAGGGAGATCTTTCCCATCTCCTCACTGGCAATGCTATGTGCCCTAGGTGATTAGGGTGTGCCCAGGCACACCCGGCACACCCTGTGCGCATGCCTATGTCACCGCCACATCCACCACCACCTCAACCTCCCTCCTACTCCATATGGGCCTCGTCCTTCAGAGATGAAGAAGAACATTGTTTTATTTTTCTGGTTTTTTTTGTTGTTTTAAGTTATTTCCCTATCCACATTTGTTTGCAGAGCACTTGCCATGCTCTTAATTACGTTTTGCTGCCATTTGCAGCACTCTAGCCCTTTCCTTTGGTGTTTTAGAGCCATTTTAGTGCCTTAAAGTTCGGGTCCCCATTGACTTCAATGGGGTTCGGTGTCTGGGAAAAGTTCGGTAAAAGTCCGGGACACGGACCCGGACTTTTTTTTAAAGTTCGGCCGAACCCGTCGAACACGGACATCTAGGTGTCCACTCAACCCTAGTTATAAGGTGAAACTATGTGAGACTCAAGCGAAAAGTTGGAGAAGTTAGAGGAACCATGAATCCAATCTAGACCTACCCTCGCTAGGCTACAAAGATTATATAAGCGGATATCTGGTAAATTCATGCCACCTCTGAACCTGGTAGGGTAAAGCTTATGGAGAGCAATACGGGGCCTCTTGGAGGACCACAAAAAGGAGGTTAGGGATTTATGAAATGAGTTGACATCTTTATGTTTGATGAGGAGGGGCAGAGTCTGGAGGACATATAACAGCTTAGGGAACGTGACCATTTTATAGAGGTGGCAGCGACCTATAAGGGAGAGATGGAGGTTTGCCCAGCCGGATAATTCCTTGGTGAGTTTGGCGAAGAGAGGGGTATAATTCAGTTGATAGAGGGAGGAAGGAGTACGACCTATCAGTATTCCGAGATATTTAATGTGGGTTTTAGCTATGGGGAAAGGAGAGGAGGATGCCCAGGCAGGGGTTTGTGGGGAGCCCAGTGGGAGTATTTTGCTCTTGGAGTAATTTATACGCAGTCCCGAGCATAGGCGGAATCTGTCAAAAATGGCTTTGACGATGCCAGCATCTCGCGCTGGATCTGCAGTGAACAAGAGGATGTCATCCGCAAAGAGCACAGAGCGCAGCTCCTCTTGACCAAAACGAACACCAGTTAGCGGAGCATGGACTGCGAGGTAACGGGACAGGGGTTCCAGGGCCAAGTTAAAAAGGAGGGGGGAGAGGGGGCATCCCTGACGCGTGCCCTTGTGAAGGGGGATATCATTCGATGTACATGAGGACATGACTACCCTGGCTGTGGGGGACTTGTACATAGAGGAGATGAGGTGTAGGAACGGGCCCGAGAAACCAAATTTTCATAAGGTAAGGGATAACCAATGGAAGCTAACATTATCAAATGCTTTCTCAGCATCCAACGTGAGTATGGCTACATTAGAAGAGGGCTGAGATTGATGGTGGGAGAGGACAGCTAGGACCTTTCGATTATTAGCGGTAGCCGAGCGCCCCTTGGTGAAACCCGATTGGGAAGGGTGGAGCAGGTGGGGTATGATGAGAGCTAAGCGGTTCGCTACAATTTTAGATAACAGCTTAGCGTCCAAATTAATCAAAGAGATTGGGCGGTATGAGCCCGGTTCGGTAGGGTCTTTGCCCGGTTTCGGAATGAGCTTTATATAGGCCTGGGAGCCCGACGGCATATAGGAACCCCCATCTAAAATGTGTTGGAACAGGGCCAGTAAGGTAGGGGATACACTGTCCGTTACTAGTTTGAAAAACTCAGAAGAGAAGCCGTCTGGGCCTGGGGCTTTACCGGGGGATAATGTGGATATGGCTTTCTGGAGTTCGACAAGAGTGACCGGGGCATTAAGTTGGGATAATTGGCCATCTGAAATCTGAGACAAGGGCACTTCACCTAGGAAAGCCCGAGCCTTCTCCTCGTCAATGGGGTCAGGGCCATAAAGGTTAGCGTAGAATTGTTGCATGGTCTGGTTAATGCCCTCCGGGGTGGAATGCAATTTCCCCGAGGGGTCCCTCAAAGACTGTATGGGGGTAGTGGTGAAGGGGCCTCTACATAGGCGAGCTAACAGTTTGCCGGACTTGTTGCCAAATTTATGAAACTGAAGGTCTTGGACAGACTTGTGGAAAGACTCTTGCGTCATCGCCCACTTATCGAATTCCTGCTTGGCCATTTTCCAAAGGGCAATATTATGGGGGGAGTACCGCTGCCGGAGCCGGGCGTGCTCAAGCTGGAGCGAAGAGCTAGCCTGGACAAAGCCCGCCGCCGCTCGCTTTTTGAAAGCTGAAGCAAAGGCGATGATGCGGCCTCTCAAGACCGCCTTACCCGTCTCCCACAGCAGCACTGGATCGTTTACGTGTTGGGCATTGTCTGCTAGGAAATTACGCCAAGTGTCAGCTAAGATATTCCGTAACTCATCGTTGTTAGCTAGATAGGAAGGGAAGCGCCAGGGTTTGGAGTGTGTTTGTTGTGGGGCAAACGCGAGCAGGATCGAGATCGGGGAGTGATCAGAAATGGCCATGCCATGGATGTCTGGGGTGTGTAGATCCCAGAGCGCAGGGGAATTACAGAGGAAGTAGTCAAGTCTACAGAAAGAGTCGTGTGGGGAGGAGTAAAACGTGTACGAAGTCTCCACCAGCCGCCAAACATCGGTGAGATGGATGCTATCCACAAAGGTCGGGAGAATAGATGAAGGCACCCCAGGGCTCAAGTGCAGATTAGGGGATTTGGTCGACTTGTCTGCAAGGGGGGTCCATAACTGCATTTAAGTCACCCCCCAGTAGAGGTGGCAGATGTATGTGAGGGGCGAGAAGACCAGTGAGGCGTTGAAAGAAAGAAAGGGGTAGAGGAAGGAGTAGGGGCGTAGACATTGGCCAAAATAAAGGAGCTAGTGTTAGAGGAGATTTTTACTATTTGGACTCTGCCGTCTGCATCTGCGTGAAGAGGGGAAATATCAAACGTGACCCTCTTGTGAAAGAGCATGAGGACTCCAGCTTTACCAGTGGAGGGAGCGTTGCCTATCACCTGGCCCACCCAGAGTTTTTTCATGCGGTGTATATCTGTCTGGGGGAGGTGGGTTTCCTGAAGGAATGCAATATCCGCTCCCAAGCCGCGAAGGTGACGGAGTACAGACATTCACATTCCATGAAATTATTTTTAGATCAAGGGGGACGTAGATGGGGGAGTAGTGGCTTGCTAATGATAAAGAACAGCTTGAGAACGAAGGACTTCACTCGGGTACCACAGAACAGGGGAGGTGACCAGGATGCAGGGATAGCAGGAAGGGAGAGTAAATAGGTTGGGGAGATTTCGTGCCGTCTACATTCCAGGGATCCCAGAATGGAGAGGGGCGAAACCAGGAGCAAGAACAAAAATATAAAGACACATACCGAAACACATGAGGACTTCTCTTTTTTCCCGCATGAAAACCTATCTCCGACAGCGTTACCAATTGTCAGCTGGTTCCACTCGCTGGGTGGGTGAGGACCATGCACGTACAGGCGATATCAAATGGACATTGCGTCAGGCTGGATACCCTCAGTAAGTCTGGCGAACAGAGTCAGCAACTATAATAACGCTGTGTGAGGAAACATAAGAATAAAAAATCAATACATCAGGCAATTAACGGTTAACACCACATGAGTAAACAACTAATCTCAGGGAATATGGCTAAGAGACGGCCAGTGGCCGTGATCCGCCGATAACAGGCAAAAAGACAGAAAACTAAATTGCCCTTAGGCAAGGGTAACGCTGGACATTAAGAAACAGTATGCAGCCGCATTCTCCAGGTGGGAATGAGATGTCTCAGCGTAACTTGTCCCTGTATGTAGTATTTGCAGAATACCTTCCCCTCTTGGGGGAATCTTTGCGGGGGCTGCGCAGGTCCACATGTGAGGGGGAGGCGGAGGGAGCAGCAGGGGTGTGAGTATCCATGGACAAGTGCAAGTGGGTCTGGATATAGTCCATAGCTTCGTCAGGATGAGTGAAGGCCTTGGATTCTCCAAGTTGATCAGTGAAGCGCTGGGTGGCTGGGTATGCAAGGGTGAATTTTAGTCCCTTTTGGAACAAAACATTACAAGACGGTTGGAAGGCCTTGCGTCTACGCGCAACTTCCTGGGAATAAGAGTAATAATTTGCTCCCGTCCAGTGTAAGCGATTTGGCATTTTTAAAAGACTTCAGAATGGCCAGCCTGTCTGCGTAGTTTAGATAACGCACTATGACCGGACGGGGGGGTCTTACGGTCATTTGAGGGCGCTCCCAGGCTATGTTCCCTCTCCACAGTGCAAGGAGAGGCGATGCCAAGGGCTTGAGGTATGCGGGAAGAGCACACGTCGGGGAGCAGCCCCGCATTGAATGATTCTGGGAGGCCAATAATCCGCAAATTATTCCTGCGGGAACGATTTTACAGATCATCAATTTTGTCCAGTAGATATTGCTGAGTATGTTGAACCTTGGCCTCATTTGTGAAGGTAGATTTCACTTCATCCTCGAGATCTGAGAGTCTGTGCTCCACTGCAGACAGCCGTTTAGCCTGGTCACCCAGCTCCTTTTTGAGCTGTGAGATGCCGGCAGATACAGCTCTCTCCACCACCTTCGTGATCGTGGGAGAGAGAATTGAGGCCACCGCTTGGGCCATGAGGTTGTACTGGGGTCCATTACAGGAGAGGATGCTGGCAGTGGTGGTGGTGGGCTCGCGCCGTCCGTGGCGGGAGCGGCGGCCATATTGGCAGTTAGCTGTGGAGAAGCCTGAGGAGAGGCGTCCGGGTGCTGCTGCTGGGGGACACCGCCGGCTCCGTGGACGAGGAAGCGGTCCCTGTGAGCGAGCGGGGATGTTAGCGGCGACTCGACCGGCAGTGTCTGGAGGCAGATCGGGTGTCAGCGAGCGTGTGTGGAACGGCTTTATAGGCAGTGTGTGGCGGAGCCGCTGCTCTTCACTCCCTCTTCATGCGGCGCCGGAACCGGAAGTCCCCAGCATTTGTGTGTTGCCAACAGAAGCCTAGATTTTATTCTCATGTGGTATTGTTTTAAACCTTTTTGAACATGTTACTAAAGAGCCTTCAGTGTCCACCACCACTATACATTTTTACCAGGAGTGGGGTTCTAACCCACGTGGATATTCATCCATTGGATCTTAAGTCCAACGCCTTAACCACTCGGACATCCTGGTTCCTATGTGATTGACAAGTATTCCGAAAGAGTGCTGATTTTCACGCTTGAGAAAACCAGTTCAGATGGGCCTTTGTCTGTCTCAGGTAAGTTTACCATTTAACAATAGGGATTTGCTCTGATGAGTGTTTTTCTTTTTCTCGATAGGATTACGAAACTCTTAACATAGACTTTGAGTCCCAACGATGACTTAACCACTCGTTCATTTTTCTCTCTATGTGGCAAAGGACATCTGAGAAAAAAATGCTGATTTTTTCAATGAAAGGGGTTGGTGCAGGTGGGCTGTTATCCTTTCCATGATGATTTTACCATTAAGCACAGGGATTTCATCTGAAGGGTGTTTTTATTTCTCGATGGGATAAGAAAACTCAAATGAAGTCTTTGGGCCCTACTGACAGTTGCTGTCGGCTATATACCGCTGAAAAGTTAGGAGTAGAGTTGAGCGAACACCTGGATGTTCGGGTTCAGCGGGTTCGACCGAACTTGAAAAAAAAGTCCGGGTTCGTGACCCGGACTTAACCCGAACTTTGTCCCGATCCCAAACCCCATTGTACTCAATGGAGACCCAAACTTTTTGAGCACTAAAATGCGTCTAAAACAAACATGGAAAGGGCTAGAGGGATGCAAATTGCATCAAAATCATCTTAAAAGCATGGCAAGTGCTCTGCAAACAAATGTGGATAGGGAAATAACTTAAAAGAACATAAAAACAGAAAAATAAAAAATAATCATCTTGAATGATGTAGGAGGAGGACGAGGCCCATATGGAGTAGGAGGTTGAGGTGGCGGAGGATATGGTGATGTAGGTAGAAGCGGTGGCAGCGGTGGAGGAGGAGGACGAGGCCCATATGGAGTAGGAGGTTGAGGTGGCAGTGGATGTGGCGGTGTAGGTGGAAGTGGCGGTGGAGGAGGACGAGGTAGCCAACACTGGTTTTTGTTTTTAATTTCATTTCTTTTTAAATTAGGGTACATCGCAAAAAGAGTGAGAAAGATCAAAAATACAACAATGGCTGGGTAAGGCCGGTATACATGTCTATTCTGTACAAGGTACGGACAAGTCCTGTGGGATCCATGCCTGGTTCATTGTAATGAACGGGAGCTTGTCCACGTTGGCTATGGACAGGCGGCTGCGCTTGTCTGTGATAACGCCCCCAGCCGTGCTAAATACACGTTCAGATAATACACTGGCTGCAGGGCAGGCCAGCACCTCCAAGGCGTAAAGGGCAAGCTCAGGCCATGTGCCCAATTTGGAGAGCCAGAAGTTGAAGGGGTCAGACCCGTCAATCAGTACGTCTAGGCGTGTGCACACATACTGCTCCACCATGTTAGTGCTGGGTCTTTGTGCTGCTGGTGGAGCTCCTGTTGCAAGGAGAGGACGTGGTCAATCTGTGCCAGCTACACGCACAAATGAAACACCTTTCTCAGCTGCGAGTAGGTGACAGAACCTTACAGCAGTATTTGGCAGGGCCTAATGCGCCTCTACAAATGTTGAGGCCAGAATAAGTACAGACGAAAGATAGTAGATTGGGTTGCTGACAGTGCCTCCAGTTCCTTCACATTGTCTCCCACCCAGTCTTCTGCTGAAAGGTCAGAGTTGGCACCTGCAGCCAATGTCCATCAACCTTTCACCTCACCCCCTTGCAAATCAGCCATGAGCCCCAAGTCATGCAGCAGTCTCTTCTTCTTTTTGATGACTCTGTTAGCATGGTTTCCCAGGGCCATCCATCTAGCCCTGCCCCAGAAGTGGAAGAGATTGAGTGCACCGATGCCCAACCTCTTATGTCTCAAGAAAGATGAGTACATGGGAGGACCATCACAGCACGTCTCGGATGATGACGAAACACAGGTGCCAACTGCTGCAGAATTCCGAGTTGTGGAGACCGACAAGGGTTGCAGGGGTGAAGACTGGGTGGAAGATGATGTGGAGGAGGATGAGGTCCTCGACCCCACATGGAATGAATGTCATGCAGGTGACCTGAGTAGTTTGGAGTAAGAGGCGGTGGTCGCACAGAGCCACCAGCACAGCAGAAGAGGGAGCAGGGTGCAAAAGCAGAGCGGCTGTGCCCTAGACACTATGCCTGCTACTGCCCAACGCAGCAAGGGACCGAGCACACCAAAGCCAGCTCAAAGGAGTTCCCTAGCGTGGCAGTTCTTCAGACAATATGATGATGACAGGACACGAGTGGTTTGCACGCTGTGCAATCAGAGCCTGAAGCAAGGCATAAACCTTCTCAACCTGAGCACAACCTGCATGACCAGGCATCTAAGCGCAAAGCACGAGCTGCAGTGGAGTGCACACCTCAAAAACCAAGAAAGGTCTCTGGCTCCTCCTGCTTCCTCTTCTGCTGCTGCAGTCTCGGCTTCTTCTTCCACCTCTGTAGTGAGACTGGCACCTGCCACCCCGCAAACAGAGGATCTGCCAGCAACACCACCACCTGGGTCACCAACAACCATCTCCACAATGTCCCGTGGAAGCGTTCAGCTTTCTATCTCCCAAACACTGGAGCGGAAGAGGAAGTACCCCCCCTACCCATCCGCGATCCCTGGCCCTGAATGCCAGCATTTCAAAATTCCTGGCCTTTGAAATGCTGTCATTCCGTCTGGTGGAGACGCAGAGTTTTAAAAGCCTTGTGGCGGTGGCTGTCCCACAGTACATCGTGCCCAGCCGCCACTACTTTTCCAGGCAAGCCATCCCTTCCCTGCACAACCAAGTGGGTGACAAAATCAGGTATGCACTGCGCAACACCATCTGTGGCAAGGTCCACCTAACTAGGGATACGTGGACCAGTAAGCACGGTCAGGGACGTTCTATCTCCCTAACAGCACACTGGGTAAATGCAGTGGCGGCTGGGCCTGAGGCGGATAGCAGTTTGGTGCATGTCCTTCCACCACCGAGGATTGCAGTGCGCTTCAGTTTGCCTCCTGTTCCTAACTCCTCCTACTCCGCTTCCTCATCCTCTACCGCCTCCTCATCCGGTTAGCGTAACACCTTCACCACCAACTTCAGCACAGCCAGGGGTAAACGACAGCAGGCAGTTTTAAAACTTGCCTGTTTGGGGGGAAAACCACACACCGCGCAGGAGTTGTGGAGGGGCATTGAACAGCAGACCGATGAGTGGTTGGTGCCAGTGAGCCTCAAGCCCGGCCTGGTGGTGTGATAATGTGCGAAATCTCGTAGCAGCTCTGGGCCTAGGCGGTTTGACACACATCCCTTGCATGGCGCATGTGCTGAATTTGGTGGTGCAGAGGTTCCTTCGAAATTACCCTGATGTCAGAGCTGCTGCAGAAAGTGCGGGCCGTCTGTGTGCACTTTCGGCATTCTCACCCTGCTGCTGCTCGCCTGTCAGCGCTGCAGCGTAACTTCGGCCTTCCCGCTCACCGCCTCATATGTGCCCACAAGGTGGAACTCCACCTTGCACATGCTGGCCGGCCAGACTGTGTGAGCAGCAGCAGGCCATAGTGGAGTTTCAGCTGCAGCACGCACGCATGAGTCGCTCTGCGGAACAGCACCACTTCACCACCAGTAACTGGGCCTCCATGCGAGACCTGTGTGCCTTGTTGCGCTGTAACATATGCAGACTAGGCTGCAATGTAATATTTTTTCCCTAAATGGGTGTTTATTGAATAGCGGAATAGAACAACAGTATCCAACGAGTGTATCTCACAGTAAAATATGCAGACTAAGCTGCAACGTAATATTTTTTCACTAACTGGGTGTTTATTGAATAGCGGAATAGAACAACAGTATCCAACGAGTGTATCTCACAGTAAAATATGCAGACTAAGCCACAATGTAATATTTTTTCCCTAAACGGGTGTTTATTGAATAGCGGGCTAAAACAACAGTATACAATGGGTGTATCTCACACGTACTGATACAGACTAAGCCGCAATTTAATATCTTTCTGTCCCCTAAATGTTTTTTTTTTTTATTGCAATGCGCAATATAACAGTATGCAATGGGTGTATCGCACTGTAACATATGCAGACAGGGCCGCTGTCAGGTAGCTAGGTTGAGGCCGGGGTGCTGAGAGGGCTTCCCTTGCAGCTCGGTGCGGGTCACTCCTGGAGGTGGTATAGGAGGTGACGCGTCCCAAGGAGCACTGGATGCTTGCGGAGTCCAAGTGGGTGGAGCAGGTAGGCACCCGAGACAACTTCCAGGATCTTCAGTGGTATAAAGCAACGTTGGTGCAATAGTAAAGGCCAAGCTGAGGGTCATACACAGGTTATCAGTCCGAAGGTAAACAGAGCAAGCCGGGATTTGCAGCAGAAGGAAGAGCAGGCAAAAGCAGAGTCCGTTAGGCAGGCCGAGGTCGTTCACACGTAATCAAGCAGGAAGGGAGCAAGAGTAAGAGTAGTCAGGCAAGCACTGGAGGGAGATATCAGATGGGTCAGGAGATAAGCCGGGTCACAACGGGTAAACAAGATGGATTCACAGGGCACAAGTCACAGGAAGCTGACGATAATCCAGCACTGGATGGAGCCGGAAGTGAGCTCATATAGGGGCCGGGCTGGTGCGCTGTGTGTCATGACGCACACGCGCCATGCCGGCACGCATGTGCGCACGTGCAGGCGCTCTCCCGCGCATGCGCACTAGCAACCGTCTGTGGCGGCCACGTCCCTAACAGCCGCAATAAACTCTTTTGTCCCCTAAATCGTTTTTTTTTTATTGCAAGGCACAATACAACAGTATGCAATGGGTGTATCTCACTTTAACATATGCAGACAGTTTTTGCCCCTAAATGTTGTCAGAATATTTAATAATAAATATCTCTAGCTCGTACTTAATTATGTCAGAATATTTATACTGCTCTAAATATAGCAGTGTATTTATGGTTACATAGTTACATAGTTACATAGTTACATAGTTAGTGAGGTTGAAAAAAGACATCAGTCCATCGAGTTCAACCTATGATGTGTGTGTGTGTTTGCTATTAACCGTACATTGTATACCCCTGTATGTTGTGGTCTTTAAGGTGTCCATCTAATAGTTTTTTGAAACTATCAATGCTCCCTGCTGATACGACTGCTTGTGGAAGAGAATTCCACATCCTTACAGTGAAGAACCCCTTACGCACTTTAAGGTTAAACCGCGTTTCCTCAAGTTTTAGTGAGTGGCCACGTGTCTTATTGTATCTCCTCTCTCTGAATAGTTTGTTCCTTATGCTCGGGTCGCCAGTACAGTATTTGTACATTGATATCATATCCCCCCTCAATCTTCTCTTCTCCAGAGAGAATAGGTTCAGTGCTTGTAGTCTTTCCTCATAGCTGCTGTCCTCCATTCCCCTAATTATTTTTGTTGCCCTTCTCTGGACTTTCTCCAGTTCCAGCACATCCTTCCTGAGGACCGGTGCCCAGAACTGGACAGCATACTCCAGATGTGGCTGGACCAGAGTCTTGTAGAGTGGGAGAATAATCTCTTTATTTCTGGAGTGAATCCCCTTTTTTATACAACCCAGTATTCTGTTGGCTTTGCTTGCGGCGGCTTGGCATTGCATGCCACTGCCAAGCCTGTTGTCTACCAGTACCCCCAAGTCCTTTTCCATCCTAGACTCACCCAGAGGTTCCCCCCCTAGTGAGTAGCTTGCTTTCTGGTTTCTGGCCCCCAAGTGCATTACTTTACATTTTTCAACATTAAATCTCATCTGCCATGTAGTTGCCCACCCCGTTATTTTGTTCAGGTCCTCTTGCAAGGTTTCCACATCCTGCATAGAAGATATTGGCAAGCCTAATTTAGTATCATCTGCAAATACTGAGATTGTACTAGATATCCCCTCCTCTAGATCATTTATGAATAAATTAAACAGGATTGGTCCCAGGACCGAACCCTGGGGACCCCACTTTCCACACCCGCCCAATCCGAGTACTCCCCATTAATCATCACCCTCTGGACTCTACCCTGGAGCCAGTTCTCTATCCAGGTACTCACCTTATGGTCCATACCTACCTTCCTTAGTTTGTACAGTAAGCGTTTGTGGGGAACGGTGTCAAAGGCCTTTGCAAAGTCCAGATACACCACATCCACAGGCTTACCTTTATCTAGGTGGCAGCTCACTTCATCGTAGAAGGTTAATAGATTGGTTTGGCACGAACGATTTTTCATGAATCCATGCTGATTACTACTTATAATACCGTTTTCATTACTAAAGTCTTGTATGTGGTCCCTTATGATCCCCTCCAAAATTTTGCAGACTACTGATGTTAGGCTGACCGGCCTATAGTTACCCGGGATATATCTCGGCCCCTTTTTAAATATTGGTACCACGTTGGCTTTTTTCCAATCAGCTGGCACCATACCCGTCTGTAAACTATCCTTAAAGATCAAGAATAATGGTCTGGCAATCACCTGGCTGAGCTCATTAAGAACCCTCGGGTGCATGCCATCCGGTCCCGGGGATTTATTTATGTTAAGTTTCTCTAGTTTAGCTCTAAGTCTATCCTCTGTTAGCCATGGCGGCACTTCCTGAGGTGTATTATTTAGTTCGGCCTTACAAGCAAGGTTCGTGTAGCCCCCCGATTCCTTTGTGAAGACTGAAGAAAAGAAATTATTTAACACTTCCGCCTTTTCTCTGTCCTCTGTGGCCATTTTTCCTTTATCATCTTTTATGGGGCCAATGTGTTCTGACCTCGCTTTCTTACTGTTTATATACTTAAAGAACTTCTAGGGGTTCTTTTTACTCTCCTCCGCTATATGTCTCTCGTATTCTATTTTAGCTGCCCTGATTTCGTCTTTACATTTCTTATTACACTCTTTGTAATGCTTAAATGCTGCCAATGACCCCTCAGCCTTGTATTTTTTGAAGGCCTTTTCTTTAGCTCTAATATACATTTTTATGTTGGAGTTTAGCCACCCAGGGTTTAGTTTTGCTCTTTTAAATTTATTTCCCTGTGGAATGCACTGGCCCACCCCTTTGTTAAGTATGCTCTTGAAGCACTCCCATTTTTCCTCCGTGTTCTTTGTTCCCAGGGTTCTATCCCATTTGATATTTTCTAGCAGCGAGCGCAGTTTAGGGAAATTGGCTCTTTTGAAATTCAGTGTCCTTATATTACCTTTGTGTTTCCTATTACTGTAATTAATACTGAAACCAATTGACCTATGGTCACTGTTCCCTAAGTTGTCCCGTATTTCTATATCCGTGAGCAGGTCTGTATTGTTGGTAATCAGTAGGTCAAGTACCGCATTGTTTCTTGTTGGTGCATTCACCATCTGACCCATGAAATTGTCCTGCAAAACATTTAGGAACTGCCGAGCCTTGGCTGAGTGCGCAGTTCCTTCTGCCCAGTCTATATCAGGATAATTAAAGTCCCCCATTATAATGACATTTCCCATCCTTGCTGCCAATCCTATCTGTAACATGAGGTCTGCCTCACCCTCCTCCCTCTGGTTGGGGGGCCTATAGCATACGCCCAATATTACCTTCCCCACCGTGCCTTCCCTTTGAAGCTCTACCCATAGGGATTCTGCCTCGTCCATAGCTCCATTATTAATATCATCCCTCATATTTACCAGTATACTGTTCTTAATATACAGACATACCCCTCCCCCTTTTTTACCCTCTCTATCCCTGCGATGAAGGGAATACCCCTGAATGGTCGCCATCCAGTCATGAGAGCTGTCGAACCAAGTCTCAGTTATCCCCACAAAATCTAAGTCCTCCTCAAACATCAGCAGCTCCAGCTCTCCCATCTTGTTGGCCAGGCTTCTGGCATTGGTATACAAGCCTCGTAATTTTGATAACGAGGTTAATAAGAAAAGATCTGTGAAAAAGGAGAGTCTTCACTTATTGCCATAAATCAATGTCGTGAATTCTTTTTAATTGATTAATTTCTTTTTAAAAGCATATACCAATCTTAGTGAGTACAGTCTACAGTGTGGAATATATATAAAATATTTATTCTCAAGACATGTAAATCACAATATATGATCAAACAAGAAGTGACACATAAAAATAACTCTACATAAAATACTAACTTCAAACAATCAATGCAATGTGATGTTTAGCTCGATAATGAAAGTGAAACCGAAACAAAGTGAAAGCAAAACAAAGTGAAAGTAAAACGAAACGAAAGCAAGATTACCATTTCTTCCCAGGTATAGCATAAGCCATAAATTAATGTTCTATATAAACAGACTACAATGGTCTGCGTAAAGCATAGTTGAAAGTCACTTCACTGCAGATGAGTGAGAATAAACCATGCAAAACGGAAGACTTAAAATTGCAAATAATGCACTAAATCTGATATTAATAAAAATGTATAAAAAAAAAATCAGCTATTTAGAGAAAAATCTACCATGGTTTATACGGCTGGGATTGTAATCTTATTACCCTTAAATATGCAATATAAAACATATAAGGAAGGAATAAACAATTGTTGAATAAAATCAAATAACATAGCAAGGCATAATTACCACACTTAAGATGGCCGCTAGCTTCAAATGGGCATTACCAGAGTCCTAAGATGGACGCCTTTCTTAAGATGGTGGCTTCCCTTCAAGTTTCAGATGAATGATGGACAAATAGAGTATGTCTGGATGAGTCTATTGAGGAATGTAATAGCGTGTGTGGTGTAAGTGTGAGGTGTGTTGTCAGTAGTGTAAAGTGATGTCCGCTCTCTCATCTGGGTTGGTCTTTTATATGGTAAGAACAAAGAGCTATAAAAATGACCATAAGTAAAACCCAGAGGGATGAAACATTATCCCAATTGGCTGGGATATTCTATACCTAAACTGGTGAGGTCAGAGACACACCTCTTTTGATAACTAACCCAATACTTGGTATAATAAAATAAGGATGATTTCTCTATATGTAAGAGTAATCATAAAACACATATAAAACTTTGTCCAAACTCCCAGTACATACATAAATATCCATCTGTATCTCCATCATTCACCTTGGCAAGTAATGCCATTTCAATAATTATATTATTTAACACAATATAATATTTTTATATGGGAATATCTAAAATTATCTCAAGACTGCACCTGGTATTTTGTCTCCAGAGGGCAGTATCGTACCGTTCATTAGATTTTGTATTTAACATAATTAAAACATTTTGTTATCTGATGACCTATTGACCTCTAGCTAGTGAATAGCCATTACTTATTTGGATTGTGACACAACTGTCAGACATCTAGACTAGGATAGGAAGATCTATGATACCTCTGAACACTTAGACACAAACTTCTCTGAAATGAGGTAATTAGTGACGAGATACATATGTCCTTACACTTATTAGAAAAAGAATTCTAAGTAAGATTATTACTATGAGAATATAAGCCCAAAATGTGATATAACATTCCTAAATATATATGTATATGCCTACATAATATAATAACATAATTATGGCTAATATCTTCTCACATATAATGATGTACCTTTAAAAAAAACTTATATAGTTCTCATTTTAAAATGTCTGATGAAAAACACTGAGCCATTGTCTATTGTTAAATACTTATAGACAGACTGGCACTACCATCCCCTTAACATCTGTTATCTGATAGAGATGTCAATGTATCAGCTTATTTATGACAAAAGAAAATAGAAATGTCTGCTGAAATTATAAGACCCTATTGTTGAAATTCTATGCTCTTTTGTAAGCTTGTAAGAGACATTTTGTTTAACAAGTATATATGAACTTTGTTTCACCTTAAAAACAAGATGGAAGTCATGCTGCACCATTCAGTATCTCTTATGCATAATATGAGATACATGGCTTTTAAAATCATTTTTCTTTTTACCTATTATTATTTTAATAACCCCCAACAGTCCCGGCAATGTTTTATGTTTTTGCCCCTAAATGTTTTATTTTATTGCAAGGCGCAATACAACAGTATGCAATGGGTGTATCTCACTGTAACATATGCGGACAGGGCCGCAATCAACTCTTTTGTCCCCTAAATGTTTTTTTCATTGCAAGGCTCAATACAACAGTATGCAATGGGTGTATCTCACTGTAACATATGCGGACAGGGCCGCAATCAACTCTTTTGTCCCCTAAATGTTTTTTTTATTGCAAGGCACAATACAACAGTATGCAATGGGTGTATCTCACTGCAACATATGCAGACAGGGCCGCAATCAACTTTTTTTGCCCCTAAATGTTTTTCTTTATTGCAATGCGCAAAAAAAACAGTATGTAATGGGTGTATCTCACGGTAACATATACAGACAGGGCCGCAATCAACTATTTTTGTCCCCTAAATGTTTTTTTTTTATTGCAAGGCGCAATACAACAGTATGCAATGGGTGTATCGCACTGTAATGTATGAATGAAAAACTGAAAAATAATTGTCCCCTTAATTGGTGCTTGTTTAATAGCAGATTTGAAAAGCAGTGTCTGTCTAAACGCTGTAAGTCACAGTAAAATATGAAAGAAAAAAGGTTTTTTTCTTTTTAAAATGCAGATTAAGCAGACACATATGCACTGAGGTTGCAGGAAATGCCAGCTACACACCGCACGCCTAACAGGTTGGATACTGTTGTTGTTCTATTCCGCAATTGAATAAAAAAAAAAATTGAATGAAAAACTGAAAAATCATTTTTTTTTTACCCTAAATACTGAAAAAGAATTATTTTCCCCTCACATTGGTGCTTTTTGAAGAGAAGGTTAGAAAAGCAATGTCTGTCTAAAGACTGTATGTCAAAGTTAAATATGAAGGAAAAAATGTTTTTTCTTTTTTAAATGCAGATTAAGCAGACACATATGCACTGAGGTTGCATGAAATGTGCAGCACCGCACGCCTAACAGACTGATAACATTTTTTTTTTCTCCTTTCTCCTCCTCACTTGGCTCAGGTCAGGACATAAAGATCGTGCACTGCACCCCCTCACAATCAAATCAATGTAGATCACTGTCTGATTAAAGCAGATTGTTCCTATCCTATGCTTTCCCTACAAGCAATCTCTTCAGCCTGGCCCTACAGTAAACTCCTATCTCTCCCTCCGGGCAAAAAGATTGTGCACTGCACCCCATGCAATCAAATCAATGTAGATCGCTGTATGATTAAAGAAGATTGTTCCTATGCTTTCCCTACAAGAAATCTCTCCAGCCTCACCCTACAGTAAACTCCTATCTCTCCCTCAGCAGCTGTCAGGAACCTCTCCCTAGTATAGTTATAGCAGAGTGACGCGCAGCGCTGTGTGACTCCAGCTTATATAGAGTCTGGGTCACATGCTGCACTGGCCAATCACAGCCATGCCATTAGTAGACATGGCTGTGATGGCTTCTAGGGCACACTAGTTAAACGCTTGCTGATTGGCTGCCTTGCACCTGTTGAAAGCGCGCCATTAAAACCGCGCCAAAACATCAAATAACATTACCGAACAACGGACAGTACGCGAACATACAGTGAAATGTTCGGGTTCGGGTCCGGGTACCGAATACCCAAAAGTCCGGTACGAACCCGAACAATACAGTCCAGGTTCGCTCAACCCCAAATTGTCTTATGTTTAAACTATTTTTGTTTTACAGTTAGGCCTCTTGCACACGATACTCCTGTTTGAGCATCTCCTTTTTCAGCCGTAATTTTTGACTTCTGAAATGCGCGCATTTGCGCGCATTTTCGCGCATATGCGTTCGCACAAATTTTCGTAAATTCACGCCTCTGAATATGCACATTTTTTTTTCAGATCAACAGTATGATCATGTGCATTCATTTGATTGCATTTGCGCGCAAATGCGCGCATTAGGCATAAATTACTGTCCAAAAATGCAGATTTTTCTATTTTGTTCTTACTGAAGAATATGCGGCACTCATTTACGCGCCTGTGTGCATAGGCACATTTAGAATGAATGAGCTGTATTTTAGCTCATAAAAAAAAGCTTTACTGAGCATTTTTAAGCTGCAGGGGCCTTAAAGCGGAGTTCGAGGCCACGGGGGTGAAATTTAGCTAAAAATACCCCCTGGGACAGTCAGGGCTAGTACATTCCACAATAGATAGCCTTTGTACTGTCCCGGGTCGCACTTACCTTTTAGAAGAAATACTTACCTTGAAAATTTCTTCTCCAGTGCTGCCATCTCGGATGTGGGCGGCTGAAGCCAGCGCGTCCTCTTCTGCGTCCTCTTCCGTGTCCTCTTCTCCCAGAATGCCCTGCACCGGCCCCGCTCGTCACTTCCGGTGCGGGCGCATCATCCCTCCACAGCTTCTGGGCATGCCCAGAAGCTGCTTAGCACGGAATATGGCGCCCGCACCGGAAGTGACGACCGGGGCCGGTGCAGGCGCATTGATTCCTGGGAGCGATGACGTTCAGCTCCCCGGAATCAATGCAAAGTGGAAGTGACGGCGCGGGCCCCGGGCCGCAGAGGGAGGAAGTGGAAGAAAGGTGAGTATAATTTCTTCAATAACAAGGTAAGTAAACAAAAAAAAAAATTGTAACTATCCATTTGTTTTTCAGGTGACCAAGAGCAAGCGGATGGCCCAAAATCGATTATGTAGATTTTGTGGCCGGAACTCCGATTTAAGTGCTGTTTTTTATTATTTATTATATATTTTTTACCAGCGTTTCATGTAGAACTAAACCGAACTTCGAAAAATGTATTGCAGAGGAGGCATGTTTTATCTCTTTTGCAATAATACAAGCTCACCTGCTGGCCCGCAGTTTTCTACCATATCTACGCTGTGCTGCGCCTGCACAGCTTAGCGCATATTCCCAGCACACTTTGGCTGTGCTGGAACAAATGATTCCCATGCACATGAACAGGATGACATCATCCCCCACTGGGCCAATTTAGAAGCAAAAAACCTGGCATCCAGGGAGAGGGTGACAGCGGGCAGCAAGGGATGTAACCGCCACATTGCTGGAAGGTGGAGGTGAGTATACTGGGGAGATTAGTTCCACTTTAAGCCATACACATGTAGATTCTAGACCTGCATGCTGAACAGAACTCTCCTGCCGCGACTATAGTATTTTCACAGTCAGCCCTGACAGCTGTCAAAATACCTGGAACAAGGATACATCTGATTGGAGGCAGGTGCTGCATGGCCAAAAATCTTCCGCCTGGCTCCTTCTATTTTTTAATCAAGAGATGCCATGCGGGAGGCTGCCAGCAGGGCCACCCACTGAGAAGAACTGTGTACTGCCAGCTTTAGGCTAGCCATAGACATAATTAGACAATGCTCATCAAACCTGGAAATATTCCCATAACAGTAACAATCCTCTCTACCAGAAATACTGGTCACAAAACGCACATGCTGATGCAGGAAATTTAGGTGGGTGTTGTGTTCGTATCCCAAAAGATAAAAAAATAGTCAGGGGCAAAGATCAATGGAAAAAGCACAAAAAAATTCCAGCTCTGCAGATTCATTTTTCTGGTGGCGATCCTCTACAATTCGCAATCCTCGGTTTCTTCAGAACGCTATCCGATGTCTGTTAGTAGCCCGAGGCTAGGTGTGAAATTATTATCACTTACAAGTGAGAGATTTAACTCCTTGCTGCCATTTGCTTTATTTGCAATTCATTGATGTTAACTGTTGTCAACAAGGGTCGCATCGCTTGCTAACAAGCAATTAGGATTGCCAGTGTGGCCCCAGGCTTAGGCTATGTGTATAAGGCAATATTTGCTGCCACCCTCACCTGTCATGTTTGAAGGGATGGCGGGTTTAAGGGACCATTTAGATTTATGCGTGTGCCCAGAGGTTTTGTTTTATTTTATTCTTATTCTTATGCAATATCATGCATCAATGTGAATTTCCATTGGGAGTTTATATGGATTTTAAAGCACGTTGATGTGCATTTTCATATTTTACATTTGAAGTAGATTGGGTTAACAGCCATTAACCAAGGCTTGTTAAAGTGGTTCTAAAGGTAGAAGGTTTTTTACCTTAATGCATTTTATGCACTTTCTGGGTGCATCCCCCCCCCCCAGCCCTCCCCTCATACCTACTTGAGCCCCATTTCGATCCAGTGATGTGCATGAGAGAGGCGGCTCTCCTTATTGGCTCACACAGCAACAATAGTTTCACTAGGGTTGGTGTCACCTAGTGTGGTAATACATGGTGTCACCCCCCCTCCCCCCCAATCGGGCTCTCTCCTGCCTAGCCTGCCACAGTGTCCTGCAGAGCGCTGGGCAGACTAGTTTCTGGCCGGCACCAGCCCCTGTAAATGATGCGGTCGGCACAATGTTCCATGCGCTGTCACAGACGGGGGTGACACCATTGCGGTCTGATATCACTTCCTACTTGATGGTGTCACCCCCTCCGGTGAGTGTCCCCCACGTTCGATCCGCACCCCCATTGGCTCCTGCTGATGTCAATCACAGCCAGTGAGCCAATGAAGAGACAGGGGAGGGCCTGTGTGTGAATGGACAGTGTCCATTTACAGGAGTGAGGCTCGGGCACGAGCCTGCTCTATTGCCCCCATAGCAAGAGGCTCGATACTGGGGTCACTTGCCAGGGGGGATGAGCCAGGAGCATTGCACAGAACAGGTGAGTATAACATGTTTGTTTTTTGTTTTTTAAATTAGAACCTTAAACATCTGTTTCCGATGCATCAAAACTCATATTTTATGGATATTAAAGAACAGTATATTGACTTCTGTGGGCCTCCCAATGCACTAAAACACAGACAAAAATTGACTTTCAAAGCACAGCACAATACTGGGAAGACAGCAGACACTATCTTTATTAAGGAGAGCCATGACACGAGTTTTATTGCTTCAGAATGCATAGGCCAAAATGCAATAGTGTAAATGAGTCCTAAGAGAAGAGTGGAAACCAGAGTCGGGCAGCATTGAGAGCCATTATTTTCAAAGCAAAAATGTATTTGTGGCACACACATGCATCCATAAACCGAGTCCAGAAACACACCAGGAAAGGCACATTGCACTGCATTTATTCTGATATCCAATTATGAAGGGCTGTGTATGTGCTGCAAATACGTTTTTGCTTTAACCTGTCCTCTGCACTTTCTTTTTCTCCTCCTACTCCTGTCTTTTGCTATTAAAGTGAACCTGTGCTTAGATGATGTACACATTTATGTATTCATTTTCTGAACAAGCAGCAAAGTCACTTTGAACAAGCCCTCATTCACCTCCGTAGCTGTAAGTATTCTGGAGAAAAAAATCACAACAGAGGCACTAAAATCACAAGCTTTTCTTTTACTTTTTATGGAGAGGAGAATAGTGTTGAGCGAACACGGACTGTATTATTCGTGTTCGTACCGAATAATTGGATTTTTTGTACCCGAACACGGACACGGACACTTTACTGTATGTTCGGGTAAAAATCCGTGTTCGGTCGTTTTATTTCCGGGTTTTGCATGCTTTGGCGCTCTTTTCATGGCGGGCTTTCAACAGCCAATCAACAATCGTTTAACTGGTGTGCCTTAAGCCATCCCAGCCATGCCTGCAAATGTCTCAGTAGCTGTGATTGGCCGTCTGAAGCATGTGACCAAGTCTTTATAAGTTCGAGGCAGCCGCAGCGGCGTCATTATGCTGCTTAGATTCAGGGACAGAGCACACATCAACGTGCTGGCTGCTGATTAGGGAAAGATAGGCAGGAAAAAAACATTTGTGTCCGGATAGAATTGAGGGACAGGTCGGAGTGTTTAGGCAGGGCGAGTTGTAGGCATTTTAGGGATAGAGTCTGCTGAATTATAGGGTCAGTGTCTTCTACAAACTACAATCGATATTGCTGTGTGGGGGGTGGGGTCTGCACTCAATCCTGATCTACGATCTCTTCTCAATCCTGTTAGGGACAGAGTCTGCTGAATTTTAGGGAAACTGTGTTCTACAAACTACAATCGATATTGCTGTGTGGTGTGGGATTGGAGATAGGCAGGTGTCAGTGATCCACATCCATTTTTCTGTGTGTGAGCTGCAGTGAACACAATCTTTTTGGGCTGCAGTGAACACAATCTTTTTGGGCTGCAGTGAACACAATCTTTTTGGGGTGCAGTGAACAAAATCTTTTTGGGGTGCAGTGAACACAATCCTTTTTGGTGTGCAGTGAACACAATCTTTGTGGGGTGCAGTGAACAAAATCCTTTGTGGGGTGCAGTGAACACAATCTTTTTGGGGTGCAGTGAACAAAATCCTTTTTGGGGTGCAGTGAACAACATCCTTTTTGGGGTGCAGTGAACACAATCTTTTTGGGGTGCAGTGAACAAAATCCTTTGTGGGGTGCAGTGAACACAATCTTTTTGGGGTGCAGTGAACACAATCTTTTTGGGGTGGAGTGAACAACATCCTTTTTGGGGTGCAGTGAACAAAATCCTTTTTGGGGTGCAGTGAACAAAATCATTTTTGGGGTGCAGTGAACACAATCTTTTTGGGGTGCAGTGAACACAATCTTTGTGGGGTGCAGTGAACACAATCTTTTTGGGGTGGAGTGAACAACATCCTTTTTGGGGTGCAGTGAACAACATCCTTTTTGGGGTGCAGTGAACACAATCTTTTTGGGGTGCAGTGAACACAATCTTTGTGGGGTACAGTGAACAGAATCTTTGTGGGGTGCAGTGAACACAATCTTTGGGGGGTACAGTGAACACAATCTTTGTGAGGTGCAGTGAACACAATCTTTGTGGGGTGCAGTGAACACAATCATTGTGGGGTGCAGTGAACTCAATCTTTGTGGGGTACAGTGAACACAATCTCATACTTCTGAAGGTTTGAGGGTGCTGCCTGTTCCATACTCCCCCTACTCCTCATCTAGCCTTTTAGGGGTACAAACAATAGTAATTGGGGCCTAGTGTGGTTGTGTACGTGTGATATACATACACTTTTTTGGGATCATATTTTCTATTCCGCTATTTAATCAAAAACCTTTGGGGATCAGTTAAATTGGGGGATAGTCTGTGTTGGTACGTGTGAGAGAGATCCACCTTTCCAAGTTGTTGGGGTTCATCTCATACTTCTGAAGGTTTGAGGGTGCTGCCTGTTCCATACTCCCCCTACTCCTAGCCTTTTAGGGGTACAAACAATAGTAATTGGGGCCTAGTGTGGTTGTGTACGTGTGATATACATACACTTTTTTGGGATCATATTTTCTATTCCGCTATTTAATCAAAAACCTTTGGGGATCAGTTAAATTGGGGGATAGTCTGTGTTGGTACGTGTGAGAGAGATCCACCTTTCCAAGTTGTTGGGGTTCATCTCATACTTCTGAAGGTTTGAGGGTGCTGCCTGTTCCATACTCCCCCTACTCCTAGCCTTTTAGGGGTACAAACAATAGTAATTGGGGCCTAGTGTGGTTGTGTACGTGTGATATACATACACTTTTTTGGGATCATATTTTCTATTCCGCTATTTAATCAAAAACCTTTGGGGATCAGTTAAATTGGGGGATAGTCTGTGTTGGTACGTGTGAGAGAGATCCACCTTTCCAAGTTGTTGGGGTTCATCTCATACTTCTGAAGGTTTGAGGGTGCTGCCTGTTCCATACTCCCCCTACTCCTAGCCTTTTAGGGGTACAAACAATAGTAATTGGGGCCTAGTGTGGTTGTGTACGTGTGATATACATACACTTTTTTGGGATCATATTTTCTATTCCGCTATTTAATCAAAAACCTTTGGGGATCAGTTAAATTGGGGGATAGTCTGTGTTGGTACGTGTGAGAGAGATCCACCTTTCCAAGTTGTTGGGGTTCATCTCATACTTCTGAAGGTTTGAGGGTGCTGCCTGTTCCATACTCCCCCTACTCCTAGCCTTTTAGGGGTACAAACAATAGTAATTGGGGCCTAGTGTGGTTGTGTACGTGTGATATACATACACTTTTTTGGGATCATATTTTCTATTCCGCTATTTAATCAAAAACCTTTGGGGATCAGTTAAATTGGGGGATAGTCTGTGTTGGTACGTGTGAGAGAGATCCACCTTTCCAAGTTGTTGGGGTTCATCTCATACTTCTGAAGGTTTGAGGGTGCTGCCTGTTCCATACTCCCCCTACTCCTAGCCTTTTAGGGGTACAAACAATAGTAATTGGGGCCTAGTGTGGTTGTGTACGTGTGATATACATACACTTTTTTGGGATCATATTTTCTATTCCGCTATTTAATCAAAAACCTCTGGGGATCAGTTAAATTGGGGGATAGTCTGTGTTGGTACGTGTGAGAGAGATCCACCTTTCCAAGTTGTTGGGGTTCATCTCATACTTCTGAAGGTTTGAGGGTGCTGCCTGTTCCATACTCCCCCTACTCCTAGCCTTTTAGGGGTACAAACAATAGTAATTGGGGCCTAGTGTGGTTGTGTACGTGTGATATACATACACTTTTTTGGGATCATATTTTCTATTCCGCTATTTAATCAAAAACCTTTGGGGATCAGTTAAATTGGGGGATAGTCTGTGTTGGTACGTGTGAGAGAGATCCACCTTTCCAAGTTGTTGGGGTTCATCTCATACTTCTGAAGGTTTGAGGGTG
The DNA here is from genome assembly GCF_965119305.1 of Pelophylax lessonae. Taxonomy (NCBI): domain Eukaryota; kingdom Metazoa; phylum Chordata; class Amphibia; order Anura; family Ranidae; genus Pelophylax; species Pelophylax lessonae. Next base: position 83,700,297 of record NC_138774.1, read on the forward strand.
CTGCCTGTTCCATACTCCCCCTACTCCTAGCCTTTTAGGGGTACAAACAATAGTAATTGGGGCCTAGTGTGGTTGTGTACGTGTGATATACATACACTTTTTTGGGATCATATTTTCTATTCCGCTATTTAATCAAAAACCTTTGGGGATCAGTTAAATTGGGGGATAGTCTGTGTTAGTACGTGTGAGAGAGATCCACCTTTCCAAGTTGTTGGGGTTCATCTCATACTTCTGAAGGTTTGAGGGTGCTGCCTGTTCCATACTCCCCCTACTCCTAGCCTTTTAGGGGTACAAACAATAGTAATTGGGGCCTAGTGTGGTTGTGTACGTGTGATATACATACACTTTTTTGGGATCATATTTTCTATTCCGCTATTTAATCAAAAACCTTTGGGGATCAGTTAAATTGGGGGATAGTCTGTGTTGGTACGTGTGAGAGAGATCCACCTTTCCAAGTTGTTGGGGTTCATCTCATACTTCTGAAGGTTTGAGGGTGCTGCCTGTTCCATACTCCCCCTACTCCTAGCCTTTTAGGGGTACAAACAATAGTAATTGGGGCCTAGTGTGGTTGTGTACGTGTGATATACATACACTTTTTTTGGATCATATTTTCTATTCCGCTATTTAATCAAAAACCTTTGGGGATCAGTTAAATTGGGGGATAGTCTGTGTTGGTACGTGTGAGAGAGATCCACCTTTCCAAGTTGTTGGGGTTCATCTCATACTTCTGAAGGTTTGAGGGTGCTGCCTGTTCCATACTCCCCCTACTCCTAGCCTTTTAGGGGTACAAACAATAGTAATTGGGGCCTAGTGTGGTTGTGTACGTGTGATATACATACACTTTTTTGGGATCATATTTTCTATTCCGCTATTTAATCAAAAACCTTTGGGGATCAGTTAAATTGGGGGATAGTCTGTGTTGGTACGTGTGAGAGAGATCCACCTTTCCAAGTTGTTGGGGTTCATCTCATACTTCTGAAGGTTTGAGGGTGCTGCCTGTTCCATACTCCCCCTACTCCTAGCCTTTTAGGGGTACAAACAATAGTAATTGGGGCCTAGTGTGGTTGTGTACGTGTGATATACATACACTTTTTTGGGATCATATTTTCTATTCCGCTATTTAATCAAAAACCTCTGGGGATCAGTTAAATTGGGGGATAGTCTGTGTTGGTACGTGTGAGAGAGATCCACCTTTCCAAGTTGTTGGGGTTCATCTCATACTTCTGAAGGTTTGAGGGTGCTGCCTGTTCCATACTCCCCCTACTCCTAGCCTTTTAGGGGTACAAACAATAGTAATTGGGGCCTAGTGTGGTTGTGTACGTGTGATATACATACACTTTTTTGGGATCATATTTTCTATTCCGCTATTTAATCAAAAACCTTTGGGGATCAGTTAAATTGGGGGATAGTCTGTGTTGGTACGTGTGAGAGAGATCCACCTTTCCAAGTTGTTGGGGTTCATCTCATACTTCTGAAGGTTTGAGGGTGCTGCCTGTTCCATACTCCCCCTACTCCTCATCTAGCCTTTTAGGGGTACAAACAATAGTAATTGGGGCCTAGTGTGGTTGTGTACGTGCGAGATACATACACTTTTTTTGATCATATTTCCTATTCCGCTATTCAATAAAAACCTTTGAGGATCAATTGAATTGCGGGATAGTCTGTGTCGGTACGTGTGAGAGAGATCCACCTTTCCAAGTTGTTGGGGTTCATCTCATACTTCTGAAGGTTTGAGGGTGCTGCCTGTTCCATACTCCCCCTACTCCTCATCTAGCCTTTTAGGGGTACAAACAATAGTAATTGGGGCCTAGTGTGGTTGTGTACGTGTGATATACATACACTTTTTTTGGATCATATTTTCTATTCCGCTATTTAATCAAAAACCTTTGGGGATCAGTTAAATTGGGGGATAGTCTGTGTTGGTACGTGTGAGAGAGATCCACCTTTCCAAGTTGTTGGGGTTCATCTCATACTTCTGAAGGTTTGAGGGTGCTGCCTGTTCCATACTCCCCCTACTCCTCATCTAGCCTTTTAGGGGTACAAACAATAGTAATTGGGGCCTAGTGTGGTTGTGTACGTGCGAGATACATACACTTTTTTTGATCATATTTCCTATTCCGCTATTCAATAAAAACCTTTGAGGATCAATTGAATTGCGGGATAGTCTGTGTCGGTACGTGTGAGAGAGATCCACCTTTCCAAGTTGTTGGGGTTCATCTCATACTTCTGAAGGTTTGAGGGTGCTGCCTGTTCCATACCCCCCCTACTCCTCATCTAGCCTTTTAGGGGTACAAACAATAGTAATTGGGGCCTAGTGTGGTTGTGTACGTGCGAGATACATACACTTTTTTTGATCATATTTCCTATTCCGCTATTCAATAAAAACCTTTGAGGATCAATTGAATTGCGGGATAGTCTGTGTCGGTACGTGTGAGAGAGATCCACCTTTCCAAGTTGTTGGGGTTCATCTCATACTTCTGAAGGTTTGAGGGTGCTGCCTGTTCCATACCCCCCCTACTCCTCATCTAGCCTTTTAGGGGTACAAACAATAGTAATTGGGGCCTAGTGTGGTTGTGTACGTGCGAGATACATACACTTTTTTTGATCATATTTCCTATTCCGCTATTCAATAAAAACCTTTGAGGATCAATTGAATTGCGGGATAGTCTGTGTCGGTACGTGTGAGAGAGATCCACCTTTCCAAGTTGTTGGGGTTCATCTCATACTTCTGAAGGTTTGAGGGTGCTGCCTGTTCCATACTCCCCCTACTCCTCATCTAGCCTTTTAGGGGTACAAACAATAGTAATTGGGGCCTAGTGTGGTTGTGTACGTGTGATATACATACACTTTTTTTGGATCATATTTTCTATTCCGCTATTTAATCAAAAACCTTTGGGGATCAGTTAAATTGGGGGATAGTCTGTGTTGGTACGTGTGAGAGAGATCCACCTTTCCAAGTTGTTGGGGTTCATCTCATACTTCTGAAGGTTTGAGGGTGCTGCCTGTTCCATACTCCCCCTACTCCTAGCCTTTTAGGGGTACAAACAATAGTAATTGGGGCCTAGTGTGGTTGTGTACGTGTGATATACATACACTTTTTTGGGATCATATTTTCTATTCCGCTATTTAATCAAAAACCTTTGGGGATCAGTTAAATTGGGGGATAGTCTGTGTTGGTACGTGTGAGAGAGATCCACCTTTCCAAGTTGTTGGGGTTCATCTCATACTTCTGAAGGTTTGAGGGTGCTGCCTGTTCCATACTCCCCCTACTCCTAGCCTTTTAGGGGTACAAACAATAGTAATTGGGGCCTAGTGTGGTTGTGTACGTGTGATATACATACACTTTTTTGGGATCATATTTTCTATTCCGCTATTTAATCAAAAACCTTTGGGGATCAGTTAAATTGGGGGATAGTCTGTGTTGGTACGTGTGAGAGAGATCCACCTTTCCAAGTTGTTGGGGTTCATCTCATACTTCTGAAGGTTTGAGGGTGCTGCCTGTTCCATACTCCCCCTACTCCTAGCCTTTTAGGGGTACAAACAATAGTAATTGGGGCCTAGTGTGGTTGTGTACGTGTGATATACATACACTTTTTTTGGATCATATTTTCTATTCCGCTATTTAATCAAAAACCTTTGGGGATCAGTTAAATTGGGGGATAGTCTGTGTTGGTACGTGTGAGAGAGATCCACCTTTCCAAGTTGTTGGGGTTCATCTCATACTTCTGAAGGTTTGAGGGTGCTGCCTGTTCCATACTCCCCCTACTCCTAGCCTTTTAGGGGTACAAACAATAGTAATTGGGGCCTAGTGTGGTTGTGTACGTGTGATATACATACACTTTTTTGGGATCATATTTTCTATTCCGCTATTTAATCAAAAACCTTTGGGGATCAGTTAAATTGGGGGATAGTCTGTGTTGGTACGTGTGAGAGAGATCCACCTTTCCAAGTTGTTGGGGTTCATCTCATACTTCTGAAGGTTTGAGGGTGCTGCCTGTTCCATACTCCCCCTACTCCTCATCTAGCCTTTTAGGGGTACAAACAATAGTAATTGGGGCCTAGTGTGGTTGTGTACGTGCGAGATACATACACTTTTTTTGATCATATTTCCTATTCCGCTATTCAATAAAAACCTTTGAGGATCAATTGAATTGCGGGATAGTCTGTGTCGGTACGTGTGAGAGAGATCCACCTTTCCAAGTTGTTGGGGTTCATCTCATACTTCTGAAGGTTTGAGGGTGCTGCCTGTTCCATACTCCCCCTACTCCTCATCTAGCCTTTTAGGGGTACAAACAATAGTAATTGGGGCCTAGTGTGGTTGTGTACGTGTGATATACATACACTTTTTTTGGATCATATTTTCTATTCCGCTATTTAATCAAAAACCTTTGGGGATCAGTTAAATTGGGGGATAGTCTGTGTTGGTACGTGTGAGAGAGATCCACCTTTCCAAGTTGTTGGGGTTCATCTCATACTTCTGAAGGTTTGAGGGTGCTGCCTGTTCCATACTCCCCCTACTCCTCATCTAGCCTTTTAGGTGTACAAACAATAGTAATTGGGGCCTAGTGTGGTTGTGTACGTGCGAGATACATACACTTTTTTTGATCATATTTCCTATTCCGCTATTCAATAAAAACCTTTGAGGATCAATTGAATTGCGGGATAGTCTGTGTCGGTACGTGTGAGAGAGATCCACCTTTCCAAGTTGTTGGGGTTCATCTCATACTTCTGAAGGTTTGAGGGTGCTGCCTGTTCCATACCCCCCCTACTCCTCATCTAGCCTTTTAGGGGTACAAACAATAGTAATTGGGGCCTAGTGTGGTTGTGTACGTGCGAGATACATACACTTTTTTTGATCATATTTCCTATTCCGCTATTCAATAAAAACCTTTGAGGATCAATTGAATTGCGGGATAGTCTGTGTCGGTACGTGTGAGAGAGATCCACCTTTCCAAGTTGTTGGGGTTCATCTCATACTTCTGAAGGTTTGAGGGTGCTGCCTGTTCCATACCCCCCCTACTCCTCATCTAGCCTTTTAGGGGTACAAACAATAGTAATTGGGGCCTAGTGTGGTTGTGTACGTGCGAGATACATACACTTTTTTTGATCATATTTCCTATTCCGCTATTCAATAAAAACCTTTGAGGATCAATTGAATTGCGGGATAGTCTGTGTCGGTACGTGTGAGAGAGATCCACCTTTCCAAGTTGTTGGGGTTCATCTCATACTTCTGAAGGTTTGAGGGTGCTGCCTGTTCCATACTCCCCCTACTCCTCATCTAGCCTTTTAGGGGTACAAACAATAGTAATTGGGGCCTAGTGTGGTTGTGTACGTGTGATATACATACACTTTTTTTGATCATATTTCCTATTCCGCTATTCAATAAAAACCTTTGAGGATCAATTGAATTGCGGGATAGTCTGTGTCGGTACGTGTGAGAGAGATCCACCTTTCCAAGTTGTTGGGGTTCATCTCATACTTCTGAAGGTTTGAGGGTGCTGCCTGTTCCATACCCCCCCTACTCCTCATCTAGCCTTTTAGGGGTACAAACAATAGTAATTGGGGCCTAGTGTGGTTGTGTACGTGCGAGATACATACACTTTTTTTGATCATATTTCCTATTCCGCTATTCAATAAAAACCTTTGAGGATCAATTGAATTGCGGGATAGTCTGTGTCGGTACGTGTGAGAGAGATCCACCTTTCCAAGTTGTTGGGGTTCATCTCATACTTCTGAAGGTTTGAGGGTGCTGCCTGTTCCATACCCCCCCTACTCCTCATCTAGCCTTTTAGGGGTACAAACAATAGTAATTGGGGCCTAGTGTGGTTGTGTACGTGCGAGATACATACACTTTTTTTGATCATATTTCCTATTCCGCTATTCAATAAAAACCTTTGAGGATCAATTGAATTGCGGGATAGTCTGTGTCGGTACGTGTGAGAGAGATCCACCTTTCCAAGTTGTTGGGGTTCATCTCATACTTCTGAAGGTTTGAGGGTGCTGCCTGTTCCATACTCCCCCTACTCCTCATCTAGCCTTTTAGGGGTACAAACAATAGTAATTGGGGCCTAGTGTGGTTGTGTACGTGTGATATACATACACTTTTTTTGATCATATTTCCTATTCCGCTATTCAATAAAAACCTTTGAGGATCAATTGAATTGCGGGATAGTCTGTGTCGGTACGTGTGAGAGAGATCCACCTTTCCAAGTTGTTGGGGTTCATCTCATACTACTGAAGGTTTGAGGGTGCTGCCTGTTCCATACCCCCCCTACTCCTCATCTAGCCTTTTAGGGGTACAAACAATAGTAATTGGGGCCTAGTGTGGTTGTGTACGTGCGAGATACATACACTTTTTTTGATCATATTTCCTATTCCGCTATTCAATAAAAACCTTTGAGGATCAATTGAATTGCGGGATAGTCTGTGTCGGTACGTGTGAGAGAGATCCACCTTTCCAAGTTGTTGGGGTTCATCTCATACTTCTGAAGGTTTGAGGGTGCTGCCTGTTCCATACCCCCCCTACTCCTCATCTAGCCTTTTAGGGGTACAAACAATAGTAATTGGGGCCTAGTGTGGTTGTGTACGTGCGAGATACATACACTTTTTTTGATCATATTTCCTATTCCGCTATTCAATAAAAACCTTTGAGGATCAATTGAATTGCGGGATAGTCTGTGTCGGTACGTGTGAGAGAGATCCACCTTTCCAAGTTGTTGGGGTTCATCTCATACTTCTGAAGGTTTGAGGGTGCTGCCTGTTCCATACTCCCCCTACTCCTCATCTAGCCTTTTAGGGGTACAAACAATAGTAATTGGGGCCTAGTGTGGTTGTGTACGTGTGATATACATACACTTTTTTTGGATCATATTTTCTATTCCGCTATTCAATAAAAACCTTTCTAGGGCAAGATCTTAAATTACAGAAATATGAGGAGACCGTCAAATAAGGGCCGTGGCCTGGGTCGTGGTGCTGCTGGTAGAGCTCCTGTTGCAAGGAGAGGACATGGTCGATCTGTGCCAGCTACACGCACAAGTGAAACACCTTCCTCAAGTGTGAGTAGGCGACAGAACCTGCATCAGTATTTGGTAGGGCATCAAACGCCCCTAGAAGTGATGAGGCCAGAACAAGTTGAGGCGATAGTAGATTGGTTTGCTGCTGACAGTGCCTCCAGTTCCTTCACATTGTCTCCCACCCAGTCTACTGCAGAAAGGTCAGAGTTGGCACCTGCAGCCAATGTCCAACCGTCTTTCACCTCACCCCCTTGCAAATCAGGCCAGCAGTCTGAGCCCCAAGCCATACAGCAGTCTCTTATTCTTTTTGAGGACTCTGTCAGCAGGGTTTCCCAGGGCCATCCACCTAGCCCTGCCCCAGAAGTGGAAGAGATTGAGTGCAGCGATGCCCAACCACTTATTTCTCAAGATGAGTACATGCAAGGATCATCGCAGCACGTCTCCGATGATGACGAAACGCAGGTGCCAACTGCTGCGGCGTTCAGCATTGTGGAGACCGACAAGGAGGGCAGGGGTGAAGACTGGGTGGAAGATGATGTGGAGGACGATGAGGTCCTCGACCCCACATGGAATGAACGTCATGCAGGTGACCTGAGTAGTTTGGAGGAAGAGGCGGTGGTCGCACAGAGCCACCAGCACAGCAGAAGAGGGAGCAGGGTGCAGAAGCGGAGCGGCCGTGCCCTAGACACTACGCCCGCTACTGCCCAACGCAGCAAGGGAACGAGCGCACCAAAGTCAGCTCAAAGGAGTTCTCTAGCGTGGAAGTTCTTTAGAAAATGTGCTGATGACAGGACACGAGTGGTTTGCACCCTGTGCAATCAGAGCTTGAAGCGAGGCATGAACCTTCTCAACCTGAGCACAACCTGCATGATCAGGCATCTAAGTGCAAAGCACGAGCTGCAGTGGAGTACACACCTTCAAAACCAAGAAACGTCTCTGGCTCATCCTGCTTCCTCTTCTGCTGCAGTCTCGGCCGCTCCAGCCACATCTGTAGTGATACCGGCACCTGCCACCCCGCAAACAGACGATCTGTCAGCAACACCACCACCTGGGTCACCAACAACCATCTCCACAATGTCCCGTGGAAGCGTTCAGCTTTCCATCTCCCAAACACTTGAGAGGAAGAGGAAGTACCCCCCTACCCACCCGCGATCCCTGGCCCTGAATGCCAGCATTTCAAAATTATTGGCCTTTGAAATGCTGTCATTCCGTCTGGTGGAGACGCACAGTTTTAAAAACCTTATGTCGGTGGCTGTCCCACAGTACGTCGTGCCCAGCCGCCACTACTTTTCCAGGCAAGCCATCCCTTCCCTGCACAACCAAGTGGGGGAAAATATCAGGTGTGCACTGCGCAACGCCATCTGTGCCAAGGTCCACCTAACTACGGATACGTGGACCAGTAAGCACGGTCAGGGGCGTTATATCTCCCTAACGGCACACTGGGTAAATGCAGTGGCGGATGGGCCTGAGGCGGATAGCAATTTGGCGCATGTCCTTCCACCACCGAGGATTGCAGGGCGCTTCAGTTTGCCTCCTGTTCGTAACTCCTCCTACTCCGCTTCCTCATCCTCTACCGCCTCCTCATCCGGACAGCGTAACACCTTCACCACCAACTTCAGCACGGCCAGGGGTAAACGACAGCAGGCAGTTTTACAACTTGCCTGTTTGGGGGACAAACCACACACCGCGCAGGAGTTGTGGAGGAGCATGGAACAGCAGACAAATGAGTGGTTGCTGCCAGCGAGCCTCAAGCCCGGCCTGGTGGTGTGTGATAACGGGCGAAATCTCATAGCAGCTCTGGGCCTAGCCGGTTTGACGCACATCCCTTGCCTGGTGCATGTGCTGAATTTGGTGGTGCAGAGGTTCCTTAAAAACTACCCCGATATGTCAGAGCTGCTGCAGAAAGTGCGGGCCGTTTGTGCGCACTTTCGGCGTTCTCACCCTGCTGCTGCTCGCCTGGCAGCGCTGCAGCGTAACTTCGGCCTTCCCGCTCACCGCCTCATATGTGACGTGCCCACAAGGTGGAACTCCACCTTGCACATGCTGGAAAGACTGTGCGAGCAGCAGCAGGCCATAGTGGAGTTTCAGCTGCAGCACGCACGCGTGAGTCGCTCTGCGGAACAGCACCACTTCACCACCAATAACTGGGCCTCCATGCGAGACCTGTGTGCCTTGTTGCGCTGTTTTGAGTACTCCACCAACATGGCCAGTGGCAATGACGCCGTTCTCAGCTTAACTATCCCACTTCTATGCCTCCTTGAAAAAACAATTCGGGCGATGATGGAAGAGGATGTGGCACAGGATGAGGAGGAGGAGGAGGATGAAGAGGTAACATTTCCAAGGCTTTCAGGGCAGTCATTCGCAAGGGGCTCCGAGGGTGGGTTCCTGCACACGCAAACGCCAGGGACGCAATTGTCCAGCAGGGGCACAGTTCTGGAGGATGAGGAGGATGAGGAGGAGGAGGAGCTGGAGGAGGAGATGGAACCATGTTCACAGCAGGGTGGCACCCAGGCCAGCTCATGGCCATCACTGGTGCGTGGCTGGGGGGATACAGAGGACACGGACGATACACCTCCCACAGAGGACAGCCTTTCGTCGCCTCTGGGCAGCCTGGCACACATGAGCGATTACATGCTGCAGTGTCTCCACAACGACCGCCGAGTTGCCCACATTCTAACTTGTGCTGATTACTGGGTGGCCACGCTGCTGGATCCCCGTTACAAGGACAACGTACCGTCCTTAATTCACTCACTGGAGCGCGATCGCAAGATGCGCGAGTACAAGCGCACGCTGGTAGACGCCATGCTGCTGGCATTCCCATCTGACAGCGGGGCCACAGTGGAAGCACAAGGCAGAGGAGGAGGAGGAGGAGGTCGCCAACGCAACCAGGGCACCGCCAGCACCTCAGAAGGCAGGGTTAGCATGGCCGAAATGTGGAAAAGCTTTGTCAGCACGCCACAACAAACAGCAGCACCAGCAGCTCAGATGGAACGTCTTAGCAGGAGGCAGCATTTTACCAACATGGTGGAGCAGTATGTGTGCACACGCCTACATGTAGTGAATGACGGGTCTGCCCCCTTCAACTTCTGGGTCTCCAAATTGGGCACATGGCCTGAGCTTGCCCTTTACGCCTTGGAGGTGCTGGCGTGCCCTGCAGCCAGTGTATTATCTGAACGGGTATTTAGCACGGCTGGGGGCGTTATAACAGACAAGCGCAGCCGCCTGTCCAGAGACAATGTGGACAAGCTCACGTTCATTAAAATGAACCAGGCATGGATCCCACGGGACTTTTCCGTATCTTATGCAGAATAGCAATGGATACCGACCTTACCCACCCATTGTTCCATTTTTGCTCTTTCTCACTCTTTTGGGGTGTACCCTCATTTAAAATTTTTGAAAAGAAGCAGTGTTGGCTACCTCGTCCTCCTCCTCAGGGCCAGATTAATGTAGGGGCTATTGGAGCTGCAGCTCCAGGCCCCTACCTTTTATATAGGCCCCGGGTTGGCCATATTCACTGTTACCGCTCTTCTGTCACTTGTAAACACAGAAGTCTGGCTTCTATGCTCGCTTCCCCAGGCAGCACCCTCAGAACCTCCCCACACAGCGTGAAGGCCGGACAAGGAGGGACAGTTGGCGATGCATGGATGTGTTTATGGGCTTCAGAGACAGCATCCCATGTTGAATTAGGCATGCATGGCTGCACCCTTCCTCCTCTGGGTGCATGGCAAGGCACGGCCCTTAAGGCCCTTCAAAATCCTCAGCACCAAGCCCATGATGCTGTTAATCCGGCCCTGGTCCTCCTCCACCGCCGCTTCCACCTACACCGCCCATAGGTGTGCGCAGCCTATTGCATTAAGGTGTGCACCCCAAAGTTGAAATACACATGCATGTGTTTGCCAGCAGGGAGAGTAATGTATCGGGGCCATGTACCTGTAGGCAAGGAGAAATAGAGCAGAGCAGGTCCCAGGGAGATCTTTCCCATCTCCTCACTGGCAATGCTATGTGCCCTAGGTGATTAGGGTGTGCCCAGGCACACCCAGCACACCCTGTGCGCACGCCTATGTCACCGCCACATCCACCACCACCTCAACCTCCCTCCTACTCCATATGGGCCTCGTCCTTCAGAGATGAAGAAGAACATTGTTTTATTTTTCTGTTTTTTTTTTGTTGTTTTAAGTTATTTCCCTATCCACATTTGTTTGCAGAGCACTTGCCATGCTCTTAATTACGTTTTGCTGCCATTTGCAGCACTCTAGCCCTTTCCTTTGGTGTTTTAGAGCCATTTTAGTGCCTTAAAGTTCGGGTCCCCATTGACTTCAATGGGGTTCGGTGTCCGGGAAAAGTTCGGTAAAAGTCCGGGACACGGACCCGGACTTTTTTTTAAAGTTCGGCCGAACCCGTCGAACACGGACATCTAGGTGTTCGCTCAACCCTAGAGGAGAATATCGGCAGCCTACCTGCCGTCCTATGCATTATATTGTTAGAATATGACTGGAATTTTCTTTAGGGGTCTTGCACATAGGTGTCTGAGCATGTGCCATGTAAATTTGGGCATCCCCTCACCAACCCTCCACCAGACATGAATGACAGTGTCCAGCTGTACTCTGGGTATACAGCAGTATTCATGTAAACATGTGTATAGAGTATGGATTAGAAAGTGTATGCATAGTGATACCCCTGCTTACCAGAGATCAGCCACACATAAACATGATTTTCTTTATTTTCTCCTGATGATCTAGCCAGTAACACAAAAGGCTGAATGAGAAAAAACTACTGGGGTACTGGGTTTTTAACTTGTTTTCAGTGCTGAAAGACCCTTTCTAAAAACTTCAGGTGCCCAGCGCTGGAACTGAACATAAAGTGAAAGTCTTGGAAGTGGGTGAACATTTTTTTCAGTTGTTTTTCTTGCTGTAAGGGTGGCATACACCAAAAAGAGCAACTTAGCCCCTTGCGACTGCCACCTGGAGGCTCTTTACCCACTTCAGTACCAGGCGCATTCACCCCCGTCCTGCCCAGGCCAATTTTCACCTTTCAGAGCTGTCACAATTTGAATGACAATTGCTTAGTAGTGTTGAGCGAACACGGACTGTATTATTCGTGTTCGTACCGAATAATTGGATTTTTTGTACCCGAACACGGACACGGACACTTTACTGTATGTTCGGGTAAAAATCCGTGTTCGGTCGTTTTATTTCCGGGTTTTGCATGCTTTGGCGCTCTTTTCATGGCGGGCTTTCAACAGCCAATCAACAATCGTTTAACTGGTGTGCCTTAAGCCATCCCAGCCATGCCTGCAAATGTCTCAGTAGCTGTGATTGGCCGTCTGAAGCATGTGACCAAGTCTTTATAAGTTCGAGGCAGCCGCAGCGGCGTCATTATGCTGCTTAGATTCAGGGACAGAGAGCACACATCAACGTGCTGGCTGCTGATTAGGGAAAGATAGGCAGGAAAAAACCATTTGTGTCCGGATAGAATTGAGGGACAGGTCGGAGTGTTTAGGCAGGGCGAGTTGTAGGCATTTTAGGGATAGAGTCTGCTGAATTATATAGGGTCAGTGTCTTCTACAAACTACAATCGATATTGCTGTGTGGGGGGTGGGGTGAATCTGCACTCAATCCTGATCTACGATCTCTTCTCAATCCTGTTAGGGACAGAGTCTGCTGAATTTTAGGGAAACTGTGTTCTACAAACTACAATCGATATTGCTGTGTGGGGGGTGGGGTGAATCTGCACTCAATCCTGATCTACGATCTCTTCTCAATCCTGTTAGGGACAGAGTCTGCTGAATTTTAGGGAAACTGTGTTCTACAAACTACAATCGATATTGCTGTGTGGGGGGTGGGGTGAATCTGCACTCAATCCTGATCTACGATCTCTTCTCAATCCTGTTAGGGACAGAGTCTGCTGAATTTTAGGGAAACTGTGTTCTACAAACTACAATCGATATTGCTGTGTGGTGTGGGATTGGAGATAGGCAGGTGTCAGTGATCCACATCCATTTTTCTGTGTGTGAGCTGCAGTGAACACAATCTTTTTGGGCTGCAGTGAACACAATCTTTTTGGGCTGCAGTGAACACAATCTTTTTGGGCTGCAGTGAACACAATCTTTTTGGGCTGCAGTGAACACAATCTTTTTGGGCTGCAGTGAACACAATCTTTTTGGGGTGCAGTGAACAAAATCTTTTTGGGGTGCAGTGAACACAATCCTTTTTGGTGTGCAGTGAACACAATCTTTGTGGGGTGCAGTGAACAAAATCCTTTGTGGGGTGCAGTGAACACAATCTTTTTGGGGTGCAGTGAACAAAATCCTTTTTGGGGTGCAGTGAACAACATCCTTTTTGGGGTGCAGTGAACACAATCTTTTTGGGGTGCAGTGAACAAAATCCTTTGTGGGGTGCAGTGAACACAATCTTTTTGGGGTGCAGTGAACACAATCTTTTTGGGGTGGAGTGAACAACATCCTTTTTGGGGTGCAGTGAACAAAATCCTTTTTGGGGTGCAGTGAACAAAATCATTTTTGGGGTGCAGTGAACACAATCTTTTTGGGGTGCAGTGAACACAATCTTTGTGGGGTGCAGTGAACACAACCTTTTTGGGGTGGAGTGAACAACATCCTTTTTGGGGTGCAGTGAACAACATCCTTTTTGGGGTGCAGTGAACACAATCTTTTTGGGGTGCAGTGAACACAATCTTTGTGGGGTACAGTGAACAGAATCTTTGTGGGGTGCAGTGAACAAAATCTTTGGGGGGTACAGTGAACACAATCTTTGTGAGGTGCAGTGAACACAATCTTTGTGGGGTGCAGTGAACACAATCATTGTGGGGTGCAGTGAACTCAATCTTTGTGGGGTACAGTGAACACAATCTCATACTGAAGGTTTGAGGGTGCTGCCTGTTCCATACTCCCCCTACTCCTCATCTAGCCTTTTAGGGGTACAAACAATAGTAATTGGGGCCTAGTGTGGTTGTGTACGTGTGATATACATACACTTTTTTGGGATCATATTTTCTATTCCGCTATTTAATCAAAAACCTTTGGGGATCAGTTAAATTGGGGGATAGTCTGTGTTGGTACGTGTGAGAGAGATCCACCTTTCCAAGTTGTTGGGGTTCATCTCATACTTCTGAAGGTTTGAGGGTGCTGCCTGTTCCATACTCCCCCCTACTCCTAGCCTTTTAGGGGTACAAACAATAGTAATTGGGGCCTAGTGTGGTTGTGTACGTGTGATATACATACACTTTTTTGGGATCATATTTTCTATTCCGCTATTTAATCAAAAACCTCTGGGGATCAGTTAAATTGGGGGATAGTCTGTGTTGGTACGTGTGAGAGAGATCCACCTTTCCAAGTTGTTGGGGTTCATCTCATACTTCTGAAGGTTTGAGGGTGCTGCCTGTTCCATACTCCCCCTACTCCTAGCCTTTTAGGGGTACAAACAATAGTAATTGGGGCCTAGTGTGGTTGTGTACGTGTGATATACATACACTTTTTTGGGATCATATTTTCTATTCCGCTATTTAATCAAAAACCTCTGGGGATCAGTTAAATTGGGGAATAGTCTGTGTTGGTACGTGTGAGAGAGATCCACCTTTCCAAGTTGTTGGGGTTCATCTCATACTTCTGAAGGTTTGAGGGTGCTGCCTGTTCCATACTCCCCCTACTCCTAGCCTTTTAGGGGTACAAACAATAGTAATTGGGGCCTAGTGTGGTTGTGTACGTGTGATATACATACACTTTTTTGGGATCATATTTTCTATTCCGCTATTTAATCAAAAACCTCTGGGGATCAGTTAAATTGGGGGATAGTCTGTGTTGGTACGTGTGAGAGAGATCCACCTTTCCAAGTTGTTGGGGTTCATCTCATACTTCTGAAGGTTTGAGGGTGCTGCCTGTTCCATACTCCCCCCTACTCCTAGCCTTTTAGGGGTACAAACAATAGTAATTGGGGCCTAGTGTGGTTGTGTACGTGTGATATACATACACTTTTTTGGGATCATATTTTCTATTCCGCTATTTAATCAAAAACCTTTGGGGATCAGTTAAATTGGGGGATAGTCTGTGTTGGTACGTGTGAGAGAGATCCACCTTTCCAAGTTGTTGGGGTTCATCTCATACTTCTGAAGGTTTGAGGGTGCTGCCTGTTCCATACTCCCCCTACTCCTAGCCTTTTAGGGGTACAAACAATAGTAATTGGGGCCTAGTGTGGTTGTGTACGTGTGATATACATACACTTTTTTGGGATCATATTTTCTATTCCGCTATTTAATCAAAAACCTCTGGGGATCAGTTAAATTGGGGGATAGTCTGTGTTGGTACGTGTGAGAGAGATCCACCTTTCCAAGTTGTTGGGGTTCATCTCATACTTCTGAAGGTTTGAGGGTGCTGCCTGTTCCATACTCCCCCCTACTCCTAGCCTTTTAGGGGTACAAACAATAGTAATTGGGGCCTAGTGTGGTTGTGTACGTGTGATATACATACACTTTTTTTGGATCATATTTTCTATTCCGCTATTCAATAAAAACCTTTCTAGGGCAAGATCTTAAATTACAGAAATATGAGGAGACCGTCAAATAAGGGCCGTGGCCTGGGTCGTGGTGCTGCTGGTAGAGCTCCTGTTGCAAGGAGAGGACATGGTCGATCTGTGCCAGCTACACGCACAAGTGAAACACCTTCCTCAAGTGTGAGTAGGCGACAGAACCTGCATCAGTATTTGGTAGGGCATCAAACGCCCCTAGAAGTGATGAGGCCAGAACAAGTTGAGGCGATAGTAGATTGGTTTGCTGCTGACAGTGCCTCCAGTTCCTTCACATTGTCTCCCACCCAGTCTACTGCAGAAAGGTCAGAGTTGGCACCTGCAGCCAATGTCCAACCGTCTTTCACCTCACCCCCTTGCAAATCAGGCCAGCAGTCTGAGCCCCAAGCCATACAGCAGTCTCTTATTCTTTTTGAGGACTCTGTCAGCAGGGTTTCCCAGGGCCATCCACCTAGCCCTGCCCCAGAAGTGGAAGAGATTGAGTGCAGCGATGCCCAACCACTTATTTCTCAAGATGAGTACATGCAAGGATCATCGCAGCACGTCTCCGATGATGACGAAACGCAGGTGCCAACTGCTGCGGCGTTCAGCATTGTGGAGACCGACAAGGAGGGCAGGGGTGAAGACTGGGTGGAAGATGATGTGGAGGACGATGAGGTCCTCGACCCCACATGGAATGAACGTCATGCAGGTGACCTGAGTAGTTTGGAGGAAGAGGCGGTGGTCGCACAGAGCCACCAGCACAGCAGAAGAGGGAGCAGGGTGCAGAAGCGGAGCGGCCGTGCCCTAGACACTACGCCCGCTACTGCCCAACGCAGCAAGGGAACGAGCGCACCAAAGTCAGCTCAAAGGAGTTCTCTAGCGTGGAAGTTCTTTAGAAAATGTGCTGATGACAGGACACGAGTGGTTTGCACCCTGTGCAATCAGAGCTTGAAGCGAGGCATGAACCTTCTCAACCTGAGCACAACCTGCATGATCAGGCATCTAAGTGCAAAGCACGAGCTGCAGTGGAGTACACACCTTCAAAACCAAGAAACGTCTCTGGCTCATCCTGCTTCCTCTTCTGCTGCAGTCTCGGCCGCTCCAGCCACATCTGTAGTGATACCGCCACCTGCCACCCCGCAAACAGACGATCTGTCAGCAACACCACCACCTGGGTCACCAACAACCATCTCCACAATGTCCCGTGGAAGCGTTCAGCTTTCCATCTCCCAAACACTTGAGAGGAAGAGGAAGTACCCCCCTACCCACCCGCGATCCCTGGCCCTGAATGCCAGCATTTCAAAATTATTGGCCTTTGAAATGCTGTCATTCCGTCTGGTGGAGACGCACAGTTTTAAAAACCTTATGTCGGTGGCTGTCCCACAGTACGTCGTGCCCAGCCGCCACTACTTTTCCAGGCAAGCCATCCCTTCCCTGCACAACCAAGTGGGGGAAAATATCAGGTGTGCACTGCGCAACGCCATCTGTGCCAAGGTCCACCTAACTACGGATACGTGGACCAGTAAGCACGGTCAGGGGCGTTATATCTCCCTAACGGCACACTGGGTAAATGCAGTGGCGGATGGGCCTGAGGCGGATAGCAATTTGGCGCATGTCCTTCCACCACCGAGGATTGCAGGGCGCTTCAGTTTGCCTCCTGTTCGTAACTCCTCCTACTCCGCTTCCTCATCCTCTACCGCCTCCTCATCCGGACAGCGTAACACCTTCACCACCAACTTCAGCACGGCCAGGGGTAAACGACAGCAGGCAGTTTTACAACTTGCCTGTTTGGGGGACAAACCACACACCGCGCAGGAGTTGTGGAGGAGCATGGAACAGCAGACAAATGAGTGGTTGCTGCCAGCGAGCCTCAAGCCCGGCCTGGTGGTGTGTGATAACGGGCGAAATCTCATAGCAGCTCTGGGCCTAGCCGGTTTGACGCACATCCCTTGCCTGGCGCATGTGCTGAATTTGGTGGTGCAGAGGTTCCTTAAAAACTACCCCGATATGTCAGAGCTGCTGCAGAAAGTGCGGGCCGTTTGTGCGCACTTTCGGCGTTCTCACCCTGCTGCTGCTCGCCTGGCAGCGCTGCAGCGTAACTTCGGCCTTCCCGCTCACCGCCTCATATGTGACGTGCCCACAAGGTGGAACTCCACCTTGCACATGCTGGAAAGACTGTGCGAGCAGCAGCAGGCCATAGTGGAGTTTCAGCTGCAGCACGCACGCGTGAGTCGCTCTGCGGAACAGCACCACTTCACCACCAATAACTGGGCCTCCATGCGAGACCTGTGTGCCTTGTTGCGCTGTTTTGAGTACTCCACCAACATGGCCAGTGGCAATGACGCCGTTCTCAGCTTAACTATCCCACTTCTATGCCTCCTTGAAAAAACAATTCGGGCGATGATGGAAGAGGATGTGGCACAGGATGAGGAGGAGGAGGAGGATGAAGAGGTAACATTTCCAAGGCTTTCAGGGCAGTCATTCGCAAGGGGCTCCGAGGGTGGGTTCCTGCACACGCAAACGCCAGGGACGCAATTGTCCAGCAGGGGCACAGTTCTGGAGGATGAGGAGGATGAGGAGGAGGAGGAGCTGGAGGAGGAGATGGAACCATGTTCACAGCAGGGTGGCACCCAGGCCAGCTCATGGCCATCACTGGTGCGTGGCTGGGGGGATACAGAGGACACGGACGATACACCTCCCACAGAGGACAGCCTTTCGTCGCCTCTGGGCAGCCTGGCACACATGAGCGATTACATGCTGCAGTGTCTCCACAACGACCGCCGAGTTGCCCACATTCTAACTTGTGCTGATTACTGGGTGGCCACGCTGCTGGATCCCCGTTACAAGGACAACGTACCGTCCTTAATTCACTCACTGGAGCGCGATCGCAAGATGCGCGAGTACAAGCGCACGCTGGTAGACGCCATGCTGCTGGCATTCCCATCTGACAGCGGGGCCACAGTGGAAGCACAAGGCAGAGGAGGAGGAGGAGGAGGTCGCCAACGCAACCAGGGCACCGCCAGCACCTCAGAAGGCAGGGTTAGCATGGCCGAAATGTGGAAAAGCTTTGTCAGCACGCCACAACAAACAGCAGCACCAGCAGCTCAGATGGAACGTCTTAGCAGGAGGCAGCATTTTACCAACATGGTGGAGCAGTATGTGTGCACACGCCTACATGTAGTGAATGACGGGTCTGCCCCCTTCAACTTCTGGGTCTCCAAATTGGGCACATGGCCTGAGCTTGCCCTTTACGCCTTGGAGGTGCTGGCGTGCCCTGCAGCCAGTGTATTATCTGAACGGGTATTTAGCACGGCTGGGGGCGTTATAACAGACAAGCGCAGCCGCCTGTCCAGAGACAATGTGGACAAGCTCACGTTCATTAAAATGAACCAGGCATGGATCCCACGGGACTTTTCCGTATCTTATGCAGAATAGCAATGGATACCGACCTTACCCACCCATTGTTCCATTTTTGCTCTTTCTCACTCTTTTGGGGTGTACCCTCATTTAAAATTTTTGAAAAGAAGCAGTGTTGGCTACCTCGTCCTCCTCCTCAGGGCCAGATTAATGTAGGGGCTATTGGAGCTGCAGCTCCAGGCCCCTACCTTTTATATAGGCCCCGGGTTGGCCATATTCACTGTTACCGCTCTTCTGTCACTTGTAAACACAGAAGTCTGGCTTCTATGCTCGCTTCCCCAGGCAGCACCCTCAGAACCTCCCCACACAGCGTGAAGGCCGGACAAGGAGGGACAGTTGGCGATGCATGGATGTGTTTATGGGCTTCAGAGACAGCATCCCATGTTGAATTAGGCATGCATGGCTGCACCCTTCCTCCTCTGGGTGCATGGCAAGGCACGGCCCTTAAGGCCCTTCAAAATCCTCAGCACCAAGCCCATGATGCTGTTAATCCGGCCCTGGTCCTCCTCCACCGCCGCTTCCACCTACACCGCCCATAGGTGTGCGCAGCCTATTGCATTAAGGTGTGCACCCCAAAGTTGAAATACACATGCATGTGTTTGCCAGCAGGGAGAGTAATGTATCGGGGCCATGTACCTGTAGGCAAGGAGAAATAGAGCAGAGCAGGTCCCAGGGAGATCTTTCCCATCTCCTCACTGGCAATGCTATGTGCCCTAGGTGATTAGGGTGTGCCCAGGCACACCCAGCACACCCTGTGCGCACGCCTATGTCACCGCCACATCCACCACCACCTCAACCTCCCTCCTACTCCATATGGGCCTCGTCCTTCAGAGATGAAGAAGAACATTGTTTTATTTTTCTGTTTTTTTTTTGTTGTTTTAAGTTATTTCCCTATCCACATTTGTTTGCAGAGCACTTGCCATGCTCTTAATTACGTTTTGCTGCCATTTGCAGCACTCTAGCCCTTTCCTTTGGTGTTTTAGAGCCATTTTAGTGCCTTAAAGTTCGGGTCCCCATTGACTTCAATGGGGTTCGGTGTCCGGGAAAAGTTCGGTAAAAGTCCGGGACACGGACCCGGACTTTTTTTTAAAGTTCGGCGGAACCCGTCGAACACGGACATCTAGGTGTTCGCTCAACCCTAGAGGAGAATATCGGCAGCCTACCTGCCGTCCTATGCATTATATTGTTAGAATATGACTGGAATTTTCTTTAGGGGTCTTGCACATAGGTGTCTGAGCATGTGCCATGTAAATTTGGGCATCCCCTCACCAACCCTCCACCAGACATGAATGACAGTGTCCAGCTGTACTCTGGGTATACAGCAGTATTCATGTAAACATGTGTATAGAGTATGGATTAGAAAGTGTATGCATAGTGATACCCCTGCTTACCAGAGATCAGCCACACATAAACATGATTTTCTTTATTTTCTCCTGATGATCTAGCCAGTAACACAAAAGGCTGAATGAGAAAAAACTACTGGGGTACTGGGTTTTTAACTTGTTTTCAGTGCTGAAAGACCCTTTCTAAAAACTTCAGGTGCCCAGCGCTGGAACTGAACATAAAGTGAAAGTCTTGGAAGTGGGTGAACATTTTTTTCAGTTGTTTTTCTTGCTGTAAGGGTGGCATACACCAAAAAGAGCAACTTAGCCCCTTGCGACTGCCACCTGGAGGCTCTTTACCCACTTCAGTACCAGGCGCATTCACCCCCGTCCTGCCCAGGCCAATTTTCACCTTTCAGAGCTGTCACAATTTGAATGACAATTGCTTAGTAGTGTTGAGCGAACACGGACTGTATTATTCGTGTTCGTACCGAATAATTGGATTTTTTGTACCCGAACACGGACACGGACACTTTACTGTATGTTCGGGTAAAAATCCGTGTTCGGTCGTTTTATTTCCGGGTTTTGCATGCTTTGGCGCTCTTTTCATGGCGGGCTTTCAACAGCCAATCAACAATCGTTTAACTGGTGTGCCTTAAGCCATCCCAGCCATGCCTGCAAATGTCTCAGTAGCTGTGATTGGCCGTCTGAAGCATGTGACCAAGTCTTTATAAGTTCGAGGCAGCCGCAGCGGCGTCATTATGCTGCTTAGATTCAGGGACAGAGAGCACACATCAACGTGCTGGCTGCTGATTAGGGAAAGATAGGCAGGAAAAAACCATTTGTGTCCGGATAGAATTGAGGGACAGGTCGGAGTGTTTAGGCAGGGCGAGTTGTAGGCATTTTAGGGATAGAGTCTGCTGAATTATATAGGGTCAGTGTCTTCTACAAACTACAATCGATATTGCTGTGTGGGGGGTGGGGTGAATCTGCACTCAATCCTGATCTACGATCTCTTCTCAATCCTGTTAGGGACAGAGTCTGCTGAATTTTAGGGAAACTGTGTTCTACAAACTACAATCGATATTGCTGTGTGGGGGGTGGGGTGAATCTGCACTCAATCCTGATCTACGATCTCTTCTCAATCCTGTTAAGGCCCGTACACACGTACCGATCGTCGGCCGACGGAACGTCCTACAAATGTTCGCGGCTGGTGTGTTTGTTGTTTGTCTGTTGAAAAGTGCTCCAAACTTGCCCAGGACATTTGTCTTCCGACAGAAAATGACGTCACTACGTTCCACGCACGTTCGCCGCTACAAAAGAGGAAGTGAGTGTTTGGCCGTGACCCTTCTGGGCATCTCGCGCTGATTTCGGTAGCATTTGTTTGGTTGACGACATTTCGCTATTTTCCGAGACATCGTTCGAGAATTTATTATGGCGACCGTGAATTCGTCCGTTGCTGTCGTTAGTGTTGGAGTTTTGGCTCTGAGACGACGTACGAGCAATAGGAAGAAGAAGCGGACCTCCTGGACGAAAAATTGGTTGCTTAACCGTGATCAATTTTCTCATATGTCCTTGCTGAGGGAGCTCCAGGAAAATAATCCTGATGACTTCAGGAATTATTTGAGGATGACGGATCCCATCTTTTACCGTCTTCTTGCCCTGGTGTCCCCCTATATTCTGAAGCAGGATACTTGTATGCGGCTTGCAATTACTCCTGAGCAAAGGTTAATTGCGACGTTGAGGTATCTTGCAACAGGGAGAAGCCTGCAGGATCTGAAGTTCACCACAGGCATCTCCCCCCAAGCTCTTGGAGTCATCATCCCTGAGACCTGCTCTGCCATCATCAAGGTCTTGCAGAAGGACTATATCAAGGTATGTTTGATTTTTTACATTACATTACATGTATTACTAGTTTCACCCGAATTATGATGTTTTTGGATGTACAGCAATTGACACAGGCCATTATTTGTAAACTACCCTCTGTCCGCATGCACATAGTAGTAAAGATGTAGATTATCTTTAACCATTTGTAAAATTACCCACTAACCACCCCACCATTCTCTCCTATGTGTCCCTAAACGCATTGCCTGTTAACAGTATTTTGAATTTGGGTCATTTTATTGCTTTCCCTCAAACAATTATTCCTTGGCCAATGTTTTAGTACCTAGTTAATGATTTATCTAAAATACATCAGTCCATCCATTCCCACCTATGATTCTGTATGTTTATGTAATGATGTTAAAACCTTCACTGACCACAAGCCCTAATTGATGTATAAATGCCCAGTTTTACTTACCCATCCCCCCACCCACATGCTAAATCTCAAAGTCAGCATATACCAAAGCTCAAGTTCAGAGGTCTTCAAACTATGGGCCACCAGTTGTTCACGAACTTCAATTTCCATCATGCCTAGTCATGTCTGTGAATGTCAGAGAATTACAAGGCCTCATGGGATGTGTAGTTCTGCAACAGCTGGATGGCCGTAGTTTGTAAATCTCAGCTCTAGCTGGTGAGTATAATGGGCCATACACACTAGAAGATTGTCAGAACAATTTATCCTTCCGATTTACCAAAACCAAATAATATGAGGTCCAACAAACACTTTCAAATCCTATGCAATCTGGTAGGCCCTTGCACTACATAGAAAAGGTAAATCTGCACGAAAAAGTCTTCAGAGAATCTTCTAGTGTGTATGGCCCTTTACAATATAAGAACAATAGGAGGTTGAAAATAAATGTATGTAGATGTTACATCCCCATATCCAAACCTTTGCCTTCCTGTTGTATATTTTTTTAGCAAGTTGCATAAGCATTTAACAGACAACTGTGTGTGTAATTAATAATGTGATGTGCTCAAGCACTAATTTTATTTTTTTTATTTTTTCCCCACAGTTTCCTTCAAACGCAGAGCAATGGCTGGAGATTTCTGATCAATTTCTGGAGAAGTGGAATTTTCCCAATTGTGGGGGTGCTATTGATGGGAAGCACGTCCGCATTGTCCCCCCTCCGAATTCCGGCACATTTTATTATAATTATAAAGGTTTTTTTAGTATAGTCATGCTAGCCATAGTTAATGCAAACTATGAGTTTATTTTTTTGGATATTGGCAAAAATGGCCGCAATTCGGATGGGGGAGTTATTGATCAGACGGAGTTCGCTCGTCGTCTAAAGAACGGCACTCTGAACCTGCCATCCAGGGAGCAAACTGTTGAGGGTATGAGCTTTGTGTTTATCGCAGATGAGGCTTTTGCGCTTGGGGAGCATCTCATGAAGCCCTACCCTCAGAGGAACCTCACCCCAGACCAAAGGATTTACAACTACCGGTTGTCCAGAGCTCGCAGAGTTGTGGAGAATGCCTTCGGGATAATGGCCAACCGGTTCCGGATATTCCTGACGTCCATAAACCTGGCACTGTACAAAGTGGATAATGTGGTCTTGTGTTGCTGCATTTTGCACAACTTCCTACGCAGGAATGCACAAAATTATGTCTTGCAGCAACTGGATACTGACCCTGCTATGCCAGGTACAAGTGGAGAGGCCCAACCTTCTAACCAAGTGGAGTCCATGACGTCAATGGAAGTTGGACGGTCAGCATTGGCATCACACAGGGCCCGTCAGATCCGCCAGGAATATCTGGACTATTTCGTGGGGAGAGGAGCTGTGTCCTGGCAGCAATCACTGTCACACACCCATTAATCTTGTTAAAGATTGGACACACAAGATAAATGTCAGAGATATATTATTTTTCAACACATTAAACAAAAATTGCAATGATTCTGTATTGTGGATTATAATCATTTGGGCACATATGCCAAACACAATTATTTGGGTTAATCATGTGTTATATATGTGTGACTTTGGAAGGGTTAATACATTCATCAGTGTGTTTCTTGACTGTAGTCTCTCACCAGCTGATCCAAAGTGATGATGGCCATGTGTTATTTTTTAGCCAGTGGTGTAAATACAAGGGCCTTCTGCACCCCACAAAATGTACACAAACCCTGTCACATTGAGAACTAGGTCACACCCAAGGTTCATCTAATGTCACCTTACATTGGTGTTCATTGTCCAGAAGTTGCCCATACTATATATTTCATATAATACATTAGGGTATTAACAAAGTACCTACACCTGTTATGTTGTGTTCATTTATGACATCCTTCTCACTGCCCACCAATGTTAGGATATGTCAGTGTTATGTGAAACTTGATCATTGTTCATCTCAAAGTGTTATATATATAGGTAATGGAAAGTGAACTAGAGCAACGAACAAGCAATACACTATAGATTACACTGATCTCCCTACACTGATTGCTACTGGCAATATCAATGCCATATTGAATCCTAGGACTGCTAGTACCTTGAGTGTTGAGTCACACTTATGCGATGCGGGAAGTCTGCGACTTTGCAGCCTTCCAGCATTGCATAAGGGTGACCCGCCACTTACTTTTTCCACAGGATTGTATTCCACAAGTGTTAAGCACTGTGCGATCCAATCCAGATACATCAGAAATAAAGGGTCATGTGCGACTTGTATGCGTGTTCAGTGCGAATGTAGCCATACAAAGTGTATGTCTCAATTCACACTGCACATCTGATGGCATGTAATATCGTAGCGCACTGCTCCTTTATTACATGCGATCAGATGTTCATGCGAAAATCAGCTATACAGTTTGTATGGCTCAATTCGCACTGCACTCGCACAAAAGTCGCACATGATGCATTTATTCAGCCGCATCAGGATAGGATCGCACAATCGTTCAAACTTGTGTGATCCGATCCTGTGTGAAATGTCAGATCGCACTGTGATATGCGTTAAAACTGGGGGTATCTTTAACATTTCATTGACACCTCCAGCAACTCGCATATGGCAGTGACCAAAATGCTTTCATTAACATGTAAATATGGGAATAGGACAGCCATCATACATTTAGTGCTTCTTTACACAGCTTTAGACCTCGACCCCCCAACTAAAGTCTAATAAAGAATTGAACACACATTGTTGAATGTAAAAACGTTTTAGTATCAAACATTCACAGGGTTAGGGTTAGGGTTAGGGTTAGGGTTAGGGTTAGGGTGTTGTAAAGTGCTTTTCCCAAACTTGGGTACACTCTTTAACATCTGAGTGTAATTAAAATGCCCTAAAACATTCTTAAAAAATTGTAACATCAGGAACATCCCAATACAAACATTAAAAACCTAGTAAAATTGTGGCTTAAAATTTGCCAATCATGTCCACAAAATTGCGCATTTTGATTTGTAATGCCGTTGCAGTCTCCTTTATTTGTTCCAGGTCTGCGCAGCATTGGAGAGCCTCACGGGTCAATTTGGCTAATGTGCAACTATGTAAAACATGGTCTGTAAAAATTAAAAAAAAATGAGTCAATGTGAATCACCTACATGAGGTCATAATAATAGAGAAACATTTGGTGTCCAGGTAATCTTAAATTCCTCTCGAGTTAATACCTACCCTGTTCTTATGCTCTTTTGCCCTAGGCTCTTCTTCTTCCTCCTGTCCTCCTCCGATGCTGTTGCTGATGATTCTGCCGGTCTCCTGAGCTTACTATATATTCATTAGGGGTGTGAACGCATGATGACGTCATTGTGAGGGCATGGTTGTAATGTATATATATTAAGATGCAGAGACCAGAGACGGGCAGAATGCACGGCAACAGCATTGGAGGAGGACAGGAGGAAGAAGAAGAGCCTAGGGCAAAAGAGCAGACAACATAAGAGCAGAAGATTGGACAGCAGAAGAGTGGAGAGGAGAAGATCCAAAGAGCAGAGTGGAGAAGACCGGATGAAGATATTTAAGAACATTTCATAAACGTCTCCTGTCGTTATTCACATACACTTCCATTTATGTGGTTAATGTGTAGGGGTACTATGTACCCCATACCCATTCACATAGTGATTGGGGTCTGGGATCTGGGGGCCACCCTTTGTTAAAGGTTGCTTCCAAAGTCCTAGGAACCCCCTGGCCGCATGACCCCCCAAAACCACCAGACAGGGTTGTGGGGATGAGGCTCTTGTCCTCCTCTACATGGGAGTAAGGTGCTTTTGGGTGTGCGGTGCAGAGGCCCCCTGGCCCAAAGCAACAAAACCCCCCCATGTTGAGGGCATGTGTCCTGCTGTGGTCCAGGGGGTGTTTGGTCCGCTTGCTCGTTCTCTTTCCTGGCCTGACAAGCTGCATGCTTGTATAAGGGTCTGGTAGGGGTTTTGGGGGTAACCCACGCTGTCTTTTTGTTGTGGGCATACCCTCAAACTCAATACCACACACAAAAGGCCTGGTTGTGAACTTGGGGGGACACCCACGGTGGGTTGTTCAATTTTTGGGTGTAGTTCCCCCTCAAAAATCTTCACAACGCAAGTGGCCCCGCAAGTCAGAGCATCCTGATCCGACTTACGGTGCGACTTCCATTCAAATAAAGAGGCTCCCATAGGGAACTAGTGTTGTAAATTGGAGGCTAAAAATAACACTGATAAAAATCATTATGAAAAAACCTACGTGGGCACACAATTGGCTCTTGGACACTTGGTCCTGGTTCCTCCACAGTTTCGGAACTGGCTTCCATGCTGCTTGGCAAGTTGCCAGGAGATCGGGCTTCTGACCTGGCTGGGGATGCCACATCCTGGCATGATGCAACATCTGCAATGTAAATTTGCAAGGGAATACAAGAATATAAGGTTAAACAATCATTGCAAATACACATATTTCTATGATACCACTACACAAAAATCTGTGACTACCAACCTTCTTGTTGCTCTGGTGTCTCATCACTTGTTGGCTCCACCAGGATTATTTCCGGAATAATGTCTTCATCTACATAATACAAAACATTGGCCATATCATAAAAGTCACAAGAGGTACATTTGTTAGGACATGGTGCCCTGCTTGATAGCTCTTTCAGTAACAAATATGAAGACATGTACATGGTTATCTACGAAAAATATGGTACATTAATGTTTGACAGTGCATAGGAACCAATTACCTTTAGTGGAATCTGTGCCACCTTCTGTGCCCATGTCCTCATCTTGTTCCACAACTGCCGATGGAGCTGCCAAACCTCTCCTCCTCCTTTCCCATTGTTTGGCACGGAGTTTACGTTTTTCTCCTATTTAAAGGTTTGAATAATAATCTGTGATTAATAGGAATGTTTGCTGAGAAGATTCGTGCAGGAAAGAACGTTCGTTGCAACACAATACATATATTTTTCACTATGGCTTCCTGACTTTTAATGTCATATACTAAAACATCAACAATAGATCGATCAAATCACGACATGACAACTAAAATGAGTAATCTAACTTTTTACATAGACATTATAATCTAGACATGTTAATACAACATACACCAAATTATAAAAAACATATTGCATGATTAAAAAAATAAAGAAAAAATAAAACTTACTTTTTTTCAAAATCCGATGGATTTGGGAAAGCTGATCCTGCTCACGGTGTTTGAGGTCAGACCACCGTTTCCGAATCTGATCTTTCGATCGCTCGACACCGAATTTTTTGACCAAACAGGCCACCACCTTGTCCATGATGCCATCTTTCCTGGCATTGGGCCGATCGTAATTTGCCAACTTTCCATCGTAATCCATTTTTTCTAAAATGGAGACCATCTCCACCATTTCTGGCTTTGACATGGGTGTAGCCCTTGATTTTCGGGTGGCCCAATCACTTCGGCCCCCACTAATTGAGCTCCCAGATTGTTGAGACATGGTTCCTAATTAAACAATGATTATTCCACTGCCTCAGGTGTGAGTGTCGCATGTAGGCCTGATCTTCGGCACGTACACACCCCTGCACAAGCCCGCCACTGGAGGAGGAGTTGACGCCTGCGCTGTATTTAAAGGACGCCAGATCGTTCGGCCGACGATTCGCTAGCGGACATATCGAGAGTTGGAGCACGATCGAGCGGCGAATCACGACTTTTCCCCACAAACAAAGGTACGACTCTTTTAATAGAAAGTGTGTGTTTTGGGCCCTATACAGCTTTTATTAGGAATATCTTTATTATGTGCCAAAATACATGCTATTTTAATATGTTTTGTGTTGTTTTGTGTCTTGCAGGCATATACTGTCCTGCAATATGGTGGACAATTTCACCACCCACAACTTTTTAATAAGTTTTATTGATGAGTTCAGGCAACTGCCCTGTTTGTGGCAAGTCAAGTCCGCAGATTATAAAAATCGAAAACTCAGAAAACAGGCCATGGAACATTTGGTGGCCTTCTACAAGCCCGTCTGTCCTGGGGCAAATTTTGATTATATCCGCAAAAAAATAAACAGTATTCGCACTGCCTACAGGCGGGAGTTAAAAAAAATAGAAGATTCCACCCAGTCTGGAGCAGGGGCACGGAATGTATATGTACCACGGCTGTGGTACTATGATAACATGCGGTTCCTGGCAGACACCATGGAATCCAGGCCGTCAATTTCTACACTGCCTTCTACTTCGGCAGAGGGCTCAGTGTCGGTAGATCCAAGCCAGGATGAGGATTTCCTGGAGGAGAGTTTTACTCAGGTATGGCATTTCACAATATATTGTCTGCTAAAATGTAATCATGTAACAAAATTATAAGCTAAACCATAATTGACCCTTTAGGTAAACGGGCATAGCAAGGGGTTGGCATGACAGGCAACCGCCAGGGGCGCAGGCCAAGGGGGGTGGGTCACAAAAACATTGGCATTGTTTTATTGTTTATTTTAACAATCCACTCAGCCTGCACACCCCAGAACCCCCAGTTTGCAGGCGGATTCATGCAGGTGTAAAACATTGAGAGCTGCTTCATGCAGGTGTAAAACATTGAGAGCAGCTGAGCCAAAAGACCAGGAGACTGAGACTGCCTCTCACTGCATCCCCAGCACCCCTCCGGTCTTACAAACACTGCTGCATCCCCAGCACACCTCTGGTCCTAAGAAACACTGCTGTAGCCTCAGCATTCCTCTGGCTCAACCTTTTTTAATACAAAACTAACAGCTCCTGCAAATGATCCATCCATCCTTGCTTCCATGTCTCTGGTCTCTCACTCTGGGTCAGCAAGGCAGGTGGCTTCCTTATTCATGTTTCCCTGCACTGCTTCACCCTCAATGCCCTACATCAAGTCCTCTGCAAGTTCAGGCCCCTCTCTCTCTGCAACCCCCTCCTCTCTCTCTCACACCCCCTCTTTCTCTCCCTCTCTCTATCTCTCAACCCTCTCTTTCTTTTTCACACCTGAGACAATGATTGCCCACTAGAGAGCTCTACACTGGGCAAACAAGGGGCAAATTAGAAACTTTTAATGCCCTTTAATTTTTTTTTGGGGGGGTGGGTTACAGTTTTACATTGATCTTGGGGGGGGGGGGGTTGTTGCCAAATACAGCTCCTCAACAAGGGCACTGGAGACCCTAGATATGCCACTGTATGTAAAGTCTGCTATTTGTTCACAATAATATAACAAACATGCATTTTTATATACACTATAACATTCTAATCAATTGTTCATTTCATCAACAGGGAAGTGTCACTGAGGAGGAGCCAGGTTGCAGCCAGGAGCCTGGGGAGCCTGCGGAGCCTGAGGAGCCTGTGGAACTCTTTCCACCACCACCTCCTCCTGCCAAACGGAGGCAAAAGAGGAAGCACGTGGATGACATCACCGACGAGTTTATCCAGGAGGCCACCATAGCCCTACGTCGGAAACCGGAGGCCAATGAGTCCTTCGGGAATATGACTGCCAAAATCCTGGATAAGGTGGACCTCAGGCAGTGTCAGTATGCCAGAAAAATTATTCTGGATGTGCTGCAAAACGCAGAAAACGGCATACTTACTGAGCACAGCCACGCATGCCAGGAGCACCCGTGCCCTCCACCTCCACCTCCACCTCCACCTCCACAACACCCACCACCTCGCCAAATGCCACATGGCCAGTGGCAATATGGCCAGCAGGATCCAAACCTGCCCTCATGGCAACCTGATTACAGTTACCAGCAACTTTAATTTGTGTAACCCCCTATTATTTATTTTACCCCTGTTTGCCAGTTTCTAGTTTAATTTTGTCCAAATGGACCTTTTTTATGTTTAGTTTATTATACGGAAAGTATTGATGTTTGCTTTGTTTTTTTTTTGCTGAGATCCAAAAAATAAAGAAAATTTAAAATAAAAAATGGCCTATCTGAATTTGTTAACATGTTTAATATTGTGCATAACCTGAAAAATATGTTTTAGACATTAATTCATACAAGAATAAAGGGTCATATCAATAGTTAGATCTTTGGTGTGAAAATACAAAAATAATGGTGAAGAGTTCAAATTATTTAATTCTAAAATTTGATAGAACAGATAGAATAGACAAACATTATCTTCATCATAACAGAACACATGCCTTTTTATTAGAAAAGTATGGCATTATGAGCAGCATCTTCCTTCTTCTCACATTTATCAAGATGAGCATGTGCTCCGCATTTCACCTATTTCTTGGACTTCCGCGAGCCGAAAGTTCTTTCTGAATAAAATGTTGAGTTTACTAGAGAAAATTCTTCCAGGAACTCATTTGGTTTGATCATGCGTGTTGGGATTTGTAGCTGTGTGTCGGCAGAATTGTGTACTGACAGGCGAACAATCGTCCGTTCTGGTGTCGGCATACAAATATTTTCATGTTTGCAAGAAAGACTTTTGTCCGCGGATTGTGCGCAGACATCTGTCGGAGGCACCATACTAACACGCGTACAATCGGCAGATCCTTCGTCCACCGACGTTTGTATGCCGACGATCGGTACGTGTGTACGGGCCTTAAGGGACAGAGTCTGCTGAATTTTAGGGAAACTGTGTTCTACAAACTACAATCGATATTGCTGTGTGGGGGGTGGGGTGAATCTGCACTCAATCCTGATCTACGATCTCTTCTCAATCCTGTTAGGGACAGAGTCTGCTGAATTTTAGGGAAACTGTGTTCTACAAACTACAATCGATATTGCTGTGTGGTGTGGGATTGGAGATAGGCAGGTGTCAGTGATCCACATCCATTTTTCTGTGTGTGAGCTGCAGTGAACACAATCTTTTTGGGCTGCAGTGAACACAATCTTTTTGGGCTGCAGTGAACACAATCTTTTTGGGGTGCAGTGAACAAAATCTTTTTGGGGTGCAGTGAACACAATCCTTTTTGGTGTGCAGTGAACACAATCTTTGTGGGGTGCAGTGAACAAAATCCTTTGTGGGGTGCAGTGAACACAATCTTTTTGGGGTGCAGTGAACAAAATCCTTTTTGGGGTGCAGTGAACAACATCCTTTTTGGGGTGCAGTGAACACAATCTTTTTGGGGTGCAGTGAACAAAATCCTTTGTGGGGTGCAGTGAACACAATCTTTTTGGGGTGCAGTGAACACAATCTTTTTGGGGTGGAGTGAACAACATCCTTTTTGGGGTGCAGTGAACAAAATCCTTTTTGGGGTGCAGTGAACAAAATCATTTTTGGGGTGCAGTGAACACAATCTTTTTGGGGTGCAGTGAACACAATCTTTGTGGGGTGCAGTGAACACAATCTTTTTGGGGTGGAGTGAACAACATCCTTTTTGGGGTGCAGTGAACAACATCCTTTTTGGGGTGCAGTGAACACAATCTTTTTGGGGTGCAGTGAACACAATCTTTGTGGGGTACAGTGAACAGAATCTTTGTGGGGTGCAGTGAACAAAATCTTTGGGGGGTACAGTGAACACAATCTTTGTGAGGTGCAGTGAACACAATCTTTGTGGGGTGCAGTGAACACAATCATTGTGGGGTGCAGTGAACTCAATCTTTGTGGGGTACAGTGAACACAATCTCATACTGAAGGTTTGAGGGTGCTGCCTGTTCCATACTCCCCCTACTCCTCATCTAGCCTTTTAGGGGTACAAACAATAGTAATTGGGGCCTAGTGTGGTTGTGTACGTGTGATATACATACACTTTTTTGGGATCATATTTTCTATTCCGCTATTTAATCAAAAACCTTTGGGGATCAGTTAAATTGGGGGATAGTCTGTGTTGGTACGTGTGAGAGAGATCCACCTTTCCAAGTTGTTGGGGTTCATCTCATACTTCTGAAGGTTTGAGGGTGCTGCCTGTTCCATACTCCCCCCTACTCCTAGCCTTTTAGGGGTACAAACAATAGTAATTGGGGCCTAGTGTGGTTGTGTACGTGTGATATACATACACTTTTTTGGGATCATATTTTCTATTCCGCTATTTAATCAAAAACCTCTGGGGATCAGTTAAATTGGGGGATAGTCTGTGTTGGTACGTGTGAGAGAGATCCACCTTTCCAAGTTGTTGGGGTTCATCTCATACTTCTGAAGGTTTGAGGGTGCTGCCTGTTCCATACTCCCCCTACTCCTAGCCTTTTAGGGGTACAAACAATAGTAATTGGGGCCTAGTGTGGTTGTGTACGTGTGATATACATACACTTTTTTGGGATCATATTTTCTATTCCGCTATTTAATCAAAAACCTCTGGGGATCAGTTAAATTGGGGGATAGTCTGTGTTGGTACGTGTGAGAGAGATCCACCTTTCCAAGTTGTTGGGGTTCATCTCATACTTCTGAAGGTTTGAGGGTGCTGCCTGTTCCATACTCCCCCTACTCCTAGCCTTTTAGGGGTACAAACAATAGTAATTGGGGCCTAGTGTGGTTGTGTACGTGTGATATACATACACTTTTTTGGGATCATATTTTCTATTCCGCTATTTAATCAAAAACCTCTGGGGATCAGTTAAATTGGGGGATAGTCTGTGTTGGTACGTGTGAGAGAGATCCACCTTTCCAAGTTGTTGGGGTTCATCTCATACTTCTGAAGGTTTGAGGGTGCTGCCTGTTCCATACTCCCCCCTACTCCTAGCCTTTTAGGGGTACAAACAATAGTAATTGGGGCCTAGTGTGGTTGTGTACGTGTGATATACATACACTTTTTTGGGATCATATTTTCTATTCCGCTATTTAATCAAAAACCTTTGGGGATCAGTTAAATTGGGGGATAGTCTGTGTTGGTACGTGTGAGAGAGATCCACCTTTCCAAGTTGTTGGGGTTCATCTCATACTTCTGAAGGTTTGAGGGTGCTGCCTGTTCCATACTCCCCCTACTCCTAGCCTTTTAGGGGTACAAACAATAGTAATTGGGGCCTAGTGTGGTTGTGTACGTGTGATATACATACACTTTTTTGGGATCATATTTTCTATTCCGCTATTTAATCAAAAACCTCTGGGGATCAGTTAAATTGGGGGATAGTCTGTGTTGGTACGTGTGAGAGAGATCCACCTTTCCAAGTTGTTGGGGTTCATCTCATACTTCTGAAGGTTTGAGGGTGCTGCCTGTTCCATACTCCCCCCTACTCCTAGCCTTTTAGGGGTACAAACAATAGTAATTGGGGCCTAGTGTGGTTGTGTACGTGTGATATACATACACTTTTTTGGGATCATATTTTCTATTCCGCTATTTAATCAAAAACCTTTGGGGATCAGTTAAATTGGGGGATAGTCTGTGTTGGTACGTGTGAGAGAGATCCACCTTTCCAAGTTGTTGGGGTTCATCTCATACTTCTGAAGGTTTGAGGGTGCTGCCTGTTCCATACTCCCCCTACTCCTAGCCTTTTAGGGGTACAAACAATAGTAATTGGGGCCTAGTGTGGTTGTGTACGTGTGATATACATACACTTTTTTGGGATCATATTTTCTATTCCGCTATTTAATCAAAAACCTTTGGGGATCAGTTAAATTGGGGGATAGTCTGTGTTGGTACGTGTGAGAGAGATCCACCTTTCCAAGTTGTTGGGGTTCATCTCATACTTCTGAAGGTTTGAGGGTGCTGCCTGTTCCATACTCCCCCTACTCCTAGCCTTTTAGGGGTACAAACAATAGTAATTGGGGCCTAGTGTGGTTGTGTACGTGTGATATACATACACTTTTTTGGGATCATATTTTCTATTCCGCTATTTAATCAAAAACCTTTGGGGATCAGTTAAATTGGG
This sequence comes from Pelophylax lessonae, assembly GCF_965119305.1. Taxonomy (NCBI): domain Eukaryota; kingdom Metazoa; phylum Chordata; class Amphibia; order Anura; family Ranidae; genus Pelophylax; species Pelophylax lessonae. The sequence continues at coordinate 83,734,547 of NC_138774.1, forward strand.
GGATAGTCTGTGTTGGTACGTGTGAGAGAGATCCACCTTTCCAAGTTGTTGGGGTTCATCTCATACTTCTGAAGGTTTGAGGGTGCTGCCTGTTCCATACTCCCCCTACTCCTAGCCTTTTAGGGGTACAAACAATAGTAATTGGGGCCTAGTGTGGTTGTGTACGTGTGATATACATACACTTTTTTGGGATCATATTTTCTATTCCGCTATTTAATCAAAAACCTCTGGGGATCAGTTAAATTGGGGGATAGTCTGTGTTGGTACGTGTGAGAGAGATCCACCTTTCCAAGTTGTTGGGGTTCATCTCATACTTCTGAAGGTTTGAGGGTGCTGCCTGTTCCATACCCCTCCTACTCCTCATCTAGCCTTTTAGGGGTACAAACAATAGTAATTGGGGCCTAGTGTGGTTGTGTACGTGCGAGATACATACACTTTTTTTGATCATATTTCCTATTCCGCTATTCAATAAAAACCTTTGGGGATCAATTAAATTGCGGGATAGTCTGTGTCGGTACGTGTGAGATCCACCTTTCCAAGTTTTTGGGGTTCATCTCATACTTCTGAAGCTTTGAGGGTGCTGCCTGTTCCATACTCCTCCTCCTCCTCATCCATCCTTTTAGGTGTACAAACAATAGTAATTGGGGCCTAGTGTGCTTCTGTACGTGTGAGATACATACACATTTTTTGATCATATTTCCTATTCCGCTATTCAATAAAAACCTTTGGGGATCAATTAAATTGCGGAATAGTCTGTGTCGGTACGTGTGAGATCCACCTTTCCAAGTTTTTGGGGTTCATCTCATACTTCTGAAGCTTTGAGGGTGCTGCCTGTTCCATACTCCTCCTCCTCCTCATCCATCCTTTTAGGTGTACAAACAATAGTAATTGGGGCCTAGTGTGCTTCTGTACGTGTGAGATACATACACATTTTTTGATCATATTTCCTATTCCGCTATTCAATAAAAACCTTTGGGGATCAATTAAATTGCGGAATAGTCTGTGTCGGTACGTGTGAGATCCACCTTTCCAAGTTTTTGGGGTTCATCTCATACTTCTGAAGCTTTGAGGGTGCTGCCTGTTCCATACTCCTCCTCCTCCTCATCCATCCTTTTAGGTGTACAAACAATAGTAATTGGGGCCTAGTGTGCTTCTGTACGTGTGAGATACATACACATTTTTTGATCATATTTCCTATTCCGCTATTCAATAAAAACCTTTGGGGATCAATTAAATTGCGGGATAGTCTGTGTCGGTACGTGTGAGATCCACCTTTCCAAGTTTTTGGGGTTCATCTCATACTTCTGAAGCTTTGAGGGTGCTGCCTGTTCCATACTCCTCCTCCTCCTCATCCATCCTTTTAGGTGTACAAACAATAGTAATTGGGGCCTAGTGTGCTTCTGTACGTGTGAGATACATACACATTTTTTGATCATATTTCCTATTCCGCTATTCAATAAAAACCTTTGGGGATCAATTAAATTGCGGGATAGTCTGTGTCGGTACGTGTGAGATCCACCTTTCCAAGTTTTTGGGGTTCATCTCATACTTCTGAAGCTTTGAGGGTGCTGCCTGTTCCATACTCCTCCTCCTCCTCATCCATCCTTTTAGGTGTACAAACAATAGTAATTGGGGCCTAGTGTGCTTCTGTACGTGTGAGATACATACACATTTTTTGATCATATTTCCTATTCCGCTATTCAATAAAAACCTTTGGGGATCAATTAAATTGCGGGATAGTCTGTGTCGGTACGTGTGAGATCCACCTTTCCAAGTTTTTGGGGTTCATCTCATACTTCTGAAGCTTTGAGGGTGCTGCCTGTTCCATACTCCTCCTCCTCCTCATCCATCCTTTTAGGTGTACAAACAATAGTAATTGGGGCCTAGTGTGCTTCTGTACGTGTGAGATACATACACATTTTTTGATCATATTTCCTATTCCGCTATTCAATAAAAACCTTTGGGGATCAATTAAATTGCGGAATAGTCTGTGTCGGTACGTGTGAGATCCACCTTTCCAAGTTTTTGGGGTTCATCTCATACTTCTGAAGCTTTGAGGGTGCTGCCTGTTCCATACTCCTCCTCCTCCTCATCCATCCTTTTAGGTGTACAAACAATAGTAATTGGGGCCTAGTGTGCTTCTGTACGTGTGAGATACATACACATTTTTTGATCATATTTCCTATTCCGCTATTCAATAAAAACCTTTGGGGATCAATTAAATTGCGGAATAGTCTGTGTCGGTACGTGTGAGATCCACCTTTCCAAGTTTTTGGGGTTCATCTCATACTTCTGAAGCTTTGAGGGTGCTGCCTGTTCCATACTCCTCCTCCTCCTCATCCATCCTTTTAGGTGTACAAACAATAGTAATTGGGGCCTAGTGTGTTTCTGTACGTGCGAGATACATACACTTTTTTTGATCATATTTCCTATTCCGCTATTCAATAAAAACCTTTGGGGATCAATTAAATTGCGGGATAGTCTGTGTCGGTACGTGTGAGATCCACCTTTCCAAGTTTTTGGGGTTCATCTCATACTTCTGAAGTTTTGAGGGTGCTGCCTGTTCCATACTCCTCCTCCTCCTCATCCATCCTTTTAGGTGTACAAACAATAGTAATTGGGGCCTAGTGTGCTTCTGTACGTGTGAGATACATACACATTTTTTGATCATATTTCCTATTCCGCTATTCAATAAAAACCTTTGGGGATCAATTAAATTGCGGAATAGTCTGTGTCGGTACGTGTGAGATCCACCTTTCCAAGTTTTTGGGGTTCATCTCATACTTCTGAAGCTTTGAGGGTGCTGCCTGTTCCATACTCCTCCTCCTCCTCATCCATCCTTTTAGGTGTACAAACAATAGTAATTGGGGCCTAGTGTGCTTCTGTACGTGTGAGATACATACACATTTTTTGATCATATTTCCTATTCCGCTATTCAATAAAAACCTTTGGGGATCAATTAAATTGCGGAATAGTCTGTGTCGGTACGTGTGAGATCCACCTTTCCAAGTTTTTGGGGTTCATCTCATACTTCTGAAGCTTTGAGGGTGCTGCCTGTTCCATACTCCTCCTCCTCCTCATCCATCCTTTTAGGTGTACAAACAATAGTAATTGGGGCCTAGTGTGTTTCTGTACGTGCGAGATACATACACTTTTTTTGATCATATTTCCTATTCCGCTATTCAATAAAAACCTTTGGGGATCAATTAAATTGCGGGATAGTCTGTGTCGGTACGTGTGAGATCCACCTTTCCAAGTTTTTGGGGTTCATCTCATACTTCTGAAGCTTTGAGGGTGCTGCCTGTTCCATACTCCTCCTCCTCCTCATCCATCCTTTTAGGTGTACAAACAATAGTAATTGGGGCCTAGTGTGCTTCTGTACGTGTGAGATACATACACATTTTTTGATCATATTTCCTATTCCGCTATTCAATAAAAACCTTTGGGGATCAATTAAATTGCGGGATAGTCTGTGTCGGTACGTGTGAGATCCACCTTTCCAAGTTTTTGGGGTTCATCTCATACTTCTGAAGCTTTGAGGGTGCTGCCTGTTCCATACTCCTCCTCCTCCTCATCCATCCTTTTAGGTGTACAAACAATAGTAATTGGGGCCTAGTGTGCTTCTGTACGTGTGAGATACATACACATTTTTTGATCATATTTCCTATTCCGCTATTCAATAAAAACCTTTGGGGATCAATTAAATTGCGGAATAGTCTGTGTCGGTACGTGTGAGATCCACCTTTCCAAGTTTTTGGGGTTCATCTCATACTTCTGAAGCTTTGAGGGTGCTGCCTGTTCCATACTCCTCCTCCTCCTCATCCATCCTTTTAGGTGTACAAACAATAGTAATTGGGGCCTAGTGTGCTTCTGTACGTGTGAGATACATACACATTTTTTGATCATATTTCCTATTCCGCTATTCAATAAAAACCTTTGGGGATCAATTAAATTGCGGAATAGTCTGTGTCGGTACGTGTGAGATCCACCTTTCCAAGTTTTTGGGGTTCATCTCATACTTCTGAAGCTTTGAGGGTGCTGCCTGTTCCATACTCCTCCTCCTCCTCATCCATCCTTTTAGGTGTACAAACAATAGTAATTGGGGCCTAGTGTGTTTCTGTACGTGCGAGATACATACACTTTTTTTGATCATATTTCCTATTCCGCTATTCAATAAAAACCTTTGGGGATCAATTGAATTGCGGGATAGTCTGTGTCGGTACGTGTGAGAGAGATCCACCTTTCCAAGTTGTTGGGGTTCATCTCATACTTCTGAAGGTTTGAGGGTGCTGCCTGTTCCATACCCCCCCTACTCCTCATCTAGCCTTTTAGGGGTACAAACAATAGTAATTGGGGCCTAGTGTGGTTGTGTACGTGCGAGATACATACACTTTTTTTGATCATATTTCCTATTCCGCTATTCAATAAAAACCTTTGAGGATCAATTGAATTGCGGGATAGTCTGTGTCGGTACGTGTGAGAGAGATCCACCTTTCCAAGTTGTTGGGGTTCATCTCATACTTCTGAAGGTTTGAGGGTGCTGCCTGTTCCATACTCCCCCTACTCCTCATCTAGCCTTTTAGGGGTACAAACAATAGTAATTGGGGCCTAGTGTGGTTGTGTACGTGTGATATACATACACTTTTTTTGGATCATATTTTCTATTCCGCTATTCAATAAAAACCTTTCTAGGGCAAGATCTTAAATTACAGAAATATGAGGAGACCGTCAAATAAGGGCCGTGGCCTGGGTCGTGGTGCTGCTGGTAGAGCTCCTGTTGCAAGGAGAGGACATGGTCGATCTGTGCCAGCTACACGCACAAGTGAAACACCTTCCTAAAGTGTGAGTAGGCGACAGAACCTGCATCAGTATTTGGTAGGGCATCAAACGCCCCTAGAAGTGATGAGGCCAGAACAAGTTGAGGCGATAGTAGATTGGTTTGCTGCTGACAGTGCCTCCAGTTCCTTCACATTGTCTCCCACCCAGTCTACTGCAGAAAGGTCAGAGTTGGCACCTGCAGCCAATGTCCAACCGTCTTTCACCTCACCCCCTTGCAAATCAGGCCAGCAGTCTGAGCCCCAAGCCATACAGCAGTCTCTTATTCTTTTTGAGGACTCTGTCAGCAGGGTTTCCCAGGGCCATCCACCTAGCCCTGCCCCAGAAGTGGAAGAGATTGAGTGCAGCGATGCCCAACCACTTATTCCTCAAGATGAGTACATGCAAGGATCATCGCAGCACGTCTCCGATGATGACGAAACGCAGGTGCCAACTGCTGCGGCGTTCAGCATTGTGGAGACCGACAAGGAGGGCAGGGGTGAAGACTGGGTGGAAGATGATGTGGAGGACGATGAGGTCCTCGACCCCACATGGAATGAACGTCATGCAGGTGAACTGAGTAGTTTGGAGGAAGAGGCGGTGGTCGCACAGAGCCACCAGCACAGCAGAAGAGGGAGCAGGGTGCAGAAGCGGAGCGGCCGTGCCCTAGACACTACGCCCGCTACTGCCCAACGCAGCAAGGGAACGAGCGCACCAAAGTCAGCTCAAAGGAGTTCTCTAGCGTGGAAGTTCTTTAGAAAATGTGCTGATGACAGGACACGAGTGGTTTGCACCCTGTGCAATCAGAGCTTGAAGCGAGGCATGAACCTTCTCAACCTGAGCACAACCTGCATGATCAGGCATCTAAGTGCAAAGCACGAGCTGCAGTGGAGTACACACCTTCAAAACCAAGAAACGTCTCTGGCTCATCCTGCTTCCTCTTCTGCTGCAGTCTCGGCCGCTCCAGCCACATCTGTAGTGATACCGGCACCTGCCACCCCGCAAACAGACGATCTGTCAGCAACACCACCACCTGGGTCACCAACAACCATCTCCACAATGTCCCGTGGAAGCGTTCAGCTTTCCATCTCCCAAACACTTGAGAGGAAGAGGAAGTACCCCCCTACCCACCCGCGATCCCTGGCCCTGAATGCCAGCATTTCAAAATTATTGGCCTTTGAAATGCTGTCATTCCGTCTGGTGGAGACGCACAGTTTTAAAAACCTTATGTCGGTGGCTGTCCCACAGTACGTCGTGCCCAGCCGCCACTACTTTTCCAGGCAAGCCATCCCTTCCCTGCACAACCAAGTGGGGGAAAAAATCAGGTGTGCACTGCGCAACGCCATCTGTGCCAAGGTCCACCTAACTACGGATACGTGGACCAGTAAGCACGGTCAGGGGCGTTATATCTCCCTAACGGCACACTGGGTAAATGCAGTGGTGGATGGGCCTGAGGCGGATAGCAATTTGGCGCATGTCCTTCCACCACCGAGGATTGCAGGGCGCTTCAGTTTGCCTCCTGTTCCTAACTCCTCCTACTCCGCTTCCTCATCCTCTACCGCCTCCTCATCCGGACAGCGTAACACCTTCACCACCAACTTCAGCACGGCCAGGGGTAAACGACAGCAGGCAGTTTTACAACTTGCCTGTTTGGGGGACAAACCACACACCGCGCAGGAGTTGTGGAGGAGCATGGAACAGCAGACAAATGAGTGGTTGCTGCCAGCGAGCCTCAAGCCCGGCCTGGTGGTGTGCGATAACGGGCGAAATCTCATAGCAGCTCTGGGCCTAGCCGGTTTGACGCACATCCCTTGCCTGGCGCATGTGCTGAATTTGGTGGTGCAGAGGTTCCTTAAAAACTACCCCGATATGTCAGAGCTGCTGCAGAAAGTGCGGGCCGTTTGTGCGCACTTTCGGCGTTCTCACCCTGCTGCTGCTCGCCTGGCAGCGCTGCAGCGTAACTTCGGCCTTCCCGCTCACCGCCTCATATGTGACGTGCCCACAAGGTGGAACTCCACCTTGCACATGCTGGAAAGACTGTGCGAGCAGCAGCAGGCCATAGTGGAGTTTCAGCTGCAGCACGCACGCGTGAGTCGCTCTGCGGAACAGCACCACTTCACCACCAATAACTGGGCCTCCATGCGAGACCTGTGTGCCTTGTTGCGCTGTTTTGAGTACTCCACCAACATGGCCAGTGGCAATGACGCCGTTCTCAGCTTAACTATCCCACTTCTATGCCTCCTTGAAAAAACAATTCGGGCGATGATGGAAGAGGATGTGGCACAGGATGAGGAGGAGGAGGAGGATGAAGAGGTAACATTTCCAAGGCTTTCAGGGCAGTCATTCGCAAGGGGCTCCGAGGGTGGGTTCCTGCACACGCAAACGCCAGGGACGCAATTGTCCAGCAGGGGCACAGTTCTGGAGGATGAGGAGGATGAGGAGGAGGAGGAGCTGGAGGAGGAGATGGAACCATGTTCACAGCAGGGTGGCACCCAGGCCAGCTCATGGCCATCACTGGTGCGTGGCTGGGGGGATACAGAGGACACGGACCATACACCTCCCACAGAGGACAGCCTTTCGTTGCCTCTGGGCAGCCTGGCACACATGAGCGATTACATGCTGCAGTGTCTCCACAACGACCGCCGAGTTGCCCACATTCTAACTTGTGCTGATTACTGGGTGGCCACGCTGCTGGATCCCCGTTACAAGGACAACGTACCGTCCTTAATTCACTCACTGGAGCGCGATCGCAAGATGCGCGAGTACAAGCGCACGCTGGTAGACGCCATGCTGCTGGCATTCCCATCTGACAGCGGGGCCACAGTGGAAGCACAAGGCAGAGGAGGAGGAGGAGGAGGTCGCCAACGCAACCAGGGCACCGCCAGCACCTCAGAAGGCAGGGTTAGCATGGCCGAAATGTGGAAAAGCTTTGTCAGCACGCCACAACAAACAGCAGCACCAGCAGCTCAGATGGAACGTCTTAGCAGGAGGCAGCATTTTACCAACATGGTGGAGCAGTATGTGTGCACACGCCTACATGTAGTGAATGACGGGTCTGCCCCCTTCAACTTCTGGGTCTCCAAATTGGGCACATGGCCTGAGCTTGCCCTTTACGCCTTGGAGGTGCTGGCGTGCCCTGCAGCCAGTGTATTATCTGAACGGGTATTTAGCACGGCTGGGGGCGTTATAACAGACAAGCGCAGCCGCCTGTCCAGAGACAATGTGGACAAGCTCACGTTCATTAAAATGAACCAGGCATGGATCCCACGGGACTTTTCCGTACCTTATGCAGAATAGCAATGGATACCGACCTTACCCACCCATTGTTCCATTTTTGCTCTTTCTCACTCTTTTGGGGTGTACCCTCATTTAAAATTTGTGAAAAGAAGCAGTGTTGGCTACCTCGTCCTCCTCCTCAGGGCCAGATTAATGTAGGGTCTATTGGAGCTGCAGCTCCAGGCCCCTACCTTTTATATAGGCCCCGGGTTGGCCATATTCACTGTTACCGCTCTTCTGTCACTTGTAAACACAGAAGTCTGGTTTCTATGCTCGCTTCCCCAGGCAGCACCCTCAGAACCTCCCCACACAGCGTGAAGGCCGGACAAGGAGGGACAGTTGGCGATGCATGGATGTGTTTATGGGCTTCAGAGACAGCATCCCATGTTGAATTAGGCATGCATGGCTGCACCCTTCCTCCTCTGGGTGCATGGCAAGGCACGGCCCTAAGGCCCTTCAAAATCCTCAGCACCAAGCCCATGATGCTGTTAATCCGGCCCTGGTCCTCCTCCACCGCCGCTTCCACCTACACCGCCCATAGGTGTGCGCAGCCTATTGCATTAAGGTGTGCACCCCAAAGTTGAAATACACATGCATGTGTTTGCCAGCAGGGAGAGTAATGTATCGGGGCCATGTACCTGTAGGCAAGGAGAAATAGAGCAGAGCAGGTCCCAGGGAGATCTTTCCCATCTCCTCACTGGCAATGCTATGTGCCCTAGGTGATTAGGGTGTGCCCAGGCACACCCAGCACACCCTGTGCGCACGCCTATGTCACCGCCACATCCACCACCACCTCAACCTCCCTCCTACTCCATATGGGCCTCGTCCTTCAGAGATGAAGAAGAACATTGTTTTATTTTTCTGTTTTTTTTTGTTGTTTTAAGTTATTTCCCTATCCACATTTGTTTGCAGAGCACTTGCCATGCTCTTAATTACGTTTTGCTGCCATTTGCAGCACTCTAGCCCTTTCCTTTGGTGTTTTAGAGCCATTTTAGTGCCTTAAAGTTCGGGTCCCCATTGACTTCAATGGGGTTCGGTGTCCGGGAAAAGTTCGGTAAAAGTCCGGGACACGGACCCGGACTTTTTTTTAAAGTTCGGCCGAACCCGTCGAACACGGACATCTAGGTGTCCGCTCAACCCTATTGCTTAGTCATGCAGCACTACACCCATATGAAATATTTGTCATTTTGTTCACACAAATAGAGCTTCCTTTTGGTGGTATTTAATCACCACTGGGTTTTTTTTTTTTTTGCTAAATAAATTTAAAAAAAAGGTCAAACATTTTGAAAAAAAAAATGCATTTTTCTTTGTTTATGTTGTAAAATTTTGCAAATAAATAATCTGCTCCATTTATTGGTGAAAATAACCAAAGTCTGTGTATATTATTTAGTTTGTAGGAACAGGTCCTCTTTATGAAGATATTTGGGGTCTACTAGACCCAAAATTTCTCCTCTGGCCCCCCTCATGCAGCCGATCGGACCAAGATCCCCCTGAATGGCTGTTTCTCTGGCTGCTGGTGGCCAGGTAAACAAAGGGAAGGGAACCGGAAGTGATGAATACTCATCTCCCCCGGTTTACAGGGGTACAGAGAGAGGGGAACGACGTCAGTTTTTCTCTCTCTGTCCCAGGCAGTCATTGCCGCTGGCTGCATCGCTCCCGACCTCCGCGATGGGACTTGAGAGAACAGGAAAGGCGGCCGGTGGGAGGGGGGTGGGACCCCGTTCCTCCAACCGCAGAAGTGAATTAGCCACTCAGATCAATTTTGCCTTCTACTGAATCGCTGTTTGAAAATAATGGTACCAGGATGATGCCTGTAGGTGCAGGAATCATCTTGGTATAACCACTGAAACCAAAGGACGTACGGGTACATCCTTGAGTGGGAAGTGGTTAATCAGTACAGGTGTCATCACTTCTGAATTTTTATTCTGTCGTACGAGAATTTTCGTAACTTTAGTAAAGTCTTAATTTTCAATATGAGACCAGCATGCAAAAGAAACCCGGATGATTATTCAGCCGATAATGTCATTGTGTGTACCAGGCATTATAGTTATGTTAGGTTTACTTATGGGTGGTCGCACAGCCACTAACACTTTGCAACTTCCAGAAACTCAGAGCAAGATGGGATTTTCCTGCCATTTGCACCTATTGCGATTAGCAGCTTTCCAATAGGAAAAATCACTTTTTTGTTCGCTGCCTCGTGCAATTATGTATGCAAGTATTCAGCACCCAGGGAATACACCAGCTCACAGTTAACAAATTTGCAAAGTTAGATATTTCAGAATTCAGTAATGATTTAGTTACAGTTCACTTAACTCAGATTTTTGTAAACAAGCCTTTTGATAGGATTTGTGTTCTTTTCTCTTGTTATTACGTCCCTTGGTGCGATGTCACCATCATATTCAATGCCTATGGGGGGTTGTGTTTGCTACATTTGAGTTGCGGCTGCCTTGCAGTTAGAATCGGAGATCAATGATGACTACCTGATGATAACAGGCAGCAGACATATTGGCTGCCAGTAGGGTAGTCGTCAATGTTTCCTGATAATAATTGACACTGGCCTGTGATTGAGATTTAAAGCAGAATAAAACCTCCCTATAAAAAAAATATATATATTAAAAAAGGACCCAAGGAGTTTTACAGTATATCATAATGTAATAGCATGCAAAGCATGTACTAAATGCACAGCAAACTAGCACATTATGGCAAACTTACCTGTCTTGAAATAAATATAAAGTGTGCTGTTGTAAATGAAAATGAAGTGCAAGATCAAACATTTCTAATGCATAACATTGATGATATGTGTTACCATATATGGCTTAACCACTTGCCTACTGGGCCCTTAAACCCTCCTCCTGCCCAGGCCAATTTTCAGCTTTCAGCGCTGTCGCACTTTGAATGAAAATTGCTCGGTCATGCAACACTGTACCCAAATAACATTTTTATCATTTTTTTTCAAACAAATAGAGCTTTCTTTTGATGGTATATAATCACTACTGGGGTTTTAATTTTTTGCTGAACAAACAAAAAAAGACCGAAAATTTTGAAAAAAAAACAGCTTTTATTGTTTGTTATAAAATTTTGCAAACAGGTAATTTTTCTCTGTCATTGATGTGCGTTGATGATGCGGCACTGATGGGCCCTGATAGGCTGCACTGATGAACACTGATAGGCTACACTGTTGGGCACTGATAGGCTGCACTGGTGGGCACTGATAGGCGCCACTGATGGGCACTGATAAGACAGCACTGATGGGGACTGATAATGTGGCACTGATGGGGCAGCACCGATGGGTGGCACTGATGGGTGGCACTGATGGGCACTGGTAGATGGCGCTGAAAGGCACTAATTGACGGCACTCATGGGCACTAATAGGTGGCACTGATGGCCCTGATGGGCAATGATAGGCACTGGTAGGTGACACTTATGATGGGGCACTGATTGGCACTGGTAAGTGGTGCTGGTGATCACTGATAGGTGGCACTGACAGATGGCACTGGTGGGCATTGGCAGATGCCAGTGATGGGCACTGGTGGGTGGCACTGGTGGGGACACTGGTGGGCACTGGTAGGTGGCACTGGGGCACAAATAATTCCTTTCCTCTTCTGGACTGATGTCCCACTGACAGCAGCCCGCGATCATGTTTTTTTTCTTTCTCACACTGACAGTGTGAGGAGAAAAAAACAGCTGTTCGTCGGCTGCCGTTTACTTTACATGATCAGCTGTCATTGACTGACAGCTGATAACGTGGTAAGGGGGTGGGATCGCCCCCTGATCTCCGATCTGTGATCAGGCGAGTCTCATGGACTCGCCAATCACAGAGCGAGCTGGGCACGCTCCGCAGGGAGCACGCAGGCCGCTTGTGCACGGGAGGACGTCATTGTACGCCCTCCTGGAAATTTAGGTCCGCGCTGTAGCCGTCATTCGGCTATACCGTGGGCGCCATCTAGTTAAGGTGCAGTAAAGTGCATATGTAAATAAAGGTTAACAATAAAGTCCATATGAAGTGATAAGCTCAAACGGTGACAACTTGATTGGTTTCAAAGTGCTGCATGCATCACCAATGTGCTGTAAAGAGTTAAATTGACTGCTTACCAGATCCAAAAAGACCAATGCACATGTAAACTAGTGTGGGATGGATCCATGGACCAAAAGCCAAACAAAGTCTCCAGGGTCACGAATGGATGTATATAGTAGAGAAGGAAGGACTAATAGTGCATTATCCCTTGTAAAATCATATTTATTAAGTTAAAAAACAATTATTTCATAAAAAAGCACGCTGTCTCCACCTAGCCGTGACGTCAGCATGCATGGACTGCACTGCAGGCAGCCGTGCCACCACGAGAACCGTGCTACATTATCTTACTGTTTGTAAAATGTTGTCTGTTTGTAATTGTTTTTTAACTTAATAAATACGATTTTGGATCTGGTAAGCAGCCAATTCAACTTTTCAGCACATTGGTGATGCATGCAGCACTTTAAAATCAATCAAGTTGTCACCGTTTGAGCTTCTAATTTCATATGGACTTTATTGTTATCCTTTATTTACATATGCACTTTATTGCACCTTAACCGCTTGCCAACTGCGCACAGTATATTTACTGCGGCAGTCAGCCCCTCACAGGCAGAGCGACGTAGGTCTACGTTGCTAGCCTGTGAGGCTCTGGGGAGCGAGCGCGCGCCGTCGGAGGCGCGCTCCCGCGCGGTCATTAACCCCCCCCCCGCGCGTGTGACCGGCGGACCCGATGTCCGCCGGTCACTCGGCGATCGTCGGGGGAGAGGGAGAAAGTCAGGTGGCTTATGTAAACAAGCCACCTGTCATTCTCCCCGGTGTAGAAACACCGATCACACGGTTCTACAATGTAGGACCGTTGATCAGTGTTCCTACAGTTCTAGCCACAGCCAATCACAGTAAGAATCACGCCCCTAGGGACACACACAGCCCCTCCCTCTCAAATAAAGTTAACCCCTTCACTGCCAGTGTATTTTTACAGTAACAGTGCATATATATAGCACTGAATACTGTAGAAATGTCACTGGTAACCCCAAAAGTGTCAAAAATGTCAGTCAAGGGTCCGATCTGTCCGCCGCAATGCCGCAGTACTGCAAAAAAAAATCGCAGATCGCCGCCATTACGCATTAAAAAAAAACAACAAAAATGACAAAAATCTTTCCCTTTGTTAGTAAACGCGATAACTTTTGCGCAAACCAATAAAAATACGCTTTTTGCGATTTTTTTTACCAAACATAGGTAGCATAAAACAAATTGGCCAAAAATGTTAAAAAATTTTGATTTTTACATTTTTTTGGGGGGCAATTTCATATAAAAAAAATGTGAAAAATATTGTTATTTTTGCAAAATTGACGCTCTTTTTTTGTTTATAGCGCAAAAAATAAAAATCGCACAGGTGATCAAATACCACCAAAAGAAAGCTCTGTTTGTGGGAAAAAAAGGACGCCAAATTCGTTTAGGTACAGTGTTGCACGACCGCGCAATTGTCCGTTAAAGTCACGCAGTGCCGAATCGCAAAATACCCCCTGGTCTTTTAGCAGCCAAATCCTCCGGGGCTTAAGTGGTTAAAGGGTAAGTACCCTTTCGTGGGGTGACAAAAAAAAAATAGCAAGTAAACAAAAAATTATATAGAGTATACAATTGTGACACAAGTCCTATTGTAATTGAATGTTCTTAAAGTGTAACTCCACTTTTGTTGAGAAAAAAACATTCCCCTCTGGGTGGTCTCTGTACATTGCAGGAATTTTAACAAACTTTGTTGCAGATTTCCTACCTTTTATTTTTCTGAAGAAATCATTGTTTGTTCCTCTGTGCTAAAGGGGGTCAAATGGGAGGGGTTGCATAATGATCTATTAGCTGTGGCAGCTGCAGGGCTCTAATGAGGAAATCTGCTGGGCCCGAATCCCTTTAGACGTGTTCCTATTGGGAGTATGCCACCAAAAATTACATTTTTGTTGCAAGGAATGCCCGAAATCTGACTTGTATTTTAGGCAGACTTCTAGGAAAATTGGTGAGCCAATCACACAAGCAGGAAATGATGTTTCTGGGGTGTGGTCAGTACATTCTGTGTAGAGAACAGCTCCAGGTAGCCATATTGCATTGCATTTTCAGAAAATGTCAACAGCTGCAGATTGAAAAGGAAAGGTAATTTTTAATAACATTCAATTACAATATGATTTGTGTTGCAATTAAATACGCTATATCGTTTTTTCTTTATTTGCTGATTTTTTTTTTCCCCATGAAAGTGGAGTTACCCTTTTAGCCATATATGGTAACACATATTGTCAATGTTATGTGTTATAAATGTTTGATCTTAAACTTCATTTTCATTTACAGCAGCACACTTTATATTTATTGCATAACTTTTTCTCCCAGTACTCAGGGAGCCTCAGGTGCAGCAGTTATGAATGATTAATCACAGGCCAGCACTTCTTTTTTTCACTATAAAAACTTACCTGCCTAGTGATCCCCTCCAGGTCTGTGATGTCAGCACCCTCAGTTGTCATGGGCGCTTCCATCTTCTCATGGTCTAGCTTTCCGGGTTCAAACTCATCTGTCTTAAAAATCTTACCTGTCAGCATTTTTTCAGTTTAATTCTACTTTAGTAGGTGGCAAAATAAATTAAAGTCTATCTATAGTATTTTTATTTTATTTTTTAATAGGGAAGATAAGGGCTAAAACAAGTGTCAGTTTATTTGTACTGCCTGTATCCCATGGATACCTTTCCCTATACTTCCTGCATGAAACAATAGGAAAGTGAGGATAATTTGCCGCTTAGACAGTGGTCATCAGACCAGGTGGGTGATTTTCCCCTCTCATCTCTTGTTCTGGTGACAACTGCAAAACATTGAATCTCCCATCACTTTCTATCTTGATGGCAATGGTCATTAGGATGACAAATAGAGAGGGTTCATCAACTTAGCAGAAACACAAACTGCAACAAGAACAAATCCAAGAGACAGGTAACAGTGTCTGTTATGCAGCCACTGTTGATTCTTGTACATTTTCTCACTGTTTCTCCACAAACTAAGTTCATTTAACCGCTTCCATACAGAGCAGTTAGACCCCCTTCCTGCCCAGACCAATTTTCAGCTTTCAGCACTCTCACACTTTGAATGACAATTGCTCAGTCATGCTACACTGTAACCAAACAAAATTTTTATCATTTTTTTCACACAAATAGAGCTTTCTTTTGGTGGTATTTGATCACAACTGGGGTTTTTTTTTTCGTGATATAAGCAAAAAAAGAGCAAAAATTTTGCAAAAATAACACTTTTTTTTAGTTTCTATTATAAAATTTTGCAAAAAATTTATTTTTCTTCATACATTTGGGCCAAAATTTATACTGCTACATATCTCTGGTAAAATTAACCCAAATTAGTGTATATTATTTAGTCTGTGTGAAAGTTATTGAGTCTAGAAGCTATGGTACCAATTACTGAAAATTGATCACACCAGATGTACTGATGACCTATCTCCTTTCTTGATGCCCTGAAATGTCAGGACAGTACAAATACCCCCCAAATGACCCCTTTTTGTAAAGTAGACAGACCAAGGTATTTAGTAAGAGGCATGGTGAGTTTTTTGAAGTTATAATTTTTTCCCACAATTCTTGGGAAAATGAAGAAAACATTTTTTTTTCTTTTTTTTCCCCAAAACGTTGTCAATTTATAAGCTATTTCTAACACATAGCATGTACACAGCAAAAATGACACCCCAAAATTCATTCTGCTACTCCTTCTGAGTATGGTGATACCACATGTGTGAGACTTTTACACAGCCTGGCCACAAAAAGAGACTCCACGTCCAAGTAGCACCATAAGGCGTTTTAGGAGCATAAATACACATAAAACTTTCTTACTACCTATCACACTTTTCAAGGCCCTAGAGCACCAATACAATGGAAAAGTCCACAAAATGACCCCATTTTGGAAATCAAACACTCAAACGTATATTCTATGAGGCATTATGGGTCCTTTTGAACATGTCATTTTTTTCCACAAGTTTTTGGAAAATGTGGGAAAAAAATAAAAACTTTTTTTTTTTACACAAAGTTGTCAATTTATAGGATATTCCTAACACATAGCATGTACATAGCAAAAATGACACCCCAAAATACATTCTGCCACTCCTCCTGAGTATGGCAATACCACATGTGTGAGACTTTTTCACAGCCTAGCCATATAGAGGGGCCTAACATCCAAGGAGCATCATCATGCATCCTAGCCACTTGCCTAGGCCTATTTTTGACATTTGGTGTTTACAATCTAAAATCAGTTGTTTTTGCTAGAAAACTACTTAGAACCCCAAAACATTATATATATTTTTTAGCAGAGACCCTAGAGAATAAAATGGAGATTATTGCAATATTTTTTATCACACCGTATTTGCGCAGCTAATAAAACGCAATTTTTTGGGAAAAAAAATCACTTTTTTTTAATTAAAAAATAAGAAACCAGTAAAGTTAGCCCAATTGTTTTCCATAATGTGAAAGATAATGTTACGCCGAGTAAAATAGATACCCAACATGTTATGCTTCAAAATTGCGCACGCTCACAGAATGGTGACAAACTTTGGTACTTAAAAATCCCCATAGGCGACATTTTAAAATTTCTACAGGTTGCTATCTTAGAGTTACAGAGGAGGTCTAGGGCTCAAATTATTGCTCTTGCTCTAACGATCGCGACGATACCTCACATGTGTAGTTTAAACACTGTTTACATATGTGGGCGGGGTTTCCGTATGCGTTCGCTTCTGCGCGCGAGCTCACGGGGACAGGGCCGTTAATTTTTTTTTTTTTTTACTATTTATTTTATTTATTATTTTTTATTTTTACACTGTTTTTAAAAAAAAAAAAAATTGATCATTTTTATTTCTATTACAAGAAATGTAAACATTACTTGTAATAGAAAAAGGCACGACAGGACCTCTTTTTTGTGAGATCTGGGGTCAAAAAGTGCTCAGATCTCACAAGAACACTAAAAGATAGAAAAAATTAAAAAAAAATAAATAAAAAAAAAATTAAATAAAATGAAAAAAAAAGGGACCTTTAAACTGGTTGCTAGGCAACGACGTTTGCCGTAGCTCCGGTCCTCCAAGACCATAGAGTCGAGTGAGGGCAAGCTTGCCCTCACTCGACATCCTGTCTGTGAGGATCTGGGACCGGATCGTTTTCCCCGCTGCCGGCGGGTCCGGTAAGCGGGGAAAAGGACCAGAATGCAGCGGGGGGGGGGGGGGGGGGCACCTCTTCTGCCACCCCGGAAGGGTGATCCCGCGGCGAATCCGCCGCTGGGACCACCCTTATCGGAAAGCCAACCGTCCACCGTTTAAAAAAATACCAGGGTTATGGCAGCTATCTGCTGCCATAACACCGGTATTTAGGTTTAAACGGACGACGTATATAAACCTTTTTGGACTTAGACATGGTGGCTGTATGAAGGGTGACAGGTACTCGGGTACTTTGCTGGGCAGGTGACAGGTACTCTGGTACTGATGAGCAAGTGGCAGGTACTCGAGTACTCCGATAGGCAGGTGACAGGTACTCGGGTACTCTTATGGGCAGGTGACAGGCAGGTGATAGGTACTGATGAGTAGTACTGATACTGATAGGTGATACTGATACTGTACTGATGGGTACGGATGATCAGTACCGATACTAATAGGTGATAGGTACTGATGGGTACTGATGAGTAGTGATGGGTAATGATGAGCAGGTGGCAAGTACTCGGGTACTTCAGGTGTCAGGTACTCTGATGAGCAGGTGGAAGGTACTCGGGTACTCTGTTGGGTAGGTGACAGGTACTTGGGTACTCTGATGGGTAGGTGACAGGTACTCGGGTACTCCGATGACGGGTACTCGGGTACTCCGGTGACGGGTACTAAAAGTACCAGAGTACCTGTCATCAGAGTACCCGAGTACCTGTCATCAGAGTACCCGAGTACCTGTCATCAGAGTACCCAAGTACCCGTCATCAGAGTACCCGAGTACCTGTCATCAGAGTACCCGAGTCCCCGTCATCAGAGTACCCGAGTACCCGTCATCAGCGTACCCGAGTACCCGTCATCAGCGTACCCGAGTACCTGTCATCAGAGTACCCGAGTACCCGTCATCAGAGTACCCGAGTACCTATCATCAGAGTACCCGAGTACCTATCATCAGAGTACCCGAGTACCTGTCATCAGAGTACCCGAGTACCTGTCATCAGAGTACCCGAGTACCTGTCATCAGCGTACCCGAGTACCTGTCATCAGAGTACCCGAGTACCTGTCATCAGCGTACCCGAGTACCTGTCATCAGAGTACCCGAGTACCCGTCATCAGAGTACCCGAGTACCCGTCATCAGAGTACCTGAGTACCCGTCATCAGAGTACCCGAGTACCTGTCATCAGAGTACCCGAGTACCTGTCATCAGAGTACCCGAGTACCCGTCATCAGCGTACCCGAGTACCTGTCATCAGAGTACCCGAGTACCTGTCATCAGCGTACCCGAGTACCTGTCATCAGAGTACCCGAGTACCCGTCATCAGAGTACCCGAGTACCTGTCATCAGAGTACCCGAGTACCTGTCATCAGAGTACCCGAGTACCTGTCATCAGAGTACCCGAGTACCCGTCATCAGCGTACCCGAGTACCTGTCATCAGAGTACCCGAGTACCTGTCATCAGAGTACCCGAGTACCCATCATCAGAGTACCCGAGTACCTGTCACCAGCCCATCAGAGTACCTGTCATCAGCCCATCAGAGTACCCGAGTACCTTTCATCTGAGTACCTGATGGGCTGGTGACAGGTACTCGGGTACTTTGATGGGCTAGTGACAGGTGCTCTTTATTGGTGGGGGGGCAATCAGTGTGTTTAGGGTGCACTGTAGTTGGTAACTAGCTGTTACCACACTCTCTTCCTCACACAGGATCAGTGTGTGAGGAGGAGAACACGGTGACAGCTAGTTACCGTGTTCTCTGATGACATTTGTGACCGGCTGTGATTGGACACAGCCGGTCACGTGGTAAAGAGCCAATTTCATTGGCTCTTTACCTAGATCGGGGATGGGCTCTGTCCGAGGGACGAGCCTCGTCCCCGATCGCCGCGCTGCGCGTCCCCGGGGGCGTGCATTAAGGAAGGAACGAGCGGCTCGCGCTGGAGCCGCTCATGTGATCGGCTGTGATTGACACAGCCGATCACGTGGTAAACAGCCAATTTCATTGGCTGTTTACCTTGATAGGGGTTGGGCTCAGTCCGAGGGACGAGCCTCACCCCCGATCGCCGCGCTGCGCGCCCCCGGGGGCGCGCAGTAGCGGGGAGATCCGGGCGCCGTCATATGACGTCCGCCCGGATCGAGAAAGGATTTGTGCCGACGTCATTTTACATGACGCGGTACGGAAGGGGTTAAACACTGACAAAGTTCCTAAGCCCAGTTGCACGGGGAAGTCGGTGGATTGGCTGCCAAAACGCGTTGAATGTTTTATATGATCACACTATGAACCATTATTGTGATTTAGACTCTTTCACCATTTGGTTTATGCTTTACACAATTCTAGCGTAGATTTACTGGTTCTTTCCCACAAAAGTGCAGAGGCAGCCAGGCACACAGCAACAGTCTATTCATTCTGGCTCATTGAATAGTTTAGGGGTTTGTCTATTCATTTTTTTTTGTTGCTTGTAGAAACATGGGAGGGGGTTAGGGTTGAGTTGAGATATTCCAAAATGCTTGAGCACAATTCTGCAGAGGACACTTCTCTTTCTCTAGAGAGCAGCAGCACAGTCTTTCACTCACAGCTGGAAAACATTTTGTAGAAAAAGTGCAGCTAGACTGGAACAGTCTATAGGTTTATGGCTGGGGACCATGAAGTAACTTTAGCACAGATACAGCTAGGGAGGTTCAAGGCTGGGGACCATGAAGTAACTTTAACATAGGTACAGCTAGGTAGGTGCATCACTGGGGACCATAAATTAGCTCTAACACAGAAAGGAGACTCTACTCACAGATTCCTGGAACAACATCAGTCCATAGATGCAGCCTTTTGTAACTATAAACCCAGAATCCAGTCCCAGGGGCACAAGCAGCCCTCCTTCTTTTCAGCTCACTGATCCATTCCTTCAGGAGGGGCTCCAGACTATTTAACAGCACCCCAACCACCAACTGAGCACACTCCCAGGGATTGGCTAGGCCCTGCTCAATATTCAGGCTGGTCGTTTGAATTTCTCTTTTCCTAAGCTCCAGAGACCTCTTCTAGAGGCGGGGGAAGCAATCAAACTCTCAGTCTGTGAAGCCCTGAGCTGACTAGACCAAACAATCACTGCTCCTCTAGTTACAACAGATGCCAAAAATAAAATTTGCCTAGCTGCCTAGCTAGGAGAGTGCTACACAATGAAAACCTAACAAAGTTATGATCCTTCCCTACTCCATCCAAAATTGGAGAAAAAAAATGTGGTGATGCATACTGTACATTTTAACCTCTTCACGTCTGCTCGCCGCAGTTATACTGCGGCAGGCAGCTGCTCCTGCGCAAACCGCCGTAGGTATACATCGGTTGCACGCAGGCAGCTAGGGGGCGAGCTCCCGCCCCCACTTATCAGCGGGGAAGCTGATGCACGGGTCAGGCAGCTCCGATTGCCGACTGACACCCGCGATCGTTCCCCGCTGAGAGAGAAGGGCGTTCTTCTCCCTGGAATGAACACAGAGCTCCTGTGATCCTTCTATATAGGATCACAGGTCTATATGATCATTTCACAAGCCAAGCCCCCCCACAGTTAGAAATATGCCCCTAGGTACACATTTAACCCCTTGATCACCCACATTGTTAATCCCTTCCCTGCCAGTGTAATTATTACAGTAACAGTGCATATTTTTAGCACTGATTACTGTAGTAATGTCGCTGCCCACCCACCCCCCCCCCCCCAAAGTGTAAAAAATGTCAGTTAGGGGTCCAATCTGTCCGCTGCAATGTCGCAGTCCCGCGAAAAATCCCAGATTGCCGCCATTACTAGTAAAAAAAAAAACAATAATGACATAAATCATTCCAGTACTTAGTAGATGCGATAAACCAATCAAAATATGCTTATTGCGATTTTTTTTTACCAAAAATATGTAGCAGAAAACAAATTGACCCAAAATGTTAAAAAATGTTGATCTTTAAGTGTCGGTTCACACTACCACGCTATCGCGGCACGACTTCGGGGGCGACCTGTGAAGTCGCGTGCACCGCGACTTCGGCGCGACTTGCACGGACTTCATATAATGAATGTCAATGCAAGTCGCTTCGATGTTGCCCCGAAGTAGTACAGGAACTATTTTCTAAGTCGGAGTGACTTGAGTCGCTCCTATTAGAACGGTTCCGATAGCACTGCATGGACCGTGACTTGTCAGGCTGACCAGTCGCCTGACAAGTCGCGGTAGTGTGAATGGGCACTTAATTTTTTTTTTGGGGAATGTTATATAGCAGAATGTGAAAAAATATTGTTTTTTTTTTTTTTTTTCCGTTAAAGTAACGCAGTGCCGAATCGGAAAATATGGCTTGGTCATTAAGGGGGCAAATCCTTCCAGG
Source organism: Pelophylax lessonae (assembly GCF_965119305.1). Taxonomy (NCBI): domain Eukaryota; kingdom Metazoa; phylum Chordata; class Amphibia; order Anura; family Ranidae; genus Pelophylax; species Pelophylax lessonae. The sequence continues at coordinate 83,756,191 of NC_138774.1, forward strand.
CCAGAAGTGGTTAAAGTAGTTGTAAACCCCAACTGAAGGAAATTTTGTTCATTAAAGCACTGAGTATCATAAAAAAACACCCCTTTTTAAATAAAGTACTTGTTTTTACTTTTTACTTACATATCCGTGCTGTTGACCTCCTACAGACTCTTTACAGTCACTTACATGCACTCCAGTGATGGCCACATGGCCATTTCTCATGGCAGGTTTTATGATGGTGACAACAGTGGACCATGCCTGTGTAATTTGTGTACAGTTTAGAAAAAGTCACTTCTAGATTCAAGGGTGACAACTCTGGAGCACAATTGGGAGATAGAGAAAGACCGCTGTCATCCTTTCCTAAACAAAGACCTTTATGGCAGGATCTGCAGCTATTAGTTAATGAAAGCTGCAGGAATAAACACATTGAAAATGACTTTGAAATGAATAGTTTAAATCTTATGTGAGATTTTAGTGTTTGGGTTTCCATATACTGTAATTGCAATTGATTGCTCTAATGATCTCTCATATAAATGACGATAAATAGGAATAACAGTGATGTTAATCCTATATAATTCATGACGGATATCAATTATGGAATAGTATAAATAATGAGTTATAGCACAAAGAAAGGCATTTACAGACAAGCCTTGATACGCAGTGCTTTTTGTCATCCAACAGTGTTCTCTCCCTGGAAGCAACATAGAAACACTCATCAGCTCAGTTACTAGCGCATCCATCCAATCATAACCAGCTCTGTTCCTGCTAGCTTTTTTTTTTTTTTTTTAATGTCTCTTCTCCTGTTTCCTTGTCTGCCATCTTTTTTTCTAAAGGCCAGGTTCACATTTTTTCACATTTTGTACCCTTATCTAATAAGAGGTTAATTGCTGTTCATTAATGCACTCATGTATTTATTAAATTATAAACATTTTAATACAATTAGCTTTAATACTAAAATGTGTCATTATATCAGCTTCTTATAAAGCTCTGTGTAGGGACAGTAGGATTAAAAGCAGATAGGGCCACACTAGGGCTTTGCTGCAGTCTACATGTGCTGAAGGTAAACATTCACAGGAGGAGAGAGAAAATGTGCAGAGGGTTGACCTCATCACTGTGTCGTTGCTTCTTTGATGCACAATCAGCAGGCTGGGTGTGTTTTTGACCATGCAGTATCTTGCTGTAGTGGTGATTAGGGTCTGGTTGTCCTGTCTAAAAGGGGCTTTTGGATCACAAAACAGTGGGGATGTGTCCTGGAAATCCCAGGATCTGAGGTGGTTGGAAGGCATGGGTTTAGGATTGTTTTAGAGGTAAACCTGGGAGCTGTTGCTTACACGAAGTTTGGGAAGGGAAAGCCGCTCAGGTGAGACTAAGTAAACCGGTGCTGATCAGATCCATCATCCAGAAACAGTGCAAAGAAGTGGGACCGCACTCGGATACATGAAATCAAAATTCGTTCTTTATTCCTCATCACTCCATACAGACGGTGCATTAAGAGACATGTCAGGTTGACGCGTTTCACGATATAGGTAATCGCTTACTCATTGGATTCGATTGATGAGGAATAAAGAACAAATTTTGATTTCATGTATCCGAGTGCGGTCCCACTTCTTTGCTTTCAGCTGTTGCTTACAACCATCCTTGGCTGTAAGTCAGTGTGTGTAAAGCACAAACATGCACTCCTCTTCCTGTTCAAAGTGTAGATGCATATCCTCCTCGGTTTGGATTTCTGCAAATGTGCAACTCCCTGGTTCCAGTGGCCATTTATGGGGTTGGGATGCAAGCTTGCATCATACTACCTCTCTGACTGCTGGTGCACGCATACGGTACACTTCTCTGCTCACACAGGGGTGGTTTGGCACCTCGTTGGCTGCCTGTTTAAATGATATGGTGGCATTCTCTGACAGTCTGCCCCCCCCCCCCATTAATGCTGACAGGTCCCCCATTGTGAGATACTGCCCTGCATCTATTCTCAGGTATGGCCTTTTTTTCTACCGACTTCTCTCTTGTGCAGACTTTTTGTGGAAGCATACTAAGAGCATGCATGTTGTAATTTGTTCACAGTGCGAACCCAGCCATGGCAACCCCCTCCAAAGACTAGCCAAAATAAAAAGGTAGGTAAAGGCTTCCTCTTGATTTTTGCAAATCTAAAGCCTCGTACACACGCACCGATTGTTTGTCCAGTGTTGTTGTGTTGGCTGAAATGTGCTCTAGACTGCACACGAATTTTGTCGGCCAACAACAACCAACTGCAGAAGTGATGTCATGTGATGGTTGATTTTCCGTGTGTTTTTTCTTCTCTGAGCATGCCCAGTCTTGCTCATCACATTTTTGTCTGCCGAAATCTGTACTGACTGACGGAAAATCGGCCGCTCTGGTGACGGCCAACAAAAATTTTATAGCATGCACACAAGATTTTGTTCGGCCGAAAAGTCACAGTCGGTTGTCGGAAGCATCATACTAACAAGCCGACAATCGGCCGATCGGACGTTGGCCGAAAATTCACGGCCAACAATCGTTGCGTGTGTACGAGGCTTTAGTGGTCTCTGTTTTCTACTGATAGAATTTTTTTCTGGTGGATCTGCAGCTCTTTTAGGTCTGACTGAAAATCTTCTCGCTCCTCCAGAGACAGAACAGAAGCTTCAGATATGAGATGCAGGTCATCACCTAGAGATTGATGCTGCTTTAGCCATCCTTGTAGGGTTTGAAGGTCAAGATCTACTTCAAGATATTGTCATTCTTTTCTTAGATTTCACAGAAGGCATATTCACTGGCAACTTCCTCCAGATGGTTGTTGACATGGCCTTACTAGGAAAAACTATTTGTGAGAACATCTATAAGGAAGCAACCAGGGACAAGGAGTTGGACAGTGAGCAGGTGGTTTTCAAAGTGAAACAAGTACCGTATTTCAGAAAACCTTAAAATCCTTTGTCTCCATGAGTCAGACGCCATCTAGCCAGAAAGATAGCGTGCCTCACGTCACTTCTTTTTGCCCAGAAAAAAATAAACTTCAGCCCCTCAGGGGTAATCTGAGTCAGAGGACTTTAGCCATTCCTCTTTAGATGATGAGGAGTCAAAAGCTTTTATTTCACCTTGGTGCATCCCTTTGTAAAACAAGCACTCCTGTAGGAATATCTGGTGGAGGAGCCTCCAAAAAAGAAAAAAAAAATCCTCAATCATATACAAAAGGTTTTACCTATCTTTCCCTTCTTTTGAAGAAATGAAATGCAGTACATAATAGCGGAGGAGTGAAGTAGGGCTGAAAAAAGTCTTTTTTTTCCATAATCGGTTTATGAAGGCACATCCCTTTAAAGAAGAATATGTAAAAAACATTGGCAACCCACCTACAGTGGATGCAGTCTTAATAAGGCTTACCAGACACATTATGCTACATTGGATAATGCTGTATCTTGATGGAATATCCTTGACAGGTGCATTGATGTAGATTTAATAAGACACAACTTATAGCAGGTTAAGCATGTAACCCAGCGTAGACATTAGCTGCAGTCTCAGGGGCCCTAGATGTCTGGGTCAAAAATATTAAGTCTGCAGTCTCCACCAGTCATGATAGATCCAAGTTTCCAGCTGCAAAGGGGGACTTGGCAGAAGCATCTATTGACATAATCAAGTTCCTGGCAAGAGTAATGTTATGGTTCAGACCATGGGTGGCAGATCTTGCCTCTAAGCGAGAGTGGTACAAGTTCCCTTTTGAAGGCCAACCATTGTTAGGACACACAAAAAGTTTTGCAGATCCTAGGAATCTTTCAACTCACCTTCTCCAAGGCAGCCACTGGAGCAGTATTGGAGGCCCAAAAGTCCCTTTGAAGTTTTGGCATCCCAATTTTGCTATGAAGGAGCCAGGCTTGCCAGGTTCCAGCAAGTTTGGGTAGACAAGATAAAAGATACCAGTGAGTCTTGAAGACTGTCTCAGAGGGGCATTCATGGAAGTTCCTAAGAAAGCGTTGCTCAACATTTGTGTTGACCCAACTTCCCACTTGCAAGTTGAAGGTTCAAATCCTTTTCTGCTATGTGAAAAACCTATTGTGACAACAGGCTGTAAATGCAGAATGGGGTTTATTCTCCACTTTTCCTAGTTGATAATAAAACAGGGGACTATTTTTAAAGGACCTCAGCAAGTGCATACAGAAAGAGCATTTCAAGAGACAATCTCTAAAGACTAACTTACAAGTGGTTCAACCTTCGGATGCGCTTCTTTTGATAGACTCACATGCACACTTTCAAAGATATCTGTTGGCCAACTATACTTTCACTTCTCCCCCTCCCAGGGTCTGGTGTACCTGTATGCCCATAAAGGTACTCATTTTTTTTTTTTTTTTACTTTTTCTTAACCAAACAATTTTTATTAAAAATTAAAAGGTCATGTACAAGTATTGCTTTCCATCCAACAGTAGTCTTCACAGTGTACAAAACAAGAGTTAACATAGATAAGGTTATCACTTAAACAGTTGGAACACGTAGAATCATTACATTAGTGGTCACATTATCGAGCAACAAATTTCTAACAGGTAGGTGCAACCCTTATAAAATGACACCCGTAAAACATTCCTTTTGACCTGTTGAGATCTCGGAAGAATATGCCAGGAGGAGCAGTAGTATTTAAGAGAGTTACCCATCACCCCAACGGGAACAAACTGTGAACAGGTATCTCTAACTCATGCCGAGAGGGGGGTGAGCCTGCCACAGCTCACCTCCCTGTCCTAGCTTATGACCAATCTAATCTGGAAATCTGCTGTAGTTCCAAGAACCACTGAAGCAAACAGCAGTGTAAAAGAGTGTAAAGGATCCAATGATATTAGGAAGGATGGGAGTAGCCCAAAGGGGTGTGGGAAGGGTAGGGAGGAAAGGGGGGGGGGGGGGTTCCTACCACTAGAGGAGATAGTTCCTGTGGGAACTCTTAGAGTGTCAAACTATTAATAACCAACAGAGAACCTGAGAGGTTAGAGGCAGGCCTTCGTTGGACTATTAATCAATATTAGAGGTCGCAGTGAGCCAAGTGTCCCATTTAAAGGTACTCATTTTAACACTATCTCCATTCCTCAATGGAAGTATCTTGTTGTCTTCGAAGGCCATGAATGCAACCTCTCTCAGTGAACAAATGCCTGGGGGTAATAGGAATAATGGTTTCCACATTACAGTTAGTGAAGTGGGCTCAGCAGATGTCACAGACCTTCCAGAAGGGGTTTTTTGAAGTATTAGTGGTCAGAAGAGCTGACAAGCAGGATTTTAATCTCCCCTATGTGAAGTAGAGCCTTTAGTGGTAGAAGAGCAAAGGGAATATTCTTAGCTTTCATTCACGTAATTGTGATGTCTTCAAAATGCCAGTGAGAATGGATGGGGAGCTCTTTGCTTAAAGAGTCAGCCCAGCAAGTGTGGTCTATTCCCTCGAGGAAGGTTGTGTCAAATAATCCAGGACTGAGGGTATCCCATCATGCCCATCGAGCAATCTGACATTGGATTCAGGCAAGCTAGTTCTTTTACAAAAGGTCCACATAAGACATTGCGGTGTCTTAAATAAGAAGACAAGGGTGCACTTGCAGAAGACTCCCCTATAAAGTCTCTTGCAAATGGATGTAAAAATTGACTGATGCTTATATTTTATTGACAGAAAGATGCTGAGCAAAGATTTAAAAAAAAACTTTGTGTAAACATCATCATCCTCTAGTTGCCAGTGTTCAAAAAGATTTACTCTGTACTCATCTCTAGATTACTGATCTTTATGTGGGCATTGTTCAGTAGAAAACAATGCACCTGTGTTCAGATCAGTAAAAAATGTGCCATTTTTCTACTTCCATGTGCAAGAGGCATAATGTGGTGTACCCAAGCCAACCTAACCCTCTGGCCAGCTGTACACATTACAAGTCTGAACAATGTTCAATCCTACGATTTCTCTTCGGTGCCAAACATCTTCAAATTTCTTCAAATAAAAACTACAGGTTCTAGCAATAATTTCCAATTGGCCAATCCATTGTTGGTTTGGCTGAAAACTCAGGACCCTCTGCCTCTTCCAGATTTTTTGAACCTCATGTCTGAAGAGACCATTCATCATCTTGCTGTGGAGAAGTTCTGCCTGAAGGCTTGGGTATTGAAAGGCAAAGGCTATTTGGCCTAGGTTGTTTGAATAAAGTGATCAGCATCCTTCTAAGTCCATAAAGAGCAGCACCAATAGCACTTACAATAGAATGTTTGCATCCTCTCAATTTTTCAGCTGCAAGACTTAAAGTCAACAACATTTTAGACTTTTAAAACCACAGTTTGAGCAGCCTAGAGTGACCACTAGGGGGCTCAAAATTGTAGTGTTATACAAACAGCCAGACATGTGCAGGATAAAAAATATGAGGTTTGTTTAGTTTTGATTCTGTATTTAAATAAATTAGTTGAGTTAAATTCATTATATTAGTTTCATTTGTTTTGGAATTCGTTTTGTTCGTTTTAGATTCAAATTCCGAAAATTCAACAAAAATCTGACCGCATTCAAAAAAAATTATCGAATCGGTATTCAAATTTGAAAACACATTTGGATTCAAATGTTTTTCCCATTTAAATGCAGCTGTTGCGTTAGGCTATTGATATTGACTGTCTGACAATTCGAAAATTAGAACAAAAAAGAATAAAATAGAAAAAATATTCACTCATCTTCCGAAATTCGAATTTCCTAATAGAATGCATTTGATTTATTATTATTATTATTATTATTATTATTATTATTATTATACAGGATTTATATAGCGCCAACAGTTTGCGCAGCGCTTAAAAAAATGAAGGCAGACATTACAATTACACTACAATTTGGAACAAAAGGAATCAGAGGGCCCTGCTCGTTAGAGCTTACAATCTAAAAGGGAGGGTCAATTGATACAAAAGGCAATAGCTGTGGGGGATGAGCTGATGGAGCAAGTGAAACAGCGTTATTAGTTAGTAGCTGGGTAGGCTTCTTTAAAGAGAAGGGTTTTCAGGGATCGTCTAAAGATGGATAGATTAGGGGACAGTCGGACAGATTGGGGTAGAGAGTTCCAAAGAATGGGAGAAGCTCTGGAGAAATCCTGGAGGCGAGCATGGGAAGAGGTGACAAGGGAGCTAGAGAGCAGGAGGTCTTGGGAGGACCGAAGAGAGCGGCTTGGTTGATATTTTGAGATCAGGTTAGTGATGTAGCTGGGGGCAGAGTTGTGGATGGCTTTGTAAACTTTGAATTTTATTCGTTGGGTGAGTGGAAGCCAGTGAAGGGATTGGCAGAGAGGGGTGGAGGACACTGAATGGTTGGTAAGGTGGATGTCTTGCAGCAGCATTCATTATGGATTGAAGGGGGGATAATCTATGTAAGGGTAATCCAATGAGGAGGGAGTTGCAATAGTCGAGGCGAGAGATAACCAGGGCGTGAATTAAAAGCTTGGTGGTGTCATTGGTTAAAAAGGGCCGTATTCTATTGATGTTGCGGAGGTTAAGGCAGCATGATTTGGACAGGGATTGGATGTGAGCCTGAAAAGACAGTGCAGAGTCCAGGGTTACCCCTAGCACCCTGGCATGTGTGGAAGGACTAATAGTTATTCCATTGATCTTGACAGAGAATTCCGGGGAAGGGGCACGTAGAGGAGGAAATATTATGAGCTTGGTTTTAGATAGATTCAGTTTGAGGAAGTGGTGAGACTTCCAGGCTGATATGTCTGTTAGTAGATCAGTGATGCGGGAGGAGACTGATGGGGTGAGCTGAGGAGTAGAGAGGTAGATTTGGGTGTCCTCAGCATAGAAATGGTAGTGGAAGCCATGGGAGGCTATTAGCTGACCCAGGGAGGAGGTATAGATTGAGAATAGTAGCGGTCCAAGGACAGAACCTTAGGGAACCCAAACAGTAAGAGGAGTTGCAGAGGAGTAAGTGGAATTGTAAGTGACACTGAAGGTGCGGTGAGATAGGTAAGATTCGAACCAATGGAGAGCACAGCCACGGAGACCGAGCAAACTGAGATTTTTGAGAAGGAGGGGGTGGTCAACAGTATCAAAGGCAGCAGAGAGGTCCAAGAGTAAGAGTATTGCGTATTGACCATTGGTTTTTGCTGTTAGTAAGTCATTTGTAAGTTTTAGGAGAGAAGTTTCTGTGGAGTGTTGCCGGCGAAATCCAGACTGAAGGGGATCAAGGAGGTTATTCTCAATGAGGTGCTTGCTCAGGCGGTTGTAGATTAAACGTTCAAGGAGTTTGGAAGCTAAAGGGAGTAAGGAGATGGGTCTTAAGTTATTAAGATTGGAGGGGTCTAGTGAGGCTTTCTTTGGCATGGGAGTTACTAGCACATGTTTTAGAGAGTTGGGGAAGATGCCAGTGGAGAGGGAGAGGTTGAAGATATGAGTTAAAGAGTGTAGGATAGAGTCAGAGGGTGACCGTAGTATTTGAGAAGGAACAGGGTCCAGGGGGCAGGAAGTTAGGTGGGCATTAGAAAAAATTTTAGTGACTTCCTCTACAGTAGTTGGGTTAAACAAGGGAAGTATTGATTGTGCAGGAGGACAAGGTATGTAAGGCGAGGGAGATATCTGTAGTGTAAAGATCTCTTCACGAATTGTATCAATCTTATTTTTGAAGTGAAGCAATCTCTTGGGCAGTGAGTAAGTTAGTGGGTGGAAGCAATGGAGGACGAAGTAGAGTGTTGAAGGTCGAAAAGAGTTGACGGGGACTGTGTGAGAGGGTGTTAATGAGAGTGATAAAGTAGGTCCGATTGGCAGTGTGGAGGCAGGAACTGTATTTTTGGAGGGCAGATTTATATTGGCTGAAATCTTGCTGTGACTTAGTCTTACGCCACAGACGCTCAAGAGCGCGACTACGTTTTTTGAGGCTTCTGGTATTGTCTGTCTGCCAGGGTTGAAGCGGTCGGGGCCTGATTCTGTGTGTAGTGAGGGCGGCCAAAGCATCCAGGGTAGATGACAGTGAACTGTTGTAGACAGAAGTGGCCATGTTGGGGCAGGAGAGCGATGAGATTGTGTTGAAGAGACCATCTGTAGCAGAAAAAAGAAGTGAAGGGTTAAGATGGCAAAGGTTTCTACGGGTAATTGTTCAGTAGTTGGAAGGTAAGGAGGAGGACAAGGAGAGACTGAAAGTAATGAGGTGGTGATCAGAGAGAGGGAATGGAATGTTGGAGAGGTTGTGAGGAGTGCATAGGTAGGAGAACATGAGGTCAAGGCTGTTGCCATTAGAGTGTGTAGAAGCATGTGTCCATTGTTTTAGGTCAAAAGAGGAGGTTAAGCTCAAAAGTTTAGAAGTAGCAGGAGTGTTAAGATTAACAGGGATGTTGAAGTCTCCAAGAATGATTGTGGGGATTTCAGAAGAGAGAAAGTAGGGTAGCCAGGCATAGAAGTCATCAAGGAAGCCTGATACCGGTCCAGGAGGCCGATAGATCACAGCAATTCTCAACGAAACTGGAGAAAATAGACGAATACAGTGAGCTTCAAATGAGGAGAGAGACAGAGCAGGGGGTGGATGAAGAACCTGAAAAGTGCTTTGAGGGGAAAGCAGAATTCCAACCCCACCTCCTCTCTGTCCACTAGGCCTAAGAATAGTCACATTTGTCAATTAGAGTAGAAAAAACTAGAATAAAATAAAAAATAATAGAAAAGAATAGAATAGAAACAGGATAGAATAGAATAGGATAAGATAGCATAAATAACCATCTTTCAAAGTTCGAATTTCGAAGAGAATGAATTTGAATTTGAGTAGAAAAAACTAGAATAGAATAGAAAATAATAGAAAACAATAGAATAGAAAATAAGAGCATAGAAAAGAATAGAATAGAAAATCAATATAATAGCATGAAATGCAATAGAAAGAATATAACGCTTATATTCTATTTCATTTTATTCTATAGTAATTATTTTTCAATTATTTTCTATTCTATTCTCTTATTTTCTATTCTTCTCTTTTCTATTCTAATCTTTTCTATTCTAATTCATTCTATTCTAAATTGGTATTTCTGAATATGGTTATATTCTTTATATTTTTTTTATATTCTATTGTTTTCTATTCTATTCTTTTATTTTCTATTCTATTCTTTACTATTCTTTCATTTTTATTCTATTGCTTTATTATTTTATATTCTATTTTACTGTATTCTTTTTTTTACAAAAACTATTTCTAATTTTTTTTCTAATTCAATTTTGATTTGAATTTGTTTTCAAATTCCATTCAATTTCAAATCAAATTGAATCCGAATTTTGGTTCAATATTTCAGATCTGTTTCAATGTGTTACTGTTGTAATTTGTATTGATCCGAATTTCCAAATAACAAAAACATTTGTCCAAATTTTGATTCAGAACTAAATGAACCTCCCATGTCTACAAACAGCAGGATGGAGAGGGTTCAAGGGGACAGCAGTTTATGAAGAAAACGTTTACCCCAACAGCTGCATGTGAAATGGGAGCAGGTATATTATTAAAAAAAAAAAAGAGGAGCATTGGTATATGGGGGTGGGGGTGGGGGGGGTTATTGAATTGCATAGAGGTATTTTTAGAAAATGTTGCTGAAGATGAATTTACACTTTGAATTTAAAGCTGAAAAAACTTTTTTTAAACTAAAAATACCCCCTTATTACTAACAAATGGCCAATTACATTAACACTATCCTCACATTACAGTACAGTACAGTTTTTAATTGTTGATAATTTCTTACCTTTAAAATTGATTGCAGAGCGCGGCCATCTCCGGTGTGGGCGTCTGAAGATTTCTGGCTACCCAGAATGCCGATCGCAATCTTGCACATGCACTGTAGATTGCGATCGGCAATCAGAGGATCGGCCGGCCATGCCCATTGCCTCCTGGGATTGATGACACACATCTCCCAGGATGCAATGCAAAACCGGAAGTGACCCCCGGGGCCGTGGCCGCAGAAGGAGGAAGTCGGACAAAGATTCCACAAAAATAAGGTAAGTGACCCCAAAAAATAAAAATATATTGCCCAATTCTTTTTTAAAAAGCATATGCCTACTCAAATCCGTTTAGTTGAAAAAGAGGGTGGAACTCTGCTTTAAAGATTAGGAGAGACTTAGGCTGGGTTTACACATATGTGAATTGGATGCGGCTTTCCCATCCAATTCGCATGACAAGAGAGTGTGATTTGCTCTCAACACAGCTCCGGGGCAGCCGCGGTCCACATTGGAAAAGGGTCCTGTGTGTCTTTGGCTCCGATTCAGGTGCAAATTCAGGCAAAAATTTGCACCTGAACTGGTGAGCAGACACTCACCGGACCCCAGGCACAAACCCGGGTCTGCATTTATGTGAAACCTGCCTTAGGGATTAAAAAAATATATATATATTAGTTTTTATGTGTAATTGTATGCTGTGAAAACAGCAGGTCCAGGTATGCATGGATAATAAAATTGTAATCATGCACACATTTTTAGGGGTCAAAAAGCCTAAACATTAAGGCTCGGTTTCCACTAGTGCGACTTGCGGTGCGACTTGACACATGTCAAGTCGCACAGCAAGTCAAAACCCATTGTTTTCAATGGGGCCCGTTTCCACTGCCGCGGCTTCAGTTGCGGCGACTTCAAAAGTAGATCGTGCACTACTTTTGAGCCGCCTTCAGTGCGACTTCCCTCTATATATGAGGGACAAGTCTCACTGAAGCCGCAGTTTACTTTCGCTACGATGTCGTGCTAGAAGTAGCACGACTTCGTAGCCGCACTAGTGGAAACCGAGGCTAAAAAACAACTTACCACAACTAGACCCAGTATCAATGATTTGTTGTGTTTTCAAGTGAAAGTGGGGGGTTCTACTTTAATAATACCCTGGAGATAGTTTCTATCCTTCCCCTGTACCTTCAGGCTTACCCGCCATCCTCCATCCGCCATGCTTATGTTGTACCTTTAATGCAGATGAGTTTTTATTGTCAGATGCTGCCAGACTGTATCTGCAGCAGAACAGAATATATATTCGTGGTTCACCAGTCTGCAGGGAGCTTTATGGAACATGACCGTCCCTTAGAAACAGGAGCTCCTTCCTCAAACACACACAGATGCCTCCCATTCACACACCTAAACATCTGCATTAGGCACGGACTTAAAGTAAATGTAAACCCAAATTGAATGGCATTTAGTTTGCTAAAGCACTGTGAATCATAAACATTTGTCATTTACTTTCAATACTATACCAGTTATTGCCTGCTTTTCACCATCTGTAGCATCTTAGTGCTGCTGATCTCCTGGAGCGCTTTTGCAGCCACCTTCTGTCTATGTGCACTTCAGAGAGTGAAAGTCTATGTGACAAGGTGACACCACAAGAGCCACCGCTGGGACACAGGGACAGAGTGGGGTCACCCTATAAGGCCCCTTTCGCACTTGTGCGACTTGTCCTGCGATTTCGGACTGCAAAGATGCATGACAAGTCATACTCCATGATTTCCAATGAGTGCCATTCATATCTCTACAACTTCAAGTCGCAACGACTTCAAAGTAGTCCCTGCAATACTTTGGGCCGATTTTATTGCGTTTTGAGGTCCATAGACATAGGCATTGCTTCAAATCCAGTCAAAATCACGCTAAAATCGCAGTAAAATCACGTGACTTTTAGGTAGTGTAGCACTACTCCCTTGGGAGCTGCTTGAAGCGGATTCCCCTGGGTTACCCTTAGCAACAACTTATCGATTCTTAGTGCTTTAAGTGCTTGGCTCAGTCAGGAAACAGTCCAGGGGATTTGTTTTTTGTTGTTTTTATTTTAGAACTTGGGATGGGAGAAGGGATGAGTGGGATACTCCAGCTAGATAAACTATGCACACTTGAGAAGTCCTAGATATGTTGAGTGCGGCAAGGCCACTGCTTCACCTTGCCACTGTAGTGAAGTACTTGATAAGCGAACTGTGTAGTGAATTACTCTTCAGGGCCCCACTTGGCACCCCCTTTACCCTTACTCTTCTGGGTTATACTTGGCACCCCCTTTACTCTTGCTAACTGTGTGAGCTGACCTTCTATCCTCTGACTTCTCTAGAGTTGCCCCCCTTCCTTGGCAGACCCCCAGGTGACTCTGCCAGCAGCTTTCCAGGATCCTTCAGGCTCAGCTCCACACCTGGCTCACCAGGCCGACTGCCAGTGACCACTTTCCTCAGACAGCAGGGGGAGAGACAGCCATCACCCTCCTCCTGGGACTCTGCTTCCCGCCAAAGACGCCCTGTCACATGTTCCCTTGACTTTTATGGTCAATCCCAGGATGCACTGCAGTGGTGCCCTCCCACTGGGACTGCCACAAAAGCTTGTTTGCCACTGGCCCGGTTTCCTCCACTGTCCACTGTCCAGGCTCCCCAATTGGATACAGTGGGGACACTCCCTCAGACCAAGTGACTCACACCTGGACACATGTGAAAGGCAAAACTAACAGATCAGGCTCCCCTGATAAGCAGATGGAGCATAACAATGCTTTTAACCTAGCACCTATCTAGAAGGGTGCTACACAGGGCCGGACTGGCGTACCGGGATACCGGGAGATTTCATGGTAGGCCGACTGCCCTGGGGCCGCTTTGAGAGCAGCAGCACTCAGAGGGCCCGCCCACCCGCAAGTTCAGGCCGCTCCCGCCCGCCCGCCCGCCATTCACGGCCGCCCGCCCGCCCGCAAGTTCCGGCCGCCTGCAAGTTCCGCTGCTGTGTGTGACTGGGGGAGTGGCCGCCACCGTTGTCTGCTCGCTGCTAAGGGGAGGCTGGCTGAGCAGTGTCACTGCGCCTATCCTCTCCGCCCATAGCTTCAGAGAGAGAAGCTGAAGGTGCCGGTGTAGCTGACGACCAATAGAGTGAGGGGGAGGAGCTCTGCTCTCTGCTGGGAGACCCACACGTCAGAAGAAGCTTCCCTGCAGGCACGTGTGAAGAGGCACTGAGGCTGAGGAGGAATCGACTGACAAAGTAAGTACAGTAATCAGCAGTGCAATTGATCCCATCCTCCATCACCACTGCCCCCTGCTGATCTCACCACCCCCACATATCTTATCCCTGATAGGATGGGGGGGCACCCCCCCCCATCACCACTGCCACCAATCTCCCCTCACCACTATAGCTGCCACTGATCCCACTCCCCTCACCACCATCACTGATCCAACCCCCCCACCACCCCTGCAACTGATCCCACCCCCCTCACCACCACTACTGCCACCGATTCCCACCCCCCTCACCACCACTGCCACCGATTCCCACCCCCCTAACCACCACTGCCACCGATTCCCACCCCCCTCACCACCACTGCCACCGATTCCAACCCTCCTCACCACCACTGCCACCGATTCCAACCCTCCTCACCACCACTGCCACCGATTCCCACCCCCCTCGCCACCACCACCACTGCCACCAATTCCCACCCCCTCACCACCACCACCACTGCCACCGATTCCCACCCCCCTCACCACCACCACCACTGCCACCGATTCCCACACCCCTCACCACCACCACCACTGCCATTGATCCCACCCCCCTCATCACCACCACCGCTGCCACCGATCCCACCCCCCTCATCATGTCTGCAACCTCTGACATCTCCTTTACCATGTCCGCACAGCCTCTGACATCTCCTGTACCATGTCCGCACAGCCTCTGACATCTCCTGTACCATATCCGCACAGCCTCTGACATCTCCTGTACCATGTCCGCACAGCCTCTGACATCTCCTGTACCATGTCCGCACAGCCTCTGACATCTCCTGTACCATGTCCGCACAGCCTCTGACATCTCCTGTACCATATCCGCACAGCCTCTGACATCTCCTGTACCATGTCCGCACAGCCTCTGACATCTCCTGTACCATGTCCGCACAGCCTCTGACATCTCCTGTACCATGTCCGCACAGCCTCTGACATGTCCTGTACCATGTCCGCACAGCCTCTGACATCTCCTGTACCATGTCCGCACCGTCTCTGACATCTCCTGTACCATGTCTGCACAGCCCCTGACATCTCCTGTACCATGTCCGCACAGCCCCTGACATCTCCTGTACCATGTCCGCACAGCCTCTGACATCTCCTGTGCCATGTCCGCGCAGCCTCTGACATCTCCTGTACCATGTCCGCACAGCCTCTGACATCTCCTGTACCATGTCCGCACAGCCCCTGACATCTCCTGTACCATGTCTGCACAGCCTCTGACATCTCTGTACCATGTCCGCACAGCCCCTGACATCTCCTTTACCATGTCCGCACAGCCCCTGACATCTCCTGTACCATGTCCGCACAGCCCCTGACATCTCCTGTACCATGTCCGCACAGCCCCTGACATGTCCTGTACCATGTCCGCACAGCCCCTGACATCTCCTGTACCATGTCCGCACAGCCCCTGACATCTCCTGTACCATGCCCGCACAGCCCATGACATGTCCTGTACCATGTTCGCACAGCCTATGACATGTCCTGTACCATGTCCGCACAGCCTATGACATGTCCTGTACCATGTCCGCACAGCCTATGACATGTCCTGTACCATGTCCGCACAGCCTATGACATGTCCTGTACCATGTCCGCACAGCCCCTGACATGTCCTGTACCATGTCCGCACAGCCTATGACATCTCCTTTACCATGTCCGCACAGCCCCTGACAAGTCCTGTACCATGTCCGCACAGCCCCTGACATGTCCTGTACCATGTCCGCACAGCCTATGACATGTCCTGTACCATGTCCGCACAGCCCCTGACATGTCCTGTACCATGTCCGCACAGCCCCTGACATGTTCTGTACCATATCCGCACAGCCCCTGACATGTCCTGTACCATGTCCGCACAGCCTATGACATCTCCTTTACCATGTCCGCACAGCCCCTGACAAGTCCTGTACCATGTCCGCACAGCCCCTGACATGTCCTGTACCATGTCCGCACAGCCTATGACATGTCCTGTACCATGTCCGCACAGCCCCTGACATGTCCTGTACCATGTCCGCACAGCCCCTGACATGTTCTGTACCATATCCGCACAGCCCCTGACATGTCCTGTACCATGTCCGCACAGCCTATGACATCTCCTTTACCATGTCCGCACAGCCTATGACATGTCCTGTACCATATCCGCACAGCCCCTGACATGTCCTGTACCATGTCCGCACAGCCTATGATCTCCTTTACCATGTCCGCACAGCCTATGACATCTCCTTTACCATGTCCGCACAGCCCCTGACATGTCCTGTACCATGTCCGCACAGCCTATGACATCTCCTTTACCATGTCCGCACTTTTACCACTTTTAAATAGAATTTACTCTTTTATATATAAAGCCCTATATGCTTTCATATCTGTCTTATCTATGATAGTACACTCTTCAAATTTGCTTTAAAATGCATGGTTTTCCCTTTTATGAACAAGGAAATAATGGCGTTATGCTGTTGGGCCGGTATAATAATGCTATGGGGCTGGTATGACATTTTTTCCAGGGCTGAATTTTATTCCCAGTCCAGCCCTGGTGCTACATCGGCATAAGAGTGAAAGGGGCCCAAGAGGATGTGCCTTTCATGAGAAACTTTATGGCAGAATTCCTAGGTATTATTTTAATTAAAATCAGATATTAAAATATTGAAAATAACTTTTAAACTTTAGAAACATGTTGAAATATATATGAGGATTTAGTAATTAGGTTTACATCCACCTATTTATGTATAAACATATAGGGGTTGATTTTATGCCCCTTGCACACTTGTGCAACCTGAAAGTTGCACGACTTTGACGTGGCTTGAAGCAATACCTGTGTAATCTTGAGGTTATTGGACCACAAGTCACATCAAAGTTGGACCAAAGTAGTGCAGGGACTACTTTGAAGTCGCACAGATATGAACGGCACTCATTTGGAAATCATGGGGTACAACTTGTCACGGGACTTTGCAGTCCCAAGTCGCAGGACAAGTTGCACAAGTGTGAAAGGGGCCTTACTAAAACTGGAGAGTGCAAAATCTGGTGTTGCTGTGCAAGGTAAACAATCAGCTTCTATCTTCAGCTTGTTCAATTAACCAGTTCTGGACCGGAAGATTTCCCCCCTTAATGACCATGCCATTTTTTGCGATTCGGCACTGTGTTACTTTAACTGATAAATAAATAAAACAATATTTAGCGCTGAACTTTACACTAAGATGTATCTGAATAAAGATTAGCAGCTGAACACTCAAGGGCAATAACATAAAACCTCCACTGAACATAAATAAAAGAGTGCAGCACAATCATATAAAGATACACATTACAGCAGCAATATATAAAAGCGGATGCATCCAAGTCCACTTAAAAGGAGATAAAACCTCCAATGTATCATATATCAAAAACTCCAGTCTGTGCAAAGAAAGATGTAAAGAAAGTCCTTCTGTAAGTTTTGGGAAGCAGAGACCAAGGTGCTGATGACAAATTCATGAAGGATTTTTATTAACGTTAAAAGTTGCACTTACATAAAGAAGTTGAACAAAGGCATCCGACAAGCAAGCAAGGTGTGCATTGGCCAGGACCAACCATGAACTCACCAGGAATACGCCGATGCACACCTTGCTTGTCAGATGCCTTTATTGTAAGTGCAACTTTTCATTTTAATAAAAATCCTTCATTATACGGAGAGCATTAGATCTTTTCTTTCTCCCTGCATATACTTACTGCGGAGGAGGTCTGGGATAGTTATCCCTAGTGGAAGAAGAGCTTCACTATCAGGACACCTGGTTCAATGCTGGCTGGCCCTGTAGGGTCTGTATATGAAGGTGAGAGGCAGAGAATGACTTGGTGGTGGGACGATATGAGCACATAAAAAATTAATTGCATGAATTTGTCATCAGCACCTTGGCCTCTGCTTCCCAAATCTTAAGGAAGGACTTTCTTTACATCTTTCTTTGCACCTTACAGACTGGATTTTTTTTGCACTTATCTGATATATGATATTTCGGTGTTTTTATCTCCTTATAAGTGGACTTGGATGCATCAGTTTTTATATATTGCTGCTGTAATGTTTATATTTATATGATTGCGCTGCACTTTTTTATTTATATTACGTTAACTGACAATTGCGTGGTCATGCGACGCTGTACCCAAATAAATGTTATTTTTTCCCACAAATTGAGCTTCCTTTTTGTGGTATTTCATCACCTGTGCGATTTTTACTTTTTGCGCTATAAACAAAAAAGGAGCGACAATTCTGAAAGAAAAAAAAAGCGGTATTTTTCAACATATATAACTATATAACATTCCCCCAAACAATTTTTAAAAATCGAATTTTTTCATAATTTTAGGCCAATTTGTATTCTGCTACATATTTTTTACATATTTTTGGTAAACAAAATCCCAATAAGTGTATTTTGATTGGTTTGCGCAAAGTTATCGAGTCTACAAATTAAGGGAAAGATTTATGTAATTTTTATTTATTTTTTACTAGTAATGGCGGCGGGACTGTGACATTGCGGTGAACAGATCGGACCCCTAACTGACATTTTTGACACTTTTGGGGGGGACCAGTGACATTACTACAGTAATCAGTGCTAAAAATAACCACAATCTTATCGTATTAACCACTTTAGGACCAGAAGGATTTGCCCCCTTTCTGACCAGGCCCTATTTTGCGATTTGGCACTGCACTAATTTAACGGACAATTGCATGATCGTGCCACACTGTACCTAAATTAAATTTACGTCCTTTTTTTTTTTTTTTTTTACCACAAATAGCTTTCTTTTGGTGGTATTTGATCACCTGTGCGATTTTAATTTTTTGCGCTATAAACAAAAAAAGAGGGACAATTTTGAAAAAAAAAAAACAATATTTTTCATATTCTGCTATATGACATTCCCCAAAAAAAAATGTAAAAATCAAAATTTTTTAACATTTTTAGGCCAATTTGTTTTCTGCTACATATTTCTGGTAAAATGGTGGCGATCTGCGATTTTTAGCGGGACTGCGATATTGCGGCGGACAGATCGGACCCCTAACTGACATTTTTGGTGGTATTTGATCACCTCTGTGATTTTTATTTTTTTGCGCTATAAACAAAAAAAGAACGGCAATTCTGAAAAAAAAAAAAAAAAACAATATTTTTTACTTTCTGCTATAGAACATTCCCCCCCTAAAAAAATGTAAAAATCTAATTTTTTTAACATTTTAGGCCAATTTGTTTTCTGCTACATATTTTTGGTAAAACAAATCGCAATAAGAATATTTTGATTGGTTTGCGCAAAAGTTATCGCGTCTACTAACTACAGGAAAGATTTATGTAATTTTTATTGTTTTTTTTTTTTACTAGTAAGTGGCGATCTGCGATTTTCTGCGGGACTGCGACATTGCGGCAGGCAGATTGGACCCCTAACTGACATTTTTGACACTTTTGGGGGTACCAGTGACATTACTACAGTAATTAGTGCTAAAAATATGCACAGTTACTGTAATAATGTCATTGGCAGGGAAGGGGTTAACCCTGTGGGTGATATCAAGGGGTTAAATGTGACCCTAGGGGAGTGATTCTAACTGGGGGGGGCGTGGCTTCTGAAATGACCATAGAGACATGTGATCCTATATAGAAGGATCACATAGGCTATATAATCATCCCAGGGAGAAGGACAGTCGGCTGTGTTTACAACAGCTGACCGTTCTTCTCTCTGAGCGGGGAGCGATCGCGGGTGGCAAGCGGTAATCGGAGCCGCCTGCCCCATGCATTGGCTTCCCCGCTGACGAGCAGCGGGTGGGAGCGTGCTGCCAGCGGTGCACGCTCGCCCCCTAGACTCCCGAGAGCGAGCGCCGATTTGTCCAGGAGCGACTGCCTGCCGCAGTATATCTGTGGCAGGCGGTTGTAAAGTGGTTAATGACACTGGCAGGGAAGGGGTTAACCCATGGGCGATCAAAGGGTTAGTGTGAGCCTAGGGGGTGTTTTCTAACTGTGTGTGGGGGGGGGGGTTGGGCTTGTAATATCAACACAGAGACCTGTGATCCTAAATAGGAGGAACAAAGGAGCTCTGTGTTGATAGCAGAGAGGATATACTATATATATATATACTGTATAGTGTGTTAGGACTACAGAACCTCTCCCTGGTAACTCCAAAATATAGGGGGGAGTGTTCTGTAGTTCACTGGGGTGAACTGAAAACAATGCTTACTAATAATAGTAAGGTAGACAAATTTCAAACAAATATAAAAAATGGTATCACTGTTATACATATACAATGCATTTATCGAAATGTTAGCAAATGAGAAAACGTCAGTGTTAAGATTGATATACCCTTTACATGAATAGAGAGGGGTTAGGGGAGGAATTGAGTGTTGTGGGCAGATGCAGCTAAAGTCATTTATCACAGGAAGATGCAATAGTTAAGACCCGTACACACGAGTAGAAATTCGGTCGGGAATTTTCGTCCGACGACCGATCTGCCGATTTTCGGCTTGTTAGTATGGTGTCGACTGTCAAAACACGTCCGATTTTCATCTCATTAGTACAGATTTCGATGGGGAAAAATCTTATGAGCAAGACTAGGCATGCTCAGAGATGAAAGAACACATACAAAACAATCCAACACAGGACATCACTTCTGATGTAGAATTCTGTCGTGCGGGAAAATTCGTGTGCAGTCTAGAGCACGACTCTGGACAAAAGACGGACGACCGGTCGGTGGAAATTCATTGCGTGTGTATGAGGCTTTAAGCCCCGTACACATGTACCGATCGTTGGCCGAACGATCGGCCGTCTTTTGTCCGAGGGCTGTCTTGTCTGTTGAAAAGTGCAAAAGACTGCACACTAATTTTGTCGGCCAACAACAGCCGACTGCAGAAGTGATGTCATGTGATGGTTAACTTTCCGTGTGTTTTTTCTTTTCTGAGCATGCCCAGTCTTGCAAATCTGCTGTCTCTCGGCCGAAATCAGTACTGACTGGCGAACAATCGGCTGTTCTGGTGTTGGCCAACAAAAATTTTAATGCTTGCATGACAGATTCTGTTCGGCCGAAAATGCGCTGTCGGCTGTCGGAAGCATCATACTAACAAGCCTACAATCGGCCGATCGGTCGTCGGCCGAATCTTTACGGCCGACAATCGGTACGTGTGTACGGGGCTTTAGTCTGAAAGTCTTTATAATCTGTCTAGGATAATTGTCCATCACTGAGAGCCATCCATAGTATTGGAAAGGACCAACAGACAAGATTTCCCCTGATCTCTTCGCATGTGTATGGATAGCTTTAGACTACTTTTGGACCCGCAATCAGTTATGTCTTATTTACTAACAAACACACTGAGCACTCATATAAAGACAGACACATACACGTGTTGATTTAATGAGTTTGTCTTATATGCCGGTTGTGTTAATTAGAACTGCAATTACCTTATTCCAGCTAATAAATTCATTCCATAACTCACCCTGCAAGCAACCGGCTCCCCCGGGATTCGGCTAATAAGCTGTCAAAACTTTGAGCTAAAACAAAGTTTCTCTCTTGATAAACAGAGCAACATAGCCCATCTGCCAAGCAGAATATTACTGTGTCCGTCACTGTGCAGAGCATTGCATAAAAGGACAATGGTCTTCTCCGCTGAAGCTGGTCACACACCAATAGGATTTCATTAGAAAACCATTGTTTTTGAAATGTTGGTTCGATTTTCTAATGGTTAGTGGGGTCGATTCATTGTCTTTTTTTTTTTTTTATATAACTTTTTATTGAAGTTCAGACAGTAATACAGAGTATAATAACTTTGCATGGAACAGAGGCAGTAACAAAAAGCAATATTCAGTACATGGTAAATTCCTGAGTTACACCAAGAGGCGTACATCTGAGCTACGTTATGTTTCCAAATCATTGTCTGTTTTTGTACATAGTGATGACAAATTTAAAAGGAGCAGGATAGAAAACTTTCCTCAAATGAAAGGAAAATCCAACTGTGGACGTGCTTTTGGTTTGGGGCCAACATGTACTGTAAGGAAAGTGTTTAATATAGCAGAGATTTTATTCAAGTAGTAGGTCTGGACAGAATGTTAATGGCTTTCAAACTCAATTCATTGACTTGGCATTTCAGTACAAACGTTCAAATAAAATTGTCAATGCCCAACTACGGGAAATGTTAGAATTACTCCTTGCAGTTGGGCTGCAACCTGCACTGCATAGGTTAACGGCTCCTTTAGGTCTATGGGAGAGTAAAAGCATTTTTACTTACCTGATTCTCCTCTCACATGGCAGACATCACTCCCCCCGTGCTCCTGCCGTGGGCTGTCCCTCTGAATCATGACCAGTGCAGGAATATAGACCCTGCTGTGTTCTTTGATAATGTTAGGACCTTAGACCGCTGGAGCATGGGGGAGAAGATGCTGCAGGGACCAGTCAAGCAGTGTAAAGGAGCGGAGTATTAGATGATCAGATAAGTACATTTTATTTTAACACCCGGTAGAGGAATTTTCCTGAAGTTGGGCTTTATTACAATGCAAACAGCAAAAATAGCCACTTGCCGACCGCAATATGTATATATACATTGCGGTTTGCAAGTAGTTTACCGGGGTTATGGCTGACAGCTTCATTATTATTATTTATTTATTTTTTTCTCATGAAAGTGATCCGAGTGGCTCACGTTCCCCCCGCCCCCTGCTCGCTGTTTTTTCACAGGCTTACCGTTTTTCCCGGTGCGCCCGAGAAATGATCAGGTGCATCCGGCTGGTAACAGAGGTGAACAGAGACCATCTCCTTGGCCTTGGAGGACCGGAACGACATCATGACGTCACTTCGGGTCTAGGGTCTTTTTTTTTTTTATCTTTTGCTTTTAAAGGTAAAGGAGAGATTTGGTGTCTTTTTGACCCCAGATCTCTCCATAAAGAAGACCTGCCTTCCTTATTTATATTACAAGGGATGTTTACATTCCTTTAAATAGAAATAAAAGTGATAAAAAAATAAAAATAAAGGAACAGTGTAAAATAAATAAGTAAAAAAAAATGTAAAGTGCCCCGATCCCTCCATGCTCGTGCGCAGAAGTGAACGCATACATAAGTCACGCACGCATATGTAAACGGTGTTCGCACCACACAAGGTATCACCGCAAATGTCAGAGAGAGAACAATAATTCTAGCGTTAGACCTTATCTGTAACTCTAAATAGGTAACCTGTAAACATTTGTAATGCACCGACTATGGAGATTTTTAAGTACCGTAGTTTGTCGCCATGAGAGTGTGCATATTAGGTATCAATTTACTTGGTGTGACATTATCTTTCACATTTTACCAAAAGATTGGGTTATATATTGCTTCTTTTTTTTTTTTTCATTAAAGTGAATTTTTCCCAAAAAATTGCGTTTGAAAAACCACTGCGCAAATACTTGTGATAAAAAATTTCAACAATTGTCATAGGATTGCCTAGGATTTCTGCTAAAAAAAAAAAAATATATATATATATATATATATATATATATATATAATGTTTAGGGGTTCTGAGTAATTTTCTAGCAAAAAATACTGACTTAATCAGTTTTGGACCAGGTCTGGATTTCCCCCCTTTAGACCAGGCCATGTTTTGCGATTCAGCACTGCGTTACTTTAACAGACATTTGCGCAGTTGTGCGATGCTGTACCTGAA
Source organism: Pelophylax lessonae (assembly GCF_965119305.1). Lineage (NCBI taxonomy): Eukaryota > Metazoa > Chordata > Amphibia > Anura > Ranidae > Pelophylax > Pelophylax lessonae. The sequence goes on from NC_138774.1 coordinate 83,779,656, forward strand.
TAAAATGTATGTCCTTTTTTTTCCCACAAATAGAGCTTTCCTTTGGTGGTATTTGATCACCTCTGTGATTTTTATTTTTTTGCGCTATAAACAAAAAAAGAACGGCAATTCTGAAAAAAAACAAACAATATTTTTTACTTTCTGCTATAGAACATTCCCCCCCTAAAAAAATGTAAAAATCTAATTTTTTTAACATTTTAGGCCAATTTGTTTTCTGCTACATATTTTTGGTAAAAAAAATCGCAATAAGAATATTTTGATTGGTTTGCGCAAAAGTTATCACGTCTACTAACTACAGGAAAGATTTATGTAATTTTTATTGTTTTGTTTTTTTTACTAGTAAGTGGCGATCTGCGATTTTTTGCGGGACTGCGACATTGCGGCAGACAGATTGGACCCCTAACTGACATTTTTGACACTTTTGGGGGGACCAGTGACATTACTACAGTAATCAGTGCTAAAAATATGCACTGTCACTGTAATAATGACACTGGCAGGGAAGGGGTTAACACAAGGGGTTAAATGTAAGCCTAGGGGAGTGTATCTAACTGTATGGGGCTTGGGCTTTTGAAATGATCATAGAGACATAGAAGGATCAGAGGCGCTCTATGATCATTCCAGAGAGAAGAATGGTCAGCTGTGTTTACAACAGCTGACCGTCCTTCTTTCTCAGGGGGGAAGGATCGTGGGAGCGGCCGGTCCGGTGCATTGGAGTCCCCACTCCCAAGCGCGCCTAGCTGCAGGCGCACGACCAACGTACAGCTACGTCGGTTCGTGCAGGAGGGGCTGCCTGCAGCAGTATATGTGGTGGTCCGGAAGAGGTTTAACTTGTAAACAAAAAGTGCCAGAAAAGGCTTGGTCTTCCAGTGGATAATGCACCTTCATCATATGCACAGCTAATATAAATCTCACTGTAAGGCCTGTTTCACACAGGCTTCAGCTGGTATAAGAGCAGTGTGAACAGCAAGCTTTACAAAGCATTTGCAGAGTTTTTAACAAGCTTTGTTAAAGCTTTTAAAGTACTATTTAGCTCCAGTTTGTAAATGTTCCAAATCGAAGCATTGATTGCCACTTTAAGCAAGATGCTAGCAGGCTTCATCAGGCTTTCAACAAGTTTCAGGAAGTGCTGAAGCCTGCTAGCACTGTTCTTACACAAGCTGAAGCCTGTGTGAAACAGGCCTTATAGTGATATTGATATTAGCTGTGCCTGTGGTGAAGGTGCATTATTATTGCTCTTTGCGATGTATGAAAGCCCAACTTCAGGAAACTTGAAAATTCCACTAATGGGCATTAAAAAGAAAATTTACGAGGGGCGTTCAAGTCAAACGGGGACTTTTAATTTTATATAATAAAAATAAAATTTTAAAGGAGTGGAAACTGCATCTAATTTTTTACAAACTCCCCTGCTACAATTATGCACTTATCCCAGCATTTAACTAATGCCTGGAAAGCTGTGGCATAAAAAAGTTTTCAGTACCCCTAACCACCGTAGGACAACCTGCTTCACTTCTTCATCAGTGCTGAAATGCTGACCTTGCAACCCAGCGTATGCCAACTTTTCGAAAATGCAAATGTTCGTGAATGAGTGTGTTCACTGTTGAGATGATAGCCTACACAAAACTGGCTGTGATTCTCACTTTTTTTTTAAGTTGCACTCTTTTTGGTTCTTCTGTACCTCCTGTGGTCACTTATAGTCCCATCTATGGACACCGCTGTGGATTCTGTCTGTTTCCTCCACATACAGCAAAGTATAGGCCTCAAGAGCACAAGCAGCTGTTATTTCCCCTGAAGAAGCCCTCAGGGGCGAAACATGTTGGGAATTGTTCCCATTATGCCTATATGGAAGTAACCACAATGAGATTATGTACAGATTGTGTATTTTAATATGAAATGTTTTTAACATTTGTATTAAATAAATAATGACATTTTAACCGGTTACCGACCGCCGCACGACTATATACTGCGGCGGTCAGCCCCGGCCAGGCAGAGTGACGTATCGGTACGTCACTCGCCTGTCACTGACTTGCGAGCCTATCGTGGGCGGGCGCGCGCCCGCCGCGGCTCGTTCAGAGACAAGTCAGTGCGTGTGACCGGCGGACTCGATGTCCGCCAGTCACACTGCGATCGCTCCTGTGAAGGGAGAAAGACAGAGCAGCTTGTGTAAACAAGCTGCCTGTCAGTTCTCCCTGTGTAAAAGTGAAGATCTGTCCGTTCTACTATGTAGAACGGTTGATCTTTGCTTTTACACCAATAGGAATGTCCCTACACAGTTAGAATCACGCCCCTAGGACACACTTAACCCCTCCCTGTCCAATAAAGTTAACCCCTTCCCTGCCAGTGTCATTTTTGCAGTAACAGTGCATATGTATAGCACTGATTACTGCAGTAATGTCACTGGTACCCCCAAAAGTGTCAAAAATGTCAGTCAAGGGTCCGATCTGTCCGCCGCAATGTCGCAGTACCGAAAAAAAAATCGCAGATCGCCGCCATTACGCGTTAAAAAAAAAAACACCAAAAATGACAAAAATCTTTCCCTTTGTTAGTAAACGCGATAACTTTTGCGCAAACCAATCAAAATACGCTTTTTGCAATTTTTTTTACCAAACATAGGTAGCATAAAACAAATTGGCCGAAAAATGTTAAAAAATTTTGATTTTTACTTTTTTTTGGGGGAATTTCATATAAAAAAATGTGAAAAATATTGTTATTTTTGCAAAATTTACGCTCTTTTTTTGTTTATAGCGCGTGATCAAAAAATCGCACAGGTGATCAAATACCACCAAAAGAAAGCTCTGTTTGTGGGAAAAAAAGGACGTCAAATTCGTTGAGGTACAGCGTCGCACGACCGCGCAATTGTCCGTTAAAGTCACGCAGTAAAAAATCGCAAAAAAACCCCTGGTCCTTTAGCAGCCAAATCCTCCGGGGCTTAAGTGGTTAATATAGTTCATTATTCTCTATATTCAAGCACCTTTAAAAGTCCACAAATCTCCTAGTTTGCAATTTTCCACAATTGGGATGTGGTGCTGTTAGGTGAAGTATCATTCACCCACATTATCAACACTAATACTTTTAAGGGTCTCGTTTTTAAAGTTTTCACCCAAGATCCACACAACTTTTAATTAATCTTTTTAAATCTTTTTTTAATTTTAAAATGGGTGAAAACTATATCCTTCAGGTTTTATTAGTATCATCCAGTTAGGCTGCATAAAAAGCAAAGTAAAAGTTAACTCTGCCTCGCTGGCTACACCCGAGAGATCCGCTGCTCTCACTGGTTCCAGCACAGTGGTCCGACAAGCCCTCCCTGCTAAATGCTCCAATGAACAGCATTGTTGTGGGCAGGTTTGTCAGACTGCTATAAATCCTGACCTCACCAATTCCCCATGCTGTTGGAGCCCCCCAGTGTGCCCGAGCCCCCTACAGGAGTACGGGTCCCGGGGGGTCCCTCCCTATTAGCGGCCCCGACCTTTATTAATGCATTTCTTGCATTAGGGTAAAAATGTTTAGGTGTCAGTATCCTCCCTCCCCCCCCCTTTACTTACCAGAGCCCTCATTTGATCCAGCACTGTGCACGTCTGTAGATCTTCTCTCCCCTCACTTCAGGGTCTCGCTGGCTTTGCTGGGGCACCAAGAGCCATTGGCTCCGAGTGCTGTCATTTAAAGCTAATGACGAGGGAGCAGGGTCGGGCCGAGTCCCGCTGTCTGTGTCAATGGATGGTTGCGAGCATACACTGGACACAGGGGAGGGGCCAGAAGAAACCAGCGGGGGGACCTGAAAAGAAGAGGTTTGTGGCTGCTCTGCACAATTCCATTGCACAGAGCAGGTAAGTATAAACATGTTTGTTATTTAAAAAAAAAAAAATACCCTTTACAATCACTTTAAATTGTAATGCATTATTTAAATTATAACTAAAGGCCAAACTTTCTTTTTAGGTTTGGATAAAGTGGAGAGGGATTAGAACTAGGGATGATTGAACTTTTGAAACGTTCAGTTCGACCAGAACACCCGAACTTCCCGAAAGTTCGGTTCGGATTTCAGAACCCCATTGAAATCAATGGGACCCGAACTTCTGGAATCAAAAAACACCATTTTGAAGCCCTAAAACCCAATAAATGCCCCTAAAAAGTGCCTAGGGTTCTGGGACATGCCCCAGGGACTATTAATCACACAAAAAAAAGTTCTTAAAAATTGTCGTTTTTGATAGAGAGCCAATTATTGAAAAAATTGAAAAAAAAAGAGAGAGATTTCTTTGGATTTAGTGTCTGGGGGGTCTAAAAGGTGTATCTGTGAAGTTTCAGCTCTGTGGCATGTCCAGAACCAGAATTACAGCATACCAAACCTTCAAAAATGACTTTTTTGCTTAACCGCACCTTTCTTTTGCTCCTAATCAACGGCTCAGCCAATGTGTATGATGGGGACATAATGCAGTGCACTGGGAACAAGATTAGATTTCTTTTTGGAAAAAGGTGCTGTCTCTTTAAATGTGCATATAATTAACGGGTGTATTTCCACAATGGGGCTATTATTACCAAATGTTTCAAGAAGTCCAAAGATGTATGTAGTTGCACTTTATTTCATGTAAAATGGTGTTTGGTGCACTTTAACTTGAATTCTCACAAGAAACAGACATATATGCACGGATACATTGAGGGTTAGGGCAGAGGCGTAACTAGAACCTTCAGGGCCCTGATGCAAGAAACCATGAAGGGCCCCCCAGACCCCTGGCCGGGGCCCTTACCTTCAAGCCCAGGGCTCTTCCCACTAATCCTGGGGCTCTTTACACTTGTTGCATGGCCTTTTATTACGGTCCCGCAGCAGGATTCTTTCACAAGTTCTGCAGTGGGCCCCCTTCCTGCAATCTTGGGGCCTCCCCACAGTGGTGCAATGCCAGGGTCCGGTTGCAAGTGTGACCTTTGCGATCCTGGAAGTTCACCCACTGGTTTGCTACCGGGCCCCCTGGAGCATGGGGCCCGGTAGCGATTGCAACCCCTGCAACCCCTGTAGTTACGCCCCTGGGTTAGGGTTAGGGGTAGGGGCCACAATGTAGTGCACAGTGAACAAGATTAGAGATGTTTTGGATGAATACTGTTGTCTCTTGACTTTGAATAGAAGTAAAGGATGCTTAAAAATTGGGCATTTGGTGGTGCGGACGATGCCTTGACACCGTATCCCTATGAAAGTGCTGGTAATGAAGGCAATAATTGCCTTTGTAAGGAAAAAAATTACAATGATATGCATCTGTGTGACAGGTGTGCAAAAATTGTTGTTTGGGTGTTGGCGGAGCCATACCATTGTAAGCCCAAAGAGCTGGTGTTGAAGAAGGCGAAAAAATTATGAAGGTGTGCACATGTGGAACAGGTGCGCAAACATGGTAGTTTTGGTGTTGGCGGAGCCTCCCCACCATAACCCCAAAGAGCTGGCTTTGAAGGAGGCCCAAAAATTGTAAAGGTGTGCACCTGTGGAACAGGTTCGCAAACATGGTAGTTTTTGTTTAGCATAGCCTCCCCACCTTAACCCCAAAGAGCTGGTGTTGAAGGAGGCCCAAAAATTGTAAACGTGTGCACCTGGGGAACAGGTGCGCAAACATTGTAGTTTTTGTTTTAGCATAGCCTCCCCACCTTAACCCCAAAGAGCTGGTGTTGAAGGAGGCCCAAAAATTGTAAAGGTGTGCACCTGTGGAACAGGTGCACAAACATTGTAGTTTTTGTTTTAGCATAGCCTCCCCACCTTAACCCCAAAGAGCTGGTGTTGAAGGAGGCCCAAAAATTGTAAAGGTGTGCACCTGTGGAACAGGTGCACAAACATTGTAGTTTTTGTTTTAGCATAGCCTCCCCACCTTAACCCCAAAGAGCTGGTGTTGAAGGAGGCCCAAAAATTGTAAAGGTGTGCACCTGTGGAACAGGTGCGCAAACATTGTAGTTTTTGTTTTAGCATAGCCTCCCCACCTTAACCCCAAAGAGCTGGTGTTGAAGGAGGCCCAAAAATTGTAAAGGTGTGCACCTGTGGAACAGGTGCACAAACATTGTAGTTTTTGTTTTAGCATAGCCTCCCCACCTTAACCCCAAAGAGCTGGTGTTGAAGGAGGCCCAAAAATTGTAAAGGTGTGCCCCTGTGGAACAGGTGCGCAAACATTGTAGTTTTTGTTTTAGCATAGCCTCCCCACCTTAACCCCAAAGAGCTGGTGTTGAAGGAGGCCCAAAAATTGTAAAGGTGTGCACCTGTGGAACAGGTGCGCAAACATTGTAGTTTTTTGTTTTAGCATAGCCTCCCCACCTTAACCCCAAAGAGCTGGTGTTGAAGGAGGCCCAAAAATTGTAAAGGTGTGCACCTGTGGAACAGGTGCGCAAACATTGTAGTTTTTGTTTTAGCATAGCCTCCCCACCTTAACCCCAAAGAGCTGGTGTTGAAGGAGGCCCAAAAATTGTAAAGGTGTGCACCTGTGGAACAGGTGCACAAACATTGTAGTTTTTGTTTTAGCATAGCCTCCCCACCTTAACCCCAAAGAGCTGGTGTTGAAGGAGGCCCAAAAATTGTAAAGGTGTGCCCCTGTGGAACAGGTGCGCAAACATTGTAGTTTTTGTTTTAGCATAGCCTCCCCACCTTAACCCCAAAGAGCTGGTGTTGAAGGAGGCCCAAAAATTGTAAAGGTGTGCACCTGTGGAACAGGTGCGCAAACATTGTAGTTTTTTGTTTTAGCATAGCCTCCCCACCTTAACCCCAAAGAGCTGGTGTTGAAGGAGGCCCAAAAATTGTAAAGGTGTGCACCTGTGGAACAGGTGCACAAACATTGTAGTTTTTGTTTTAGCATAGCCTCCCCACCTTAACCCCAAAGAGCTGGTGTTGAAGGAGGCCCAAAAATTGTAAAGGTGTGCACCTGTGGAACAGGTGCGCAAACATTGTAGTTTTTTGTTTTAGCATAGCCTCCCCACCTTAACCCCAAAGAGCTAGTGTTGAAGGAGGCCCAAAAATTGTAAAGGTGTGCACCTGTGGAACAGGTGCGCAAACGTAGTTTTTGTTATAACCAAAATGTGGTTCTGTGAACGTAAAGAGAATGAGAGAAGGGTTTGAGGGTGGCACTATGGTCCAGGCTTAAACTGAGGCTCAACTGCCACATCACAATGATAGCCTAGTCTACAAGGTCTGCATCAGGTGCATCAAAGCTTGATATCCACGACTGATTCATCTTAATGAATGTCAAACGGTCGACTGAGTCGGTGGAGAGTCTCGTTCGATGGTCTGTGACGAATCCTCCTGCTGCGCTGAATGCCCGTTCCGATAGGACACTGGAAGCAGGGCAGGCCAACAACTCCATGGCATACTGGGCCAGTTCTGGCCAGTGGTCTAATCTTAAGACCCAGTATGCCAGTGGATCTGATTCGTCACATGAAAAGCCCTCTGTGTCACTTTGTGCCCTCACGTAATCGTCCACCATGTGATGCAGACGCTGTCGATGCGATGTGGCAGCTGAGAGGCCTGGGCGGTGAGGACTAAAAAAAGACCGAAAGGCATACGTCAATCGCACGCCTTCTCCAACGCTCCTCTCGTGACCACCAGTAGAATCCGTGGTAGGTTGTCCCCGCCCCTGCACCCTACGGGAGTCGGGGAACATGTTCACCAGATTCCTCTTGAGACTGTCCTCAAGGGATTTGATCCTGTGGACTCTCTGGGTGGATGGGAAAAGCTCCGAGACTTTACACTTGTACCGGGGGTCAAGTAGGGTGGCCAACCAATAGTGGTTAGTCTCTTTAATGGCCTTGATTCTGGGGTCCTTTCGCAGGCTCTGAAGCATGATGTTTCCCATGCGTCGCAAATTAGCGAAGGCCTGAGAAGCTGAATCCTCGGGGTCACTCATAACGACATTATCTTCAACGGGCTCCTCCTCCTCCCAGCCACGTACTACTCCAAAGTGTCCCGAGGGAGTCAAACTAGGCCTTGCAGATTCCTCCTCCTCCTCCTCAAACCCTGCAAAAGTTCCTGCAGAATCGTCCTCCTCCTCCTCTTCCACCCCTGGATCCTGCTCGGGCCTCTGGGAGCTAGGCATAATGGGGTCAGGATTCTCAGGATAAAGGGGGCCTTGAGAGGCAAGGAAGTCCTCCTCTTCCTCCTGCTGCTCTGCCTCCAGTGCCCTGTCCATAATGCCACGCAGAGTGTGCTCCAACAAAAACAGTACCGGTAGGGTGTCACTGATGCATGCGCTGTCCCGGCTGACCATCCTTGTGGCCTCCTCAAATGGCGAGAGGACAGCGCATGCATCCTTAATCAAAAGCCACTGCCGTGGTGAAAAGAATCCCAGGCGCGCAGAGCCAGTGCTGGTGCCGTACTCGCATAGGTATTCATTGAGGGCCCTCTGCTGCGTGTACAGGCGCTGCAGCATAGCCAAGGTGGAGTTCCAGCGGGTGGGCATGTCACAGATGAGGCGGTGTACCCAGTGGCGTAGCGTGGGGGGTGCTGCCGGTGCGGGCCGCCCCGGGCGCAATATTCAGGGGGGCGCAGTCAGGGCGGCTGTGCTGTCCCTGAAATGTCAGTTACCGACATCCTTTCACTGTGAAGATTCAGAGTCTATAGCTGCTCCGCCTCTCCACTGCCTTCTCAGCCTATGGGATCACAGTGTACACGCCCCCTTCCCCAGCGCGCCTTGTTTGATAACGGAGCAGAAGATGTGGACAGCTGGAGAAGAGAGGAGAGGATGGCTGCAGCCTTATAGAAGAAGGTGAGCTGGGGAAGATAAACCAAATGTTTTCTTGTCAGTACTTACCCTGCTGAGGAGGGGGAAGGGCAGAGGCTGTGTTTCCTCTTGCAGGGCTCCTCCTGTCTCTGAGGCTGATCGATAGATTTCATGTGAGGAGCAGTGCATTGCTTCTGGAGGAAGGACATGCCCTAAACTTCTCCCCCAATCCCTGCTACATCTCCCTACTCATTACCTGCCCACCCCCTCCTCTTCTGCATTACCATATCCAATATCTGTGAGCTGCTGGAGCACTACAAGTACCAGCATGCCAGGAAATGGGGGCAGCAGCAGTGTGTTCAATCAGGCTGATATTTAGATGGTGTGTGTACTTTATGTGTACTGTGTGTATACTTTGTGTATACTGTGTGTATACTTTGTGTATACTGTGTGTATAATGTATGTGTATACTGTGTATATAGTGTATGTGTATACTTTATATATACTGTGTGTATAGTGTATGTGTATACTTTATATATACTGTGTGTATAGTGTATGTGTATACTGTGTATATATACTGTGTGTATAATGTATGTGTATACTTTATATATACTGTGTGTATAGTGTATGTGTATACTGTGTATATATACTGTGTGTATAATGTATGTGTATACTGTGTATATAGTGTATGTGTATACTTTATATATACTGTGTGTATACTGTGTGTATAATGTATGTGTATACTGTGTATATATACTGTGTGTATAATGTATGTGTATACTGTGTGTATAATGTATGTGTATACTGTGTATATATACTGTGTGTATAATGTATGTGTATACTGTGTATATATACTGTGTGTATAATGTATGTGTATACTGTGTATATAGTGTATGTGTATACTGTATATATACTGTGTGTATAGTGTATGTGTATACTGTGTATATATACTGTGTGTATAGTGTATGTGTATACTGTGTATATATACTGTGTGTATAGTGTATGTGTATACTGTATATATACTGTGTGTATAGTGTATGTGTATACTGTGTATATATACTGTGTGTATAGTGTATGTGTATACTGTATATATACTGTGTGTATAGTGTATGTGTATACTGTGTATATATACTGTGTGTATAGTGTATGTGTATACTGTGTATATATACTGTGTGTATAATGTATGTGTATACTGTGTGTATAGTGTATGTGTATACTGTGTGTATAGTGTATGTGTATAATGTATGTGTATACTGTGTGTATAATGTATGTGTATACTGTGTGTATAATGTATGTGTATACTGTGTATATATACTGTGTGTATAATGTATGTGTATACTGTGTGTATAATGTATGTGTATACTGTGTATATATACTGTGTGTATAATGTATGTGTATACTGTATATATACTGTGTGTATAATGTATGTGTATACTGTATGTATAATGTATGTGTATACTGTGTGTATAGTGTATGTGTATACTGTGTATATATACTGTGTGTATAATGTATGTGTATACTGTGTGTATAGTGTATGTGTATACTGTGTATATATACTGTGTGTATAGTGTATGTGTATACTGTGTATATATACTGTGTGTATAGTGTATGTGTATACTGTGTATATATACTGTGTGTATAATGTATGTGTATACTTTATATATACTGTGTGTATAGTGTATGTGTATATTGTATGTATACTGTGTGTGTGTATGCGTGTGTATACTGTATGTATGTATATTGTGTGTCTATGTATACTGTGTGTGTGTGCGCATACTGTATGTATACTGTGTGTGTGTGTGTGTGCATACTGTATGTATACTGTGTGTGTTCCATGTGTCCCCACTGCCGCTCAATGGAAGTCAATCTGACAATGGACTTCTGTTGATCAGACATGTTGGTAAAAATCCGCTCAATCAGTGGCTGTGTTGGCAACCATCCACAGAGAGGAGAAAATCCACTTGTTGCCATTTGGAAGCAGCCAAATGGTGCACTGCTGAGCTCGGCCTTGGATCAGGCAGCAGGGCAGGTCTGGGTGCATATAAAATGAGAAATAAAATATAGTCCATGCAGTATTGCTTGTGCTTGAAAAGTGCTCAGTGCAAAATCCCGATGACACCTTGAGTAATTGTGCCCACACAGTGCTGTGATCCTCCACCAGATGTACCAGCCTCTCACCTGAGGAGTGTGTCTATGAGCATATAAATCCATCAGGCAACCTCCAGGGATATAAGCCGTCACTGGGAAGAAGGTATGGACTCAAAGCACCTCTCTCCACTGCACACTGTGGTCATCTCCAATCCCCCAAATGGAATAAGAAGGGACAGACCATAGTGTGATACTGTATGAACTTTCACATTTATTGATAAAAGACATATTCCAGCATAAAATACAATGCAATCGCCGTCCAAGCGCCGCTGTTCCGCTTCCTTATTGACTGCGGGTGACGTCAGACTCTCCTCCCTCCCTTCCGCATGCGTTACGTCCCTCGGGGCGGGACTTCCACAGGTGGGGGGGGGCGCAATTTACTTGCCTTGCCCCGGGCGCTGACAACCCACGCTACGCCACTGGGTGTACCGGCAGGTGAAACTCGCGCTGCACTTCGGCCAAACGTGCAGTGGCACTGTACGACCGCCTGAAGTGACTGCACACCCTTCTTGCCATCCTTAGCACATCCTGCATTCCCGGGTACGAGTTCAAAAACCGCTGTACCACGAGATTCAGGACATGCGCCAGGCATGGCACATGGGTTAACTTTCCCTGACAAAGGGCGGCCAGGAGGTTTGACCCATTATCAGTAACCACCATCCCTGGCTGCAGCTGGCGTGGTGTCAACCACCTCTGGGCCTGTGCCTGCAGAGCCCCAAGAATCTGAGGGGCAGTGTGCTGCCTGTCCCCTAGACACACAAGCTGCAGCACTGCGTGACACCTTTTGGCCTGAGACATAGAATAGCCCTTTGAACGTTTACGTGGTACCTCATCATATTCAAAGGACCATTCTGCAGAGGAGGGCATGGAGGAGGTAGAGGAGGAGGAGCAGGAGGGGGTAGAAGTGATCGATCTACCCGGATCAGCGACACCACCAGCTGTTTGCAGACGTGGGGCAACACTGGCTGCAGCACCGAGCCCTGGCTACAATCCCTTCCGCTGGCAAGCAGTGTCACCCAGTGAGCAGTGACAGAAATGTACCGTCCCTGCCCATGTTTGCTTGACCAAGTGTCAGCCGTCAAGTGTATCTTACGGCTGACTGACTTGGCCAGGGACGACACTACATTGCCTTCCACATGTTGGTATAGGGATGGCAGGGCCTTACGGGAAAAGTAATGCCGACTTGGCACCTGCCATTGTGGAACTGCACATTTTGCGAAGTCACGGAAGGGAGCAGACTCTACCAGGTTAAATGGTAATAGTTGCAGAGCCAGTAGTTTAGCCAAACTACTGTTTAGACGCTGGGCATGTGGGTGGCGGGGAGTATACATTTTATTTCGTTCCAGCATGTGTGGAATCGAAATTTGGCGTCTAGATGTTACAGCTGGTGGTGTGCTGGAGGTAGATGCGACACTGCCTGCTATATCATCATCCCTGCCAGTGGAGGCTGCCAACAGGTGATGAGTGACTATAGCAGGGCCAGGAACAGACTGATGTGCAGGTGGAGCAGATGGAGCATGAGGAGGAGCGCGAGGAGAACTAGGAGGCCGACTGACCGATCTTTGGCCCTTTTGTGGGTTCTTTAAATGCTCCTGCCAACGGGCCGATTGGTGGGTTGTCAAATGCCTGTTTAGGCAGCTTGTACCCAGGTGGTTGACATTTTTGCCACGTTTTATACCCTTCTTACAAATCTTGCAGATCGCAACTGTTTTATCTGCATGGGATGTCTCAAAAAAGGCCCAGCAAGATGAGGTGTGTATAGTGGCCCGGGAGACAACAGGTGCGGCCTTAGATGGAGTAGGCCGTCTGCTCTCCCCTCTTGTTTGCTCTGCCTCCTCCTCAACCTCAGACCCAACATCTGATTCTATCAAAGACTGAGCATCAGGCCTGGCCTGGGAGACAACAGGTGCGGCCTTAGATGGAGCGGGCCATCTGCTCTCCCCTCTTGCTTGCTCTGCCTCCTCCTCAACCTCAGACCCAACATCTGACTCCATCAAAGACTGAGCATCAGGCCTGGCCCGGGAGACAACAGGTGCGGCCTTAGATGGAGCGGGCCGTCTGCTCTCCCCTCTTGTTTGCTCTGCCTCCTCCTCAAACTCAGACCCAACATCTGACTCCATCAAAGACTGAGCATCAGGCCTGGCCCGGGAGACAACAGGTGCGGCCTTAGATGGAGCGGCCCGTCTGCTCTCCCCTCTTGTTTGCTCTGCCTTCTCCATAAACTCAGACCCAACATCAGACTCCATAAAGGACTGAGCATCAGGCTGGAGTAGATGGCCGACACTGTGGTCAAACAGCTCAGCTGACTCCTCTGCCATGTCTGAAGTTGGGTCTAAGGGAGGACATGAGGTGGACATGGACTCATCTGTATTTGTTCTGACAACTGCAGAAGACTGACCACTTTTCTCTGCCTGGGTCACTGTAGTTGCAGATGATGCCGATGATGAGGGTTTGGTAATATAGTCCACCACCTCCTGTACATACTGTGGACGTATAGCTTGGCCACTGCCGGAGAACAATCCAAATGGTGGCCTGGCTGAGGACTGACCACCACATCCACCCCGGCCTCTAGACACCCTAGAAGCTGTGCCCCTTTCCGCAGCAGGGCCACGTATGCCTTTTCTTGGTCTACCAGGCATATTTATTTTCGTTGGCAACTGTGTGCGGTGAAAAACGCACACTGCTATGCGACCCACAGTTGTCGCTGGATACAGCACAGCAGATGTGTCACGCACAGTAGCAAAGCCTTTTGCACAGTGGACCTAACGCTTTGAACAACAGGCGTTAGGTTGTCACTGATGCGTTGGCAACTGTGTGCGGTGAAAAACGCACACTGCTATGCGACCCACAGTTGTCGCTGGATACAGCACAGCAGATGTGTCACGCACAGTTGCAAAGGCTTTTGCACAGTGGACCTAACGCTTTGAACAACAGGCGTTAGGTTGTCACTGATGCGTTGGCAACTGTGTGCAGTGAAAAACGCACACTGCTATGCGACCCACAGTTGTCGCTGGATACAGCACAGCAGTTGCGTGTCACGCACAGTAGCAAAGCCTTTTGCACAGTGGACCTAACGCTTTGAACAACAGGCGTTAGGTTGTCACTGATGCGTTGGCAACTGTGTGCGGAGAAAAACGCACACTGCTATGCGACCCACAGTTGTCGCTGGATACAGCACAGCAGATGTGTCACGCACAGTTGCAAAGGCTTTTGCACAGTGGACCTAACGCTTTGAACAACAGGCGTTAGGTTGTCACTGATGCGTTGGCAACTGTGTGCAGTGAAAAACGCACACTGCTATGCGACCCACAGTTGTCGCTGGATACAGCACAGCAGTTGCGTGTCACGCACAGTTGCAAAGGCTTTTGTACAGTGCACCTAACGCTTTGAACAACAGGCGTTAAGTTGTCACTGTATTTTGCTGCCTAGCAAGCACGTACACCTGCTGTGATAGAGCAGCACTGTGCCACGTGCTCACTAAACAGAACCCTCACACTTTCCCTACAGAAACTCAATTTTCAAATCTAACTAATGTAGTACAAAGTTCCCTAACTACACTAGATATCCCTTTCCACTAAATAGAAAGCTCCATACAGCAGAAGACTGACACTGTCCCTTAAGTTTTTTTTTTTTTTTTTGTAACTCTAAGAACCAGCACAATCGCTGTATCTATCTACACTGGCTGTAAGCTAAATACAATTCTGCTATATGGAGCTTTAGAACCACTCGATATATAGGAAATGTAGTGTAGCAAGCAGGAGTCAGACAGAACTGCTTCAACTCTCTTCAACAGGATCTGGATAACTGTGCTAGGGGTTAGGCGGGGCCATCTTATATAGTGTGGGGCGTATTCACTCCTGATTGGCCTCTGGTCCCCGTAGTCACTCCAATCACGTTCCTAGGAGACTCCTGCCCCCTCATTGGCTTTTGCAGACGTTTCTGGGCCAATCACGGGCTTTTAAAGCCCAGTTCCTGTCCCAGTGCATTTTGGGCGGTTCTGGTGGCCGAATACCGAACTTTTGCCGCAAAAAGTTCGGTATTCGGCCGAATATCGAACATCCAATGTTCGGGTCGAACCGATGGTCGACCCGAACCATTCGATCATCCTTAATTAGAACCCCTGTCAGTTATTCTTGCTGTATGTTCCCCCTGTTACAGGGATTCATCCTCTCTATTTGGACTGTTTACCATTATCATTGAAAGTAAAAGAAAATCCCAAATTTTGGGTTGTCCCCCGAAAAGTAATAGAGGGGAAATCTTCCAATGGGGACACTAGTTCTGGTGACCTGGGGGTCCCCAAGGTATTCCCTTAATTTGCAGGGATTTCCTCTCACTTCCTGTTTGGCTATTTGACAGGAAGTGAAGGGAAATCTCCGCAATGAGACACAGATAGTGCAAAAAATCTGACAGAGGTTATAATAACCCTTCCTTGCCCTAAAATTAAAAAAAAAAACGTTTTGCCTATATGTAGCACTGTCCTCATAGGGCTTGCTGTGTGATGACTCCTTGGGTCTCCTCTGATTACCTGCAGACAGTCACTACGGGACAGTTCACTCATCCATCCTTACTCCCAGTTGCTCGTTACTCAATAAACAGTCCGGGGGATTTGGTTTTGTGTTTATTGTGGAACTTGGATAGGAGAAGGGAATAGTGGGATACTCCAACTTGAACTATTCTAAGTAGATAAGGACAACTGTCACTTGGCCTCATCAGATCATTTGTGGAAGCAGACTCACTGCTTTGACCATACTGCCACTTGTATGGAAGGGATAAGTCTTCTTGCTCTCTCCAGCAGCCGATATGATGCAATTACATTATCTTCAGCACACTCTCTAGCATCCCCTTGCCGGACACCCATCCACTGACTCTTCTAGCAGAAGGGGTGGCCCTCTCAGGACAGGCCCCATGACACAGATCTGTACTTACTGTAGGCAGAATCAGACCCTTACCAGTGTCTCCCTTTCAGTCAGCTCTTCAGGACATCTGGGTTCAGCTCCTCTCTGACTCTCTGGTCCTCAGGTCGACCACCTGAGATCACATGACAGCTTCTACAGAGGAGCGGCAGCCACCCCATCCCTCCGGGACCCTGCTCTTCAACTGAAAGACCCCAACACATGTGTCCTTGGCATTTATACAGTATTCCATCATGCACTGAGTCACTTTCCTCTGCCAATCACAAGGACTGTAACAATGCCTGTGCCCTCACTTGTCAGGTTTCCTTCCACTGTCCAATATGCCTCCCTATTGGACCAGTGTGAAACACTTCAGACAAACTGAGCTGCACCTAAGCACCTTTCTCAACCAGTGTGCCGCAGTAGTCCTCAGGTGTCCCGGCGGATCAGTGGGAGGGAAGGGCTGTCAGATGAACCTGTTCTCCCGATCCCCTGCCGAATTGTACATCGGCACTGTGAGGGAGCTCCGTCAACCTCAAAAGTGAAAGTAAAGGAATCGGGAGTGTGCTGTGCTCTCTGCTTCCCCCTTCAGTGCAGTACCCGGCTGAATGAAAAAAAGGTAATGTGCTAGAACATTTTAAAGGGCTCTATACATGTGTGTGTACGTGTGTGTTTACATGTGTACATATATGTGTGTGTACGTGTGTGTGCATGTATGTGTATACATGTACGTGTGTGTAGGTGTACGTGTGTGTGTACATGTGTGTACGCGTGTGTATATGTGTCTGTGTGTGTGTACATGTGTCTGTGTGTACATGTGTCTGTATTTGTGTACCTGTGTGTGTATGTACATGTGTGTCTGTATGTGTGTACTTTGTGTGTATGTGTGTGTCTGTATATGTGTGTACTTGTGCCTATATGTGTGTGTGCTTATACATCTGTGTGTGTACACGTGTATGTCTGTATGTGTGCATGTATACATGTGTTTGTGTGTGTGTGCATGTGTCTGTTTGTGTCTATATGTGTGTGTATGTATGTTACTTTTAATCCTGACACCCCCTCCCCACCCCTATTCCTGTACTATCAGAACTGATTTTTTTTTAGGGCTTGTATGTGATAGCAGCAAGGACTGCTGCTTCTCTGAAAAGCAATCCATGCTTATATCGCTTTTCAGAGTCATTTAGCAGGTGATAAAGAGGCAATATGTTGCCTCCTCAACACCTGTTTTAAGACTGTTAATGTAGCATCACTACACCACAACCATGCAATGCACACATTTGGGGGATAGTTGCAGTGCAGCCCCATTCACACTGGGTATACCTCCAGGTGCAGCCATAGCATGTGTATACCCCCAACTGCTGCCTCTTCAGCTAAAGGGGGAGAAGTTGGGGGGAGGTAAAAACAGCTCAACCATGTGGTTTTACCGCTCTTCCAACCTGACATGTGAACAAGCCCTTGGTTCACATCCATGTGGCTGCATATAGGACAGCTCATTAATTTCAATGGGCGTCCCTACCCACAGAAATGCAGGGAAAGAAGTCCCCGACCCTTTTTTTAAAATGACGTTGTACCAAAAGCACCCCATAGTTTACATTGTGTGGGGTACCATTAGGAATTAATTGCACCCCTAAAGAGCAGAGCATTTGTCTGTGTGTCTGGAACGAGAGCATTTGTCTGTGTGTCTGGAACGAGAGCATTTGTCTGTATGTCTGTAACGAGCGCCATTTTGCTCATGTTACCTGACATACAGTAACGTGAACTGAATCTTGGACAGGGGTGCCTCAAGACTGAAAATACTTTTCAAGGGCGCCCCGACTGGAAAAAGGATGAGAAACACTGCTATGGAACATAGGTGTGGAGAAATGCAAACAGCAGCATGAATATTTATGCAGCCCTGGCCAATCCCAAGCAGGGTGGCCCTGAAGACTGCTGGGAGTCCCTATAAATACTCTAAGACACTGAGCTTCTGGATTTTCCCTTCACGAGGGGGAACACAGCCTGGAGGGTTGCTGCCATGTTTTTACTGTTTGTGAGGCCTCAGGTAAGTGACCTGAGGGCCTGGATGCTGAAGCTACAGAGAGCTGACCGAGGGGCTGTCATCTGAAGATCTAGTCTGGTATTACTGGAGAAAGCTGTCTCATGGATGTTGGAAGGAGGCAACCAACTTTCCTTGGACATTTGTGGCTACGGACTTCTGGGAGGGATCTTGGAGACTTTTGGGCTGCTTCCACCCCTCTGGTGCTAGAGAGTCAGCTGTGTGTTTGCGTAATGAGAACGTTTGCTGGTGTCCTGAAGAGCTTAGCCTATCTAGTTCTTTGTGAAGGAACTCTGCTCTGATTCCTCTAGAGAAAGAAGCTTGTGTGCTTTAACTGCTTCTGCTACAAAGCCAATATGCTGTTACACAGTTAATATTCTCATTATTGTAGATGCAATTTACATAGTATATTCTGTGATTTATTTACCATGTATTTTTCTATGGGAAGGTATTTGCTGCCCCTTCTGGCCTTTTTTGGTAATGCTCTTGTTCCTCTTGTGAGCATGATACATCATTTCCTTGTATGTAAACTCCACCCCCTGCTCTTGCTGTATTTCCTGTGTCATGGCTGCTTGCATTTGCCTCATGTAACAGGGACTCTTGTATTCCACATGCTAAGCTAAGGAAAGCATCATCTTTTGATCGCATGATACTGATATCCATTCATTCTGCTGTATTCCTGTTGTGTGATGTTCAGAATAAACCAGCTTTTGGATGAAACCAGTATTGGTGAGTTCAGCTATCTGAGGAGGATTGTCCGCAGTGACCGTATCTGCTTATACAGGCCAGGCACAGAGGTCTCACAAGGGTTAGATCACTATCACAACAATCCGAGTCAGAATAGCCAAGTCCACAGTTGCTTTTGCAAGGACTTCTGTTTCAGCACTATTGAAGAAAGTTTACTGTTCTCAACCTACATATAGTTCTTTTTGAAGTATCCCACTCTATTCTCTTATCCATATCCAAGTTACCCCCCCCCCAAAAAAAACAATTTACAGCGGCTTCTTCAGGTGTGGAGCTAGACAAGCATTGTCTTGACAACCCCAGCCCAAGGACTGCCCCCTCTAATGCATTTCACCCAATAAGGATTAGACGTAGTGATACAACTAAGCCCGATTGGGGGAAACGTGTTAGGAAGGGGTATTAAGACCAGGACTGTCATTGCAATGCTTGTGGATGTCTGAAACAATAAATGTGCATTTTAGTGACTTTTCCAGTGTGTGGCGGTCCTAGTAGATAAAACCTGTAACAAATTGTCCTTTTCTATAGGGACCTTATATAAAATAATACATGTTTCCAACTAAATCAGAACTGTCTTCTGCCTTGCACAGTGTTCAGAGGTATCACAAGGTAGCTGTAATCAGTGATCCTCAATTGTAACAAATTGTCCTCATGCCTAAAGACCTTTCTACAAAGTAGCAAATACTTCCGACTGAAAAGACCGTTAATTACCTTGTGCAATGTGAATCTTCTACTCCTCATCTCAGCAATGCTTCAGGCTGATTCTTCCTGACAGTTCATGCTGTGTGTAATGGCACATGCCTGTTCTGATTTAGTATCTCAGCTTATTCTTTGGCCTCCTTTACCCGGACGATTAGGGCCAGTCTACAAATTCCATCGATAAGAATCAGTGCAGCCTTGCAGCCAGAATCGCAGGGCTTTAGGTTTAGCTGCAGTCACTCTGCTCTTGTGAATGAATGACAAGCTGACAGCGGCCAAGCTGTTTGCAGGCAAACACACATGGAACTGTTACCTGTGGTTAGAGATAGAGGATCACCACCAGAAAGATGTGTCCAGGCTCAGACATCTGTCCCTATCCTCAGGTAACTGCTCCATGTGCAGATACATGCAAACAACGAGGGCTCCTCTGAGCCTGTCATTGATTTGTACAGGCTGAGCGACTGATGCAGCTGGGATGACAAATGTGAACAGCAAAAGTCTTGGCCTCTTCCTCCTTCTGAGTGCCCCAAAGCAAGTAGCTTGCAATGGGGGCACCCAAGCAGGCTTTTTCACGAGCCATGGCTCTGCATGTCTCTATTCACACACAAAGCCACGAATCGGCCCCGCCTCCTCTCTCTGTCCTCATTAGCTCACTGGCTGCGATTAACAGCAGTGGGAGCAAATTGCTCCCACTGCTCTCTCAGCCAATGAGGAGGGAGAGTCCCCAGAGAGCTGAGGCTCTCGAGTTTTTGAAGAGGAAGATTGGGCTCAGGGGAGTATTAGGGGGGCCTGCTGCACAGAGGAGGTTTTTTCCTTCATGCATAGGATGCATAAAGATAACAAAAACCTTAAAGTGGAGTTCCACTCAAAAGTGGAAGTTCCAGGTGCCCACACTTCTGATGCCAGCGCTGGGGAGAGACGTGGGAGAGAACTGAGGGTTCGGGCCACCACATCGCTGGACGTGGAGTGTGTGTTTATTAAAAGTCAGCGGCTATACTTTTTGTAGCTGCTGACTTTTAATAAACACAAAAACTACTGGAACACCGCTTTAAAGGGGTTGTAAAGTCAGAAGATTATCCTAATGCATTCTATGCAATAAGATTAAAAAAACTTTCTGTGTGCAGCAGCCCCCCTAATACTTAACTGAGCCCCATCTCCATCCAGCGATGTTTCAGGACAGTCTCAGCTGCCCAGGACACTCCCTCTTCATTGGCTGAGACGTCATGGCGCCATTGGCTCCCGCTGCTGTCAATCAAAGTCAGTGAGCCAATAAGGGACAGGGCCAAACCGTGGCTTTGTGTCTGAATGGACACACAGAACAGTGGCTCGGCTCGGGTGCCCAATATCAAGCTGCTTGCTGTGGGGGCTCTCGGCAGGAGGGAGGGACCAGAAGCACTGGCGAGGGACCCGAGAAGATGAGGATCTGGGCTGCTCTGTGCAAAACTGCTTCACAGAGCAGGTAAGTATGACATGTTTGTTATTTTTAAAGAAAAACAAAACTGAGACTTTACTACCACTTTAAGCCTTTACAACCCCCTTTAGTATGCAGCTCCCCCCCCCCGCAGCCCCCCTAATACTTACCTGAGGCCAATCCAGATCCAGCGATGTGCACAGCTGCTCTCCTGGATCCTCTGCCTTATTGGCTTAGACACAATGGCTCCCGCTGCTGTCAATCACAGGCATTGAACCAATAAGGAGAGAGCGGGGGGCAGGGCCAAGCCCCATTCTGTGTGCCTTATGAACACACAGACACGGGCTTGGGAGTGAGCATGCACGAGTGCCCCTTCATAGCAAGTGACTTGCTATGGGAGCTCTCGGAGAAGAGGAGGAGCCAGGAGCACAGGCGAGGGACCTGAGAAGAGGAGGATCAGGGCAAAACCATTACACAGGGCAGGTAAATAGAAGGTATTTGTTATTAAAAAAATAAATAAATGATATATATGATATATAGATATAATTTTTACCTTTAATACAACTTTATGGCCAGAAATGGCCAGGTTACTAGCATTTTCCAAAAGAGGTTGAGAATAGCAGCTCCTCTAGTTCTCTCATTATTAGCATTATTTAAAGGTGATCTAAAGTGGATATTCATAATGTACATTTTCAGTAAATATTGTAACATTTAGGGCACTTTCTCACTGATCTGGTGCACTTGCGTTTTCTGAAAATGCACCGAAACAACAGAATATAATAGTAGACTATGGCAAAGAGCAAAGAGAAGTGCATCGGATCAGTCATCTTAGATATGTCCCTTAAAGAGCAATATATGTTCCAAATTTTAACATTTTTAATAACCTTTCTTATTTTTTATTTTTAAGTTTGCAAACATATGTTTTTTTTTTATGTTTATATATACTTTACTATATAATACAGTATCTCACAAAAGTCAGTACACCCCTCACATTTATTATTATCTTTATTTTATTTATTATATCTTTTCATGTGACAACACTGAAGAAATGAGACTTTGCTACAATGTAAAGTAGTGAGTGTACAGCTTGTATAACAGTGTAAAGTTGCTGTCCCCTCAAAATAACTCAACACACAGCCATTAATGGCTAAACCACTGACAACAAAAGTGAGTACACCCCTAAGTGAAAATGTCCAAATTGGGCCCAAAGTGTCAATATTTTGCGTGGCCACCATTATTTTCCAGCACTGCCTTAACCCTCCTAAGCTGCCAATGGTCTGAGCATTGACAGGTTGACCCCCCCACCTCTTCAACCTCTGCAACAATGCTGGCAGCACTCATATGTCTATTTCCCAAAGACAACCTCTGGATATGATGCTGAGCATGTGCACTCAACTCCTTTGGTCCGCCATGGCGAGGCCTGTTCTGAGTGGAACCTGACCTGTTAAACCGCTGTATGGTCTTGGCCACCATGCTGCAGCTCAGTTTCAGGGTCCTGGCAATCTTCCTATAGCCTTGGCCATCTTTATGTAGAGCAACAATTCTTTTTTTCAGATCCTCAGAGTTCTTTGTCATGAGGTGCCAGGTTGAACTTCCAGTGAGAGCGATAACACCAAATTTAACTCACCTGCTCCCCATTCAAACCTGAGACCTGGTAACACTAACGAGTCACATGACACCGGGGAGGGAAAATTGCAAGTTGGGCCCAACTTGGACATTTTCACTTAGGGGTGTACTCACTTTTGTTGCCAGCGGTTTAGACATTATTGGCTGTGTGTTGAGTTATTTTGAGGGGACAGAAAATTTACATTGTTATACAAGCTGTACACTCACTACTTTACATTGTAGCAAAATGTAATTTCTTCAGTGTTGTCACATGAAAATATAATTAAATATATACAAAAAAGTGAGGGGTGTACTCACTTTTGTGAGATACTGTATATATCTGTATACAATCCTTATTGAACCATATTTACACATTTAATTCAAACTTTTTTCATGACACTCACCTTAAAAGCATGCTAGGCTTTCTAATATGAAAGCCCAGCATTGCCTGCATGTTTGAAAGCCCCCTGTGAACAGCTAAGCAACCAGATCATCCATCTGACCTAGGTCTGGCATTAGAGAAGAGAAGTGTCCCTCCTGTTAAAGTCATTGTGCTGGGTGTGCAAACTGATCTCCCTGCACTAAAGTTTTTTTTTTTTTTTTTAAATAAAAGTAGCTGTTATCTGCGCCTTCAGAAACGTACTATTCTATTCTATGGCTACCCACCGTTTGGCTGGTAGGTATATAC